>NC_064835.1:36105411-36730411 GCF_024166365.1 Elephas maximus indicus | reverse complement strand
TGATTCCGATGCATAGCAACCCTACAGGACAGAGTAGAACTGCCCCACAGGATTTCCAAGGCGTGCCCGGTGGATTCAAACTGCCGACCTTCTGGCTAGCAGCAAACTCTTAACCACTATGCCACCAGGGTTTCCCCTCAAAGTAGACTCTGATGTGGATGGAGTAAAGCTTTTGGGACCTTCATTTGGTGATGTGGCATGCGTCAAACTGAGAAGAAACAGCTGCAAGCATCCATTAAAAATTACTACCTGCAATGTACAAAGTATGAATCTAGGAAAACTGGAAGTGGTCCAAAATGAAATGGGATGCATAAACATCGATATCCTAGGCATGAGTAAGCTGAAATGGACTGATACTGGCCATTTGGAATCAGAAAATCATATTGTCTACTATGCCGGGAATGACAAATTTAAGAGGAATGGTGTCATATTCATTGTCAAAAAGAACATTTCAAGTTCTATCCTGAAGTACAACGTTATCAGTGATAGGATAATATCTATATGCATACAATGAAGACCAGTTAATACGGTTATTATTCAAATTCATGTACCAACCACTAATGCAAAGATGAAGAAATAGAAGATTTTTATCATCTTCTGCAGTCTGAAATTGATCAAATATGGAATCAAGATGCATTGATAACTACTGGTGATTGGAATGTGAAAGCTGGAAAAAGAAGAAGGATCAATAGTTGGAATATATGGCTTTGGTGACAGAAATAACACTGGAGGTCGCATGCTAGCATTTTTCAAGACCAATGACTTCTTCATTACAAATACCTTTCTTCACCAACATAAACAGCAACTATACACATGAACCTTGCCAGATGGAATTCACAGGAATCAAATCAACTACATTTGTGAAAAGTGACAATGGAGAAGCTCAATATCATCAGTCAGAACAAGGCTAGGGGCTGACTGTGGAACAGACCATCAATTGCTCATGTGCAAGTTCAAGATGAAGCTGAAGAAAATTTAAACAATTCCATAAGAGCCAAAATCTGACCTTGAGTATATCCCACTTGAATTTAGAGACCATCTCAAAAATAGATTTGATGCACTGAATATTAATGACCGAAGACCATACAAGTTGTAGGACATCATAACAGAAGAAAGGAAAAGGTCATTAAAAAAAAACAGAAAAGAAAGAAAAGACCAAAATGGATGCCAGAGGAGACACGGAAACTTGCTCGTGAACATACAGCAGCTAAAGGAAAAGGAGGAAATGACAAAGTAAAAGAGCTGAATAAGATTTCAAAGGGCAGACAAAGCAGAGTATTAAAATGAACTGTGCAAATACCTGGAGTTAGAAAAATGAAAGGGAAGAATCTGTTGGGCATTTCTTAAGCTGAAAGAACTCAAGAAAAGATTCAAGCCTAGAGTTGCAATATTCAAGGGCTGCAATGATAGCTAGATTTACTGAGCTGTATTAGGTGCTTTACAAGCTTAGTCCCAATCCTCCAGACTCCCTACAGGGTTGTTCTAAGCGTCAAATTAAATTAAATCATTCATTGAGCCTACATTTTTCGCATAATGTTGTGGGCCAGGGGCCATACTATACCCTGGAGATAGGAAAAAGGCATTGTCTCTGCTGACCTGAAGCTTACAGTCTTAAGTGGGGCAGAGAGATAAAGAGAGTATGTGGAAATGCTGTGTAACTTGGAAAGCACTATATAAAAATAAGGTCATTAGACCATGTTCATGGTCAAAGGCATTAGACCATGCCTTCTACACCTGATGACTCCACTCCCCAATAATGTTACAGATATCCACAGGTGAATGCCAAATTTATGCTACTGTTGACCTGGAATACCCTCCCAACATCTCCATAGCGCTAAAGCCCTCTCATACTTCAAGAGCTAAGACAAATCTGAGCAAATCTGCCCACAGGATCCTACGATGGTTTGGGACCTGGAATGGTTTAGTGAAAAAGAGCAGGGACTGAGAAGTCAGACAGACTTGGGTCGAATCCAGGCCCAGCTGTTTGGACCAGCGATCTTCAGTCATAAGGTCACACATGTCAGTATGCAGCCCAGTACCTGTCCCACGAGAGGACCTCAACCATCATCTCCCACCTCTTTTCCCTGAGGTAAAACAGACTGAGGTAGGGGGAGAGGACAACCCAGGCCTTTGTGAAACGGAACAGCAGCAGTGCTAGGTGAGGAGATATGATTCACTCAGAACCAATGTGATGAGCCCTGTACTGTACACACAGTGTTGTAAGCTGTTGTCAAGTCCGTTCTGATTCACGGCGACCCCACGTGTGCAGAGTAAAACTCCTCCATAGAGTTTTCAAGGCTGTGACCTTTCAGAAGCAGATCACCAGGCCTGTTTTCCCAGGTGCCTCCGGGTGGGTTCAAATCGCCAACCTTTCAAATAGTAGTCCAGCACTTAACTGTTTGTGACACCCAGGAACTCCACTGTACACATTATCTCCTAATCTTCTCTTATAAAAATAATTGGAGATAAGAAAACAGAAGCAAAGTAATAAAGTAACTTGCCCAAGGTCATGCACAGCTATGGAGCACTGGATACAGGATTTGAATTTCTGTCCACAGATCTTTTACTCATGCTATTCTGACTCCCCCAAAAGGGGAACGTGACTAGAGCTGGGGGTCCCCAGGGAACTGAGAATGGTCAGTAATTGCCACGCCAGCCTTCTAATTTCCACTGAGAGAAACCTCTCAGGACAAACCTGAAATGGCTTCCAATGTCTCCACAGGGGTCCACCCTGCTTATTCTTCAAAAGCTGAGACAAATGTGAGCAGAATTTCTTCTCTGCTGCTTTTAGAAGATAAACAAAGGCCCACATTACAAAACACAAAAATGCCAGCTAGTGAGTGGCATCGAGGCAATTTATAAGCCATTGCCCATGTTTTCTTTCTTTTTTTAATTTTATAAATACAGGCATGATACGTAAGAAACTGTAAGATATGCCTATCAGCTTTTTATTCTCCATAGTGTCCTCCTTCTTCCCCTGGATGCTCCAAGTCATGTGAACTTCTTCTTTGGTCAATGAATCAATTAAGAAACCTTTCATGTATTTTGTGGAATGGATGCACTTTGATAAAATACTTTAGGAGCTCTTACCCATACTCAGAAATGGCATTTTGAAACAAAGCTCTGATTGTGTCAATTCATAAGCCAATTATATCATCAAGGCAAGGTTGGTCAATTTATTTAAATAGTTATCATGCTTCGGAGATGCAGCAACATTAGAATAACATGCAAAATTCAACCATCAATTCCTCTTCTACAGTTAACACTGCTGGGTACAAAGGGTAACACATCCCATACCTGGGTTCTATACTCAAATACTCCACTGAACTTACCTGGAATCAGAAAGAAAACATTCTAACTCTGAATAACATCTAGAGTTATTTAGAATAATAATAATAAGGGAACATTCCTGAAAGTTTTGGGACAATCATTTGTAACAGCTCAAGTTAACTGGGCTACATATATAAGGTGTTACCTTCTAACAGAATGACAGGCATTCATACGTATATTGTGCGCATAAATTGGCTTGTCTGTATATTTGGTATTATTTGTAAAACACTCAGGACAACCAAGTAAATACAGACCCCTCTGGTAACCTTTAAAATATCTGTCCACCAATTTACGCCAATTAATGTCTTTACTTGTTTGATCTCCAACAAATACTCCCTACTCCCGGTCCATGACAATCAGACACATGGAAGCAGCTGACAATATTTTGTTGCTATTATATTGTACTATGTATTAGCAGAATTGCACAGGAGTTGTACATGGCACTTGGTATGAGGTCAAGAGTGAATATAAGAAACTGCAATCAGGGATAGTGTCTCAAAAGGCTCTCATGTTGGGGATACGTAGAGATAAGCCAGGCCTCCAGAATTTTCCATCCATATTAGGATAGAAAAACCAACAATGTGAGACAAAAAATAATGAGGAATGTTCTCTAAAGGGAGACATTCTCTGCAAAGATTAAGATATATTTCTTTTATATACTTTTTCTTCTGATTTGGCTCAGATCTGTAGAACAAAACTACTTAGGAAAAGAGAGAATATACAGATAAAAGTCTTATGGGTAATGTTTTGGTCCATGTTGAGGTCTCCCCAAATCAAGCCTTATATTATTCTCACACATCTACTGTCATTGAATCAGATCCCTCCCCCTTTGGTCTGGCATCTACCTCAACTATTCTCCTAATTTTCCACAGACATTCACATGAAATCTTATCATTTAAGAGAATAAAAAACGTATCTTAAAAACTCACTTCTTCACAATAGATAAGTGATAACTTTGGTGAAGGGTAAGACGGTACACAACACTGGGGAAGCCAGCACAACTTGTCCAAGGCAAGGTTATGGAAGCTCCATAGACACATCCAAACTCCCTGAGAGAATAAATTACTGGGCTGAGGGTTGCGGGGACCATGGTCTCAGGGAATATCCAGCTCAAATGGCATAACATAGTTTATAAAGAAAATGATGTTCAGGGGTAGAACCAACAAGCTGCTACAGACAGAAACACCACACTGTCCCTCCACAGCAAATGCCTGAAAAACTAAGTAAAACAGAAACAAATGTCATTCCTGGAACCCTAAGCATCAAATGAAGAGATAACTCAACCAAGCGCCAAATGGAATAAGAAACTGACAGAAAACAGAGCAAGCAGAGATATGAGCAGAGTTCCCCTATCAGCTAACACAGCATAGATTCACCATCCTGGACTCCTGCTGGAGATAAGTGGACAAGAGTTTCACAAAGCTCCTGGCAGGAGGCAGAGCACCCGGTAACCAACAATACACGCTTTCCCACCCCTCACCCTTCTTCCCCTTGCTTGTACTCTGCTACTTCCCAGCAGCTGAGGTTCCTCGGCCAGGAGACATTGGCTCCATGCTGCTTGGGTTCACCCGGCCTGCACCAACTGGCTCCTTCACTGCCATTTCTTTGTTGATGGTGTTGCTTTTATCAGCTTCTTTTGGTTTCTTCCCTGTCTCTCACCTCCTCCCCCTGCTTCTCTCAAACACCTGGCTCCATGTGCCATCTTTGCTTCCTCTTGACAGGCTGTGAAGCACTGCTTGGCTGGGGAACTGCTTCCCCATTCCACATAGCCACACTGGTGAGATCTGTGGGGGCATTTTTTTTTTCTTTTTTGTCTTTCTTCATTTTTCAGTTTCTTGTCTCTCTCTACTTACTTTCTTTTCCTGTCTCATGAATACCTGGTGCTGTGTGCCATCTCTGCCCCTTCGAGCTAGGCTGTACTGCACAGCTTGGGAGCCACTTTCCTGGACTGTACAGCCACACCAATGGGATCCCTGGGGGATTTTTTCTTTTCCTTTTTCTTCATTTCTCAGTTTCTCATCTCTCTCTACTTTCCTTCTTTTCCTGTCTCCTGAATGCCTGGTGCTGTGTGCCACCTCTGCCCTTGTAGACAGGCTATGCCCTGAGGCCTGGGAGCCACCTCCCCAGTCACCAGTGGGATCTGTAGGGACATTTCTTTTTTATTTTTTTCCTTTTTATTTTCCTTCATTTTTTGGTTTCTTTTCTCTCTCTACTTTCCTTCTTTTCCTGTCTCCTGAATGCATGGTGCTGTGAGCCATCTCTGCCCTTTCTCTATGAGCTGTGCCCAGAGGCCTTGTAGCCACTTCCCCATTTGCCTCTGAGATCCCTGGGGGTATTTCTTTTTTTTTCTTTTACTTATTTTTTCTCTTTTTCTTCTTTCCTTTTTGTTTTTCTTCATTTTGTCAGTTTCTCATCTCTCCACTCCAATGGTAGGCTCCTTCGGCACTTTTTTTCCCTCTTGTTTCTCTCTTCTCTCTCTCTTCTTTCCTATACCCAACCTATCTCCACACATCGCAACCTCCCTCCTCCCTGCAGCCTATCTGGACTAGGTACTGGACATCGCATCCCCAAGCAGCATAAAAAAAAAAAGGAACAGCCTATTGGAACTGGCCCTGCACTGACCCCTTTTGGCCCCAGGACGTGCCACAACAATCCATCTCAGCCCTTCTCCTTCCACTGGACCTGCCCTGCTGCACCACAGCTGAGAGACTGACCCTGACCATTGGACAAGGAGGTGAAAAGTATCGTGTCCACAGACAAGCAAAAAACAAAGAATGTGCAGCTCACCTGCTCAAATGTAACCAAATAAAACAAAAAAATCAGGGTAAAACAAACAAATCTACAATCAATAAATGAAGAAAATAACTACTAAATATCCCAAAGATGGAACACAATATCAAAACATATTAAAAAAACAAAACAAAAACAGGACAACATGGTTCCAGTAGGCATCCAAAATAAAACGCCAGATACTTCCCAGTAGAAGAACAGGCACTGGAACTACCTGATAAGGAATTCGAATCTCTAATATTCAGAGCTTTCCAAGAGTTGAAGCAAAAAACAGAGAAGTGAGGAAAAAATACACAAATTCATGGAAAATACAGACAAAACAATGGAAGAATTCAGGAAAATAATACACAAACAAAATGTCAAAATAAATTCACAACCAGAAATCATACAAAAACAACAATTAGAAATCCAAAAGTTAAACAAAAAGATTTCAGAAATGGACACTATCACAGAAGGTCTGAGAAGCCGGTTTGAAACAATGAAAGACAGGATCAGCAAAATTGAAGAAAATACTTGGATACCACTTTGAGGAAAAATCAGAAAAATGAAGAAATTCTGAGAATGATGTGGGATACAGTCAAAAGCAAAAAATTTTTGAGTGATCAGAGTTCCAGAACACAGGAAGAAAACAGAAAACATAGAGAGGATCACTGAAGAACTGCTGACAGCAAACTTCCCTAAGATCAAGAAAGATGAAAAGGTGACCAACCAAGAAGCTCAACAAACCCCATATAGGATAGACCCCAAAAGAAAATCACCAAGGCATATCATAATCACACTCGCTAAAACCAAAGACAAAGAAAGAATCCTGAGAGCAGCTCAAGAAAAATGAAAAGTCATATACTGAGGAGAAAAAATAAGTCTACGCTCTACTATTCAGCAGAAACCATGCAGGCAAGAAGGCAATGGGGCAACATATACAAAACCTTGAAAGAAAAAAATTGCCAACAAAGAATAGTATATTCTGCAAAACTCTCGTTGAAATATGATGGTGAAATTAGGACATTTCCAAAAAAACAGAAATTAAAGGAATATGTAAAAACTAAACCAAACTTACAGGAATTATTAAAGGAAGTCCTTTGGTTTAAGAACAAACAACATCAGATGACAGCCTGAATTTAGGGCACAAGATCGCACCAGCCAGCCACTAACCTAGGAAATGAACTCTCAAGGACTATTCAAAACCAAAAGATTTACAACAAGGAACCAGAGAGGCTGATCTGTAAATGACTATGTCAGAACAACAAAAGAGAGTATAAATTGTGTAATGGAGAGGAAGACAAGGCATTACTAAGTAGTAACAGACTGGTTCAAACCTAGGAAGATACGGGTAAATTTCAAGGTAACCACAAAGAAGTTAACAAACTTACTGATCAAAATGAAGAAAAACATAAAATCTCAGTAAAAACAAAAGAAATAAAAAAAAAATCCACAACAAAAGGAATTCACCACATGAGGTAAGAGGAACAAAGAAAACATCAGCACCACAAAACAGAAAAAAGCACTAGAAAATGACAGCAATAAACTCATACCTAACCATAATTACTCTAAACGTAAATGGCCTAAATGCACCTGTAAAGAGACAGAGAGTAATAGGATGGATAAGAGAACATGGTCCATCAACATGCTGTCTACGAGAGACATGCCTTAGAAGCACAGACATAAATTTATTAAAAATCAAAGGATGGAAAAAAAACATTAAGCAAACAACTATCAAAAAAGAGTTGGAGTAGCAATACTTCTCTCAGATAAAAGACTTTAAAACAAAATCCACCATAAAAGACAAAGAAGGGCATTATATAATGATTAAGGGGATGATTGATCCATCATGAAAACATAAATCATAATATCCACACACCCAATGACAAGGCTCCAAAATATATAAAACAAACTCTAATAGCACTGAAAAGAGAAATTGACAGTTCCACAATAATAGTCAGCAACTTCAACACACCACTCGGTAAAGAATAGAATGAACATCTAGAAAGAAACTCAACAAAGATACAGAAGATCTAAAGGACTGAATCAGTCCACTTGAACTCATAGTTGTATATAGAACACTCTGCCCAATAGCTGCAAAGTACACATTCTTTTCCAACTCACATGGAACATTCTCCAGAACAGACCACATCTTAGGCCACAAAGCAATCCTCAGCAAAATCCAAAACACTGAATAATACAAAGTACCTTCTCTGATCACAACACTGTCAAAGTAGAAATTAACAACAGGAAGAGCAAGGAAAAAAAATTCAATTACATGGAAACTGAATAACACCCTGCTCAAAAACCACTGAGTAATAAAAGAAATCAGAGACGTAATTAAAAAAAAAATCCTAGAATCAAACAAGAATGAAAATACATCCTACCAAAACCTTTGGAACACAGCAAAGGCAGTGCTCGGAGGACAATTTACAGCAATAGATGCACACGTCAAAAAAGAAGAAAGGGACAAAATCAAAACATTAGCTACACAACTCAAACAAAGAGAGAATAGGAAAAGAAGCCCAGAGTCACCAGAAGAAAGGAAATAATAAAGATCAGAGAAGATATAAATGACATAGACAACAGAAAAACAACAGAATCAAAAAACCAAAAGTTGGTTCTTTGAAAGGATCAACGAAATTGACAATCCACTGGCCAAACAGACAAAAGAGAAACAGAAGAGGATGCAAAAAATCCAAATAAGACATAAATGGGGGACATTAGAACAGAACCAACTAAATAAAAAGGATCATAACAGAGTATTATGAAAAACTGTACTCCAACAAATGTGAAAACCTAGAGGAAATGGACAAATTTTTAGATACATACTACCTACCCAAACTAACACTAAATGATGTTGAAAATCTGAACAGATCCAGGACAACAGAAGGGATTGAAAAGGTAATTAAAAAAAAAAAAAAAAGCCCTGGCCCACATGGCATCATTGGAGAATCCTACCAAACATGCAGAGAAAAGCTTACACCAGTAATCCTCAAACTATTTCAGGATATAGAAAGTAAGGGGTACTTTCAAATACATTCTATGAAACCAGCATAGCCCTGATACCAAAACCAGGCAAAGACACCACAAAAAAAGAAAATAACAGACCAATATCTCTCATGAATACAGATGCAAAAATTCTCAATAAAATTTAGCCAATAGAATTCACCATCACTTCAAAAAAATACTACACCATGACCAAGCAGGACTCATACACGAGGTATGCGAGAATGGTTCAACACTAGAAAATCAATCAATGTAATTCACCACATAAATATTCACGTGATCTTCTCAACTGACACAGAAAAGGCATTTGACAAAGTCTAACACCGATTCCTGATAAAAACTCTCAATAAAATAGGTATAGAGGGAAATCCCTCAACATAATAAAAAGCATCTATACAAAACCAACAGCCAACATCATTCTTAATGGAGATGGAATGAAAACATTCCCTTTGAGAATAGGAACAAAACAAGGATGCCATTTACCACCACTCTTATTTAACATTGTGTTGGAAGTCCTAGCCGGTGTATTAAGGAAAGAAGGAGAAATAAAGGGCATCCAAATTGGTAACAAAGAAGTAAAACTGTCCCTAGCTGACGATGATATGATACTATACACAGAAAAACCAAAAGATTCCATGAGAGAACTACTGGAACTAATAGAAAGATTCAGCAGAGTAGCAGGACACAAGAGAAACATACAAAAATCAGTTGGATTCCTATACACCAACAAAGAAAAGGATGAAAAGGAAATCAGGAGAACAATACCATTTATAATAGCCCCTAAAAAAATTAAGTACTTAGGAATAAATCTAACCAGGAATTTAAAAGAACTGTACAAACAAAACTACAAAACACTCCTGCAAGAAACAAATAGAGACAAACATAAATGGATAAACATACCATGCTCATGGATAAGTAAACTCAACATTGTGAAAATTACAATTTTACCCAAAGCAATCTACAAATACAATGCAATCCCGATCCAAATACCAACAACACTCTTTAAAGAGATGAAAAAACTAATCATTAACTTTATATGGAAAGGGAAGAGGTCCCAGATAAATAAAGCACTATTGAAGAAGAATAAAGGAGGAGGACTCACACTACAAAACTTCAGAACCTACTATACAGGTATGGTAGTCAAAACAGCCTAGTACAACAAAAGACACACTGAGCAATGGAACAGAAGTGAGAACCCAGAGGTAAATCCATCCACCTATGATCACTTGATCTTCAACAAGGGCCCAAAGTCCATCAAATGGGGAAAAGACAGTCTTTTTAACAAATGGTGCTAACAAAACTGGTTGTCTATCTGCAAAAAAATGAAACAGGACCCATACGTCAAACCATACACAAAAACTAATTCAAAATAGATCAAAGACCTAATTATAAAATGAAAAACCATAAAGATCATAGAAGAAAAAAAGCAGGATCAATGCTAGATATGCTAATACACAACATTAATAGAATACAAACCATAACTAACAACACACAAACTCCAGGAGATAAGCTAGATAGCTGGGATCTTCTAAAAATTAAAAACTTATACTCAGCAAAAGAGTTCACCAAAAGAGTAAAAAGAGAACCTACAGACTGGGAAAAAATGTTTGGCTATTACAAATCAGGCAAAGGTCTAATCTCTAAAATCTACATGAAAATCCAACACCTCTACAACAAAAAGACAAATAATCAAATTAAAAAATGGGCAAAAGAAATGAATAGACACTTCACCAAAGAAGACGTTCAAACCGCTAACAGACACAACAGGAAATATTTGCAATCACTAGCCATTAGAGAAATGCAAGCCAGACCACAATGAGATACCATCTCACCCCGGCATTATGACACAAATCAATAATAATAATAATAACAAATGTTGGAGAGGCTGCAGGGAGACTGAAACTCTTAGGCACTGTGGGTGAAAATGCAAAATGCTACACCCATTTTGGAAAACGATACGGCACTTCCTTAGAAAGCTAGAAATACAAATACCATATGATCCAGCAATGCCACTCCTAAGAATATATCTTAGAGAAATAAGAGCTGTCACACGGATAGACATTTGCACACCACTGCAGCACTGTTCACAATAGCAAAAAGATGAAAACAACCTAGATGCCCATCAACAGATGAATGGATAAACAAACTATGGTACATACACACAATGGAGTACTACAAAACGGTAAAGAATGATGAATCTTCAAAGCATCTCACAACATGGATGAATCTTGAGAGTGTTATGCTGAGTGAAATAAGTCAATCACAAAAGGACAAATATTGTATAAGACCATTACTGTAAAAACTCATAAAAAGTTTTACACAAAAAAATAAACAATTTAATGCTTACGAAGGAGGGGAGGTGTGGTTATGGAAAAACACTAAATAGACAGTAGACAAGGGGTAACTTTGGTGAAGGCTACGACAGTACACAGTACTGGGGAAGCCAGCACAACTTGTCCAAGGCAAGGTCGTGGAAGCTCCACAGACACATCCAAACTTCCTGAGGGACCGAATTACTGGGCTGAGGGCTGTGGGGACCATGGTCTCGGGGAACATCTAGCTCAACTGGCGTAACATAATTTATAAAGAAAATGTTTTACATTCTACTTTGGTGAGAAGCGTCTGGGGTCTTAAAAGCCTGTGAGCGGCCATCTAAGATACTCCACTGGTCTCACCCCTTCGGGAGCAAGGGAGAATGAAGAAAACTAAAGACACAAAGGCAAGAGTAGTCCAAAGGACTAATGGCCCTCAGTACAGGGTTCTGGACAGAGCCTGAGAAAAGCCCAGAACAAAATTTTAATTCACAAAAAAAGACTGGAATTATTGGCCTGACAGAGACTGGAGAAACCCCAAGAGTATGGCCCCCAAACACCCTTTTAGCTCACTACTGAAATCACTCCTGAGGTTCACCCTTTACCCAAAGATTATTACCCAAAGATTAGACAGATCTATAAAACAAAATGAGACTAAAGGAGCACACCAGCCCAGGGGCAAGGACTAGAAGGCAGGAGGGGATAGGACAGCTGGTAATAGGGACTCCAAGTTTGAGAAGGGAGAGTGTTGCCAGGTCTGGGGGTTGTTAACATCATAAAACAATATGTGCAATATGTGTACTAAATGTTTAATGAGAATCTAGTTTGTTCTGTAAACCTTCATCTAAAGTACAATTAAAAAAAAAAAAAAGAAAGAAAATGATGTTCTACATTCTACTTTAGCGAATAGTGTCCAGGGTCTTAAAAGCTTACAAGCAGCCACCTAAGATACTCCAATGGTCTCAACCCATCCGGAGCAAGTGAGAATGAAGAAAACCGAAGACACAAGGGAAAGATTAGTCCAGAAAACTAATGAGCCACAACTACCATGGCCCCCACCGACTGAGTCCAGCACAAGTAGATGGTGCCTGGCTACCACCACTGACTGCTCTGACAGGGATCACAATAGAGGGTCCCAAAAAGAACTGGAGAAAAATGCAGAACAAAATTTTAACTCCTCCCCCCCCAATAAAAAAACACCAGACTTAACGGTCTGATAGAGACTTGAGAAATCCCAAGAATATGGGCCCCAGGCTTCTTTTTAACTCAGTACTTAAGTCACTCCTGAAATTCACCCTTCGGCCAAAGATTAGACAGGCCCATAAAACAAAACAAGAGTAAATGGGCACAGCAGCCCATGGGCAAGGGCCAGAAGGCAAGAGGGGACAGGAAAACTGTAATAGGGAACCAAGGTCGAGAAGGGGAGAAGAGTGTTGACATGTCATGTGGTTGGCAACCAATGTCACAAAATAATATGTGTATTAATTGTTTTTCTCCATAAACCTTCATCAAAGGTACAATAATTGTTTTGTAATTCACTTCTTCATATGCTAAAATCTCTCCTGCTCTCAAATGTCCCGTTGGCAAATTTGCCAAAAAAAAAAAAAAGTAATCAAAACATTGTAACCGAATAATTTGCAAGATATCAGAGGTTCTAAGAGCAGAACCGTGAGGATGCTAGAAAGAGAAGTGTCCTCACTCTAAGGGTGCGCCCTGCGTCTTGCAAAGGCCCATCCTCTACTTAGGCTTTGCCTTTCATTGCTGCTCTCTTGCATGATAATGTCTCCTCTACCAGAATCTTCTCATCCATATGCAACCATGCCCTCGCTAGCACCCATCTGAACCGCATACACACATTCTTTTGAGCTGATTGACCTCTCCAGTTACCACCACCTTTGTTTGCTTCCCTTCCCTACTCCCCTGAACTCCCTACTTCTAAAGTCACCAAAACTTCATGTTGTCACATTCCATGGACACTTCTCTCTGGTCGTTTTCCAGTGGCAACATTCCACAAAGTTGGTCACTCAGACCTTAAAATATTTTCTTTTCTAGTGTTCGAAACCACGTTCTCCTCATCTACCTCACTGGCTGCTGATGTTCTGTATTCCTCATTCCTCCTTCCTCTCTAACTTTGAAGCGTTTCAGAGCCTCAGGGTTCCAATTGCTGAGCCTGTCCTCTTCCACGCCCTCTACTTATCTCTGTGATTTTATCCAGTTTCAAGATTTAGCAACAAATATGATCAGTTATCCCAATTTATATCCCCAACTCTGAACTTCATCTTCAGCTCTGTAATTCACAAATCCATTTGGAAATTTTCCTTGAATCTAAATAAATATCCTAAACTGAGTATATTTAGAGTGGTCCTCACACTTCCTCACCGTCGCTCCTCCCATTTCTTCTCCAGTCTTTTTCATTTTGGTAAAAAGGATCAGTTGCTTATACTAAATCACTGGAAGTCGTCTTTGATTCCGGTATATCCCCTGTCACCACTTCGTCCAAGCCACCGTTGCTCTCATCTGCACTCAGACTGGAACCTCCAAAGTGGCCTTGATTCTTGCCACCCTCATGACTATGCATTACATACAGAGCAGACATGGTGTTTTAAAACGTCCACACGATCCAGTCATTCTTGTGCTTAAAACCTCTAATCCCCCCTTTCCATTACACTCAGAAAAACCATGAGCTCTTCACCCTGGCCTGCCGGACCCACAAGATCTGGTCCCTGCCTACCTTCCTGATATCAGCTTGTTCCATGCTCACTCTCGCTCACTGTTCCCTGCCACAATGGCTCCCCTTGTCTTTCCTAAACGTCCAAGGCTGGTGCAGCCACACAAGCTCAGTGCTTGTTTCCTCCCTCATTAGAATTCTGTACTTTCTTCAGGCTTTTTTGCTGGGCCAGCTCCTCCCCCTGCTCCAGGCTCTGTTAAACTATCCCCATCTTGAGAGTCCACTGCTGACCACTCTGCCGCAGTGACTTCCCATCACACCACCCTGCTTGTTTTCTTCATAGCCCTTATTACCAAAACGACTTTGTTTAATTATGTGTTTCTCATCTGCCTTCCTCTCTAAAATGTGAGCTTCGTAAGGACTTGGACTTTACCTTGGTCACGTGTGTATCTCCACCATCTAGAATAATACCTAAAGCTTAGTAAGCCCTCAATACATCTTGGATACATTAATGAATGAACAAACAAAAAACTTGTGCTAGCTAAACTGATGGCAAGCATGCCTATTATTATCCAGAGATACCGAACGACATGATTTTGAGGTTTGGCTCAGTGATCTTATACAAGAAACAGACAAGTACAGAGGACTGGCAATGTACAAGTTAAAAGAATCCCATCCTTTTTCTGCCTTTTGAGATATTTCACTGAACGCCCTGAAGAAATCAGTTTTAATCCATATAGCATGCCCTTTATTGTAACTCCAACATAGAAGCCACCTTTCAAAATGTAATACAAGGAATTTTTACTAGACATAAAGAAATTAGAATTTATAGTATATCTATAGTTAGGCCCAGACCCAGATTATCATGGTATCAGGTGCACACTTGGAGTTCCTGGGTGTTGCAAATGGTCAACATGCTTGGGTGCTAATTGAATGGTTGGAGGAGGTTTGAGTCTACCCAGAGCTGCTTCAGAAGAAAGGCCTGGCAATCTACTTCTGCCATTGATAACCCTACGGAGCAGAGTTCTACTCTGACACACATGGGTTCACCACGAGTAAAAGTTAACTTGATGGCACCTGTACGGGTTACTCCTGCCTAGATCATTGCATAGCTCGAGAAAGGGGAAGAGAATTGATAGTCCAGATGTTGCTTTCGAATGAAGAATTTTCCATCACAGATGACTGGCTTTGCTATTTCTTTCACCCTTGCCCAAGAAACTATCCAAAGTATCTTAATTGCTTCCACAGTGATGAGCAGGTGTCACTGCATCTCAGGGCCTCTCCCTAAAACATGCACTCACTCAATATAGACAGCTGTCAGTGACCCATGCAGCACAGAGGGCTCGATCCACACACAGTACCCAGATAGCCTCATATTTTATCTCCTGGTCATATCTGTCTAATAGAACAAGAAATAATACACAGAATATTAAAAAAACATTAATAGCCAGAATAAATTATTAATTCAATTACAGCACGATTCTAATAATGATTCTTTTTCATTGCATTTATTAAAAGGAATAATTAATTGCTACGAGAGTATTAAAAACACACATAAACTGCTGACTCTACTCCTGAGTGAAAATGCAGAGCCTCTGTTCTGGCAGGAATTACAGAAGAGACGTGCTGGAGACACTGATAGACACGGAGTCATACTTCTTCTTGTTTCTTTTCTTCATATTTTCAAAGCTGAAACTGAAGAGTAAAAATAGTACGTGGGTTGGACTTTCTGCTCTGGACCTAAGATAGGGATTTCTTTGGACTTATTAGGAACCTTGACTCCATTGTTTACTGGTCTTGTTTCGTTGGACATGTTATTTAATCTTTTTGGACGTCTGTATCCTCACGTGTAAAGTGAGAATAATAACAGGATTTATCCCGCAAGGTTGCTCTGAAATATACTTAGAGCACTCGGAGCAGTGTCTGGTGAGTCTTGTCACTAACGAAGTGTGAGTTCTATGCGGTCCTCATGACATACAATATGTGGGGTAATTTTTCCTGGGCAGAGGCTGATCCTGAGAACCAGTTCCCTTTGGCCAGGGGTCTGGTAACCCACCATTTACTTCTGTCCAAGTCTTGATAAAAAGGCACCCAGTAAAGAGCACCTTCTTACAAGGCCCTCAAAAGCTCAGAGAGATAAAAAGAAACATGCGTTTTGCAATGAAATCTCAGTTTTGTCATATTATATAGCGAAATGCAATGTAGCATCTAAATGGATTTTGAGATAAACTGAGGTTTAATACAATATGCACTAAATTTATCATTTTAATTTTAACCAACTTTTATAACAAGCTGCCTAAAATACATGGTTCACCTCCATGTCTTGGGAAACTGAGCATGCTGAATTAATTCATTTTAAAATGTTGATGTCTCAGGTTCATCATTCAGTACACCTGTTTTTATATGGACGCTCCCTGGAGTTAATGAGAGACTAAAGAATCTGCTTTATATAGCTAGGATTTTCTTGATTCCTCTCTTTTTATCACTCTTCATATTGCAATTCCTGAGCAAGATGACAACACTGGCGTTTTAGTGCTGATTTCACGTAAGAACACAAGATCAGTGTTAGTGATAATAAATACCAGTATTTTATTAAAAAGTGACAACATGTCACTGTCTTTTCCTGTGCTTTCTTTTTCTTTGTTCTACATAAGAGAAGGCTTGAATCCAGGACTGAGGCTTCTCGGTCATTTTGGTCTAAAACTTTCCAGGCTAGAAGACTAGAGAAAGAAGTCCCAGTTAAAACAGTTTATTCAATGGAAGGAGGATCAGGTCCAAAGAAAATGATCAGGCCCTGGGACTAAAATATAGGGCAGAGAAGAGAATCTGGCCCTTGGGGAGGAAGAGAGAGCAACCCAGTTCCCTGTCATACCCTTCTCCAGTTTTCCTTAATGATGTCTGGTCAGTGCATACACACACCGGCACACAGAGACATACGCACATAGGCACACATACAGGCACACACAGGCACATACAAAGACACATACAGGCACACACACACAGGTACACACAGGCACACACACACAGGCACACGTGGGCACGCACACACACACACGGGCACATATAGGCACACATGCAGGCACAAACAGGTACACACAGGCACACAGAGGCACACACACACACAGGCACACAGAGGCACACACACAGGCACACAGGGGCACACACATGGGCACACACACAAAAGACACACACACAGACACATCCAGGCACACACACATGCACATACAGGCATATACACACAGGCACACACACAAGCACACACACCCCTCCAATTCCAAAGTAACTCCACCAGGGAGCTTCGGATGTGGACTCAAACGGGCTCATATGCACCAAAATTATAATTTTAATTTCAACCATTTTAATCATTTGGAAACTATTTACGACAAATAAATCAATCTCAATATCTTAGGTGTACTAGAAAAAGGGAATAAACACTAACATCAGTTGTCATAAATAAGAGGTGCATAACGATGCTTTCTAAACTAGACCAGTCATATTTGATTCAAAATAGTAATGTGGCAGGTGATTCCCTTGGCACATCCCAAGGCATAAGGAATGCATTAAGTAAATACCAAAATAAGGATGATACACCAGCAAAATCACCGGTAGGCTGTTATTTTTAACACAGCACCGATTGCAAGTCTTATAATCACTCCTTACCCCCGGCATTAACTCCATCAGCTAGTCTGGGTGGCCATTTATGTAAATACCTCTCATTCCTTACTGCCACTGCCACTGTCAAATCCCCCACCTTCCCTGTGGCACCTACCAGGGTTTCCACTTGTTAGTGCCACAGACAACCCTCCAAATGGCCCACCAGCATCACCTGGTGTCGTTCAGTAACTCAGGCATGTGCTCGCTCTCTTTAAAATGCTCTGACAACTTCCTCTCACACAATGACATGAAACCCAGCTCCCTCACCTGGCTTATGGAGCCCCTCCTGGCTTTGTTCACCCCATTGTCCATTATGTTTTTGACACAGTGGCTTCCTTTCTCTTCCCCCAAACATGAAGCTCGCTTCCTAGGTCTAGAATGCTCTCCCCTCTGGCCCTGCATGGCCAGTTCCTTCTCCCCACTCAGACCTTGGCTCAAACGTCAGAGAGGACTTCCTCTCAGAGAGGCCTCTCCTAACCCACGAAAGCAGCCGCCCCGGTAGCTCTATCACAGCTTGAAGTCCCTCCCTAGCACTCAGGGGTGGCTGATATGTTTTCATATACTCTGTTTGTTTGTCTGGTCACCGAGAATATAATCTCCAAGAACTTATAACATCAGTGCTATTCACTGGGAAATCCACGGTGCACGCTGTGCTCTTAATAAACGTTTCAATAAATGAATGAATGCATAGTGATCTCACTGCTGAATATCTCGAAACACCCCTACAGTGCAGAGCCTATTAATCACTATTACAATGTTATTAATGGGGTAAGGAAATGTCCCATGCTGACTCCTGAGCCCATTCTCTCCTTCAGTGCACTGCAGTCTCTGCACATTACAGTACAATATGCTCCATGAAATATGCTCTTGGTGGGCTGCCACAAAATTATAAAAAGCTGTCTCGTTCATCAGAAAAATTTCAAACCTACTTCCTGATAACTTCTTTAACATTGGTAATCCAGGCCCAGTGCTCACGGTAAGTATAAATGGGTAAGTGCGGCTGATTGCTAGGAGCACTGGTCCTGTCACTGAATTGTCTGAGGTCAAGTCCATGCCCTAGTCTTATGTTCTCAGGTTCCCCAAAGTCTCTGTACTCCGGGTCTCATTTGCAAAACAGGGATGAAAACAGAGCTACAGGAGTTAAATGAGATATTAAGCGCAGCTCTTTGAAAATGTACTCGGCACAGAAGAGTTCAGTAAATGTTAGCGAAAATTATTATTATTAATAAATACATTTCTGACTGTTTAATTACCCAGTACACCCTTTTCCTCACCAAGCTAGATTACATATATTACAACAACCAAAAGTTATTGCCCGCATGACTGTTATATTAAGACAGATCTCCCTCGCCTGTGTTTCGGCGTGGGTATAGGTTAAGAGCCTTGAGAGGCAGTCTTTCAGAGAACCAGGGCACAGTGCAGCACTAACTTAATAAAACGCAGTGATGAACCAGGGGGAATTAACACACAGGCCAGAGCCATTTGTTTTATACTCAAGAAGAAACCAAAGCACTGGGAGAATCTGGCTACATAGCATGAAGATATCATCTAGCAACTCGAGCTAGAAAAGAGTAAGTTTAGTATCTCCGACCTAGTTAAATAAAGCCTTACTTTGGAAGAGCAAATCCAGTGGGGAAACGAAAGGATAAGGGTGTGGAGCTCCTAACCAAGACAGGACGAGGTCTGGAAAAGGACAGGCCTCAGTGTTCACCTGACAACAGTACAGGAATGGCAAGAAACTGCTCCACAAACTAAGTGTAACAAAAGAACTCGCCTGCCAAGCTCCCGGTCTGCAGGCGCTGGAGCCACAGGCAGCACAGGGCAGGCCCAGCCTTGGGTCTCCTGTGTCCCTGACAGTCCCAGGTCCAGGAGCCACCTGGCAGTGCGGCTGCTCCGTGGGAGAAGCCGAGCACACTGCCAGCTCCCGTGACAAAAGGAGTGTTTATGGCAGGCAGGCTGACAGCTGTCCGAGTGTCACATTTATTTACAAAATGTTAGTTAAATTACTGACAGTTGGCTCTGCGGAGGAAAAGCTGAGAGAAAAAGCTGACATTTCTTGATCTAGCGGGTACTCTCGGCACTGGTTCTTCTCCCCCATCTATGTATTAATCCCATTATTTGCTTGTTTCTCTATTTATGACTTCTGGCTTATGACTAGCCATTGCTCTAAAGAGGCCTTGGGTGTCTCAGGCAGTTAAACTGCTCCATTCAATTTGATTCCTAAGTCCTATGGGCTAATTACCCTTAGGACTGGGTGTTCCAACCAGCCTCCTGCACCTCCACCCACTCAGCCTGGGAGCTCAGACGCCTCCAGGAAGCTTCCTGAAGGCAGGGGGCACGCCGGTGCCTGTCCTTTGCGGAACCTACTGCTGGTAACACAGGCTCTGTAATCTGCACCTTCTTGACTTCAGTTGACAGGGGCAGGTTTTCCTGTGCTAAAGCTGGACAAAGTGCATCCTGTATGCTTTAAGACAGGACAACTAAGACACAGGAAGAAGAATTTGGGTGATAAATGAAGACGGACACGGAGGCTTGCCTGAAACTGCTGTCTTAGGTTTTCTTCTGAAGTGTTTCTTATGTTAAAATAATGCCTGTTTTGTTGACAATTTAAAAGATACAGATAAGCAAAGAGCAGTTAAGGCCTTCTCTAGATACCTGCTTAGAAACTGCACCTGCGTCCTCCTCTCCTGACCCCCCGCCCTATTCACTCCCCATAGCACTACCACCTCTTCACACAGTCCACACCTTTAATGCTTTTGGTTACTGTTTGTCTCATTCCACTAGAAGGTAAGCTCCATGAAGACAGGGCCTCCAGTGCAACAGCTACCTGCTGAATAAAACTGAGCCTATTTTATGTAGCCACCCAAAGCATGCACTTCCCAGGTGTGCCCGCTCCAGCAGACCCCAGCTGCTCTGAGCTCACTTTTAAATGGATAGAGGTAGGACTGTCAGGGGAATGCCAAGGCCCCAGGGCTCTGAGATCTTCCCTCTGACGTCTTCGACCCCCACCTGCCACTTAGGAGTCGCCCTACTTCAGTTAGTGGCTTTTTGCTGCTCCAAGCCAGGGGCATATCCTGGCCTTGTCAGCCCAGCATCTTCAGCCCTCACAGACTCAGCCCCCTCGGGACCCCCACCCACAAGACTCCCCTGTACTCCCCAACCACTCTCCCACCTCCCGGATCACCTTCCAGGCCAGCAGTGACATCCCTTTAAAATCTCTTTCTGAGGTCCTACCTATGAAGCGTCCCCTCCCTAGCCAGATGGTAGGCTTGCTGACGTCAGTAAGGGTGCCTGATTTAGCTTGCTCTGGGCCTGACAGGACTTAGCACAATGCCCAGCATGTGGTATGTCTGTTCAGAAAGCACGATGACCTACGCATGTAGCATGGGCTCAGAAAGTAACTTATTTTCACTTTTATTAGTGTTTATGACATTAATCTTCTCTGATTATAAAAAATCAAAAACTTAAAAAAAAAATTAAAAACATAAAATCAAAACCGCTTGTAACTCTACTGCCCCAAAATGGCATGATGTCAGCATGCTGATATATGATCCCTCCAGCTTTTATTTATTTATTTTAAGCAGGCACTCACACATGCACACACCCACATTCACAAAGCAACAGACCGATTTTGACTAATGGGCTGTAGACCAGTTAATTATCTACAATGACTTAGAGTTCTGCCTTTATTTATATTCAGTGCTACATTAATTTTAAATTATTAAGAAAGTGGGCAATGTTAAACAAAAACAAATTGCAGAATAATATTGTGGAATACAATTTCTTTTCATATGAAGGGCAAAAACAAAGATAATATATTGTTGAAGAATACTTATATAATTGCTAAAAGTCCAAAGAAAAGAAGGAAATAGTAAACCAAAATGATCAGGATAATGGTCACCTCCTCAGAGGAGAAACGGTAGAAAATTGGGAGGAATACAGATGGTCTAATTCTTAGATCGGATGGTGGGTACACAGGTGATTGTTATGTTTTTATACATTGATTGGTTACATACATGCTGGCATACAAAATATTTCATTAATACAAATAAAATAATACATAGCAAAACAACAGACTCAAATACATCAACGATCATGAAGGTGGCACAGGACCAAGCAATCTGTTATACATGAAATCACCAGGAGTCAGAGCCGACTCGGCTGTAACTAATGACACATGTAAAATACTGTGCTGCTCAAGCAGAGATCTCATCAGTCTTTTCCTGAGGGCCTATCATGAGTCAGGCCCAGTGTGAGGTGCTGGCAGGTTCAAGATGAAGACTGAAGAGGGAGGACCCAATCGCAAGACAACCAATAACAGACGTTCTGGCCCAACTACTTGGACCAAAACCTCCTTGATACCTGTCCCACCCATTCTCACTTTCTAGTAGAAAAGAGCCTTGTCATAAAAAGGACAAATGAATACAGAAATCCGAAATATGTTTATGATATGGATTATATGTAAAGATTTGAAGTGAAAAGGGCATGGCCACATGACCCTTCTTATGGCTGTCCATTGGTAATACCCCCTCTGTAACCCAGGTCAAGAAAGAAAATACCAAAAAAGGGAGGTGGCATGGCTATTATTTTATCTGCAACTCAATGCAATTATTGGAAAACACAGACCAAAAATATCACTGGTGTGGACACTGCAGGTTAGCAAACAACCAGCCCCAACCAAGGTAATAATAACAAAACTAAATAAATAGTATCTGATTATTTTTTAAAAGTAGGATATTTTTCCTTAAATTTAAATAATAATAAACCAAAAATAGCAGTTTGTGGCATCACTGTTGACCACTGGTTACAAATCATTCTTTCTGGGCATTTCAATCATTGTAAGAATCATGAAGAATGTAAGCCTGTCAATATGGCTAAGCTTTGATCATAAATGAAAACGGAAGTCTAGAGAAGGGCATACTGCTTCTTCACCCAAAGAATCCAAGCTGATTTTTACTACTAGGAATTTCACAATCCACCCAGGAAATCTTCGCTATGGAATAGTTAGAAGTTAGAAGCCTTTGCATTTTGTGAATCAATGGGAGAACAACAAAAAGAGAGAGATGCACATAAAGACTTTCTCTCTAAGTGCTGATAAGTGCAAAATGCATCCCCATAAGTGCTAATGAGAAGGAGGCAGTGAGAGTTACTGGGTAGCACAGAGGGCGGCATGGAGCCAACGCGAGGCCTCTGTTCAGTACCATACAAAGATGTAAATCGGATATGATCTTTGCCTTTAGGAAACTTAAAACTTAGCAAGGTCAGGATATGTAAATGACAAATTATAGAAAACTTTAAACATTGCTAATATGTTGCTGTTGTTAGGTGCTGTCAACTTGGTTCTGACTCAGAGTGACCCTATGTACAACAGAAGGAAACACTGCCCAGTCCTGCACCATCCTCACAATCGTTGTTATACTTAAGCCCATTGTTGCAGCCACTGTGTCAATCCATCTCATTGAGGGTCTTCTCTTTTTCGCTGATCCTCTGCTTTACCAAGCATGATGTCCTCCCAAAGTGGTCACCACAGCCAAGTGTCCTGGCCCTTGGCTACACCTCCATCCTCATTACCCTGTCTGTCCAAACCAAGGGTGCTTCTGCCTTGGAATCTTTGTACTTCCTCTGCTTCTGCCTAGAACAGTCCTCCCCCAAATATACGCCGGGCTCACTCCCTCGCTTCTCAGATCTTAGCTTGAAGGCCTTCCTCAACCATTTTGTCTAAAATTGGCCTTAACCTGCTCATTTTCTGTTTCCTTAACTGCTTGCTTTCTTCCTTAAAGTCCTCATCACTACTTGACATTATATTATTTCATTATGTGTATGTTCCTTGTTTTCTCAAGTACCAGGCTCTAAAACAGTGCTTAGCACTTAGTAAGTGTTAAATAAGTATTTCTTGAATTATCCAGTGAATAGATAGTGGTTATAAATATTGTACTACAGGGACAATGGAGAACGAGAGGTTTGTTCTGATTGGAAAAATCAAGGCAAATATGAGACTTATATGGCTAGTGGGATTTCCACCAGACCTTAAATGAGATGATCCACGGAAAACATTTATCATGTAATGATAAAAAAAAAAATAAGGTCCTATTAAATGGGGCTAAAGAGGTTGTTATTGTTGTTATAATGATTTCATTCTTACAAAAACTCTGTCAGGTTAAGTATTAAGGTATCATTTAGGCCATTTTCGAATGAGAAAATAAAGGCTAAAAGGTTGATAATTTATCACATCAAGTAAATCATGGAACTGAAATCTGAACTCAAATTTGTCCCAAATCTATTTTTTTTTTTTTTTTGACATGGCTATGTACATTTACAAGAACTGAGTATACATGTTCAGGACCTATATTTATGTCTTATATCTAACTAAGAGATAGCTGGCCAAGATTCCCAGGGTAGGCACTGGGCTGTTGCAGACCGACTGTGCATTAACTGACTCCTGGTACTCCCTTTAAGCCTGTGATTTCATGCCTCCTTTACAGCTTCACAAAGTCAGTTTTGCTCTGGGTAAATGTCTGTACTATCAACTATCCCAACCTTCACTTCCGTCTTCCTTTTAGTTAGTAGGGAAACCCATGATGTGTAGAAGAATTTGAGTCTGTTGAAAAGTTACACTTGAAGGAACAGTATGAACTAGAGTGACAATAACCAAGTGTTTCTGGTCCAGCGGGGAGCTCATCAGCTCCAACATACCTCAGGTGAAAAGAGAGGGCGGCACAGAACTGATCTGCCTTAAAAATTCAAACAAATAAAAATAAATTAAATACATACTTTTTTAAAAAGCAAAGATGTCACTTTAACGACTAAGGTGCACCTGACCCAAGGCATAGCGTACAAGGAAAAATAAAGAAGAATTAGTGCCTTTGAATTATGCTGCTGGCAAAAGAATACTGACTATCCCATGGACTGCCAGGAGAATGAACAAATCTGTCTTGGAAGAAATACAGCCAGAGTGCTCCTTAGAAGCGAAGATGGTGAGACTTTCTCTCACAGACTTTGGACATGTTATCAGGAGGGATTAGTCCCTGGGCAAGGCCACTGACTTGGTCATCTAGTGCTGCTATAACAGAAATACCACAAGTGGATGGCTTTAACAAAGATAAATTTATCTCCTCGCAGTAAAGTAGGCTAAAAGTCCAAATTCAGGGCATCAGCTCCAGGAGAAGGCTTTCTCTTTCTGTCAGCCTTCTCATCAATCCTCCCCCAGGCTAGGAGTTTCTCCATACTGGGACCCCAGGTTCAAAGGACATGTTCTGCTCCCAGCATGAGGGCCCCCTGTCTGCTCACTTCCCTTTCCTTTTTATCTCTTGAGAGATAAAAGGTGGCGCAGGCTACACCCCAGGGAAACTCCCTTTACATTGGATCAGGGGTATGACCTGGTTAAGGGTGTTACAATCGCACCCTGATCCTCTTCAACATAAAATTACATTCACAAAATGGGGGACAAACACAGAATACTGGGAATCACGGCCTAATCAAGTTGACACATATTTTGAGGAGACACAATTCAATCCATGACAGCCATCACACTTAGTAAAGACGAGAATCAGCAAAAAAGAGGAATATCCTCAAGGAGATGTGGCCTGACACAGTGGCTACAACAATGGGTTCAAGCAGAACAACGATTGTGAGAATAGTGCAGGGCCAGGCAGTGATTCATTCTGTTGTACATGGGGTTGCTACGAGTCGGAACTGACTCAATGGCACCTAACAACCATAACGACACATTCTTCTTGTTGTTAGTCACCATTGAGTTGATTCTGACTTATGGAGACCCCATGTGTGCAGAGTAGGACTGCTCCATAAGGTTTTCAAGGCTGTGGCCTCTCAGAAACACATCACCTTTGGCTGGGTTCAAACTGCCAAACTTTAAGCCAGTAGCCAAGCACTTAACCATTTGTGCCTCCTTGGGTCTCAGTGTCTCTCTTCCTCTCTGTGTATAATATGCGTGTTAAAAAACCCATTGCTGTTGAGTTGATTCTAACTCATAGCGACCCTATAGGACAGAGTAGGACTGCCCCATAGAGTTTCCAAGGAGAGCCTGGTGGATCTGAAGTGCTGACCTTTTGGTTAGCAGCTGTAGCACTTAACCACTATACCACCAGGGTTTCCATATATATACAATTACATCTCTATATACATACATATACAAAGAGATGGAGAGAAAGAGACAGACTTAACTCTTCAAATTTTCCCGTTACCACACTCTGAAGGCCAGACCCACGTCTCCCAGAGACTGGAAGAAAACTGAGAAGAGGCAGACTTACATCTCTGGCGGCCCCTCCACTGCACATTCCAGAGTGATCATGGGAACCGTGAAGCCCTGCACCAACTATTAATTAAATATTAATACCGCCCTGGTGGTGCAGTGGTTAAGAGCACCACTGCTAACCAAAAGGTTGGGAGTTGGGATCTACCAGCCGCTCCTCAGAAACCTTACGGGGCAATTCTACTCTTTCCTATAGGGTCACTATGAGTCTGAATCAACTTGACAGCAACGGGTTTGGTTTGGTTTTTTTGAACGGTAACTAGTAAAACAAAAATGTGCTCAGTACTAAAGGTAAACCCAGGGGCAGGAAAATATCAAGATGCGTGCTTGATAGAGTTGGTATAAAACGCTCTAGGGGTGCAATGTTAAATTTTTAGACATGAATACAGATGATCCAAGAAGTAAAAAAAAAAAGGTAAAAACCTCCCCCTCATAGCATACACAGTGTGTAGGTTTGATTAAGAATGGAGATATGAAATATGTGCTAAATAACTCTTCTGAACAGCTCATTAGGCCTAATCTATCTCTGATTTCGACGAGTCCATTAATTCCAAATATGCATCTGCTTATATGGACACACACATCCCCACACACGGTCATAAAACACTGACTTAATTTCACAACGTAATATCCTGGAAATGGCAACAGGTATGTCAAATTGGATATTACGCAGAATTTAAATGTTTATAATTTCCAGATGTAATAAATGAAAATGACAAAGACTAGTGGACCCAAGAAAGGACATTTCAGTTAGAAACCATACACCCACATGGCTCTATGTGAGACAGCTGGGGGCAATGGGACAGGTAACTACAAGGCTGTAATAGCCCAATCCTATCTACGTGGAAACTACCTGGCATCTATGCAGAGTAGATAAAATTGACAGGTTTTGGGGCTATTTGTTTATATGGGATTTTTATTTAATTCTTATCTCCTAAAGCCTATGCTCCTCGCCTTCCATGTGGGAGACCCAGGTGTGATTCCAGCCAATGCAGCTGAAGCAGACACCACTGTCTGTCGGTAGAGGCTTGGGTGTTGCTAGGAGGCTGAACAGGTTTCAGCAGAACTTCCAGACTAAGATGAATTAGGAAGAAAGGCCTGGCAATCTACTTCCAGAAACCAGCCAATGAAAACCCTATGGATCACCAATCTGCCATGGATCTTGGGGACAGTGCTGCACCAGGCTGCGTTTGACTCCATCGTGCACGGGGTTGCCACAAGTCAAGTCGAGGGCTGACTCAACAGCAGCTAACAACAATAACATCGTCATCGGTTGCTCCTGAATTTTGATGTTATAACGGTTCTCACAGAAACTGAAGGGAAGCCCTAAACCCCTCTTTTTCACTTCTTATCCCTTCTTTGCTTTTGAAACTGCTTCCTCCTTGTCCTGCTCTTCTTCTACCAGGTCATTCAACTCCCTGGTCCCTCTGCCTGAAGTGCTCTTCCTGATCCTTCCTGTGGGGCTCTCTCCCACTGTCCATGTCCCCGACTGCCCACAACCATACATCCAGCCTGCCTACACCCCAGGTGACCCTGTCCCCCTACCCATGTCACCGATAGAGCTTTCCACTGTGTGACACATTGTTTGCTGACTTGTTCACCGACAGACAGCTGGTTTCTGCCAGGTATCACTGTGCCAGTCATGCTCTGCTCTGGGGCACCTGGCCAAGAGGCTGAAGACATGACTGCAATGCACCTGCACTCTGGTCATCAAATCATATGCCTGGTGATGGGTGCTCCATCAGCCTGAAGGAAGGGGCACCCATTCCTAACAGGTGGGTGCAATCTGTACTCTGGAGGTGGATAGCTTTTTTCAAATGCACACAGGCTGAGATCCTCATCCCCTTCACTAAACACAGCTCTGGGAGAAAAGAACTGAGTGTCTAGAACAGTGCCTGGCACATAGAACACGGGTAATTGCTCAAGCCCACCCATTTATTCTCCAAGTATACATTATGCCTCTATCATGTGCCAAGCACTATGCAGCAGACTGAAGGGGATGGTGAAAAGAAAACAAGATTCCTTGGCCCCCAGCTACGCAGTCTTGGAACTGAGCCACCTGGATCTCTCTCTACATGGCCTCCATTTCTTGTAGCTCTCCTACCCACTCCGGCCTCCTTTCCCTCTCCCCCCTCCCCTCTGTCACACCTTCTTTTCTCCTCTATTCCTGTCCATTTGGTTGCTCTTCAAAAATCTGACCCCTGACAATGGTTTTCTCTTGTTTGTCTTAGACATTTTTGAGATCAAGCCTAGAAATCATTCCCTCTGTCTCACTGCTGTATGTCAATTAAAAGACTGAATGTTACAATACCTCTAGCACAAAAGGTTACCCCAAAGAAGAAACCTCCAGCCATTAATGAGCAAATTGTCATCTAAGAAGTATTTTCACTAATTACAGCTGCCTCGAGTTATATCCATTATGCGTATGTGCTAATTTACTTCAAGGTGAAACTTCTCTTTGTCATTGTTTTCACACACTTGCCTGGTGATGCAGACTTTTTACTCAGCTCAGAGATGTAAAGAATCAAGCCATTGAAAGTCAAGCACTTTGGGCTTCAGTTTGAAAAGGCCACAGTTCCCACTTTCATATACACACTAAACTCATCAAAAGCCTGGCCAAGATATTTAGTAAGTCCTTAAGTTTTTAAAAAAAAAAAAAAAATTTTTTTTTAAGTTTAAATTAAAAAACGTATTTGCATATTCCATGCAGTTACAGTCAGAAAATACAAATTACAATAGTTGAATGTTGAATTAGGTAGCTAGCTACTATAACAAACTCCAAAATCTCAGAGGCTTGTCCCACAGCAGCTTATTTTTCCTTCACGGAACATGAGGCTTCGGGTCAGAGGGTGAGGGGTGCGGTGGTGGGCGGGAGCTCTGCCCCCTGCAGTCACTCTGAGACTCGTCTAATGGAAGGTCTGCACAACTGGACACGGGCTTTCAAGGTAATTTGAACATTGACATCCAGATGGCGGAAGGAAAAGAGCTGTGAAGTATTTGGCATGGAAGGTTTCAGGGGCCAATCTACACACAACTTTCACTCCCATTCCCTTGAATAGAACTCCATCACATGCCACGCCTACATTCAAGGGAGCCCTGGAAAGGCACTGTGCCAGAAGAACAAACAAATGACATATTTTTTTTTTAGCAGCTTGCTATCTCTTCTGCAAAAGTATAGAAGTAAGGAGGCAGTATAAGTCATGCCCCAGCCTCTCAATTCAGACACGGGATCCTGAGGCTAGGCACACTAATTTCCTCAGCAACATAATGTCCTTATCCATGGTGTAAAAATGGCGTGGCAGTGGCACCTGACCTCCTCTAACTTCACAAGGGGGAAGGAGAATCAAGATCAACAGCCCAAGGCTGATTCCTACAAGGTCAGACATGCCTCCTTTCTCTGCCGTCTTTACCCATTCTAACACCAACCGTCTCTCACATGGCACTCTCTACTTCTCAGCTGGGTTCCATAATTCATTGCAATGGCCACATAGAACTCACAGACCATACTCATGATTATGGGGTTTATTAGGGAAGTGACATACAATTCAGGCTCAGGAACACTCACAATAAAGAGTTCTTCCATCAGGACAGCCTCTTCCCAGCCGTGCTGCTAAGTATACCTCTCTCTGGCCCTGGGCCTCTGCCCTGCCCAGGCAAGTGTTACATACTCTTTTAGGCCCTGCCGATAAGTCCCCAGAGGCACCCCAGGCACTCAGCTTTCTCACTCTGTGGACCGGGAAGCCCACCATGCCTTCCCCTGCTGTTGTTTCTCTGCCACCATTTCTCAAACTCTCTCTTTCTCTGTCTCCTGGAGGAGCTTCTCAGTGCACGATTACCAGGTCCAAAGGATGTGCTCTCTGCTCCTGACTGTTCTCCTTTGCTGGTGGTGGACTCCTCTTTCCCACCACTGCAATGGCTCACCTCAAGCCCAGTAAGATGGCAAAACTGACCAAGCCCTTTGGTGGGCCACAATTACCCTATTACACAGTCCCACCCAGTCACTTGGGTGGAAGTTACAAGACTATGCTAGAAAGGCCATACAAAAGTGATCCATCACACTGCACATGGTGAGTTATGACAGAGCCAGGACTAAAACCCAGGTCACCTGAATCCCAGCCCACTATTCACACTCCCTAAACAGTGAACTTGTCAAGACTTTTCAAGAGATGTTATGAAGCTGCAGCACGTGCACAGGGGCCAGCTACCCCCACAGTGCTCTGTTTCCTTTCCCATGCATCTCTACATAAGACCAGGATCACAAGGTGCACAGCCTTGTATCCACGGAAGACACATTTCATGCTTAGTCCTTCCCTGGTAGTGCGGGGCGAACATTTACAGAGCACATATTAAATGCTTCCTATGGCACCAGTGGCTCCATACGCCTACCAAATAGTGCCCTTACATAATGAGGAAATGAAGACACAGAGAGATCAGCCAATGTGACGTTCCAAAGCTCCCATACCTGAACAGGTGATGGGCAGGATTTAACCCAGGGAGGAGCCTGGCTCAAGGCCCCATGCTTAACCATTCTGCTCTATAGCCTTCACCATAAAATTACCTTGATATAAGACACAGAAAGTTTAAAATAAAATGATGTATATTTAATAATGTATTACATTTCTGCCTGATTTCTAATTCCCACCTCTCCCACCCCATTCCCATGTTTTTCAGCCTTTAGGTAGAAACTAACCCTTATTTTCAAGTGTCGGCACTGGGCCCTTTTTTTTCATTAGATTTTCTATAAAACCCCTTGTGCAAGTTGATATTTAAAGCCTCTTTAAATTCTCCATGTTTGGATTTTATATAATGTGCCACACCTCCCTGAACTATTTCCTCCTCAATGTCCCATTCCACCCATTGACCTAGAAGCGAAAGTCAACTCTACATCACACCAGTCCTATGTGAATTATTGTTAATAGCACCAAAACCCACGTCAATACAGAGATACAGCTGAGTTTCCTTTTACTAATAAAAGGCAAATAATTTTCCCTATTAATGGCTTACTATTATTCATAAACTTTTCACTCAATAAATATTCCCTAATGTATCCCACGTTCCAGGCAGTAATTTAGACACTATAAATGTGCAATGAAGTCAATGGCCTCCTGGATCTTACACTTTGTAGAAGAGGCAATAAATAAGTAACAGATAAATAAATAATATGCTTTTTTACCTGTTAAGGGCTGTGGAGAACATTAACGCTAGGTAAGGTTTAAGGGGTAAAGTGAGCTGGGGACTGGGTGTATGGCTAGTTTAAGTAGCGTGGTCTAGGAAGCTTTCTTTGAGAACGGGGTATTTGAGTAGACACACGAATATCATGAGGGACCCAGTCACAGAACATGTTACTGGGCCCTGGCAGGAGGAAAAGCATTTCTTAAGGCAAGAATGGAATTGGGGAGTTCAAGGAAAAGCAAAGAAGTTCAGTGTTCTCCACCCATGTGAGCGGGGCAGGAGCCGTGGGAAAGACATCTAAGAGGTGGGAAGGCGCCAAAAGCAAAAAGCCTTTTTACGTCACCAAAGTGTTTGTATTTCACTCGAAGTATAACTACAAGCCACTATAGGATTCTGAACAGAGAGTAACAGAATTTGAACTGTGTTTTTAAATAACCCTGATAACCAGGTAAAGAACAGACTCTGGGAGAGCAAGAGTGGAAGCAGGAACACCAGGTAAGGTGTTGCTTCTGAGCCACGTCTGGTGGACAGGAACCTCCAATCTTATGATTAGCAGTTGAATGTCTCAAGCATTTGCACCATCCAGAAATCAAAACCCATAGCTGTAGACTCCATTCCGACTCCTAGCGACCCTAAACGACAGAGTAGAATTGCCCCATAGGGTTTCCAAAGAGTGGAAACTGTTGCTCTTAACCACTGCACCACCAGGGCACCCCCCAGGGACTCTGTTTTTTGTGCTGTTTTGGCTTTGCCTAGGAAGGTAGCATTTAAAGCAGTGAAAAGTGGTCTGATTCGGGATATACCTTAAAGGTAAAGATAATAAGAATTTACTGATGGACTAGATGTCAGGTAAGAGAGAAAGAAAAAGATACACCTATTAGGTTTTTGGCTGCAGCAACTGGGAGGTGCCAGCTCCTAAGATCGGCAAGCCTAATTAGTGGTGGCTGGTGATGTGTGGTCAGGATGATGCTGAAGGTATACAGGCTGAAATTCGTATTAGTTATAAATAAAAGCAGATCTGTAGATGAGCAGCAGGTTACAGCCTGTAGCTCCACAAATGCAGAGCGTGGTCAGGACAGGTAGTGAGTACGTACAGCAAGGAAGTGGCAGTGGGTAACACAACCTCATGGCATGTGCTCCAGTGTGCTGGCGATTTTGAGAAGATGGAAGAGGAAAGATCCAAAAGCCCACAGTGGGCAGCAAGAGGGCTATCTAACCAATCCTCAGGCCTCGTGGTAAGCAAAGTATGGGATAAAGATAGTCACCAGTAGAAATCACTCTAGGAGTAAAAGTGACCCAGGACGGCCAGGTTTCAGCTTAAGGAAAAAAAGGAAAATTATAGGGGCATTCTCAGAAGACACTGGGAACATGCAGGTTTTGTTTGGGACAGATCATGAAGTCAGTCGAGAGAGTAGAGAGGTTTGAGCATCAGGAAGCACTTGGAGATTGGGTCAGGCTATTGGATATACAGGACCGTGTGGTGGTAAGAACCTAGATGATGGTATATGTACAGCCTGGGATCTCTGACTTCTGAGGTGGCTGAGCTAAGCTGAGAGGTTAGCTATAATAGGGTCTGTCTTTATGGTCTCTTAGCAAAAAGAGGGTATATCAGTTCCAATTAGAATCCCCAACTCTAGGTAGGCCTCATGGGCATTTGTAATGGAGAGGCTGGTGGGGTCGTGAGTGGGAAAGGAGCAGACCACCTTATGCCTCTTCTGTGGACTGCAGTGGCTGGTGTCATGGAGAGTGATAGGATGGTCTCATCAGGCATTTCAGTAGTCCTTTATAGGTGACTGTTGTTTAAGAACACTCTGTCTTTGTAATTACCAAGGTGTTGCTCTTTGTAATTTTCATGTATCACAACTACATTAAATTAAAAATAATTTGCATATCTTCTCTTTCTTACTCATAGGTTCTAAAGGGTTAGGACTGTTTTGGATTGAGCTTCCCTGATGAGTAAAATTGTCCAAAGATGATTATTCTGAGTGCAAGAATACTTTTCCACTCATCTGTGACATTATAGCTTGTTTGCAAGCCACAGAAGATCAAGAAATTATTTTCACAGAAACACATCTTCTTTTGCCTCCATGGGGCCAAAAAAGGCTTTGTATGACAGTTGATTTCAGTTTTGTAATTTTCAATCAGTCTGTTGGTTGATGCTGTTTTCATTAAAAATTCTGTTATTTTTACAAATCAATCAGCAACATTGTAAGGTTAATTCATGTGTTTATTTTATACGACAAATCTAACCCCCAAAAGGTTTCTAAGTCAAAACATCTCACATTGACAAGATAACAAGTTAGCCAAATAAGTCCAAATAAGCACAAATAAGAACCTTGTGAATATATAAGATTTGGGAAAAAGAGATCAGTGAAAGAACGAGACTACTACATAAAATACAGTAAAACCTACAAAAGCTGTAAACTGCGTAAGGCAGAAACTTGTCAGGGAAGGAAAACTCAAATATTGTCCACTAAAATGAGTAATAAAATATTGGCAAGACAGCATCCTGTCAAACCAGGAACGCTTGTAAGACCTAGAAAAACAAGGTAGGTCCATCAAATTCCTGCTCTCACAGGTTCCACTGTATTTCAGTACCTCTAATTTACCACCACTTGTCTGTCAGTGTCATACTATGGTGGCTTGCATGTTGCTGTGATGCTGGAAGCTATGCTACTGGTATTTCACCCCTGGTGGACAGGTTTTAGCAGAACTTCCAGACTAAGACAGACTTAACAGTCTACTTCTGAAAAAGACGGGCCAGTAAAAGCCTCATGAATAGCAGCAGAACATTGTCTGGTTGGAAAGCACTCAAAAGACGACTGGAGAAGAGCTGCCTCTACAAAGTAGAGTCGACATTAATGACGTGGGTGGAGTAAAGCTTTCAGGACCTTCATTTGCTGATGTGGCATGACTCAAAATGAGAAGAAACAGCCGCAAACATCCATTAATAACTGGAATGTGAAATGTACCAAGTATGAATCTAGGAAAATCAGAAATCATCAAAAATGAAATGGATCATATAAAGATTGATATCCTAGGCATTAGTGAACTGAAAAGGACTGGTATTGGCCATTTTGAAAATCAGACAAACATACAGTCTACTATGCCAGGAATGAAAGACTGAACTGGAGTGGCATTGCTTTCACCGTCAAAAAGAACATTTCAAGATCTATTCTGAAGTACAATTCTGTCAGTGATAGTATAATATTCATACTTCTACAAGGAAGACCAGTTAATATGACTATTATTCAAATTTACGCACTAACCACTAAGGCCAAAGACGGAGAAATTGAAGAGTTTCAAACAACTTCTGCAGTCTGAAATTGATCAATCATGCAATCAAGGTGCATTAACAATTACTGGTGACTGAAATGCAAAAGTTGGGAGAAAAGAAGGGTCTATAGTTGGAAAATATGGTCTTTGTGATAGAAATGACTCTAAAGATCACATGGTAGAATTGTGTAAGACCAACGACTTATTCATTGCAAATACCTTTTCTCAACAACATAAATGGCAACAGTACACATATTTGGTGGACGGAATACACATAAGTCAAATTGACTACATCTGTGGAAAGTGATAATGGAAAAGCTCAATATTATCACTCAGAACGAGGCTAGGGGCCGACTGAAGGAAAGACCATCATTTACTCTTATGAAAGTTCAAGTTGAAGCTGAAGAAAATTAAAAAACATCCATAAGAGCCAAAGTACGACCTTGAATACATCCCACCTGAATTTAGAGACCATTTCAAGAAGAGATTTGATAAACTGAACACTAATGACCAAAGACCAGACGAATTGTGGGATGACATCAAGGACACCATACATGAAGAGAGAAAAAGGTCATCAAAAAGTTAAGAAAGAAAGAAAAGAAAAGACCAAAATGGAAGTCAGAAGAGATTAAAACTTGCTCTTGAACATACAGTAGCTAAAGCAAATGGAAGAAATGATGAAGTAAAAGAGCTAAACAGAAAATTTCAAAGGGCAGCTTGAGAAGACAAAGTAAAGTATTATAATGAAAGGTGCAAGATCTGGAGTTAGTAAACCAAAAGGTAAGAACACGTTCAGCATTTCTCAAGCTGAAAAAAAACTGAAGAAAAAATTCAAGCCTCGCGTTGCAGTATTAAAGAATTCTATGGGCAAAATACTGAATGACACAGGAAGCATCACAGAGTTACTGTACCAAAAAGAATTGGTCAATGTTCAACTATTTCAGGACATAGCATATGATCAAGAACTTATGGTATAAAGGAAGAAGTCCAACTGCACTGAAGGCATTGGTGAAAAACATGTCTCCAGAACTTGATGGAACACCAGTTGAGACGTTTCAACAAAGGCATACAATGCTCACTGGAAGTGCCCACTCATCTACGTCAAGAAATTTGGAAGACAGCTACCTGACCAACCAACTAGAAGAGACCCATATTCATGCCCATTCCAAAGAAAGGTGATCCAACAGAATGCAGAAACCGTCAAACAATATCATTAATACCACGCACAAGTAAAATTTTAAACAAGATAATTCAAAAACAGTTGCAGCTGTACCACAGAGAACTGCCAGAAATTCAAGCCAGATTCAGAAGAGGACATGGAAGGAGGAATATTGCTGCTGATGTCAGATGGATCTTGGCTGAAAGAGAGAATACCAAAAAGATGTTTACCTGTGTTTTATTGACTACGAAAAAGCATTTAACTGTGTGCATCATAACAGATTATGGATAACATTTCGAAGAACGGGAATTCCAGAATACTTAACCATGCTCATGTGAAATCTGTACATAGATCCAGAGGCAGTTGTTCAAACAGAACAAGAGGATACTGAGCGGTTTAAAGTCAGGAAAGGTGTGCGTCAGGGTTGTATTCTTTCACTATGCCTATTCAGTCTGTATACTGAGCAAATAACTCGAGAAACTGGACTATATGAAGAAGAACACAGCATCAGGATTGGAGGAAGACTCATCAACAACCTGTGATATGCAGATGATATGACTGCTTGCCGAAAGTGAAGAGGACTTGAAGTACTTGCTGAGGAAGTTCAAAGACTCCAGCCTTCCGTATAGATTACACCTCAACATAATGAAAACAAAAATCCTCATAACTGGGCCAATAAGCAACACCATGATAAAAGAAGAAACTACTGAAGCTGTCAAGGATTTCCTTTTACTTGGATCCACAATCAATGCCCACAGAAGCAGCAGTCAAGAAATCGAGTGACATATTATACTGTACAAATCTGCTGCAAAAGACCTATTTAAGGTGTTAAAAAGCAAAGAAGTCACCTTAAAGACTAAGGTGTGTCTGACCCAATTTTAATTGCCTCCTATGCACGTGAAAGCTGGACAATGAATAAGGAAGACCAAAAAAGAATTGGCATCTTTGAATTATGGTTATGGCAAAGAATACTGAATACACCACGGATTGCCAGAAGAATGAACGAATCTGTCTTGGAAGTACAGCCAGAATGTTCCTCACAGGTAAGGATGGTGAGGCTTCATCTCACACACTTTGGACATGTTATCAGTTGGGACCAGTCCCTAGAGAAGGACATCATGCTTGGTAGAGAGTCAGTGAAAAAGAGCAATACCCTCAAAGAGATGGATTGACACAGTGGCTGCAACAATGGGCTCAAGCATTACAGTGACTGTGAGGATAGCGCAGGACCTGGCATGTTTCTTTCTGTTGTACATAGTGTCGCTATGAGTCAGAACTGGCTCTTTGGCATCTAACAACAGTGAAGTAATTTAGCCCATGGCATGGGGTTTAAGTGAAGAGGACTGCTCATTTGGCTCCACTGGTGAATTTACGGATCCGCTTCTAATGCCAGACACACTGACCTTGTCCCAGTCTTGCCCCAGACTTTCCAAGAAGAATAATGATCAGATGTAGACAGGCTTCCGTTTTCGCTATTGCCATGCAAGCCCTGAGCGGGCCTGCCAATGATCAGATGTAAATGAAGGGAAAAATTGCAATTAGAGGACATTAAAGCTGAAGGGACCCTTAAAAACCCCAAGAGATGTCATTCCAACTACTGTTCTGACAGCTGATTCCTGTGGAAATTATCATGGAAAAATCAGTTCTCCAAGGACAAAACGTCTACCAGTCCTCAATGGCTACTTAACTCCTAACCCTTCTGTTTGTTTCAGACAACCTGGCTCCACGAAACCTTCCATGCAGCTTTTTCTGATGGGAAATTCATCTTCAGAATCATGCCCTTGCCGTGCAATCATTTTGTTATGAAATGAAGAAATACTTTTCTTCTCATCCCTTCTCAGAAATCAAACATCTCAAGAAATCCTGATTTTAAATCAAGACGATTTCTAGGATCTAAATAGATGTGTAGGAGAAACACGCAAAAAAAGTAGACTTACACCTGGATGAAGAGGGATTTCTGTCTTGTACATCCTTCAGAAATGGTGTATTTATCAAAGTGTAGCTACATGGGTGTTTAAGGTACAACAGTTTATAGTAGAAACTGCTCTATGTGCGTTTAACATATTTACATACATGCATGTATCATATAGATACATATACACTTGTGTGTGTACATATGCAGTATATGTATGGAGAGAAAGACAAGAGTTATAATTACTCATTAAGCTTTGTGTGCACTTTCTGTTTTTAACCCAAATCAACCTTTTAAAGTAGGTAATAACTGTATTCTTTATACAGATTAAAAATTTTGCCTATGACCAGGCAGAGGGAAAGCGTCTGAACCAGGGTTAGTAGACTCCTGCCTCCCGTATTTGTAGCATACCACTCCTGCTAAAAAATGAGTGCAGTGTCTTTTTTCTGAGATCTTTGTCTCTACCACTTGCATTCTGATTAAACTCCCCCACTGTTTCCTCCTCTCCTTCAGCTCACATAAGTTGGAAAACCAGGAGCTCTGTGTTTATCTTAATTTGAAATTACATCCACGAGCTAATCAATTCCTGGTTTTCTAAAATTAGTATTATTATAGCATTTAGATGATATTGATGGTATTATTTATTTATTGTCAGTAATCTATTACACAGAATGGAAATCCATCAACCTGCTCCCGAGGAAGCAAAATGACCTCAACTAATGTAAGGATAATGCTATATTTTACCCATAATTTGAGACTTTCAACCCAAGAGAACAAACATGCCTTTAATATTAATTAAGAATTTTTTCAAGAGTCCCCAGAAAAGATGCCAAAAGTCCTATTTCTAGTAGAAAAAAAGAAGGAAGCTTGTAGGGCAAATCATAAATATGACTTTGTTCCTTCCTCCCACCAGTCCTGCCTCCAGCACCAGGGCTTCCGGATTCACTGGCTCTGGAATCCGCATGGAATTGTCTTTCAGCCTGGATTTGTTCAATACCCCCTCCCATAGAAATACGTGCAAATGTGATATGTGGAGCAAAAGGTTGGCAGAAGAACCTGGAATAAAAGTCTCTCTCTGAACAGAGATGCTAGGATTCTCTGATGAGAAGGGACTGCTAGAGGCCATCAGGGTCATCCTGTGTCTCCTCTTCGCAGACCATGCTGCTGTCGTTAGGTGCTGTCGAGGTGATTTCAACTCATAGTGACCCCACGTGTCACAGTAGAACTGCCACAGGGTTTTCTAGGCTGAAATCTATAGAAGGCCTTAATCACGCCCAGACTTCATCCCCAAAACATCTCAAGAAAAGAAATTCTTCTGCCCCAGGAGGAGGAACAGCCCAATTCACAGGGTTCCCTGGAGGAGAGGAAACTGGCAATGAGAAAATGATGAAGCTCCACACGAGAAAAGCACTATGGTGCAAACAAAGCGAGACCTAGGCTAGAAGGAGACCAAAGTGGTTCTAGACCTCAGGCCCAGCCAGGATCTGACAGTGTAAATGGGAAAGGGCATCACTCTGCCTCTTAGGGCTTCAGAGTCCTGATCTGTAAAATTGGCATAATAAGTGTCTCTACCTCCTGGAACAGTTATGAGGATTAATTAAGACTCTGCTGGTAAGGTGCTGAGCACAGGGCCTGGCACATGGTAAGCACGGTTATCCTACAATGAATAAATGTTACCGCATGACGGTGAAGAATCAGCAGTTAGACAGAACGTGGCTACCTCCCAGTAAACGTCAGCTAGCTGTATCAGAGTCACTCAGAGTCCGTGTGATGCTTCTGCACCTAGGAGCACAAGATGCTCCTTCCTCCAGACCTATGTGGTCCCAAGCCAAGGTTCACAGCTTGCAGAGGGGAGTGTACTGGGCGTCAGCCCCCCTTAACCCTTCTGGAAGGCATCCTTGTGCAGACCTGGTTATCATCATCTTTATATTTTGTGAAACATGGTGGCTGAACTCCCTAGTTTGGACTCCTTTCAAACTCAAAAACCATTGTGCTATTAAAGGAGGAAGAAAGAAGCTTTTCTGCAAAGTGCCTATGATGGCAGGTAAGGAGTGGTAGAGCACGGGCCTGTCCCTCTGTACCTTCTTGGAATTCCAGGGACATCTGGGCACACTCCTCTGTCCCATGGTTGGTTGGATTTTCAGTTTTACCATTGTAGTTTTTGGCTCCTCCACCAGCTCTGTGTGTGTCTAAGAGCCTGCCTCCTCCGTCCCATCTGTCCACACTCCTTTGAACCACGGTCCACTGGGCAGATGCCTGGCCAGCCCCAGGTGAGTGCCTGGTGGTCAGCGTGCATAGGGGAGGCAGAGCATTTGGAACAGCACGTGATTCCCAAGTGGCATTGCTATTCTGAAGAAGTTAACTCATAGGCAACGGATCAGTAGCTATACCACGGGACAACCACTGCCAACCAAATCCAAACAGAGAGAATGAAGGATGGGCAGAGAGGTGCTTTTCTGTACTCCTCCTACCTTAGCACTAATTTCCCTGAGCCCGCACGCCTTTGAGTGCATCATCAAAGAGGAGCAAGTCTTCAAAGGCTTAAGGGCTGGGGAAGGAAGTGATTTGGCTGGAAGTGGCATGTGTCTGGGGTACGGCAAAGAAATGATGGACACCCAACACATCCCATCTGTGTCCTGGACAGAGAGACATCAGCTCCATGCTTTATGTACATCTGTAGCTGCCCACCAGCACCTCCATCACAACCTCACACCAGTGCATGACCTGAACAGAAATGACAGTGAGCCAACAACAAATCCAGAGCAAGGACAACACAAGAAAACCCAGGAAAAGTATGAACAAGTGCAAGAAGGGGCTGAGAGTGATTTCAAACAGGCACAGATATTTACTGAATGTCTTCCTTATGCCAGTAACAGGGTACAGTGCTGAATAAGATAAAGAAGCTGCCTAACCTCAAAGAACTTACAGTCTAGTTGAGGAAGATAGACTGTAATAAACCAAATAAACGAATGGGATCATTTCAGATAGAGATAACTGCCCTGAAGAAAAGAAGCCAGGATCATATGCCAGTGTACAACTGGTGGTAGCAGTAAGAGACCATTCTGAGTTGGGTGTCAGGAAAGGCCTCAGTGAGGGGGCTTTATCTGAGCTGAGGCAGAAATGAAAAGCAGCAGCTATTGTGGCAAGATGTGGGGTGGCGGTATTCCCAACAGCCAGAAGCATGGGAATCCAGGTGCTGTAGCAGGAGTGGGTTTTCCATGTTCAGGAAGCAGGAAGATGGCCAGGGTGCCTACAGCATAGTGGGTAAACAGAAAACTGGGTGAACGAACAGTCATTCAAACTTTATTAGCAAAATGCCAGGGGCCAAGTTATGTGCTGGGTCGTGGGGTGCAAACCTGAATAAGGTATCACTTTTCCCTTAAGGCATAGTTCTCATAAGCTGCCTGCAAAGACCAACAGAAGATCTATCTGCTTATAAAAATGAAATGCTAAATGCTTTACATGAGACGACAACGTGCCATAGCATCCTAAATCTAGAAGCTGACTTCCTGGGTTTCCTGAAATATCAAAACTACATTATTCTGTGTTTTCCATGGAAATGCTGTATCAAAACACAACTCAAATCTTGTACATCTCTCAGATTTTTTATTCTTAACTCATCCCAGAAAAACTGCAACGTTCCATTGCAAAGCCTACCGTCTAGACACATGACAGAAGGTTTAGCTCAGCCTCTGACATTCACTTACCAGATGAATTCAAGGAAATAACTCACTCTACTAGTAGGCTGCTTATTTGGAGAATCTATGAAAGCATGAAGTACATTCATCAAGATTGCCAAGAGAAGCTTCCATGCTTCATGAATAGCATCCACACCGCTGCCCTCCTGCCCTCAGAGCAGCTCAGTCCAGCCCCGCATACACCTCAGCTCCGAAACAGAGTGGTCTCCTCCGAACACAGGGAGACGCTACCACGCATTTACTAATGGTACACCCTACCTCGTGCTATCAATTTTCTTCCGTCCATAAGCCTAGCCTTTAAAGTTGGAGCCAAGCCCCTGAGACTAAAGCCCACCCCTCCTGCCTTTTCACACCCCAATACCCAGTTCAGAGCCCTTCAAAAAGGAACCATTCCATACATCTTTGTTAGCAGACCATGGTTGTATTTTAAAATAAAATGATAGAGAAATGCGGTGAGGAGATATTTGATGACAGGCTGAGGAAGAGTTTTGTTCTGTTTTCATTCATTTCATCTGTTCGGTAAACATTTGTGAGCACATAGTGCTCCTAGCATTATAAAGCATGATCCCTGCTTTTCCAGAGCTGCTCTCCAATTCATGTGGAGAAAGAAGAACGAGAGTTAAACAATATTGCAAGACAGAATCTGAGCCAAAATGAGTAGAGGATGCATTAGGCATCACCAAAGAACTAGGAGAACAGAGAATTCAGTGGGTCCTGAGCAGTCACAGGAAAGCTTGGTTCACAAAGACAAGGAGTAAAGTCCTGAGTCAGGATCCCAGTTCAGCTACTAGCTACATGTACAATTTTAGGTAAGTTCTCTTCTCTCTGCCTGAGTTTCCTCATCTATAAAATGGGATAACTGCATCTATTTTAGAGAGCTGTTGTGAGGATTGAATGGTACTATGCATATGAAATGCTTAATACAGTGATTGCTAGGTGCCATTCAGTTGGTTCCAATTCATAGCGACCCTATGTACAACAAATGAAACACTGCCTGGTTCTGCGCCATCCTCACAATCATTGCTATGCTGGAGCCTATTGTTGCAGCCACTGGGCAAATCCATGTTGTTGAGGGTATTCCTCTTTATCGCTGACCCTCTACTTTACCAAGCATGATATTCTTCTCTAGGAACTGGACCCTCCTGATAACATGTCCAAAGTATGTGAGACAAAGTCTCACCATCCTCCTTTAAGGAGCATTCTGGTCATAATTCTTCTAAAACAGATTTGTTCGTTTTTCTGGCAGCCCATGGTATATTCAATATTCTTAGCCAACACCATAATTCAAAGGCGTCAATTCTTCTTCAGTCTTCCTTATTCACTGTCCAGCTTTCACATGCATATGAGGCGTTTGAAAATACCAAGGCTTGGGTCTGGCACACCTTAGTCCTCAAAGTGACATCTTGGCTTTCTGACACTTAAAAGAGGTCTTTTGCGGCTGATTTGTCCAATGCAATATGTCATTTGATTCCTTGACTGCTCCTTCCATTGGTGTTGATTCTGGATCCAAGTAAAATGAAATCCTTAACAACTTTAATATTTTCTCTGTTTATCATGATGTTGCTTACTGATCCAGTTGTGAGGATTTGTATTTTCTTTATGTTGAGGTATAACCCATATTGAAGGCTGTAGGCTTTCATCTTCATCAGTAAGTACTTTGAGTCCTCTTCGCTTTAAGCAGAGAAGGCTGTGTCATCTGCATATCACAGGTTGTTAATGAGTCTTTCTTCAATTCTAGTGCCATGCTCTTCTTCATAGAGTCTAGCTTCTCTATTTGCTCAGCATACAGATTGAATAAGTATGGTGAAAGGACACAACCCTGATGCACACCTTTCCTGATTTTAAAACATGCAGTATCTCCTTGTTCTGTTCAAATGACTGCCTAGTGGTCTGGGTACAGGTTCCTTATGAGCACAATTAAGTGTTCTGGAATTCCCACTCTTTGCAATGCTATCCATAATTTGTTATGATCCACACAGTCAAATGCCTTTGCATAGCCCATAAAACACAGGTAAACATCTTTCTTGCATTCTGTGGTTTCTGCCAAGATCCATCTGACATCAGCAATGATATCTCTCGTTCTATGCCATTTTCAAAATTTGGCTTGAATTTCTGATAGTTCTCTCTTGAGGTACTGCTCGCAGTATTATTTGTTTTGTTACTATTATTATCACCAGTGCTTCATAATCTGGCTTCAAAATGTCCTTGCTGTACAATCTTGGTCAAATGATTTAAACTTACCATGCCTCAGTTTTCTCATCTGTAAAATGGAATAATAAGAGCACCTACATCGTAGGGTTATTATTTGGGTTAAGTCAGGATTAAATGTTAACGTTATAAGGTTGAATGAGAGTTAGATACTATATAAAATATTTAGAATGTTTTATAACCTGTAGTGAGCACTTTATAAACCTTGGTTAATATTGTCACCACACATTGTTTTATGTAACTGCACCCTTTAAAAATATTCACATAGAATACCAGCAGGAGGGCAAGAAGAGTGGGAGATTTCAACTTATTTACAATTCTCTTTAGGCTGTTAATGCCATGTCAGGAAGAAGTTTCTGATACCTCTGTGTGAATCATTAGAACTAATTAGATGAAATAAAACATCTTAAAAGTTTCCTCACATTAGAATCTGCTGCTAAAGCATTTTCTCTTTGGAAACTAGTAAAAAATTCTCAAAAAATAAAACTGGTGAGAACAAAGCAGAATAAAATGACATTAGAGCAAAAAGTCCCCTGCTGGTCATGAAGAAACCTGCAAGCAGCCCACCACCACATCGATGTGGACAGGGTAGCCCTTCAGCCAGGGCAACCCACCAGTGTGGTTCTGTCTAGTTTGGTCATATGCTTAGCAAAGGAAAAGAAGAAGAAAAAGAAGGAGACACGCCCTCTCTCCTGACAATAAAAAGCAAAAATAAAATGACCCAGAACCTTGGTTGCAAAATTATGTTCCTCTCTAGAATCAGGTTAAGAGCAAATTTAGCAAATTTTATGAAAACAAAAAACATGCTGTAGCTGTTACTTGCTTTCCTGCACACACAGGATCACAAAACACAATGCTTGGGGTGAAGAGTCCACAGGCTTCCACTCCATTAAAGTGTATGCCAACAATGCACCCCTTACTGGTCCCAGGGCGTTGAGCCTAAGAAAGCACAAGCGTAAGCTGCTAGGGTCACGCATGGCTTCTGTGCAGGCCGCCTGATAGACCTGGTGCTGATTCACATCCTAAACCAAGCCCATGGCCAATGGCTGGTGTTGGTCATCTCCTAGCCTACTTAACCTCTGCCTTTGCGGCCCCACCCACTGTGAGGGTCTTCCTCCTGCGAGTCAGGAAAACATTCAGCCATGGGGCTAGGCTCCAGGAGGGTCTTCTTACACCAGGGCTGGGCTAAAGCCAATTTCAGGATCTAGAGAGGAAGCCTCCCATCCTCTCCCTTCCTCCATACCCAAACACGTCCACTGTGGCTACAGCATGTGCGACAATGCAAACGAGATTAGTGGTTGCAAGAAACAAGGAAAGGCACCCACAAAGAGAAAGAAGGAGCTATGGGAGGAAAGATAAAGAGCAGCCAGCCAGGACATGCTCCATGGTTTTAAAGGGAAGCTGCTCATAGCCCAGGCCTGTCGCCTGCTCACTGTTGGCGGAATTCAGTCGCTCTCTGGAGAGTCCTGATTACTGTGAGCTCTAGGGGTTGCCTTCTGGAAACCAGACCCTAGCCTCTCCAATCCTTTCATTTTTCCCTATAATGTGGAAAAGACTGCAAGTCAGGCCCCCTTGCTATTTCTTGTTCTCCAAATCTCCACAGAGCTGACTACCTTTTACCTCCTCCTTGAAAAAATAATCCCATTTGTTTCTAAAAGGTTCTCCTTGTGAAGGTGTCTCCATTTTATCCCTCGTGGGCTCCTCCTTGCCAAGGGTTAGGGACACAGGTACATCCAGGGAGCCACTAGATTTCATCGACTACATTGCTTTAGCAGTTCATTTGTGCTTTTATCCTTAAGTAATTTGAAATAACTGAATGTTTGGAGCTCCCCTAAAATCCCTTTATCTGTTATACCAGACACAGCCAATATATAGTCATAGTATATTTTAACCTTTGTTCAAAATACTTTCTAAAGAGCTCAGGGTAGGGGAAGGTTTTCTGAACAAATCAGTAACTGGGAATTCCCTGGGGCCTTGAGGGTTAACTCCCCTAAGAAAAGGTGCCATGGGTTGCATGGCTCCTTTTAGTCACACTCCTCCTTGGCAATGCCTTGGCAAACCAGCTGTGTATTGCTAATGCCCCTCACTTCAACATTGTCCATCCTGTGGGCACTGCCTGAGTGTGCCACCCACAAGCAATCTGCTCTGAGAACAACAGCTATCAGGGGCCCAAACACCGAACGCCTGCAACAGGAAGGGAATGTTGTCTTGTGGTGAGTTCAACTGCCCAATTTGAAAAACTTTAAGAGAAAATATTCGATCAAAGAGAGGCAGGGAAATAGTTATTCCCATAATCTGTTTGTACTTGACTTCGTGCTTATTCTCTTATAGAATCCCAGAGAGTAAAATTTTCCATGGCAATTACTACTTCTCTGTTGTCCCTATGTGAGTGGTGCAGTTTGTAGACACTGGAAATGGAGTTAGCTTTCCAGCAGGCAGGGTGATCAGAGAGGTGGAGTAGCTTACACAAAGCACAGTCAAGACTCTTCTCCTCGTCGTCCCCAGTTCCTGTCAGCCTTAACCCTAGAAGCCAATCACGACCCAACACAGAACCAAAATCTAGTTTCCTTTCAGTTGATGAGCTTTGCACTGCCGGACAGCAAGAATCGGGCGGTCGACCAAAGCGAACGCTGTTTTCCACGGACAAGTCAGTGTCATCTCCATAACTTCAGCATCAGAAATCCACTTTCAGACAGAAGAAAGCACCTCTCTGCCCACCAGCTAATGGCATCCAGGCCACCCAGGAGAGCCCAGGCACAGCCAAATCCAGGCCAAAACAATGCCTTGCCAGGCCCACAGAGGCCCAGGTTGGCAACACACCATGGCACGGGCAGACTGAGGGCACTCGGACCAAGCCAGACCTGTCCTTTGGGGCTCATTAACTTCGGAGGAGACTTTCCATGTGGAGCCCCAGCCAGGCGCCCAGCTTCCACAGCCACCAGGCTCGCTGGCACAGACCGTGCTGGCCACTGCTCCACTTTCAGACTTTCTGGCCTTGCTGTCCCTCGTCCTTACCAAGTCCCCTGAGCCAAAAAGCCCATTTTGGGGATGAGCAGTTCCCGTATGACTGCCACATTCCCGGGGCAAAGCACCAGCGCATTCATGAGCCTTGAAGTCACTCTCTGCCAGCCTGGCATGCTCCAGTTCACACGCCGGGACCCCTGTCCCTCTCCACGTTCCCCTCCCCCCCATAAACCATCCACAATTCACAGACGAATGTCAGCTCCCTACCTGAGGGTGGCGCTCTCCCCTTGCCGGACCGTCACGTTGTCCATAGCTTTGGGAAAGGTGGCATCTCCGCTGCGCACGGGCACTCCTGTGGGTACAAGGAACAGTAGCCTGAGAGACACGACCACCAGGCACTTCCAGGGCAGGAACAGGTAACCACAGACCCCCATCCTCGACAGATACAACTTCCCAGAACTCAGCGGCGGCAGAGCACACGCCCCAACGAGCACAGGAAGTGGGGTGGGGTGGGAAGGAGAGGGACTGCGCTGAGAGCTATTGGCGACCGCGAGGAGCAAGGAGAAAAGCGCGTAAACGCCTCCAAGTCGAGTATTCCTCCCCAAAATCCAGGCTTAGCTCCCCAGCCTCGGCGAGCCAGTTTCCACGGAGGACATCCAAAGGGGCCGCTTGGTGCCGCTCTGGCTGGGGAAGGTGCAGATCACGGGGAGCGGAAGGCAAGTGCAAAGGTGTGGGCACGTTTTAGGAGCTGGTTCTTCCCGTTTATAGTTGAGACATGGCACTTTGGAGAGGAGTAAGCACTTTGGTACCAAGAAGAGGAGAGGGGTGGGTTGAACTCAGCTGCCCCGAAGTGGTCTGCGATTCTTCAGTTCCAACAAGGGCGAAAAACCAACACTTTCTTTGTAAGTTTCGAAGGCAGGCTCACCGCCACGAACAAATCGGTCACAATAGCAGAGAAAGTACACCACGCAGGAACCGCGGGGGAGCGCGCGGAGCAAAGGGCGACACCGAGCAGAGGCTGCCTGCAATTCGGCCCCAGATTCTGCCGCCGCTGCCTCGGCCACTTCCCGGACTCCAGTGCACACTCGACACCCGGACGCACTAGGCACCAGGGCGCACTCGGCACCCGTGCACACTTCACCGCCTAGGACTGCCGGACCTTCGTGAGGTTTGGCGCGGTTCCGGGCAAGGAGAGGTCGCGAGCAGCAGCCGCGAGCAGTAGCGGACCACGCGCGAGCCCCTGCGCTGCTCCTTCCCGGCTCCGAGGGCCAGACGCAGAGGCGACGGGCGGCCGCGCCGGGGACGCCCAGCTCAGCGGCGGCCCCGGGGCTCAGCGCCGCCTTCGTCGCAGAAGCGTCCCCGCCTCACACTGGCACCGACTTCCAGGGTTGTCATGGCAGCAGCTCCATCACTGACCACCACTCTCTTCCGACGCGGACCCCGGGGCGCGCGCATCCCGCGCAGACATAGCACCGGAACCTCTGCGCTCGCTGCGCACCCAGCGCCCGCTTAACCCCCGCCGCGCCGTATCACAGCCAGGCCTTAACTATTTCCCTCCCTGGAAGAACTGTCACTTCCAAATTAAAACGAAGTTACCCCCACATTCGTAATAGACCGGAGACATCATAATAAGAGTCACAAATAACTGGGAGAGAAAACCCCTGCAGCATGCACTTTTTAAACGATTAGATAGATTCATTAGCATTTAGAGTAAACTCGGGTGTGGGAAGGATGCTTTAGAAAACTCTCATTGTATTCAGGAGTGCAACACCCCCCCTGCCAGCGCCCCACGAACGCTCCTTAAAACACCAGAGACTGAGCGGACACCATTCTAGAGATCCCATATATAAAACATGCAAAATCACAGAAACCTCTTAGCGTGTCAAACGGGCAAAATCGCACCCAAGTTTTGGTTAAATTTTGAGGCTGACTTACGTTCTTTATTCTTGAGTTTGGAGATGTGAAAAGCTGCCAGCCCTGCAAGGGTGCTCAGTGGGACAGAACAGCACTTGTATTATCTCCGCAGCGGACTCCCAAGTTTCTTGGGTTTCACACTCTTGCGCAGTTCATCTCATCTTTAAGCCGGGTGCTTGAATTCTTGAAACTCAGGGTAAACCAGATTCACCTCTGTTCCTGGTCCCTGCCACTTGCCCTCTCTGCTGCTGCCGGTATCTCTGTATCTGCATTGTTATTTCTCCATGAACTTGAACCCTGAGGAAGGCAGTGCCTTCCCATCCCTGGGCCTGGTGCCTGTGCAGGGGGAGCTCAGAGCAGCCCAGCCAGCGCAGTCGTGGTGGTATGGTAGGCTCTCTTCTCAGGGACTTCTGCCTCTGATTTTCCAGCACTGACCCAGTTCTCCCTGGGGCTAGAGAGAAGGCCACTGACCTTGTTCTTCCCCTTAGACTTTCTATGCCATTCAACCAGGGAACTTCTCCCCCACCACGCCCAACTGTTAAAGACAAGGATTCTTTCCAGTGCCATCCAGCACCAGAGATTGACTCAAATCATAAGGGTGGGTGCTATGAAAGTCCTTGTGGCTTGCTGGCAGTGACGATCACATACATGTAGCCAGCATGTTAGAGACAGAACAAACATTATGGCATCATTACTTTACTGAGGTAGAAGGGTGGTAGGCTTCAGCATATGGAAGGCAGCTCTAGGGTAACAAATGCTGATGAGGCCTTCTTTTCGATTTTAGTGGCTGACCACAATGTGGCCAACCCTGAGAAGCTGAGCAACATTACGCTGAAGATCTCAAAATACTTTGCATTAATTAATCAGTATGCTAGTTTTCCCTCATCTCCTCTGGTGACTTTTCCTGATATTAAATGCTCAGTGAAACCCATCTGCTACTTTTGGCCACTGGGGATCATTTGATATGTAGTATCAAAAAAAAAAAAAAAAATCAATTGTCACCTTATGGCTGAAACAAACATTTTTAATAAGAAAAATATGATATCTATGTGGAGCAGGAGAGTTTTACTTATATTTTTGAAAGGAAAGGAGGAGACATAACTTATTTTACTAACATTCTATTCTTACCAGACCCTACGTTATCTCTTCTTTGCAAAGGGGGAATTGTAGAATAGGAAATAAAATGACTCAGCAAAGTGAAGATGCTACGTGAGAGCAGGCATAAGACTTGTGATGTTTGCTGACTTCCAGCCTGCAGAACCTGGGGTTCCTCTTTCCCAAAAGCCGGGGAGAAATACATGCTAGTCATGGGGAAGGGAGGAAGGACTCTTTCTGGGTGTTGGAATTGCTTCCCTGCAGTCCTGAGAATGGCAGGGATGACTCCGTCCATGATAATCCTAATTCCCGCCCCTGCATTTAATTCCCAGGTAGGTCCAAAGGAACACTAGCTTTCGCATTCGGAATGTGGATAATGACAACAGGCCTTCCCCAGGGGCCTGCATGCCTGATTAGCTCACGGTAAAACACTTAGATACCCATGGAAGATGGAAGATGCTGTATTAATACATTCTGTCTGCCACCGCTTCGTTATTACGGCTGGACAGGAAGCTAATTTTCCTTACGGGCTCTTTAAGATGTTTGGTTTATACCAGTCTGCCTGCATTTGCTGTTGAAGACAGGCAAACCATCTTTGTCTCTGGCCTTGAAGAGAGAAAGCTGAACTGTAGTATCACAGCTGTTACGGGCAGAAAACCTAGCAGAGCTCAGAGAACTCAGAGAGTGGAAAAGAATAGCCACTTGCAACCTTGCACTTGCTTTGTGGGCCCAGGGACCCAAACTATATTCCAAAATGAAAGTTTAAAAAGTTGTCAGAAGTCAGAGATGCCCGCGCAATTAGTAAGACACACTCTGTTCCATTCAAACTTGCTATTGAAGTAGTCGAGCTAGATGAACATCAAAATCATGTCAACTCTCTTCCCACTCCCTAATCCCTAAATATAACCAACACTGAGTGGCTTATCCTATATCCTGTCTTTGCTTCATAAAAACTTCTGGGTTTATTTTACTTTTCCCAGCATAGCTGAGTTAATGGAAAAGGGATGACAGTCGGAGCAATTTCATTATTTGTGTTCTTTATAGAAACAGCTCCCCTTCTGCCTCCTGGAAGGCAGATTCCTAATGAGCACCCACCTCCACCTTCTCCCCGTATCTCCTGCTCCTTCCTCCCTCCCCTCTTGCATATACACACACACTGTACACATAAATCAACTTGTCACAGCTTGTCTCTGTGCTGACAGCTGTAATTGCTTCAGGTTATAAAAATATCTAGAGGACAAAGCCTTTCAAGCTTACACACACACACACACACATACACACACTCCCTGAACAAAAGAAAACAATCATAGTCCTTTTAACAATCCTGGGGCTGCAAAGGAGAGGGAATGGGAACCCACCATGAAGACGGGAAGTGTGGGCAGGCAGGTGAGGAAAGGAGCATGGAGTGAGACTTCTGGCTGTGCTGGGATCTGGCACTACTGCGGGGCAGGAACGGGGAAGATACCCAGGGAAAGCGGATGAATTATTGTTCTTGTTTTTCCTCTCTGCGGTCTATAGCTAAAGAGCCCTGAGTACTCCACACACATGAGACCTGAAGAAAAGCTCTAGCTTCAGAAATGCCAGCTCTGCTTCGCCTTATCTAAAAAGGCTAAAGGCCCCCCTCTCCTGGTGGAGATTCCGCATAGGAGGGAAGGCAAGAAGATAAGAAATGCAGGACATTGAAAGAAGCATGACACCAACTTGGTATGGAAAGATTAACCAGAAAAGGAGGGTTGGGTGTTGGTCTGGATAAAGAGATGCCTGTAGGGCAAGCCCTGATGGTGTAGCAGTTAAGAGCTATGGCTGCTAACCAAAAGGTCAGCAGTTCAAATCCACCAGGTGCTCCTTGGAAACCATGAGGGGCAGTTCTACTCAGTCCTATGGGGTTGCTTTGAATTGGAAACCACTCGAGGGCAATGTTTTTTTTTTTGGGGGGGGGAGGTTTCTAGAGGTATAGGGTAGGGCTGGGCTCTAGAAAAAAAAATGCTATTTTTTGTTCCTATATAAATAGAGAATTAAAAAATAATTTTCTTCATCTGGTCTGTAGTCCAGCATGTTAGGATTTCAGGGAGAAGAGCAGGAGGGTAACCGGAAGAAGGGGGAAGAGGGCTCCAGGGAGAGGAAAGGTCAAGGATAGAATCACTAAGGAGGATATGAAGAAAGGGTAAAGGTTAGGATCTCTGTGGACTTTGAAATCCTCAAAACTTTATAAGAGACGAATAAAGTAGAGAAATGCTAGGTGGAACAAAAGGTAGGCAGACAGAAAACAAGGTCGCAGCGGAAGCAATGAGCCAACATCAAAAAGCCAGTGAAACGGAAGGCAGGTACACAAAGGGGACAAATCCCAAGAGCCAGAGGCCTTTAGGGGAGAATCTCTCCTTATCTAAATTTTGGGTCACAATAGAACCCTGGACTCCCTAAATCACAGAATGATACCTTCAGAAGGGACCTTGGGAGATATTTCCTATAACCCACTCGTTTCATAAAGGTGGAATCGAGTCCCAGGAGGGAGAAATATATATTACAGAGTCATGAAGCTAATAAGCCCTGGTGACACAGTGGTTAAGAGCTTGGCTGCTAACCAAATGGTCGGGAGTTCAAATCTACCAGCCACTCCTTGGATACCCTATGGGCCTGTTCTACTCTGTCCTATAGGGTTGCTGTGAATCAGAATTGACTTGACAGCAATGGGTTTTTTTTGTTGTTTGTTTGGTTGTTTTTTAAACAAAGCTAACAACTGGTAGGAGCCCTAGTGGCACAGTGGTTAAGAGCTTGGCTGCTAACCAAAAAGTCAGCAGTTCAGATCCACCAATTCCTCTTTGGCAGTTCTATTCTGTCCTACAGGGTTGCTATGAGTCGGAATCGACTCGACGGCAACGGGTAATAATGGGTAGGATCAGGACTAAAACTCAGGAGTCTTGGATCCCACTCTAGTGTCATTTCCACCACACCTGACCCACAGAAGAAGTGGTGGCATCACTGATGAGTACATATCTGGCATTTGATGTATACAGGACAGTTCAACAAGTGGTTATTGAGCTCCTCCTCTATACCAGGAACTATGTTGGTGGCTAGAGACACAAAGATGAACAATATGGTCCCTGCCCTCAAGTTGCTTAAGGTCTAGTGTTATCGGGCTTGTCATTGCTTTAATTTGTATTTGGCTCCATAAATGTGGAGTTATAATGAACTCAGCCCTTGAGAACATTCTCACTGTTGAGAAAAATAAACTGGGGTCTGCTCACCCTTTAGAAACAATTTGTCCCCATAGGCTTGGTCCAGACACTGAACAGAGTTTTCTAGCTTCATTTAAGAGGCATTAAGAGGGAAGAGGGTACTTTCAAGGATTTATGAATATGGGGAAATACTGAATGCCAACATGTATTTAGTGCATATGAAGTCCCAGCTACTGTGCTAGGTGATAAATTTAAAACAGTGAAGGAAAGAGACAGAAACGGAACCAACATGGGATTTATCCTCATAAAGCACCCTGACTATCAGCGGAGGCTGATATGAAGCAGAGCATCTTACAAAATATTATGTATAATTTCGATAAAGAGTGTGAAGAAAAAATGGAAGAAAGCATATGACAGCATTTGGCTCTACTCAAATCAGGAAGCATTTCCCTGAGGAAATTACTTTAAACTGAGGATAGTGAGGAGGAGATGATGGGCAGGTAATGTGGGTGGACTCGAGCTGCAGGCAGACAGAAGAGAATCTGCACAACTGAGGCAGGAAGGAGCATGACAGGGTCGGCCTTCAGCCCTCTCTGGTTATGTTCATTTGGACGCATTTCAGATGGGCACATCTGAAAGGCTCTATGTCTAAATGAAAACTTCTAACTCCTTCAACATTTTTTGTTTGTGTATTCACAGATTCGTCCAATACAGATCTATCCATTAAGAAAGACCATGGTCTTTGGAAACAGACCAGAAGTCTATTCACCCTCTCCATTACAAGCTGTATGGTCTTGGGGAAATAGGCTCATTTGTAAAATAGGGATAATAGTACTACCTACCACAAAGGGTTCTTAAGAGAATTAAATGAGATAATAGATGTAAAAAAAATTAGTATAGGGTCTGTTAAATAGCAGGGGCTAAGTACATGGGAGCTACCAAGTCCTGGTGACATCTAGATGCTAACGAAATTGTTGGCAGTTCAAACCTACCTAGTGGCTCCACAGGAGAAAGACTTGGTGATCTGCTTCCATAAAGATAACAGCCAAGAAAACCCTATGGTTCTACTCTGTCGCATGGAGTCGCTATGAGTTGGCATCAACTTGACAGCACCCAACAAGAACAAATTGAGTACTACCACCCCCTGCAAGTCAGTTTGTCCTACTGTGGTGGCTTATGGGTTATCATGATACTAGAAGCTATGACACCATTATTTCAAATACTAGCACGGTCACGCAAATCTGGACAGGTTTCAGTCATGTGTCCAAACTAAGACAGACTAGGAAGAAAAGTTTGGGGATCTATTTCCAAAAATTAGCCAAAAAAAATCCTGTAGAACACAACAGAACATTGTCTGATACAATGCTGGAAGATGAGCCCCCTAGGTTGAAAAGTACTCAAAATATACAGTGGCCACAACAATGGACTCAAGCATACCATCGATCATGAAGATGATGCAGGACCAGGTAACATTTCATTCCGTTGTACATGAGGTGGCTATGAGTCAGAGTTGACGTGATGGCAACTAACAATGAGAGCTGAGCTCCAGGCTCTGTCCTCTAGCACTGGGGCTGAAAGACACCACAATCAATGTGTTCCTGCCATTCAGAGTAGGTTTCTGTGAGGGTACACATTTGGTGACCCCGGAGCAGCCTCCTGAGGGCAGGCCCTGCACACACAGCGAGTGTGTGTTAATCCTAGAGACAAAACAGAAGCTTCATGCAGAGATTGGTCAGAAGGAGGAAGCAGCTTTTCCTTTAAACCATGACTGGTGGAGCAGTGACCTTCTGGCTCCCACCCCAAATGTTAAACAGTGTTCTCCAAAAGCACACACCAAAGAGGCTTATGGAAGAACAGACTGTGTGCGAGAAAGAGGAGATGGCTTTCTCTTTCTGGGGTAGTCTGGGAACTTTCTTCCTGTCACATTTCCATGTACACCTGAATGTCAGTGAAATAACATGAAGAAAAGATAGGGAACATGCATCCTGACATAAAGTGAGAAACTCTTTCACACTCCTTTCATGAAGCTTCCAGACCTTCTTTGTTCCTGTGTGTCTGATGGGTGAATCCATAGCTTCTTTGGGTATACAACACCTGAAACACTCAGGTCTAGATCTTGGACTAGTCATGTGGTAGTAATATCCCATGATTGCCTCATCTGCAAGCCATCTCCACTGCTCCTAATCTCTACCATTGCAGTCCAGGAACAGTGCTTGGGGATTAGCCTTATAAACTCTGTGGAAAGGAGCAAGGGTTACATACAGACACCTGAGTACATACATATACAGACATCAATTCTAATGTTTACAAGATGTTGCCCAACCAAAGTCAGGAAGTAGCTTCTCAAATATAAAGAGCACTCTGAATGGCCATCTTACCAGCCCCAAACTTGGACCGTAAAACCTCAAATTTACTGTCAGTGGAAGTTGGCTTACCTCTCCCCTATACCCTTTCCCCCTAAACAATTGCCTATTACTCATACATCTCTTTAACCTTTTACTCCCCATTTTCTTTAGAGATTTTATTTCTTATTGCCAAACCAATAGCAATATCAGAATAGCTAAAATTTAATCATAAAACAATCCACTCAATAACATATGAATTTGATTGTGCTTATTATTGGAGGCAACGTTTGTGTAAATATCATTTTTTTAAGCTAGAAAACCTGAGTTCTAGTCTCAGCTCAGCCTGTCATTATGTCACCTCAGATAAGTCACTGATTTTTCTAAGGTTTAGTGTCTTCATTTGTCAAAAGAACCAAAACTCTCTGATCTCTGGGTCATTAAGAAGATCTAGTGGCTAATTCACCCAACTGGACTAAATCACATTTGAAGAGTTAAAATAACTATTCAAGAGTAAGATGGCACTTACTAGAGAGACTGGGGTCAAGAGTCTTGGCTTCAAGCCCCAAACCTGCCACTTACTACCTGTATGAATTGGTCAGGTCTCTTCTTCTTGCTTTCAAAATGAGGAGTTTGGATTAGATGACTTCAAGAGTCCATGATTACAATGCTCCTCAACACTCTTCTTAGAAGCATTTTCCCTTCAGATTTACTTATCAGCTCCTCCTATACAAGAATATCCCTCTTCGTAATGTCCTTCCTCTCCTTCCATTCACCAAGGCACACATTTCTGAGTTCAGAAAACTGTTGTACAAAGTAATTAATGAGCTTGTATTGGATGTAAGGCAAACCAATGGAAGAGCCAAGATGATTAAACGTCTTCTAACAAAGGGCTTCTTTAAGGAAAAGAAAATCCCCCAATGCAACCCGTGACGTTAATCTTCAATAAATATGCTGCTAATATTTAACTGGCATTTATTTAAACTTACAGTAACTGTCCTATTAGATCTAAATTAATTGCACATTTGGGAATCTTTCCTAAAGCCTAGCTGGGACAGGGCTGTCTAGATCATAATCTGTGCTAGGCATCCAGCCATAAAGGGGATGTTTAAACCATCCTTTTAGAATAGACCAGTATGGGCCTCTCATCGTTGGAAAGATCTTAGAGGTCAACAAACATAAGTAGGTGTTATACCCTGTGTTGGAAACTCTGGTGGCGTAGTGGTTAAGTGCTACGGCTGCTAACCAAAGGGTCGGCAGTTCAAATCCACCAAGCGCTTCTTGGAAATTCTATGGAGCAGTTCTACTCTGTCCTACAGGGTCGCTATGAGTCGGAATCGACTCGATGGCACTGGGTTTTTTTTTTTTTTTTTTAAATACTCTGTGTTATTTGATTTTCTAGGAGATTATTTTTTCACCTCTTTTTTTTCAGTAGGAGATTATGTTTTGTTCCCCGTATCTACCCCTCTCCTCCCTCTTCTTTCTTTTGAGATTAGCGCTCTTGCTCTTTCTCCTTTCTGTCGGTGATTTTTCTTTTGTAATTCATATTTTAGGCTCTTTCTGCCATGTTTTGTCTCCATTTCGCCTTGTTTCTTAGGCTAAACCATTTGGGATACATAGCAAATTCTGCATGCACACACACACTCACACAATATATATTACTCTATGTGTCAGAAAGAACACTTTATAATAGCAATTGTATATAGAGGCCATGAGCTGTGACATAAGCCCTGAGTCACACTGCTTTGGAAAGGGCAGCAAGAGTGTAATTGGGTAGAACCGATCTTTGCTATCCTTGAAATCAATCAATCAATCAATATATATTTTTTATTATACATGTGGTCCTGGGTGAACATCTGTGATTTTTTTTTTTGTATGATTGTAACACATTTACAACATTTCTACACTACACATACACACACACACACAAACTCACTCACTGGTCTCAGCAGATGGGTTGGCTAGTGAGACAGGCAGACTTCAGATAAACACCTAATTGAACAGATTAGTGTTCAAGCTGAGTCAGCTTTAGACCAACACATCAAGGCTGAAGAGAATCTGAACTTTCCTCAAGGAAGTAGGAGCTGGACGAGAGGAAAATAATTCTCCCGAATGTTTCTAAAGCTGAGTTCACTAAATTAGATTGATAAATGTTCTTGACTTGCTGGGCTTGGACAGGGGGTGGTGATGAAGAGGCGATGAGATTAAAGAGGGAAATGGTGGTGATGTGATCAGGGATGGAGGAGAAGATGGGCAGATGGGGAAGCATCCAACGCATTTTTAAGAAGACTGACCATTATCCTCAACCGATTGCTTGTGGAAGGCTTGAATTTGTATTGCTCCGGAAGCCATGCTTCTTTGTACTTCTAACTGAACTAATGCAAAAATCATCCCTTACTTTTTTATCCCATACTTAATCACTGTAAACTTAGTCTAAAGATCTCACATAATCCTTACTGTGTCTTCGGTTTAAAAAAAAAACTCTGCATTCAGCATGCCTTTATTCTTTGTTTTATTGAAACTTAGAAATTCAGGAAATAAAACACATTTCTGTATGCTCATGCATCATTCTGACTATTTAAATTATCTGTCCATCTTTATACATCACTGTTAGGAGCTCAGGGCACTTCACACTAAAGCAACGGAGGTGGCAGAACATGACAGCTCTAGGCTTCCCTCTAACATAGGAGTTGATGTGGGCTTTTCCTCCTGGGAAGGTTTCACCACCCTAAGTCTTCTGTATGCTTCTACCTCTAGCTCACTACCGGTGGTGCTGTAGGTAGTGACAAAGCTAGAGCAATGTGTGTGTGGCTTGGGAAAGTGGATTGAAGCGATACTCAGATAGTACTGAGTATGGGGAAGGGAGAATGTGGAAAATGTTGTGACTATGAACTTAAATAGAGATAATTAGAGAGAATAATTTACCTACTATTTCACAAAATTTTTGACAAGGTATGGGGATCAATGAGGCCTTACAAAAAAAAGTGGGGTGTTGAGAAGAGTATTTTCCCCCCCAAAAGGTAGAGAATTAGTTTAAAGATAAGACACAAATCAAAGATAGATTGACATGTTTCTATATAGGAAGAATTAATATTAGATTCTCCAAGGAATAGTTGCTAGGACAAATCAAATTTAATATTTTTATGAATGATCTGTTAAAGGGAATTCGTTGAGAACTTTCCCAAGTTTGCAGAAGACAGCAATTTCCCTGAAGTAATTAAATCTTCAGCTGGGAGAAATGAGCTGCAGAAATGATTCACAAAGTTGTATAAGTAAGAAAAAAGTGGACAAATACAATGTAACGTATTTTAAGAACATTTATCTAAAGTCTGTTTATACAAAGGTGGGCTCTGAGAAGTGGCATAGGAGATAGTGTTGTGGAATGGATCAGGCATGGGTTTAGTGATGATAGCTTTGATTTTAAACCCAAGCTGCACAAATTACCAGCCTTGGAACTTTAGATCATTTACTTGCCTCTCAGAGCCTCAACTGTCTCCTATAAAATAGGAGTAACATCTACCTCATGTTTGCTGTGAAAACTAAATTATATAATAGACACAACGTATCTAATGAAGTGCCTGGCATATAGTAAGAACTCAACAAATGGTAAAAAATGGTAGCTAGTAATTGTTTCTTTACAATCTATGGAAACAACCACAAAATTAATCCTGGTCGCTGTTTCCCAGGCTGTGTTTCTTAAAACACATTTTGAAGTATAAGTCTATAGATTATTTTCTGGATATTTCAGAAATTTTTGCCAGAAAAAAAAAAAATGTTGGGCTGAACTTTTTGTGAAAGACATTAGAAGGCTCTACTTCGAGGAGGCAGCTCTTCCACAGTGGTCTTTTTAGTGCCTTCCAGCCTAGGGGGCTTATCTTTGGGCACTGTATCAGACCCAGTTCCGCTGCTATTCATAAGGTTTTCACTGGCTAATTCTTTTCAAAGTAGACTGCTGGATCCTTCTTCCTCGTCTGTCTTAGTCTGAAAGCTCAGCTGAAACCTGTCCTCAATGGGTGACCTTGCTGATATCTGAATACCGGTGACATAGCTTCAGCCTCACAGCAACATGCAAGCCCGCACAGTATGACAAACTGACAGACACATGGGGGATATTAGAAGGAAGTTGGGTAAATTAGAAACAAACAAAAAGAAGAAAGAAAAATGTTACCTTGACTCAAATTTTCTGTATATAATTTGTTTTCAAATATTGCTTATAATATTTATTACTGTAGCTCACAAAAGATTCAGCAATATCATCCATCCAACTGCTGAAGTCAAAATCAGTAGTCACTTTATTCTCTCCTTCTCCTTCACCTCCACCCTCCTGTTTAGAATACCATCAATCACCCTCTCTTCTAGGTTCTACCTCCAAAGTCTCTTTCAGATTCATGCTACCTTACCCTAGCCTCAACTAGGACCTGTCCGTATTCTTACATGGCTTTTACTGAAATTCTAGCTTACTTGTATGTTCTCCATCTGCTCTTGCCAGAATCTATTTCATTCTTCTCATTGAAGCTAAGTTATCCTAAAAATCTGACCAGGTCACTCTCTTGATGGAATCTTTAATCACTCCCCACTATCGTTTGAATAAAGCACCAAATCTTTCATGTGCTTTGCGAAGCCTTCGTGATGTGGCCTCTGTATGTTTCCAGCTTTATCTCCTGTCACTTCTTCCCTCAGCTAGGCAGGTTGGGTTTTATTTTACTTTGGTTAGTATTTTTATTCCTCAAAGGTTCCTCTTTCTGAACTCAGGACCTTTGCGTATACTTCTTTCCTGCCTAGAATAGCCTCCCCATATATTTCTGCCTAAGTTCTGCTCATTTTTTTTTAAGTCTAACTTCCTTATGATGACCTTACTTTAACTGTTTGAATAGGGTAAACATACACTACATCAAGTACTTCTCCTAACACTCAGAACACTTGTAAGAGTTGCTGAATTCCTGCCTCTCTCTCTGCTGTATTCCTGAAGCGGAACACAATGCCTGGCACATAATAGGTTCTTGAGAAATATTTTCTGAATTTAAGTGAACAGTACCTCTGTGAAAAAAAAATTGAAATTAACATGATTGGCTGGCAGGGGCTTCCAAATGACAGCAAGTTAGATGGTAAAGACATTTGGTGTTCACGAAGGCTGAGGATGGGGTGAACATGTGCTTAATGACCAAACTCCAGCTATAAAAGAAAGAAATCAAAAGACACTAGTGTAAGGATAAAAACGAACTTGTCTGCATGAAAGGTTACACAGGCAAAAATAATATCTAAATAGGATAAAGGAAGATTTGGATAAATTAACGGGTGACAGACTCCCGCTGGTTTATTAGGTTAGGGGTGTCTGATGTATCTCTCTAACCTTTGAAGTATGACTCCCATGCAAAATTGCCATCATCCAAAACAGGTAAAGAGGACATCCGCATCCATGTGACTTGGTGTGACCTTTCTAATGTCGTGCTCTCATCTACCCAGTAATTCTATTGTCCACATCGTTAGGGATAATAGAATCATGCTTATCTTTCTACCCCAAGAACTCTGTATCACAACCCAGTCTGAAATATTTGTATGCAACTGATAATAGCATTTTTAAGATGCTGCAAGAAAATACGTATGTCATTTGTGTGAAAATGAACCCTGAGGGTGGTAAAGCCACCTTTAGACAGAATTAGATATACTCTACTGTTTTGCTACCCTCTACTCCCTCAGCTATTTTCTCCCTGTGACCCCTGACTTCCATTCTTAACACTGGCTTGGGATGCCTTCTCCACTTAGCACTGACTGTTTCCCTGGGCATTATCTCTTGATTTACCTCAGGCACTTCCCTCACTTCCCCAGGCTCCCACCTTCCAAAGACTCTACCTCTAACAACAATAACAACGAAAACTGGGTACAACATTCATCTTAGAACTCTTGGTCCTATGCTCTTTTTTCTCCACCTCAGTGCTTTCACGTGTCAGCCTACTTTCCAAGGCAAAAGGGGAAGCAATTGGTTTTACATTTAATTCTTTACTTTCTACTCTAGTGGAGGAGAATCACGACAGCAATATTCCAAAACAATAGATCCTGCACCAGCCCTATACCTGGATTTGTGCTCCACGTGATTTGCTTCACCAGAAGGTGTGTAAGCAGAACTTTGTTTGGGAAGCTGTGTTGGTCACTTTCATTCCCCAGTCATGGCCGAATGACATGCAAGGGCCCTAGAGATTCAAAGAAATGGGCACCTAAGACCAGAAGTACTTTTTTTTTAATTTTTATTTTATTGTACTTTAGATGAAGGCTTACAGAACAAACTAGTTTCTCACAAAACAGTTACACACGTATTGTTTTATGCCATTGGTTACCAACCCCATGACATGTCAACACTCTCCATTCTCAGCCTTGGGTTCCCTATTACCAGCTTTCCTGTCCCCTCCTGCCTCCTGGTCCTTGCTTCTGGGCTGGTGTGCCCCTTTTAGTCTTGTTTTGTTTTATGGGCCTGTCTAATCTTTGGCTGAAGGGTCAACCTCAAGAATGACTTCAATACTGAGCTACAAGGGTGTCTGCGGGCCATACTTTAGGGGTTTCTCCAGTCTCTGTCAGGCCAGTAAGTCTGGTCCTTTTTTGTGAGTTGGAATTTTGTTCTACATTTTTCAGACCGGCAGTACTTTAGAAAATTTTCCCAATACTCAGGGTTGAAGTAATTATTTTAAAAGTTTTTGTCTGATTGTGAAGCTGAGATGACAGCACCTTTCACACATTTAGTCAACAAGGACGTGCTAGGGCAGGTGATATCATGGCCTCAGTCCAGACCCTATGGCTAAAGTCTGCTGGAAGAGACAGTGGAAATAACTGCACAAATAATCAGCTAGTCACAAGTGCAATAAATATTACAAAGGAAAAGTGCAAGATTACTAAATAGCAAGCATCCTACAGGAGCAGGGACAATGTCTTATTCATAAAATATCTCTCTCAGCACAGAAAAAGGTAAAATACATTCAACATATGTAAGAAGGTTGACTGTATGAACAAATCAATGAACAAATAAGTACACAAAAATGCCTGGAATCTAGAATTTCAATATTTTTTCTATGAGGCCAGTCTGTTGTATCTCCCTCTACACAGACATCTACACTGAATTTCTTTCTTCTAAGAGGTTGTAGGGTCCTAAGGAACTACAGTATTCTTTGCATATTCTTGTTATTTATCAAACCAAAATAGGGATAGTTAATAAGTCAGATTATATAAATATTCCTACTACCCTCATTTTACTCTTGGCAAAGATAGCTAACCACACTCTCATAGCAAATCCACTTTCATCTGAACATTCAACTTAGGGCTTCCTCTCACTCTCCACCCAAGAATAATATTACTAACAATCAGACTATTAATCAGGGTGTTCGATTTAAATCTGAAAAAAGAAATTGAGAAATTGTCTTATAAATTATTTTCCAAGGATATCATCTTTAAACATTAACAGGCAAAACTGACTCCGAATTCTGGGAATTGAGCATAATTACATGGAAATTGACATGACACAAATGCCAAGAATTCTGTTAACCTTTAATGTCTTGAAAAAAACTCTCTCCTTGTAATTATCTCTTTCCTTTGTCTTAAATGTTACCGATGAATATTTTGAGACATAGGCAAACACGGAAGTGGATGGATTCTAGAGTCATGGGCTCCAGTTGGAATCCTAAGTTTTCTAGGCATTCCATAAAACCATGGGATGCTAAAAAGAGCATTTAAATTTTGACTTTTTCCAGAAGCTTTTTTTTTTTTTCTTCATTTTTTTGTTTGCTGTACTAAGGTTCTCTGCATATAATTCTCCATGTGAGCAGAAGCTCCTTTGCATTAGTGATTGCATTGAAAAAGTAGGTCTAAGGCATCCGATGTCTAATGCAATTCCTGACCTGTTCTGTGTCTTTGGAAAAGTCACTGGGCGGATTTTCAGGGCTTCAGATTTCCTTTCTGTGAAATGAGGGTGATGGCATTTAGCTCCACATGCAGCAATATTTGAACAGTGCTTTAAACTTTTTTTTTTTTTTTTTAAACTTTACCAAGTACATCTACACCTCTTACCGCCCTTGTGTACGCATGGCTCTCGCATTTTTTTCCTCCTTCCCAGGCTCCATTGCTACTGCCAAGGCTCTCCTGGTTTCTTTTCTCTACCATTTTAATTAAATCTTAACTCATCACTCTGCTTCCAGTGCTGCCTCTGCCTGTATCAGTGCTTCTGAACAGGGGCAGAGCTGACTCCTAGGGGAGGGAGAAGGTGGCTGGGAAGTTTCAGGGAGATTGGTTGTCACCTTAAGTAGGAGGTGCTACTGCCCTTCAGTGCCTGGGGCAGGAATGAGAGACACTCAACCCTTCATGGGGCATTCAGTCAAGGATGCAGATGCCTGCCAGACTTTCAGGTGAACAAGACCCCCCTTTTTTTTTTTTTAATCTAAGCCTACAATATACTCCATTTGACATATAAACACAATGTTTGTTTGTGATGTTTTAATGTTCACTAATTCCCCAGAATACAACTACCTAGTAAATCCCTGGAAGATTATGCTTTGATTTGTTCAGATCTCTACCAAGAATTGTTCTCAGTTTTGGAAAAATCACATGGCCAGTGGTAATGTCCCTCATCGTGTTTGAATGACCAGTCCATCCTGTGGCTGTCACAATCAGGTGATTATGTTTTGGTGCAAGTACCTACACATCATTGCGTCCTGCAGAACAGTTGTGCTCAGAGATGCATTTTACACTGCAGCCACCTAGCAAGGGACACAAGCTTATATATCATTCCAGCTGGGACCAAGGCTCATTGTTTTTCTCCCATGTCCTTGGGCAGTCAGTGTTCCCAGGGACTTCACGTCTAGGCCCAGATGTTTTCCTTCCTGTTGCTAAGGCATTCCTCAGCCTTGGCCGCTGGCCTAGTCATGCCATTCCCAGCATTGTACCTTAGCCCGAGTCCATCCAAATTCATCCCCAGCATGCTTTGGGGAAGAGCAAAGCTGACTCCATTAAGAGGGGATGCATATAGCTGAATAGCATTACCCTACAACAATTAACACACAAATTGTTTTGTGATATTGGTTGCCCACCCGACATGTTAGCACTCTCGCTTTCTTGACCTTGGGTTCCCCATTTCCATTCATCCAGCTTTCCTGTCCCCTTCTGCCTTCTTGTCCTTGCCCATGGGCTGGTATGACCATTCAATCTCATACACATGGTTGAACTACCCATGTTATTATTTTACAGGCCTGTCTAATCTTTGGCTGAAGGGTAAAACTTCAGTACTGAGCTAAAAGTGTGTCTGGGGGCCAAACTCTCGATTACACTGATTTCGTTGTTAATCATTTTCTACTCGCCAGTTAGGGCATTACCTAAATTCCTCTTAGCTCATTACATAGATCATTTTCTTAAATTATGTGTATAGGTAACTGATTCTATCTTCGAACTTCATTTTTGCACAGTAATAAGGCTAACACAAGATATTTTCTAGTGAGATTCAATTCAGAAAAGGCAGATAACCCCGGATAGGAACAAGTCCACACACAGAAGCCTGGTTTGTCTTCTCAAGGCATTAAAAAAAAAAAAAAACCAAGGCTTAGCTCAAATAATGTCAATGACCTGTTCAGGAAATTCCAGTAGCTCCTCACTGCCTATGACATAAAGTTCAAACTCCCAAGATTGGCAGTCAAGGCCCTTAGAACTACCACCAGTTAATTTTCTAGTCAGAGTCTCTGTGGTGGGGCACCCCTCCCCCCAGCATCCCATGGCCCCATCACACTCTCTGTATTGCCTTGTGCTTTTCTTTTCTTCCATTCACAGCTTTCTGAATCCAATTCCAACTTCAAGGACCAATTCCAATTCCATTTCCTCCATGAAACATTACTTTAATGGTTGCCACCTATCCCATAGGTCTCTCTCTCTCTCTGTATTACACACACACACTTCATTATCTGTCAATATAGCTTCTTTTGTGTTATAGTTGATGAAATATTTGCCTGACCTCACTTATTAGGCTATTAGCTCTCTGAAGGCAGGTATGATGCCTTGTTCATTTTTGGACATTGCTTAAGGCTTAACAAAGTATGTGGCCCACAGAGTGAGTGCAGTAAGTATTAACTGAATTGAATTGACCTCTCAGTAATTGAGGAAGATAAGCTAGGTACTATGATCTGTATTTCACACATGTGGAAACTGAGCTCTAAAGGACTTCTGAAAGGTCTTTTAATTTAGAACATCAGATGAGGCTTGCTGTAGACGTGAATGTAAGACATTATCTTTACTTCTAGCTCAGGCAAAGCCCAGATCTGTACCTAGAAAAGATCTAGAGAGGTTGGCCTACATTTTTGCTGAAAGAAAACAAAAATCTTTATTTCTGAATCAGCTCTCAACTGTATGGATTTGGGTTTATATGACCCTATACACCATTTGCGATGGCAAATCTTCCAGCTCTTAAAAGCTTTTCACCAAATCGGGCTGCGGGTTTCCTCCTTTGAGGCCTGTGGTCCCACAGAATCCAGCTGGAATATGACCTGGATTTCCCAGAACCGTCCCAGGCCTGCCTTATGGTGGAGGGTCAGGCTGCAGCTGTGCTCCCTGGCATGGCTCCAACCTTGATGGAACCATCCATCACAGCCGAAGACTGCCTTTCTCGCACACTGCTTGAGTTGGAAATGGAAGTGGCCTTTTAACAGAACATTGTCTCAGGATTGTGTGAAGCACGGCTGACTGACAGAGAAAGGAAGATTCATTCCTGACACCAATCACACTAATATCTGTCACCAAAATGACATTTTCCCTTTAATGATGAAAAATGCATCAGGGAAAACGGAAGGGAATGAGCAACTTTCATGTGCTGCTCTGGTCTGATGGGGAGCGAACTTCTGTGGTGGCTGCTGGTTTGTAATTTGAGGAGAATGGAGGTGGATGGCCAGTTGCTTTCTGAACAAACCAACTGTGATTTAGTTTGGAGGAGAGGGTGCAAGCAGATGGAAGCCTGTGGGTTAGACAGTGTCCTTGAGCATCTGACTAATTTCCCATTGGACTCTCCACTTGGTTTTTCAATAGAACTGCCTCCATTTCTTCCAGGCTCCCTGCAGGGGACTGGTACTGGTTTTCAGGGCAGCCATATTACACCATACTCGGCTTTGCACGGCTAGTAAAGCTCACAGGCATTCAAACTGCTGAGCATCTCCAAGCTCCCTTCCCTTGCTCTTTGTTGTGTAGAAGGGCTAGAGCAGAGGACTCCAGCTGGCAAAGTAGGCCTCATGTGAGTATTCAGGGGTCTGCTGATGGGGATGCCCCACGGCTGGGAGAAGGTACTGAACACACAGAGCTGGGGCCAGCACAGAGCCTGGCTCGTGCTGTTAATCTGGCAGTCATATTGATGGCAGTTACAGAGAAGCCACACAGTGATGCCTGGTGTGCAGAATAGCTATTTCCCAACAAATCACAGATACTTATCTACAAGTCTATTGTTTACAAAGGTGCTAAGTGCTGACACCTATATAACATACTTTTTTCCTTCTCTCCCTCTTCCCTACTGGCAGAGCCTGCCTCCCACAACAGAGGCCAAAAATGCCAGATGCTTACTTCCTGTCTCTCTTGCAGCTGTGGATGGCCACATTACAGTGTGAGGACCACGTAGTCCTCCCCAATCACAAAGAAGCATGCACACTCTTCCCGGCCCCTCCGTTTGCCTTCATCATAGTTGGGTAATGATATGATGGCTAGAAAGTGGATCCACCATCCATTCGTGGAAATGAAAATCTGCATCCTGAGGATAATGGAGACAAACTCTGGTGAGATCCTGGGTTTTTGAGGACATTGCAGAGCTTTTGGACACCATACCTTCAGGCTTCTTTGATGTCTTTATGGTTAAACAATAATGTTAGTACGGGCCTTGATTATTAGCACAGCCAAAAGCATCCTAAATATTACACTTTGGTTTCAACTGCAAAATGGTGTTAACTTTATGAAGATGGTCTTTGTTTTAAATTTCTTTATTGAGCCTTGAGGTGGTCTTGCCCAGATGTCTTCTGCCTTCTCTCTCCAGCATTTTCTTATTCTTTCACGCTTATAAATACTGGCACACACAGGATGGATCATGCACCAAGAATAATACTAACTGAAGTTGGGGTATTTCCAAAGTTTTTGTGCTTTCACAATTCTTTACTTCGTTAATTAACACAACTCCCACTCGTTTGCTAACCTGCCAGTGAGCAACTCAGCATCATGATCTTCTTTATGAAGAAGGAAACTGAGTCATTGCCATCTTGCGTCTGCAGAAGTGGGCTCTGGCTCTCCCTCTCCTCCTCCAATATTCTCACTTTCAAATGGATTTCAGTCCGTCAGTGATGTCATTTCTAAGGGCTTTCAGTTAATAATTGAACCCCCAAAGCAACAAATACACAAGTGCATATTTTTAAAGTCCCGAGTCCTAATATGAATCCCTGCAAATAAGCTAAGCCACACTGTTCACATCCTCCATGCGGGACAAATACACTATCCTTCTCTGATGTTCTTGGCCTTTCCTACTCACTCGCCACCCTCCGCCACCCCATATCCTTTCAGACAAGGAAGAACTCTCCAAAATATAATCAAAGATCCAAAGTGACCTCTATGCTCCAAAAATGATGCTCAGAGCTCTGCCTTAGGGGAGGAGAGGATGTGCTGAAATTGTTCCCAGGGAAGGAGCAGCAGGGAGCAGGAGAAAGCATCCTGTCTGGAAGCTGGAGGGCTGACCCTGTGGACTAAGGACATGGACCTCCTGCAAAGAGCTGTCTCAGTCCCACCATGAACTTTTGTCAGGAGAAATAAGCTCCTGCTCCTTGAGAGTGCTGGATTTGCCTGAGCTCTACTGACAGTCCAAGGGCAAGGACCATGCTCCCTCCACTGGTCCTATTCACAAATGCAGTCAGCTCCTTGAGAGGGGGACAACTCAAGCTAGGACCCTACAAGGCCCATAAACTCCCCTCACCACCTAGTTCACTTGCTCAGAGGGAAGAACATGGTAAACCTTTGTGACAGCGACCCAGCCAAATGCTCAGTACCAGAGGCACCAGGGGAATTCCATATTTGGTGGAGAAGGCATAGAAGAAAACAGCTGAAAAATCGTGTACAGTCTACTTCAGTTAGAAATCAGTCAGGACTTTCTAACAATAAGGGAAATTAAACATTGTTTGAGAAAAGCTATGGAATAATGTATTGTTGTTGTTGTTAGTTGCCATTGAGTCATCTCTAATTCATGGTGACCTTATGCAAATAGAACAAAACATTGCCCGGTTCTGTGCCATCTTCATGATTGTTGGTATACATTATTTTAATTCATATATACAACTCTGTCTATGGAATGGTTAAGAAACTTTGAAAGCAGAAAGATTATCTCCCTCAGTACAAATATCTATAATAATCATAATACATATCAAAATGTTGGATCAGTATAATAAATTAAATTTTTCAATTTAATTATCTCCCAATCATGCTATGCTGCAAAACACTCACCCCCATTCAACAGATGAGTAAACTGAGACTCATATTTGTAACAAAAGCCTACAAAATTCAACAGGTAGAATGTGGAAGATCTCAGGCCTCATATCTAGTGTCCTAGCTCCAAATTCATGACTCAGTTTAATGAATCCAAGAATCTAGCCTCCCTCCTTGAGGAATACTCCCTGTGCTGTGGCCCATTTGAGAAGATGAGGCGTACTTATACAGGATAATAGGAATAATTTATGAAGGACAAAGGGAAGACAACAATTCAGGAAAAGTTAAAATGAGAACCAGAGCCATTGCCAGGAAGTAGGTCCAGTGAAAGGATGTGGTACAGAGAAGAGAAAGAAAGTCTGGAAGTCAAAGCACCTGAGCAGCACAGCCGGCATGCTGTTCATCTCTCAGAGTGTCACTTCCGAGCTCCTGAAAAAGCAGCATTTGTTGTCCACAGAAAAATCAGCAGGATTCATAGACACTACCAGGCTCAAGGAACACGGGTACGGTTCCCAACATAAAGAGCCCTTGGTAATCTCCCGGGTGGCCTTTGGTAGGCCTACATGGCCCATCAGGAGGACCAGGAGACCAGTTATCTTGAGTGGTATTTGTCTGGGATGGGACCTTTAGCCTCCTTGATCTCTTGGCAGCATGTGGCACTGTTAGATATGCCCCTCCTTCCTGAAATGGCCTCTTTCTTTGGAATTAAAGGCAGCACTTTTCAGATTCCTCTTTTTTTTGTACAGTGTCTTCCCTAATGCTCTCCCTGACTTATGATGTCACCATCACGTGGCACACCCTTTCTTTCACCCAATCTCTGCCTATTGAAACATTAGTCACCCCTCAAGACATACTTCAAATGACCCTCTCATTCAGGAAGTCCCCTCTGATGATCCCCACGAGGGCTGATCTCTCTCTTCTGAGCGCCTGCAGTGTTTTCTATCTCCTATAGCAAGTAAGAAAACCCTGGTGCCGCAGTGGCTAAGGGCTGTGGCTGCTACCCAAAAGGTTGACAGATGAATCTACCAGGTGCTCCTTGGAAACTCTATGGGGCAGCTCTACTCTGTCCTGTAGGGTGGCAATGAGTTTGGATCGACTCGATAGCAAAGGGTTTTTTATCATGTAAAATCTACTGCCTTATATTATAGTTGTGTGTAGATACATGGTATCTTTCCTATAAGAAGATAAACTTATTGTTACTAGGGTCTTTTTAATAAACTTACTTTAAAGCTATAAAACCAAAAAAAAAAAAAAAAAAAGGCAAATCCAGTGCCATTAAGTAAATTCTGACTCATGGCGACCCCATGTGTTACAGAGTAGAACTGTCCCATAGAGTTTTCGTGGCTGTAATCTTTATGGAAACCGATAGCCAGGCCTTGCTTCTGGTGCTCCTGGATGTGTTCAAACACCAACCTTCATGTTAGTAGTCAAGTGCAAACCGATTGGGTCACCCAGGAGCCAAAGCTGAAAAGGACCATTTAAATCATCTGGGTCAATGTCTTCATTTCACAGATGAGGAAACAAGGCCAAGAGAGCTTACACAATTTAGACAAGCCCATACAGCTAAAGTATAGTAGAGCTGGAATTCACTCGCATACTTAGCTCAGTAAAGTACTTGTCTAGAATGAGGCCAAAATGAAAGAATAAATGAATAAATGATTCTTATAAACCCCTGAGACCTGCCAACCCATGGCCAAACGAGGTGCAGCTGAAGAGACAGGCAATTGGTGTGGAATTCTCAAATCAACTTCATCTGCGAGGTAACCTTTTTTCAGCATCTGTCTGGGCAGGCAGCATTAGCAACACACGGCATCTTTTCGCACCCAAAGTGGTTTTGCTGAAGAGCCCGGTTGAGCTTCTTGATGAACAATGAGTTTGTTGTTTTTAATTTTTTTTTCTAATTAAAAAATGTATACCTTTTATTTTGGGTGAAAATAAACACACCAAAACATGCTTCCATTTAACAATTTCTATACATATCGTTCAGTGACATTGGCTGTATTCTTCACATTGTATCAACATTTTCGTTATTTCTGCTTTAGTTGTTTCCCCTCCATTGATTTAGACTCACTACCCCCTAAACTTCTCATTTACGCTTTAGAGTTACTGTTACTGTTGTCCATTTGGTCTCATACAGATAATTTTTATTTTTGAGAAACACAACGTTTGAGGACGACTTTTTTTTTTTTAACAGAACTGTTTTTTGTTTGTTTTGAGATGACTTCAGGGGGAAGTTTCATTTCAAGGTTTGAAGAGTATCCCAGGGCGATCATCTCAGGGGTTCTTTCAGCCTCAATGGGTCCAGTAAGTCTGGGTTCTTTCGCAATTTTAAGTTCTATTCCTCATGTTTTTCTTTTCCCTTAGGATCCAACTATTGTATCCCCAGTCAAATTGTTAGGTAATGGTAGCTGGCACCATCCTGTTTTTCTGGTCTCACATTAGAGGTAGTGGTGGTTCATGGAGGATATTAGTCTTGTAGCCCAGTTAGTTCTCTGATTCTTGGGTTTCATTCTTCCTCCGCTGCTCCATGTGAATACAGACCAATTGTTGTATACTGGACAGCCACTCTCAAACTTTTAAGACCTCAGACACTACTCACCAAACTGGGAGGTAGAACAGAACCTCTAAAAACTGTATTATGCCAATTGACAGGATTGTCCCACATGACCATGACCGTAATCCTTCAAACCAAGAAAACTAGTCCCATGAGGTGTTTGGTCATGTAGAAGTAGTATCAGCAGCTGTAGCCCTTTTTCCCTCCATTTGGTTATTGTTCCAAAATTACGAATAACATAACATTTGCCAATTCATCCCTTTATCCTATGTACAGCTAAATCATAACTTACGTTCCTCAAGTTGCGTACTTTTCACCCATGTTGGGTGCCACCTTTCCTATTGCCATAAACAAAACATTACTACTGCCTAGAGAACAAGTCCCCTCCTCCCCTTCCACACCCCTGGTAATCATTAATAATCGTCCGTCTCTATGTATTTACCTATTCTCGTCATTTAATAAAAATGAGAGCTTATAATATTTGTCCTTTTGTGTTTTTTTTTAATTTTTTTTTCTTAAAATGGCTGACCAGGCATGAAAAATTTTCAGATTAGTATGCTTTTATACATTTAAAAAACAAACAGAAAATCAATCCATCGGTAATAAAAGAGGATTGAAAATTGCTGATATAAACCCAACAGTGAAAACTTGCTTTACAAAAAAATGAGACTGTGTGTGGATTTTCTTGTACCCTACACTGTAAACACTGCGCGGGACTCCTCTCCCACCACCGCTTCCCCTGCACTCAGCAGGCTGCTGGTGGTTATTAGAGGCAGGCCTCCTTAGGATTAGCACAGCAATGCCAATTAATTGCAGTAATGAGCAGGCTTCATATTTAAGGAAAATCACAGCCGGATCTGGAGCAGCGTTTCTAGACTCAAAATGCATTTAGGAAGCAATGTTCCCGGGTGTATGATCTGTGTCTCCAGTAAGAGGTGAGGGCTCTGAGGGTCATGGTGTGGTGTGTGTGAGTGCGTGTGTGCATGTGTGTGTGCACACGCGCCTGGATGCGCACCATCTTAGAGCCAGGCGCCTCCTTTAGAATGGAGAACTAGGTCAGGGAGGAGCTCAATGGTGAAGAGACGCTGCTGCTGGAGGAGCTATGAAGTTTGCAAGTGCTGGGGGGGAGGTGCCCCTGTGAGTAAGAGAAAGGAGGCTTCAGTACTAGGATCTGGGGGACGGCTTGGGTGCCTGCTTAAGGAGGATCCTTCCAAGGTGGAGGCGGAGGCCCCTGCAGACACATCCGCCCCTGAATTGGGGAACAATTTATCATGCAAAAAGGGTGCATTACCCGATGCATTCCCTCCCTTTGTTTTCCTATCTACCCTCCCTATCTTCTCTACTAAGACCTAAGGACTAAGACCTTTTTGCCCCTCCCCCACACTATTTTTCTTTCTCTCATCCTTCCTAACCACAAGTAAGCAATAGGCACTGGGGAAGAAGCAGCTGCTCCTTACTGGGGAACCAAGCTCTGGCGATTCTGTCTCTGTTGGCTGGAACCAGAGGGATGTCCTGACACCAATTCCAAAAGGAATACTGTTTCTTCTTGAGGACCTTCTAATATGTTAAAAAATTAAAAGAAAGTATGAAAAGAAAACCCACACACGAGGCCATCAAAGTCGCATGCAATGTGACAAAGTGGGTAATTATGTTTCACTTAGCATACATCAAAGGAACAAATGGCCAGAGAGCGTGAGCGTGTGCACCCGCGCGTGAGGAGGGGGTTGTGTGTGCGGAGCTGGCGGGTGTGGGCAGGGGGCCCTGAGGCCCGGGCTCCTCTCCTTCCCTGCCCTTAAAAGGACTGAGGCCCTGAGCCTCATTTCAGTCTGGAGCTGAAGTGGAATCCGCCTGGCCTTTCTCTTACATTCCTTTGTTTGGTTTTCATGGAAACCTGTGTTTATGGGGAAACTCAGCATGCTTGCTCCGGACAGATGTGTTTGATCCCTACCCCTCATCATGTTAAGAATGTTCCTTTTAAGGGGTGGACTGTCATTTTTATTTTTCTCTTCCCCAGTGCGGGAGACTGCAGAGGTGAAAATAAATTCTCGATGCTCCCTAAAAAGCAGAGGCTCGCTTTGGACGCAGGTGAATACCAGCAGCCTTTGACCAGGGACCCATTTACTGCTCGGTGATTGCCACGGCGCTTTGGTGGCAGGAGAGGCACAGCTGAAGAGCTGAAGGCACACATAATGTCCTCAGTCCTTGTTACAGATGAAAAGGGGACTGGAACGGGATTTGGTGTTCTGATGCAGACCCAGACTTCTCGGCATCTTCATCCCCTTTTCCCTTCCCTCTACATGCTCCACAGGCTGGGAACTTTGTCACTTTAAAGTTTCATTATATAAAATCATGCCCCCTCCACTTCCTGTGAAAGAGCAATTGTTTTTCTATTCTATAAAATGCCACAGGAAATATGAAAATAGGAGGCAGGATTTGGAGCAAGACGGCTCCTGAGCCCCTGTGGTTAGCAGCACTAGAAGATGGCTGTGGATTTTACTGTCAGGGAGGGGAGGGGCCGGCAGCGAGCAGGCGCTTCAAGGGAGCCATGCCAGGGTTCCATGATGTGACCTTTTACCTGAAGGAACTGAACCTGTGGCTAGATCAAAAGAGGGCGTCCCCAACTGTGCAGGGCCATTCTCTGAGCCAGGAGAGCTGGGCTGGCAGAGGGTTCCAAGGTGCGGCATTCCTCTGCAGTGTGAGGTGCCCTACACGAATCAAGCTAGGTGGCATCCGCCCTCTCATTCATGCTTTGACAAAATATTGTACGGGAAGCAGTATTGAACACTGACTAAAAGTAGAGGCTCTGCAGCCAGCCAGCCAGGGTTCCACTCCTCCTTCCTGCACTTGCTAAAGGTATCAGTGTAGCAAGTTCCCCTTTGGTTTTCTCATCTGTAAGTGGGCATGATAATAGTAGTACCTCTTTCATATAAAGTACCTAGAACTGTGTTGGAGTCCCTGGGTGGTGCAAACGGTTAACAGGCTCTGCTGCTAACCAAAAGTTTAGAGGTTTGAGTCCACATAGAGTCACCTCTGAAGAAAGTCCTGGCAATCTACTTCCAAAAAACCAGCCATTGAAAATTCTGTGGAGTGCAGTTCTACTTTGACATACATGGGGTCACCATGAGTTGGAATTGACTGAATGGTACCTGTTTTTTTTTTTTAAAAAAAAAATATGACCATATTCAAATACTAGGGTGCCATTTCTCCATACTGTCATTGAAAAGAGGACAATATCTGTATTTTTTAATTGGCTCGATGGCAACAGCTTTGGATTTTTTTTTTTTTTTTTAATAACCCTATGAGTCAGAATTGACAGGAAAATAGCTGTTTTTTTTTTTTTTGATATAGTACTAGACGCTGTAATTATGTAATGCTGTATTTAATATATTAAATACTGGATTTGACACAAGAGTTACAATGGTATATAAAATCTCATGGCATACCTGCATTCCAGTGCCTCATAGAAGTACTCAGTGGAGGAGACAGACCATCAGAAAAATTACCAAGAGCATGATGGCAGCTAAGATAGTGAAATCTAGGAAGTCTAACATTTTGAAGAAGAGGCCATTTAACAGGAACAAAGAAGTTGGAGGACACTTAGCATAAGAGGACACTTAGGGTGGGTGAGATGATACCAATTGGAGAAGATTGATCAGACCACTCCTGGAAGGGAAACAAAGAACAAAAAGAAGCTTAAGAGTTCATGGCCTGTTTAAGATACGAGATGCTGTTTGTGCCTGAAGAATGGTGGGAGATGAAGCTAGAATGAAGGACCTCGCATGACTGGCTAGAGAGTTTGGGTTTTATTTTGTTGGAAGTGATGACACACTGGAGATTTTAACCAAGGGTAAAGATAAGATTGGAACGGTAGAAAAAAGATCTCTGGAGCAGCAGTGGAGAACCATCTGGGGAGGGGGAGACAAGAAGGAGGGGTGCTGTAACAGCCATTGTGATGTGGAATTTGAGAGGCAATGGGGGCTCCAATCTTTAAGAGCATTATAAAATGGAAGAGTTTAGTCCTAATAGCTCCTTTTCCAACCTGGAAAAGTACATAGAGTAGGCAATATCAGAATATAGTAGACACAGCTAGTCATCTAACAAACATATATTCCCCCCCATCTTCCTTATTAAAATATATCTGGGTTTGTCCAGGGAACCAATGCACCCAACTGAAAAACCACATTTTCCAGCTTCCCTTGAAGCTGAGGGGAGACCAAATGATGAGACTCTGGTCAATGACTTGCATGTGGAAAACTGCTTAGAATTTCTAGGAAAGTTTTGCTTCCCTGATTCTAGCACCTTTTAACTTCTAACTTCTTTTTCTTCTTCCTGCCTGGAAATCAAAGCGAGGCTGGAGGTGAAACAACCATCTTTCAACCATGAGGACAAGAATCTGACACTCAAGATCATGGAGAGGGAAGAAAAGATTCTGAATCTGATGACAACATGGGGCTGCACCTCATTTTAGCCTGCCTATCTCTGTACTTCATGAGACGCTTTTAAGACTCAGAACCTTGGAACGCAGTCTTTATTTTTATTTTTACTGTGCTTTAAGTGAAAGCTTATGAATCAAGTCAGTCTCTCATACAAAAATCTATATACGCTTTGCTATGTACTCCTAGCTGCTCTCCCCCTAACAAGACGGTACACTCCTCCTCTCCACCCTGTATTCCCCATGTCCATTCAGACACCTCCTGTCCCCTCTGCCTTCTCATCTCACCTCCAGACAAGAGCTGCCCACGTAGGCTCATGTGCCTACTTGAGCCAAGAAACTCATTCCTCGGCAGCATCACTTTCTATCTTATACTCCAGTCCAATCCCTGTCTGAAGAGTTGGCTTTGGGAACAGTTCCTGTCTTGAGCTAAGAGAAGGTCTTGGGACCATAACCTCCAGGGCCCTTCTAGTCTCAGTCAGACCATTAAGTCTGGTCTTTTTTTACAAGAACTTGAGGTCCCTGTTCTCCTGCTCCATGAGGGATTCTTTGTTGTGTTCCCTGTCAGGGCAGTCATCAGTTGTAGCTGGGCACCATCTAGTTCTTCTTGTCTCAGGCTGATGTAGCCTCTGGTTTATGTGGCCCTTTCTGTCTCTTGGGCTCATAATTACCTTGTGTCTTTGATGTTCTTCATTTTCCTTTGCTCTAGGTGGGTTGAGACCAATTGACACATTTTTAATTGCTGATTACTAGTGTTTAATACCCCAGATGCCACTCACCAAAGTGGGATGCAGAATGTTTTCTTAATAGATTTCATTATGCCAATTGACCTAGATGTCCCCTGAAACCATGGTCCCCAGACCCCACCCCTGCTACTCTGGCCTTCAAAGTGTCTAGTCGTATTCAGGAAACTTCATTGCTTTTGGTTTAGTCCAGTTGTGCTAACCTCTCCTGTATGCTGGGTTGTCTTTCCCTTCACCTAAAATAGTTCTAATACTCTATCTAATTAGAGTGAATGCCCCTCTCCCTCCCTACCTCCCCACCCTCATAGCCATCAAAGAATATTTTCTTCTGTGTTTAAACTATTTCTTGAGTTCTTATAATAGTGGTCTTATACAATTTTTGTCCTTTTGCAACTGACTAATTTTACTCAGCATAATGCAGTCCAGATTCTTCCATGTTATGAGATGTTTTATGGACTCATTGTTCTTTATTGTTGCATAGTATTCCATTGTATGACTATACCATAATTTATTTATCCATTCATCCTTTGATGGGCACCTTGGTTGCTTCCATCTTTTTACTATTGTAAACAGTGATGTAATGAACATGGGTGTGCATATATCTGTTTGTGTGAAGGCTCTTACTCCTCTAAGATATATTTCAAGGAGTGGGATTGCTGGATCATATGGTAGCTCTATTTATAGCTTTTTAAGGAAGCGCCAAATCGGCTTCCAAAGTGGTTGTACCATTTTACATTCCCACCAGTAGTGTATAAATGTTCCAGTCTCTCCGCAACCTCTCCAACATCTATTATTTTGTGTTTTTTTGGATTAATGCCAGCCTTGTTGGAGTGAGATGGCGTCTCATTGTAGTTTTGATTTGCATTTCTCTAATGGCTAATGACCATGAACATTTCCTTACATATCTGTAAGCTGCCTGAATATCTTCTTTGGTGAAGTCCCTGTTCATATCCTTTGCTCATTTTTAAATTGGGTTGTTTGTCTTTTTGTTGTTGAGTTTGTGCAGTATCATGTAGATTTTAGAGATCAGACGCTGATCAGAAATGTCGTAGCTAAAATTTTTTTCCCAGCCTGTAAGCTTTTTACTGTTTTGGTGAAATCTTTGGATGAGCATAAGTGTTTGATTTTTAGGAGCTCCCAGTTATCTAGTTTCTCTTCTGGTGTTTGTGCATTGTTAGTAATGTTTCGTATATTCTTTAGGCCATGTATTAGGACTCCTAGAGTTGTCCCTATTTTTTTCTTCCATGATCTTTATTGCTTTAGATCTTATATTTAGGTCTTTGATCCATTTTGAGTTAGTTTTTGTGCCTGGTGTGAGGCATGGGTCTTGTTTCATTTTTTTGCAGATGGATATCCACTTATGCCAGCACCATTTGTTAAAAAGACTGTCTTTTCCCCATTAACAGACTTAGGGCCTTTGTCAAATATCAGCCACTCATACGTGGATGAATTTATGTCTAGGTTCTCAATTCTGTTCCATTGGTCTATGTATCTGTTGTTGTACTAGTACCAGGCTGTTTTGACTACTGTGACAGTATAATAGGTTCTAAAATCAAGTAATGTGAGGCCTCCCACTTTATTCTTCTTTTTCAATTATGCTTTACTTATCTAGGGCTTCTTTCCCTTCCATGTGAACTTGGTGATTTGTTTCTCCACCTCATTAAAAAAGGCCATTGGAATTTGGATTGGTATTGCATTGTATCTAGAGATCACTTTGGGTAGAATAGATATTTTCACAATGTTGAGTCTTCCTATTCCTGAGCAAGGTATGTTTTTCCACTTATGCAGGTACCTTTGGTTTCTTGCAGTAGTCTCTTGTAGTTTTCTTTGTATAGGTCTTTTATATCTCTGGTTAGATTTAATAATAAATATTTTATTCTTCTTGGGGGTTACTGTAAATAGTATTGATTTAGTGATTTCCTCTTCAATGTTCTGTTTGTGGGTGTAGAGGAGTCCAACTGATTTTTGTGTGTTAATCTTGTAACCTGATACTTTGCTGAAATCTTCTATTAGTTCTAGTAGTTTTCTTGGGGATTCTTTAGGGTTTTCTGTGTTTGAAATCAAATCGTCTGCAAATAGAGATACTTCTCCTCCTTCCTTACCAATTTGGATGCACTTTTTTTCTTTTTCTAGCCTAGTTGCTCGGGATAAGACCTCCAGCACAATGTTGGATAAGAGTGATGATAAACGGCATCCCTGTCTGGTTCCCATTCTCAAGGGGAATGCTTTCAGACTCTCTCCATTTAGGATGATGTTGGCTCTTGCCTTTGTATAAACGCTCTTTATTATGTTGAGGAATTTTCCTTCTATTCCTATTTTGCTGAGAGTTTTTATCATTACGGGTGTTGGACTTTGTCAAATGTGTTTTCTGCATCAATTGATAACATCATGTGGTTCTTGTCTTTTATTTTGTTTATGTGATATGTTACATTGATTCTTTTTCTGATGTTAAACCACCCTGGCATACCTGGTATGAATCCCACTTGGTCATGGTGAATAATTTGTTTGATATGTTATCGAATTTTATTGGCTAGAATTTTGTCGAGGGTTTTTTCCTCTAAGTTCATGAGGGATGTAGGTTTGTAATTTTCTTTTTTTGTAATGTCTTTAACTGGTTTTGGTATCAGGGATATGCTGGCTTCATAGAATGAGATTGGGAGTATTCTATCCTTTTCTATGCTCTGAAATACCTTTAGTAGTAGTGGTGTTATCTCTTCTCTGAAGATTTGGTAGAATTTTCCAATGAAGCTGTCGGGGCCAAGGATTTTTTGTTGTTGTTGTTGCTGTTGGGAGATTTTTAATTACCTTTTCAGTCTCTTCTTTTGTTATGGGTCTATTTATTGTTCTACCTCTGTTTGTGTTAGTTTGGGTAGATATTGTGTTTCTAGAAATTCATCCATTTCTTCTATTTGATTACAATTTTTCATAGTAATCTGATATGATTCTTTTAATTTCAGTTGGGTCTGTTTTGATAATGCCTATCTCTTTTTTTATTCAGGTTATTTGCTTCCTCTCCTGTTTTTCTTTTGTCAGTTTGGCCAATGGTTTATAGCATTTGTTAATTTTTTCAGGGAACAAGCTTTTGGTCTTGTTAAGGCTTTCAATTGTTTTTCTGTTCTCTATTTCATTTAATGCCACTCAGATTTTTATTATTTGCTTTCTTCTGGTGCCTGAGGATTTCTTTTGTTCTATTTGTTCAAGTCGTAGAGATAATTCTTTGATTTTGGCCCTTTTTTCATTTTGGATGTATGCATTTATTGATATAAATTGACCGCTGAGCACTGATTTGGCTGTGTCCCATTCTGATAGGAAGTATTTTCATTCTTATTGGATTCTATGAATTTCTTTATTTCGTCCTTAATTTCTTCTATAACCCAGTTGTTTTTTAGCAAGGTGTTTTCAGTTTCCAAGTATTTGATTTCTTTTCCCTACTTTTTCTGTTATTGATTTTTACTTTGATGGCTTTATGATCAGAGAAGATGCTTTGTTATATTTCAATTTTTTGGATTCTGTTAAGGCTTGCTTTATGACCTAATATGTGGTCTATTCTAGAGAAAGTTCCATGTGTATTTGAAAAGAAAGTATATTTGGCTTTTGTTGGGTGAAGTGTTCTGTATATGTCTACGAGGTCAAGTTAGTCAACTGTGGCATTTAGATCTGTGTCTTTATTGAGCTGTTTTCTGGATGTTCTGTCCTGCACCGAAAGCGGTGTGTTAAAGTCTCCTGCTATTACTGTGGAGCTATCTATCTCACTTTTCAATGCTATAAGAGCTTGTTTTATGTATCTTGAAGCCTTGTCATTGGGTGCGTAAATATTTAATATGCTTATATCTTTCTGGTATGTTGTCCCTTTAATCATTACATAGTGTCCTTTCTTATCCTTTGTGGTGGATTTTACTTTAAAGTCTGTTTTGTCAGAAATCAGTATTTTTTTGATTGTTGTTTGCTTGATTTTTTTTTTCCATCTCCTGAGTTTTAGTTTGTTTATATCTTTAAGTCTAAGGTGTGTCTTTTGTAGGCAGCATATATATATTTTTTAATCCATTCTGCCAATCTCTGTCTCTTTATTGGTGCATTTAATCTATTTACATTCAGAGTAATTATGGACAGGTATGAGTTTAGTGCTGTCATTTTGATGTCTTTTTCTGTGTTTTTTTGACAGTTTCTTTTTTCCACTTAATTTTTTATGCTGAATAGTTTTTCTTTATATATCGTCTTTTCCTCTTTTTCATTGTTGTTGATTTTGTTTTTGCTGAGTCTTTATGTTTTTCCTGTATTTTATTTTGATGTGCAGGATTGTTAGTCTTCTTCTAAGTTTAAACCAAAGATCTATCTGTCTATATCATCTTGACTTCCTCTCCATATGAAAGACCTATGACTACATTTTTTACTCCCTCTTTATTGATTTAATGTTGCCATCTTTTACATAATGACATCACTATTTCCCTGTTTTGATCACTTTTTTATCTTGATTTATTTTTGTGATTTCCCTATCTGGGTCGATATCTAGTTCTCATCTTGGGTTGATATCTGATGTTATCAATTTTCTTACCAGAGAAGTCTCTTTAGTATTTTTTGTAGTTTTGGTTTGGTTTTTGCAAATTCTCTAAACTTGTATTTTTCTGGAAATGTCCTAATTTTGCCTTCATATTTAAGAGACAGTTTTGCTGGATATATGATTCTTGGCGGGGATTTTTTTTTTTTTTCCTTCAGTGCTTTATATATGTCATCCCACTGCCTTCTTGCCTGCGTGGTTTCTGCCGAGTAGTCTGATCTTATCCTTATTGACTCTCCTTTGTGGGTGACTTTTCCTTTATCCCTAGCTGCTCTTAAAAGTCTCTCTTTATCTTTGGCTTTGGCAAGTTTGATTTTAATATGTCTTGTTGACTTTCTTTTGGGATCTACCTTATGTGGGGTTTGATGAGCATCTTGAATAGATAGCTTCTCATCTTTCATGATATTAGGGAAGTTTTGTGCCAATAAATCTTCAACTATTCTGTCTGTATTTTCTGTTGCCCCTCCCTGTTCTGGTACTCTAATCACTCATAGGCTATTTCTCTTGATAGAATCCCACAGGACTCTTACGCTTTCTCCATTTTAAAAAATTCTTTTATCTGATTTTTCTTCAAATATATTGGTGCTAAGTGTTTTTCTTCAATCTCGCAAATTCTGACTTCCATTTCTTCAGTTCTGCTCTTCTGACTTTCTATTGTCTAGTTTTGAAATTTTGTTGTTAATTTTATGAATTTCTGATTGCTTTCTCTCTATGGATTCTTACAGCCTATTACATTTTTCTTTATGCTCTTGAATAACCTTCATTTCCTCCACTGCTTTATCTCTGTGTTCCTTGGCTCATTCTGTGTATTTCCTGATCTCCTTCCTGATCTCTCAAAATGGTCTGTAAATTAATCTTTTGTATTCTGCCTCTGATTATTCCAGAAATACATCTTCGTCTGGAAGATTCCTTGAGACTTTGTTTTGAGAGCTTGTTGAAGGGATTATGGTCTGCTTCTTTATGTGATTTGATATTGACAGTTGTGTCCGAGCCATCTATAAGTTATTGTATTAATTTATTTTATGTTTTCTTACTGTATCCTAGCTTCTTGCTTTGTTTTGTTTTGATATGCCCAAATAGGCTGCTTGAGAGAGGTAGCTTGATTATTTGTGCCTTTGTAGCTCTAACGTCCTGTCATCAGATGGCTAGAGTCCTGTCATCAGATGGCTAGAGCTGTTGCCAGGTATATGAACCCAGGAGCCCATTCACTTTTCTTTATGAATCAGCTCAGGTGTCCAGATTGCCAGTCACCAAGTGTGTGGTGTAGGCTCTGTCCTACAGTCTTAGAGGGACAGTGGTGATTAGTGTAGGCACAGGTATCTGGTTACAGCAGGGGGTCATGCTCTGAGCAAGGTATGGGGCTGGCAGCCATCCCCCAAGTATCTGTGAGGAAAGTATGTCCCTGTTCCCTAGAGTGCACAGGTGGGTGGGTTCTGCAGCCAGACCATGGGCACCCAGTACTTTTTGTTTAAGGACTGAGAGGTACTACTTATCCTTGGACCCCTGTCGTGGGTGGCTAGGTGGCGTGGGTAGAGCCACCAGTCCTCAGGCCCATAATTTGGGTAGGTGAGGACCCTGTTTAGTAGGCACAGCAGTGCCAAACGTCAGATCTCAGGTGTATATACCATTGCAGTCTGCTGACGAGGGCCTAAGCTCCTGCAATGGGCCCACAGAAGGCTATGTAGGGGTGAAAGGCATTCAAAGTCAATGGACCATTTGTGCTTGGACAGGTGCCGCATCTGCCTGAGTTCCGATCTTAGGGGAGCTGGTAGATTATCTTTTCCCCTAATTGTTATTTTATCCCTTCTCCAAGGCCAGGGGAATGGCTCAGAGCATGCAACAGGACTTATCTCAGGCCCAGGGAAATGGACAGGTACTGAAGCCAGCTTTGGGGCTGGGGGTGTGGTAAATTCGACACAAGTACTTAGATTTGCTGAGAGCTCTGTTCTTCTCTCATTCTGGAAGTGTTAGTAGACTGTGCGGCTCATTGCCTCTCCCTGAGGAAACCGTGTCCCGAGTGCTACAGCCAGCCCTGTGGTGGTTACGCCAGGGTATCATGTCTGAGGGGCACCAGTTCCTGCCGAGTCAGGTCCGGTAGCTCCTCACTCCTTCTGATCCACCTCTCCCTCCCCCTGCCACTCAGCCCGATTTCCTAACTTTGCCTTTGATGTTCATGGCACCTAGCTTGTCATATATGCATATAATCTTTTCACTTGTTTTTCAGGTTTTTGTTGTAAGAGGGATCACTGGAAGCATCTGACTACTCTGCCATCTTGGCCCCACCTCTTGGCATGCAGTCTTGATACACCACAATTCCTATGTAAACAAATGACTTGGTGTCTTCTCATTTAATGCACATTGCTGCTGAGGTACAACAGTTTGACTCATCAGAGGCAACATGACTTTCCCTTTGACACTTGGAGAAAAGGGTCCTTGTCTCCCCCATTCTCCTTGCATATGAGTAACACACAACCCACATTTTTGTCTGTTGCCGCATGTTACTTACAACTCTTCTACTGGTCTGTGAAGAAAAATGTGCCCACAAACCAAAGGCTTAGCCACCATATGGCTAACCGCAGAGAGAAGAGTGAAAATTCAGTGTGAAAGGATAAATGGTGACTATTGCGTATTTTTCAAGTCAATAGAGGTGTCTTTCACATGAAGAAGAAAGGTGACACCCCACAGCAAAACATTAGTAGCTGGCAAAAGGCAGAGACAGCCCCCTTGGATCTGGAGTGGAAGGTTTCTGGGAGATAAAGGGAAAGGCTAAGTGGAGATAGACATGGTCTCAAGGTAAAGGTTTTAGAGGGGAGGTAGGAAGAAAAACATTGGATTGTGGACTAAACAGATTAATTAATAATAGGCATGAGGTAGATATGAGGATGCAGATGCAACATGGTGGAAAAATCAGGGACTTTGGAGTTATATTTATGTGGGTTATTCTAGCTAGTTGACCTTGGGCCAGTGATCTAACCTCTCCAAGCCTTAGTTTGCCATGCTTACAGGTTTAACATGAAGATTAAATGAGGTAATGTACGTGAAGGTGCCTCACACATCATAGGCACTCCACAACTGGTGACTCTTTGTATCATTCCTAGGAAGGCAAATGGACACTGCACAGTCAGGAGGGGCTCCAGTGAGCCCTTCCTCAGTTATGTGTAGAAACACAGAGCGCATTGGCCTGTGTAAAACCTTTCCTCCTTGCCGAAAATCACCATTATCACCATTAGCAAAGGTTGGCTCTGCCATCAGGCCACAGTCATGGCAGAATTTTGCAGGAAAGAGCCCTCAACATCTCAATCTCTTTCTGCCCCTTTCACCTTTGAGATGCAGGGAGCTCAGCCAAATTCCCCAGAGCAGCCCTGTGCCTGGGAAAGAGAGGGGACAGGAGCAAAAGGCAGCTGTAGAGAAACTCCTGCTGAGTTGGCAAGAGAGGCGGAAACAAAACGAACAGCTTCAAACTCAGAGGCATGCTGAAGACCTAGACAAAAAGATCCTTTCCTACATAGAGCCCAAATATGAGCAAAAATAGCTCAACTCAGCCCTGGAGTGTAGTCTGTTCCACTAGCTGAAACCTCAGAACCCCAGCAAATTGGCAGCTTAGAGGTTGCCTTGGTGAAGCCCTCTCCCCAGGCAGGAATTTCCCTCCCACTTCACAGCTGGGTGGAAGGGCTGGCCAAAGAGAATTTAAATCCTGGGAATTTGAGGCAGCCCAGGACCTCTAGCAATCCTTTTGGCCCATGTGGATACTCTCTCTCCATTGCCAGGTGGGAACGTGGGGCTTGGATGTATTCATGACAGAGGCCATCAACATGAACATATATATGACAGGGATGGGCAGGGTGAACTGAACAGCAGGAAATGCCTCTTGTGTCTTCAGTCCTTTGATCCCTGTTTGTGCCTGACCAGCCCTCATGCCACAGTGGATGGAAGTGTGCTGGCTGGCAGAGCTAGCGTGGAAGATAAATGTTCCTGGACAAACCAGAGAGAATGAAGGAAAGACAGACAGCCAGGTGCTCAATCCACCGACTTCCCCAGCCTGGTTAGGAAAGAACAAATCCAAGTGTCTTCCAGTGGAGGACATGGTATCATACCTTCATGTTATTCAGTCCCATCTTCCCCATCTCCAGTAGTCACCATGTGCTAGCTCTCTAAATTTTAAGCTTGCTTACTCCTGCCCTGGAAATAAGGGGTCCTGGGCCCACAAGGAGCATTATTCCATCAGGGGACTTCTTGGCACGAAAGCTTTTTTGTTACAAAAAAAAGCTTTTTTGTTTTAGTGGCTGATAATGCAGTGAGATACTCTCCCTTCTGTGAGCTAACGATGTTTGTGGGAAGATGATAAGTGGGTATGAAAATGCGATTGGACGGGGTGGGGGCAAGCTTCTTGATCCGTTCCTTGTCTTTCCTGTTTCTGTTGCTTGGCCCCTAAGGAAAAGTGTGGGATGTTATCTGTTAGTCTGTGCAACAGGATTTTCATCTAATTTCGTAATGAAATTGTTGCTCCATCAGATACAATTGGCACATCGGCTGGCTCTCTGAGGGGGCCCCCACCTGCCTGGACAGGTGTAAGAATTGCTGGTTTGAAAAAACAGCTCTGCCACTCTAAACTCATGGTCACAGGCATGCTAGCCTTTCTATTTTGCTTATAACTTTTTTCGGCCCAGCTGTAAGCTCCGTGAAGGCAAGAGCCCTGTCTGCCCCATTTTTTGTTGCATACCCAGCACCTGAAACACAGCTAAGGATCAACTTGAATGAAGGATTGAGCCATATTCACTCTTGTTCCCAGGCTGTGCATGGATCCCAGGCTGCACACTTGCATGCTCCTCAAGGCTGAGACCTCCCAGAATTTTGCTCCACTTCTGAGAACTAGTCCTCATCTGGGACAAGGGATTATGCAGCTAGAACCCAACATTGTGAGTCTCAGCATCACATCAAGTTAGCTGTTGCCTGGCTGTAAATCAGAGCTTGTATTCTTAACCTTTCAGTACTTCAGAGTTTTGCTTTAAAGGTTAAATGAGATAACGCATAACAAGGCCTTAGGACAGCACCTGGCACACAGTAAGCACGCAATAAGTATTAGCCACTATTAGATTCTAAGAAAGGACCTTAGCCTTCTTCTTCTGTATCTGAGAGCTTTGTTTCAGGAATCTGTCGGGGCTATAGTTCCTCCAGGATTTAATTCACCTCTCAAGGGCATAATCCTTACATCAGCTCAAGAGTTCTGCTACTTGCTAACACTTCCTTCACGTCACCCTTGCCAGTATTTCCTGTCACTGTGCTCTCTTCTCAGAGTCCCCCTGGTATTTCATTATGGACCCCACATTTGCCTGTGCTAGCCCCAAAGATCTTTTATTTGTGGCAGGTCATACAATTCATGGCAGATAATATTTTCTGTAGATATCCAAACCTAGATGGGCACCATGGTGTAGGGAGTAAGAGCTCTGGCCCCAGAGTCACACTTCTCAGCTCTGCCACTTACTAGCTCTGAGATTCTGAGTGTATTGTTAACTTCTAATACCTCCATTTCCTTATCTCTAAAGTAGGGACACTGTTAGTATCAAGTTTATAGGATTGCTGTAAAGATTAAATGAGTTTATTTCCATGCAGGGCTTGGAATAGCACCTGGCTCATATCAAGTACTCAGTCATTGTCACCAGAGTTGCCAGCTTCAGCATCCATCACAAATTAGGAGACTACACATACCCCATCTTCTCTTTCATTCTGCAACTATATTCTTCTTCATCTGAACTGTGAATTATGTTTCCCCTCATTCCCACCCATTACACGAGGTCAAGACTAATCCCCTGTCTCTCTGTGAGACACTCTAGGACTAAAAACGAGCCCTAGTAACCATGTGTGTCATGAAGAAGTTTCTGTATTATGTGTATTCTACTTTGTCCCTATTCCCTATAGGCAAGACATTCTGTCATGCACTTTGTTGGAATTTATCCTTCCTCTGTGAATCTTTCCTGGATTTCAGTCCATTTCAAAATTCCAATTAACTGATGTTAGCAAAGAAAAGACAGCTGTATGAAGCAGTTTTCTGGAAGTGTCGGAGACGGGCATAGTGCACCAAGTTGTCACGCTCTGTAGTTGTCAGTCCCTGTACCATATGTGCTTTACTTCCAGTAGCAATTTACGTTTCCCATCTCTAGTCTTTAAAGGTGGGGTGGTTTCTCACTTTCATCTGCTGCATCTGCCCGTCATCATGATGAACATTAGGCAGAGAAAGTATTCAGTGATGGGAAAGAAATGGACTGCATGTTGAAAATATGACAATCCTAAAGTCTTTTTGATCTTCCCTAAAACAGTGTTAAGGGTGACATTTCTCTCCTCTGAACTTCCTTCATGAATTTTTCAACTTTTCAAAGTGGGTGAGTCAATATGCTACCTCACACTCTTGCTGTTTATATATGTGATTCAACGTGCCTTTAGGACCAGTGTCTGCTACTTATTGGCCTCTTCTCTGCGTCAGAATCTGTGTGTATGCATGTGTGTGTGTGTGTGTGTGTGTACATGCATGTCTTTGTGTAATTGAAACCTCACAATGACCCTAAAAGCTAGGTCTTATTATCCTCAAACTGAAATTCAGCAGGATAAAGTAAATTACCCAAGATGTTATTGTCACTAAGTGATGGAGTTGAGATTTAAACCTGGGTTTCTGACCTTAAAATCCACGTACTTTTCATTACTATAGTATCACCTCAAACCCTTGGTGGTAGAGATTGTAAACATACATATATTTATAACCTAACAAGGGATACAACATTACCATGACCACCAATCCATTTCCAGGCTGAATCTGGGAGAAATGACAAGAAATAAAACAAGAATCTTTAGTTTAAGGATACCTGGTGAGGTTTCAACATGTATGTGCAATGTAATTTAATGCAATAAGTACTTTTTTAGAGCTTACCTTGTGCCCAGTTTTGTGCTAGGTGAATACACGTAGAATGGATGTAGGAAGGATTCAAAAGGTATACATTAATATCTATATGTAGACATAGATAAACTCTCACACACAAATTGTGAGTGTGCATAATTTAATCCCCAAATCTGGTAATTTATACGCTTCTTAGAAGGTGGAAAAGTCAAGTGAAAGGGTAGGGAGAGAGGAATTGTGAAATTTCTCTTGCCATGTAACTGGCCTGTGCTGGTTTTCCTACCTCAGTCTCACAGCAGCTTTGCGAGGTAGGCATTGTTATCCTTGTTTTCAGCTGAGGACACTGAAGCTCAGAGAGGTTAAGTTAGCCCTTGGTCAATGTCATTCATCTAGTATGCGATAGAGCTAAGATTCAAACACAGGAGTATCTCACATTGAAGTCCTTATTTTTTTCTGACCCTCCTGGCTCTTTTATTGAGAAGATAAGTTACACATTCAGAAAGTAATTGAAGAATAATTTAAGGTAATAACATTCTGGAATGGTCTTTCTGTTCTTCCTATCTTTTTGGCATCCTAGGATATCACTTCCCTACCCACTGAATCTGTTTCAGGATCCCTGCATCTTTGTATACGGGTAGCACCTATCAGGGCTGGCACAAGTTATTGCGAGTGACTGTAGATGCCCTAGTGGTGCAGTGATTAAAGCATTTGACTGCTAGTGAGACAGAGCCCCTACAGTGCTCTATTAAAAATTATGTTTCCTTTGCTGGGCCTCATCCCCGCAGCTTAGCATTTAAATCCTACTTTTGCTTGGAGGGAAATCCTGGTGGCATAGTGGTTAAGTGCTACGGCTGCTAACCAAAAATGGTGGCAGTTCGAATCTACCAGGTGCCCCTTGAAAACTCTATGGGGGCAGTTCTACTCTGTCCTATAGGTTCGCTATGGGTCGGAATCGACTTGATGGCAGTGGGTTTGGTTTGGCTTGGTTTTTGCTTGGAGGTTATATGTAAACCCCATTGCACCTGCGTAGTATGATTAAGAATGTTGCTGATGTAACTTGAATGAACTACTTGTAAATCCCTTAAAAGTAACTTGCCTGCCTGCCCTTGGAGAGCAGTCTTGGCAGCAGCAGCTCCGATTGACTCCTTTTTCTTGTACAAGAAAATAAAAGTGGCCTTCCTAGTCTCCCACCTCGGTTTCTTGTTTATGGGCCAATACGAGTCATGCTGAGCAAGAACCTGGAGTTTCCACCAGGTAACACTAACTGAAAGAGTGGCAGTTCGAAACCACCAGCGGCTCCCGGGAGAAAAAGTGACCATCTGCTTCCATAGAGCCCTATGGGGTCCCTATGAGTCTGAATCAATTCGACGGCAGTGGGTTTTATAGATGCCCACAGTTTTGGGGCAAAGGAGAAAGAAAGTGTGATTTGAATTGGCCTGTCCAGCTACCACAAAGAATTGAATGTGAGGAATCTGTTTCTCAAACAGCCAGGTTAGAAATTAAATGCCTAAGGCAAAAGAGTTCACGTGTACCTCATCCTAGGAATACAGATAATAACCAGAAAGCTTTGGGTGACCCTTGGATCTGGCAGAAATTCTTCCTTATACCTATTATCACTCTCCTTTCCCTGGTACCTGGCACTGAACTCCAAAGTCCAGAGCCCTGGGCAGGAAACGCTCTGTGTGAGGAGCTTTTCTTCTAATCCCCAGTCCAAACTTTCTCTTCCTTAGCTCCAGGCTATTTCTCCTTGTCCTAGCACCTGCTGAGCAAATGAATAATTCTCTTCCCTCATTTGCATTGCTACCTTGAAGGTATTTATAGCCTGTGATCATCTGCCCCCTGAGTCCTCTCTTCTCTGGACTATAATTTAGCATTAGACCCAGGTCTGTTAGCCATGGAAGTATGCATGGTCAGGAATTCTGCCTCCACTACTGCTAGGAAGAACACAAGCCCATTAAAGCTATAGCAGTGGTTCAAAAAGAAGGGGAAGCACACAAACACACACATACAAAGGCCGTCTCAGATTTGGTCCTCTTTACTGACAGTTTTATGATTTGTCTGTTGGGTTAGACCAAGACGTAGAGATTGTCCCCGCTGGCTGTGTGTGTGTGTTTGCATTGGGTGGGGGGAGGGTATGTGGTAGAGGAGGGCAAGGAAGCAGAATAGGAAAGGGGAAATTGATCTTTCTGTGTCCTCAGACTCTCTCTGTTCTGTTATGGCTCCACTCACTTTTCCATTGTAATTCTTAACAGTGACAAAACCAAATAGCAAGCAAAAACTAAAAATAAATAAATCACAAACACTATGCACATAAACACAAAAGTCTGATAACACCCCTAGTGGCACAGATATTCTTTCAGCTTTTCAAAATGCTAAGGCCACAGTCCACTGAAACGTAAAGAACACTATACATAGAATCTGGACAACTACGAAAGGAATGTAGAACAACTACTGAAGAGGCTACAGAGAAGAGCTTCAGCTTCAGCCAAGGATCTTCTTGGAAATTTGTCTGTAAGACTCCAAATAACTAGATTCTTCACTCTTTGTGATTCAGAAGATGAAAAATATTTTTGAAAAATATTCAAAAAATAACGTTAAAAATTACTGAAGTGAGTCACGTTCTTACTAAGACATTACAATGGTACTATTCTGGTACATAAGAATATTTTCCTTTCCCACCTTGCTCAAACATTCTATTTTGTCCTTATTGTTGAACTAACTTCATTGAGAAACAAAACAAAACCAGTTGCCATTGACTCTGACTCATGGTGATCCCATGTGTGTCAGAGTAGAACGGTGCTCCATAGACTTTTCATTGATTTTTCAGAAGTAGATTGCCAGGGCTTTCTTCTAAGGTACATCTGGGTGGACTTGAATCACCAACCTTTTGGTTATCAGCTGAGTGTGTTAACCATGTACACCGCCCAGGGGCTTCTAACTTCATTAACCTAATATTAAGAGCACACATGTTGAAGATGAGGATTTAAGAGCGGGGGCAGACTTTAGGAGTCAGACCAGGGAGTCGTCTGTTGTGGCATTAGGATGTTTTCAAATTTAGACTTTTCATGTTGCCTCCAGAAAAGGTTATCCATACTGAGTGTGTGTGTGTGTGTATGTGTGAGATGCCACCAAGGAATCAGGCTTAATAGCTGGAGCATGGGGACAGGTGGATAGAGTGCTTCCTGATGGGATGCGATGAGAAGAGTGCAGAATTGTCTCTGAGTTATTTCTACCTAGAGTGTATAGCCTGCGATAAGGAATGACTGGTCAAAGCCAGGTTCAGGGTCAACTATAGATCACCCGTACATACATACTATCCACTAAGTCTGATAAGGACTTGAGAGACAGGAGAAGAATGAGGAGCCACTCAGATGAAGGAGACCATGACTTAGGACAACTGAATTTAATGTGTGATCCTGGCAAAGATCCTGGGCCAGCAAGGAAAAAGAGGCATTGTTAGGACAGTTAGCAAGATGTGAAAGGGTCCTGTGGATTCAATGGTTTGTGGCAGTAATACTGGTTTCCTGACTAGGAGGGTTACGTAGTGTTAAGGAAGGTACGATTCTCATTTTGGGGAGATAAACATTGAAATGCTAAATGGTGATGCAGCCTCACGTCAGGTATACCTCTTCCCTCCCCTTTCTTTTAGGAGACCCTGGACCCAGAAGAAAAAAAGCTGGAACTTAATGAATCTATTCTACCCAGCAAAAGGACAAGTATGACAAACTCTTCTTTCTTCCCCACTTCTGGTTTACTTCCTCCTGAGCTCTTTTTATCTCCTCTCCTCCAGCTATTACCCCATATCTCCTTCCTGTAGGATGTTACATTCCGTTGGCTATCATACTATCTCTAATCTCCCTGATAACTACTTTTCTTTCTGAGGGCACCAGAATTTTAATAGGCAACACTTGAAAAGGAAATACCTTCAAGAACCAAAGGGATCAACCTCTAAGTATGGAATTTCTGGCACTGGCCCCTCACACCCCACACAGGTGCAATGAGAAGGCTGCCAAGCTGGAGAGGAGGATGGCCCTCCCTGGGAGCCTGAGTTCCAAACCCCTGGGTTGGGGGAGGGATAGGGGAATTCTCACAGCACCACTTTGCTCCTTAAAAGGATACCATAGCTCTTTGGTGCCACAGGCAACTTGATGTAAAGGATGGGATCCCTTTAAGTAAAATCCCACAATATAGCATTAAAAAGGTGCAAAAAAAATAAACATAAGTTATTAAATATTGTCATCAAGATGAGTAATAAATGAGACATTTTATGGTTTCTGATTAAATATTCCATTTATTACATAAGCGTTTAATGGTAGAAAAATGGAGACCCAACAGAGATTTAAACCTGCCCAGGATGGATGTGTTTTACTATTGCTTTGTATCTGTGGCATGGCCGTCAGGGTCAGGACACATGGGCTTCTGTCTCTCTGGTACTCTGAGGCTGCAGTCTTTGTAAGTGACAGCATTCCTATGAGGCTCTTAAAAGCCAGGAATTCTGGCCAGATTTCTTCTGGAAGTGCAATTTAAGCTAGGCTTCCCCCTCAAAGCCCTGAACAAGACAAGAAAGTGATGTGAGGAAACCCAGTGGTGAGACTGGAGGGCCTGTCCTTCACAGAAGGGAGGCCGCCATGGACTACAAAGAGCAGCAAAGACGGTAAGCCACAAGTCCCACATGACAAGCATCAGTTCAAGAAAAACAATAATTTGGGTTCATACAGCATTATACAGTTTGTATGTGTTATTTCATTAAAATTTATCCTACCCATTGGACGTAGATGTTATTTTCATTCTAAAGATAGAGAAAATTGTGTCTCACAGAACCATGTCTTCCTTGGTTCCTGCTGATTGTACACTTAGAGGTTACACCTCTTTAAAGTGGTTCTAGTTTAAGTAGAGGAAATGCACCATCTCCCGGCATTCACAATGGCAGAATTTGACCTGCTTCTGCCTTGGGAATGCCTCATATTATATTCTTCTAGCAGATTTGTCTAATTATGTTTTGCTTGGGCTAAGATTAAAATTAATTGCCCTTTTCATGATCACACATTGGGTGAGTAATAGAGCCAAGCACCTGAGGACAAGCTAGAGATTAAAGGCTGGGTGTGGGTAATCCCCAAACCAGATAGTCTGAATGTGATGGAAGTGAGAAAGCATACCTTAGTGGGCCTCTAAATTTGCAGCCAGCAGATTGTTAATTTACTGAGATCTTTATCATAAGCTTCATGTGATTATATTTAGCCTTGTGCAACCACAGCTGTTGCCTCAACATGCATTTATACACATACATGCACACACACACACACACACATACACACACAAGTCTGCGTGCATGCAGACAAGTACACATGTACATTCCTCTACACCACTACCATTCACTAGGCTCTAACGAGTGTTGAATTTTGGAGAAAAACCGAATAAATCACTTCAGAGAGGGAGAAAAAGATGATAAAGGAAAAAAGAAAAATCTACTTTTTCCCAGCTTCAAATGCCACAAGAAAATGTCAAGGAAATCGCTTTACTGGAAATAACAGAGAGTTCAAAACAAAATTGTCAAGTGTCACTCCCTCAGCCCGACCCTGCTTCATGTACAAGGGCTACACTTCCCCGGCCTATTAGCTGCCTTGCTGCCTCTGCCATCGTTGACCCCTTGGGTTGCCACTTCTTGGTCCTTCAAGGAGGATAGCCCTGGAAAGGCTTTTGCTAAAGGGAATAATAGAGAATAAATAGAAGGACAAAGATATTGGTGGGTAAAAGACCTTTCTCTGCCAGCTGGCTAAGTCTAGCTCTGGGACAATATCCATGAGAAACCACACGAGACAGTTTATCACCATTTTCTATGTCATTGTTTTCAAAAGGCTTCATCAAATAATTAATTGCATAAGACTATGTACAGGTCACTGTAAATAGGGAACTACATAAGGACGAGCCTGCCTTGTCGTAACTTAAAATCCATGACATATCTCATAGTCCTATAAAAGACATCTCTGATTTACTCAGGTATACATACTAATTTTGTCCTGTTTACTTTCTAGTTTACCTCTTATTATAATGCCTATCATAACAGTGCTTGGCTGAGTGACACAGGGCAACAGATTTTCAGTATTATTATAGATTCATTCATTTACTCATTGGAGAACCTCCTATATACCAGGTCCTTGTTGGACTCTATAGAGCAGTGAACAATGCATGGACCTACCCTCAAGGAGAGATATCAATCTGTTGCTTTTTGTTTTGTTAGTGTAGGAAAACTTTCTTTATGTAAAATGTTTCCAGAAAGCTCAATATATAACACCATTAACCTGGGGTTGTTCTGTTCTGAGGGGAAGTTGGGCAGTGGAGAGAAATTTTTTAAAGGAGAAAGTATTCATCCCATACAGGTCTGTCAGTTTGCCACGTACTGTGGTGCCTTGCATGTTGCTATGATACTGCAGGCTTTGCCACCGATATTTCAAATATCAGCAGGGTCACCCTTGGCGGACAAGTTTCAGCTGAGTTTCCAGAATAAGACAGACTAGGAAAAAGGACCTGGCGGTCTACTTCTGAAAAAATTAGCCAGTGAAAACCTTATGAATAGCAGTGGAACATTGTCTGATATAGTGCTGGAAGATGAGCCCACCAGATTGGAAGAAACTCAAAAGATGACTGGGGAAGAGCTACCTCCTCAAAGTAGAGTTGACCTTAATGATGTGGGTGGAGTCAAGCTTTCTGGACCTTCATTTACTAATGTGGCACGACTTAAAACGAGAAGAAACAGCTGTAAACATCCTGTACATGTGGCGTGTACAAAGTATGAACCTAGGAAAATCGTAAGTGGTCAAAAATGAATAGAATGTATAAACATTGATATCCTAGGCATTAGTGAGCTGAAATGGACTGATATTAGCTGTTTTGAATCAGACAATCATATTATCTACTATGCCTGGAATGACAAATTGAAGAGGAATAGCATCACATTCATCATCCAAAAGAACATTTCAAGATCTATCCTGAAGTACAACACTGTCAGTGATAGGATAATATCCATACACCTACAAGGAAGACCAGTTAATATGACTATTATTCAAATTTATGCACCAACCACTAATGCCAAAGATAAATTGACGATTTTTACCAACTTCTGCAGTCTGAAATTGATCAAACATGTGATCAAGATGCATTGTTAATTATTGGCGATTGGAATGTGAAAGTTGGAAATTAAGAAGTATCTATAGTTGGAAAATACAGCCTTGGTGAAAGAAACACGACAGAATTTTGCAAGACCAATGACTTCTTCATTGCAAATACCTTTTCTCAACAACATGAACATCGACTATACACACAGACCTCCCCAGATGAAATACACAGGAATCAAATAGACTACATCTGTGGAAAGAGACAATGGAAAAGTTCAATATCACCTGTCAGAACAAGGCCATGAGCAGGCTGTGGAACACACCATCAATTCCTCATATACAAGTTCAAACTGAAGTTGAAGAAAATTAGAACAAGTCCACAAGAGCCAAAGTACAACCTTGAGTATATCCCAGCTGAATTTAGAAACTATCTCAAGAATATATTTGATGCATTGAACACTAATGACTGAAGACCAGATGAGTTGTGAAATGACATCAAGGACATCATATATGAAGAAAGCAAGAGGTCATTTAAAAGATAGGAAAGAAAGAAAAGACCAAAATGGGTGTCAGAAGAGACTCTGAAAGTTGCTCTTGAACATACAGTACCTAAAGTAAATGGAAGAAATGATGAAGTAAAAGAGCTAAACAGAAGATTTCAAGGGGCAGCTTGAGAAGGCAAAGTATTATAACAAAACGTGCAAAGACCTGGAGATAGAAAACCAAAAGAGAAGAACATGCTTGGCATTTCTCAAGCTGAAAGAACTGAAGAAACCATTAAGCCTTGAGATGCGATATTGAAGGATTCTATGTTGAAAATATTAAATGACACAAGAAGCATCAAAAGAAGACAGAATTCACAGAGTCACTGTACCAGAAAGAATTGGTCAATGTTTAAACATTTCAGGAGGTAGTATGTGATCAAGAACTAACAGTACTGAAGGAAGGGGCCCAAGTTGCACTGAAGGCATTGGTGAAAAACAAGGATCCAGGAGTTGATGGAATACCAATTGAGATGTTCCAACAAATGGATGCAGCCCTGGAAATGCTCACTAGCCTATACCAAGAAATTTGGAAGACAGCTACTTGACCAACTGACTGGAAGGGATCCATATTTGGGCCCATTCCAAAGAAAGGTGATCCAAAGGAATATGAAAATTTTGCTGAAGAACATTCAAAAGTGGTTGCAGCAGTCCATTGACAGGGAACTGCCAGAAATTCAAGCTGAATTCAGATGAGGAGGTACAACAAGGGATATCATTGCTGATATCTGACCCTAGTTGAAACCAGAGAATACCAGAAGGACGTTTACCTGTGTTTTATTGACTATGCCAAGGCTTTGGACTATGTGCAATTAACATAGCAAAGAAAGGGAATTTCAGAACACTTTATTGTGCTCATGAGGAACCTGTACTTAGACCAAAAGGCAGTCGTTTGAGCAGAACAAGAGGATACTGCATAGTTTAAAGTCAAGAAAAGTGTGGCCAGAGTTGTATTCTTTCACCATACCCATTCAATCTGTGTGCCGAACAAACAATCCGAGAAGCTGGACTATATGAAGAACGTGGCATCAGGATTGGAGGAAGACTCATTAACAACCTTCGATTTGCAGATGACAAAATCTTGCTTGCTGAAAGTGAAGAGGACTTGAAGCACTTACTGATGAAGATCAAAAATCACAGGCTTTAGTATGGATTATACCTCAACATAAAGAAAACAAAAATCCTCACAACTGGACCAATAAGCAACATCATGATAAGTGGAGAAAAGGTTGAAGTTGTCAAGGATTTCATTTTACTTGGATCTACAATCAACACCCATGGAAGCAGCTGTTAAGAGATCAAAGGAAGCATTGCATTTGGCAAACTGACTGCAATAGATCTATCTCTTTAAAGTGTTATAAGGCAAAGATGTCACTTTAAGAACTGAGGTGCGCCTGACCCAAGCCATGATGTTTTCAAGTCATTTCATATGGTGTGAAAGCAGAACGATGAATAAGAAAGACCAAAGAATTGATACTTCTTAATTGTGGTGTTGACGAAGAATATTGAATATACCGTGGAGTGCTAGAATAACAAACAAATCTGTCTTGGAAGAAGTATAGCCAGAAGACTCCTAAGAAGTGAGGATGGCAAGACTTTGTCTCACCTACTTTGGACATGTTATCAGGAGGGACTGGTCCCTGGAGAAGGACATCATGATTGGTAAAGTAGAGAGTCAGTGAAAAAGAGGAAGACCCTCAAGGTGATAGACTGACACTGAGGCTACAACAATGGGCTCAAGCATAGCAACAATTATGAAGATGGCACAGGACTGGGCAGTATTTCGTTTTGTTGTACATAGGGTGACTATGAGTAAGAACCAATTCAATGGCACTGAACAACAAAAACAACATTCATCCCATTGTATGTAATGAAATAGTCCCAGGGGGAATAGTAATGTTTCCAAGCAACAGCTAACAAGCAGAGAACCCAGCCTTTGGCACTGGGTCTAATTTAATTCAAGTCCCTGCTCTTACTACCTATTCAGTTGCCCCCTGTTGGATCCTGTAATGCAAGTTGGAACCAGGAAATGGATTCTAGCCATTGTTTTAAGAGTTTATTCTTCGCAAAGTTTGTTAATATCAAAATTCTCTCAGATCACAATTCACAACTAAATCCTCATTTCTGCATCCCAGTACCTGGTATAGGAAATCCAAACTGAGACAGACAAATGGTGTTATTGTCCTTTCTCTGGATCTGAAGGTGATCATAGCAATAATGAAAGTCCCAACTATTCATTCGATGGATTTTGACCAAACCAAAAAGACCCTAACTTTTCCCTACATGTGTGGAAGCTAAGTATCACCAGTTTACAGTGCAATTTAGGCAGTCATAGACGGATGAAAGGGGATTTATCTAATAGGCAAATGCTGAGTATAATTAATTGATAAACTTGGTCTGAAAATGCAGAAAAAGTAAGTTGTTTGTGGTAAAGATTTAAATTTTTTTTCATATGATGCTTAGAGACATTTCTTTCAGGGAGACTTTTACGTTATTTTGCTGCTACTGCTATTTTTGTTTTTGTATTTAATGATTAAAAGGGGAAAATTAAGCATAATGATAAAAACAATTAATCTTGAAAAAAACACAAAATGAGAATGAAAGACCCAAATATAGTCAACACCCCATGCAACACAGTTTTGCAGCTATCCCTCTGTTTCTCACTGGACTATCCACCAAAGAGACTGACAGACTGACACCATGATGTGCATGAGGTGAGGTGATGGGCAACATGTCCCCCCCCAGCCTACGTGTCTCTAGAGCTTGCACTGTGGGAACTTGGGTAGGCCAAGGGGAATTTATGCCTATTTCCCTTTCACATTGAAGCAACGACCAAAGCTTGGTACTAAACACACCGTTGCTGATTTAAATAACCACATCACCCCCTCCAAATCTGTCCCAATGCCTAGCAATATGATAGTCATAGTTCATCAATAAAATCTCATTGGCCCCAGCTTTCAATATAAAAAAAAAATATAGACACTATCAACTCGCAGAAGAACAGAAATTACCAAGGAAAAAAGGTGTCCTTAAAATATTACAATTGCATTTCATGCTTATTATACACACTCTGCCCACCCTTCCAACTACACCTGCACACACGCTCACACAACCTGGGTTTTATCCAAGCTTACCGAAATTTGAAAAAGAGAACCTGAAGATGATAAGTAATACACGTAGGATGGCAGTTGCGAAAAAGAAAATCGATCAACATAGATCTTGGCTGAACTAGTCAATACGGGAGGCAGCTATTGGCCCTTCCAAGGAATCAAGACAAATGGAACAGAATAGAAGAACACTAAGAAATTGAAGAATTTGGCCATTCCTGAGCACGTCGATATCTCTTCCTCCTTGTGCATAATCTTTCTGAAACTTCCCACCCAAAAGTCAGATGTTGCTGAGCCACAGGAAAAGGAAAGGAAGGTGTTCCTGGAGGGTAATTAAGGGCTGGCCAAAGCTCCCAAGCACTGCCTCTTCACCTGTTTATGAATAGTTGGCACCAAATTTGCCTGAGTCTACTCTACTCCTGCAGGAGGGCACCTGGGCGGTGATGGAATTGCACCCAGTGGAGAAAGACTTGGTAATAAGACGTCTAGGTGCTCTGAAGCACAATGCTGTCACCTGGAAGAATGAATGGAGCTTGGCAATGTGCCAAGGAGTCCTGCCTGTTTCTACAGCATGTCTTCATGAGGGGTCTGGAAAGCCCTTGAAGGAACTGACAGTATTTCCAAGTTTTAGGACCGAAATTGGCTGAAACTCTTCATTCTTAATTGGGAGAAACTACAAAAGCTGAAGGGAAATAAGAGGAAGAAGATGAGGTACCTGAAGAAAAAGGAAGGACCTGGGGACCAATAGCAGCAAACACAAAGTGAAAAGGGAGTAAGATTCCCGCACAGAGCGGCACGGGGAAAGAATAACCCGCAGGAACAGCAAAGGCTGGAGGAGTCTCTTGGTGGGGGGGAATGAAGGTGCAATACTGTCACAATGTTTCTCCTTGGCTTAGTAAGAAGCAAACAAGCCCAAACGTGCAAATTATTCATGCTGATCAACTATCTATGTAAGTTTATACAAATCGATTAATACACATATGAGAGGCAGGAATGTACAAACGATATCTCATAATGAATAGTTGTAGTTTTATCATCAAAATATAAGCATACGACAGCCCTCAGTCCTGCTGTGTCCACCTGTCTGTGACACCTCCACTTTCTCAGAAGTCACTCATTGCCACAGTAGCCTGATGTATTTACTCGTGATATGTATTCCTCCTACTTACAAAAAAAGGTTGGAGGCAGCTTGGTATATTAAAATATATATAAAGCTAAATAGCTAAAAATGAAAATAGGAACATAATCCAGTTAAAACGAATAAGGAAAGAAATGTATGAGGCACCACCTGGCCTGGGCAACCAGTGCAGTTGGATGCTAAATTTAGCTCGGAGCTGCTAAAATGGAGAGAGACCATGTGGGTTTCAGTATTCTCACTGGTTAAATCAGGAGCATGCCAGCTCATGTGACCACGTGAGCTCTTCCTTGGTATCTCTAGCATGTGCTGCAGTGGATAGTAAACTGACAATATCCTCAACTGCGGTTTTATAAAATGTGCAGCAGTGCTTTCACGTGGGCTTTGGCTCCCTATGTGCGGCAGCTTGAAGACGCTGCATCTAGCCTAGGTCGGCTCCTCAGACAGCCACGCACACAGCACCTTGTATCACACCTCACACAGTGGTTCTGAAACTGCGGAAGGTTTAAAACATATACTAGAGTCCCCATCTCTAATATTCTGATTCAGTAGGGCTGAAGGGGATAAGGGGGGCGGGCGCAGGGGGTCCCAGAATTTTTTTTTTTTTTTAATTAAGAACTAGGGCAGTACACACAAAACATTTCTCATGCTCATTTCTGATTAAAAATGCTACACTCAGCTGAAGGGGTCTTATTTCAATAGTTTTCTCTCTGAGAATGGGCTTCTAAATTTTGCAAGTTAGTGTCTATCGGTACTTTCTCACCTTGAACGTTCAAAGGAACTATAATGCCTTGTACCTTGGAAATGGTAACGTACCCCAGGCCCCAAAGGGGAGGCAAGCAAAAGGTCCTGCTGAAAGCTACAAAGGGGCTTTGCTTAAAGAAGAGAGTCCTGCCTGGCTCACAACCTGCTGTCAGGTCCCTGGCTAAGCTCCAGAGAACCACCAGGAATCGTGGATCCAAGCAAAGCAAGGGCTGCAGACTTTATACTTAGAGGAAGGGAACTGGCATTCAGAGAACACCTGATATTCCCCAGACGCCATTGCTAGGCATTGTGACACACAGAACTTCAGTTAAAGTGTTACTGTTTTGAAATACCATTATTATCCCATTTTGATAATAAAGACAGGCTCAAAAATGGTTAAAATAACCTTCTCAGGGTCATACACCTGGTAAATGGTAAAGTCAGGATTCAGTTAATAACTGTCTAAAACCAACGCCTGTACACTCACCTTGCACTGTGACTTCACTCTGGGATTACTCTTTCCTAGTGTTTGGTCTCCACAAGAGCGCAAGAAGGGGGACTAGTTAAGAACAAAGGCTCCAGAGTCACAATTTCCAGGCTCCTATTTTTTTTTTCTTTTTTATCCTCGCTCCACACCTCAATGACTTAAAACTCTCTATGCCTGAGTTTTTTCATCTTTTAAAATCGGTACCTGCTTTGTAGAGTTGTGATGTAAATTAAATGAGAACTTTTGCCCAATACATAGGAAGTAGTCTGTCAACTCTGGCTGATCTAAAGCTGTAGCAGTAGTGAAGTTGTTCAGGTGTAGGGATGGCGAGTGATCCTCAGTCAGCAGTGCTGACACTAGGGTAAGGGAGAGCTTGATGAACCACCGGAGGGTCTTAAGATCCAGCCCCAGCCCAGCCCCATCCAGCTGCCTTCTCAAATGAAGACGACAAGGGGCACGAGACAGAAGGGATATGGAAGCAGGAGCCAACTGGAAATCCATATTTAAGACTTCCATATTGTCACTAAAATCCCTTCTGATTCTAAAAGTCTCTAATCTTACTAAGAATAAAATAAAATGAGAGCATTTTTTTTTTTTTTAGAAATTGTTTCTGGAAGGCTAAAAGCTGGCATTGACTAAGCCTTCTGAAATAATTTTAAATTTCATTTGGGACGAAAGACGAGCAAGAAAAGGACATTTCCCATTTCTTGGGGAAGCAATGAAATGTTAACAGATGTCAGAGACAGCAGAACTTCTCAGCTCCTATTTTGCCACCACATCTCCCACAAACGAGAAAAGAAACACCTTCAAACTATGAAAGGTTGGAAAAAAGATCCTAGAATTGCACAATGAGTGATTGATTTGGAAAGGGCTCCCTTTCACTCAAACGATAGTTTTCAAACAAATTGTAGGAGAGAAAAGATGGAAGCTCAGCTGTGCCATGAGCCAAAGCCTAGCCGACCTCCTTAAGCCAGACTGTTGGGACATGGCCCAGAATGCAAACTTGGCTGTCAAGTAGGTGTCAGGGTAAAAATTAAAAAGGTCGGGCTTACTGATTGACACTGATGCCCTCAATTAAGAGGGAAGGAAATTGATGCCAAGAGTGAGGACACGATTGCGGACAGTCATAGTACTCCAATTAAGACGCCTCTAGCCTCCCATTTTCCAGCTGGTGAAAAGACCACCATAAACTGCATCAAGTTGAACGTCTCTAGGAAAAAAACGAAACAGCCTGCAAGGTTCAACTTTTTGTCATTTACCCATAAAGATTTATTGAATTTCTGTGTACAGTAGATGTGAGCACACAAAGAGGTGAATCATCTTCAAGGTAGGAGAGATGCGACAGGTACACAAATAACCACAATGCAATGTGGACAGAGAGAGGGCCAGATCAAACACCTGGGGAAGCAGGTATTCCTCACTGAGGCCTTCTGGTTGCCTTCATGGAGAAGACAGCACGTAAAGAGGGAGATTTGAGAAGACCAGGGAATTTTGAAATGAAATGAGAGGATACCTTGAGCATAAAAAACAAAAAAAAAATCCAATAACAAAGGTAGAGAGAAGGACAAAACTCAGGGTGTATGTGCAAACAAGCAGAGAGCTTGGGTTGGCTGGCAAATGGCTAGAGCAAAAAGAGGTAACACAAAGTAGGACTGGAAGTATATGTAATTTCCAGATTGGAGGCAGGCTAAAGTCTTGGGGCAGGATTTCACACTGGCAACAGAGCAGTACTGAAGTGTCTGGGCAGACCTGATATAATCAGAGCCAGGCTTGGGAAAGATTAATCTCCTGGCAGTCTGTAAGACGGATTGGAGTGGGAAAAGGCTGGAGGTGGAGAGACCAGTCAGGAGATGATTAAATGAGTTCAGGTGTGAGGTAATGAAGGCCTGGACTGGAGTGGAGGGAGTAAGGGATGGAAGAGATATTTTGGTAAAACTTAACCAGAAAGAAAAAGGGATGGTGTGATGGCGGGAGAGGGAGGTGGCAGATAATAAGTCCAATTTCCTCTTCTGTAAAACGAAGGGGCTGCCTTACACACTTAAGATCCATCCAAACTATAAAGTTCTAATTCTAGATGGGGCATGGGGGGGACCCATGACCCCCACAATCATGGATGGAACCAAAATGAAGCAGTATTTAGCTGCAACCTGCACTTCAATCAACAAATCAAAACAACACTGGCTTCTTAGCCACGAAGCAGAGCTCCTCAGTGCACTCAGGGTTTCCTCACTCTCCACAAGGATAGGGTGTGATCTTCCTTTGTCTCCTCCACTCAACGTGGTAAGCATTTCTGAGGTCCCTAGCAAACCCAACTCAGATGGCAGATTGTCTGAGGCCACCTTGCAACTTGTACCTACAGCTCCATCTGCTGGTGGTGGGCTCCTGTGGTCATGTGTAAACCAGAGTCCTCATTTTGTGCCCTCAGCACCCTCTCACCGCACCCCATCCCCTGAACCTCATATGCACACGTGTGTGCGCACATACACAAGGGGACACACACGTGTTTGTACACAGCGACACACACAGACACATACATGGGCACACATGTGGGCACACACAGACACATGCACACACACGTGCGAGCACACCCCCATATAAACACACGTGCACACATGCACTCACACACATGTGCACCCACACGTACACACACGCATAAAGACCCACATGCACACGCTTGCAGGCACACAAGTAAACACACGTCTGCACACTTTGACAGAAGACACATGCCCCCACACATGCACACATGTAGCACACGTGCACACACCATGCGCTCATCCACACACATAAACACACACATGTGCACACATGCGCTTTCACACACATGTGCATATACAAACACAAGCATGCACATCGCACATACACACACACACACACACACTGGCTGCTCACCTCCACGGTGCTCCCTGCTGTGAATGCAGGCAGCCTCTCTACCGCAGCCAGCATGGCCTCCCAGCGCTTCCTCTGCCCTCAGGAGCCCTGAGCCCGGCCTCTGGCAGGCCCTGGTGTCTCCGTCGAAGCACAATTTCTCCCTCCCCCTGCTGGAAAGTGTAAATAGCAGGCTGGGAAGGTTCAGTGTTTGGGAGGACGCACTGCTGGACATCTGAAAAGCTAATTTGCTGGTTAATTTACTTGCAGGCTGCTAACTGCTTCTGCAATTCCATCCTGCCCCGTGCTGCCCTATTCCAAGAGACTCAGAAGGAGAGAGACTGGCCATCTTTCCGCATCTGAGCCCCGCTCTCCATCTTGGCAGCAGCACCCCTTCCCCTGCTCTCATTCCTGAGGACTGAGGGAGACAACCTGGTTTCTTCAAAAACATTTCCTATTAACCTACTTTTCCTAAAGATATAAGTTTGTCTGAAGAATCCCAAGTTCAAATGGATTTTATTTTTAAACCAGAAAAATCATGATATTAATGAAAATAACCACTTAAAAAAAAAAAAGTCTTTTAGGAAGAATGCCATTCCTGGCCACATCTCTTAATAGCTGCCTCCTGGTGGCAGCCTGAACAACGAATCCCCCAACCTGTTTAAAATGTGAAGGAGGTTGTTCCAGAAGTAATCTGAGAGTGTTTCTGACTGCAAATGCAAATTCCTTTGTAAGCAGTCTCTGGCTTCTTGGAGTGCGCAGGTATTTTTAGTACATGCAGACTTGCAGGGGACACACACACACACACTAAATTAGTGCGAGGGGGGCTCTTAGTCTGAATATTCATTCTTTTGAATTTGAAAATCTGAAAGGAGTAGCCGACCTGCCTGTCCTGCACACACGTTGGGCCTGGCAATGGCACTGGTGTTCCAGGTCTTTGGTGCCTCTGTCCTGTTCTGTGGGTCATGCCAGGCTACTGGTCCCTCAGGCAGCCCTACTGAGACAGGGACCTTGCTCATCACAATGGACTGGCTCAGCAATTCCAAAGCACCAGCCACAACCTACTGTGATATGGAGGGATGTTGTCTCACTCCTAATAGGTACTTGAGTTTTGCATCTTTTTTTTTTTCTTTTGTCCGTGTAAATTTGGGACAAGACTGAATAGAAAAAGAAGGGTACAAAGGCAGAAGTCTGTGGGTGTGCGTAAGTGCACGTGTCTATGTAGGTACAGAGGAAGTGGTGAGTGTGTGCCGGCAGGGAGCTAGCCTTACTAGGTCAAGCTAAGTCTATGCACGTGAGCACACCAAGGCTCTGCTAGCACTGTTTTCTTTGTCTTTTGGTTTTGGGAACCAGCTATCAAAGGCAGAGCAGGAGGGAAGTGCTAGGCTGGGCAAGCAAAGTACAGTATATACCTTTGGAATAGCTCTGGTGCTAACCAACCACATAAATCAAAAAATCAAACTCATTGCAGCGGAGTTGAACACAACTCATAGCAACCTTGTAGGACAGAGTAGAACTGCCCCACTGGGTTTCCAAGGAGCGGTTGGTGAATTTGAACTGCTGACCTTGTGGTTAGCAGCCAAAGTCTTAAACACTACACCACCCGGGTTCCAAATATGTTGTATTTGTATGGACCATATAGTTCATATAAATATAACATATCCCGGATTTTTTCTGAACACACCCAGTTTCAAATATTCATTTGTATTATACTCACAAGCACATTCTTACTTGAAGAACTATGTATTCCAAATTCTTTTTTTTAATAATTTTTAATGTTCTTTAAGTAAAAGTTTACAAATCAAGTCAGTCTCTCACATAAAAACTTATATACACCTTACTACATACTCCCAATTACTCTCCCCCCCAATGAAACACCCTGCTCCCTCCTTCCAGTCTCTCTTTTCGTGACCATTTAGCCAGCTTCTAACCCCCTCTACCCTCTCATCTCCCCTCCAGGCAGGAGACGCCAACATAGTCTCAAGTGTCCACCTGATCCAAGAAGCTCAGTCCTCAAGTGCATCCCTCTCCAACCCATTGTCCAGTCCAATCCATGTCTGAAGAGTTGGCTTAGGGAATGGTTCCTGTCCTGGGCCAACAGAAGGTCTGGGGGCCATGATCTCCAGGGTTCTTGCAGTCTCAGTCAGACCATTAAGTCTGGTCTTATGAGAATTTGGGGTCTGCATCTCACTGTTCTTCTGCTCCCTCACGGGTTCTCTGTTGTGTTCCCTCTCAGGGCAGTCATTGGCTGTGACCGGGCACCATCTAGTTCTTCTGGTCTCAGGATGATGTAGTCTCTGGTTTATGTAGCCCTTTCTGTTTCTTGGGCTGGTAATTACTTTGTGTCCTTGATGTTCTTCATTCTCCTTTGATCCGGGTGGGTTGTAACTCATTGATGCGTCTTAGATGGCCGCTTGTTAGCGTTTAAGACCCCAGGTGCCACTCTTCACAGTGGGATGCAGAATGTTTTCTTAGTAGATTTTATTATGCCAATTGACTTAGATGTCCCCTGAAACCATGGTCCCCAGACTCCTGCCCCTGCTTCGCTAACCTTCGAAGCATTTAGTGTATTCCAAATTCTCGCTTGGTGTAAAATTATGAGACATGCTTTCGAGTCTTAACAGATACCAGCTTGAATGTTGGCTTTTGCCATTTGCTAGCTGTGTGATCTGGGGTAAGCTACTTAATCTTTCTCAGCCTCAGTGTTCTTATCTGTGAATGGAGACACGAACACATACTTTCTGGGGTACTTCTGTATTGCCTCACAGTGCAATGAAGTAAATGAAGTGTGTACTGTGTGTATCCCTGCTCATCTAGCACAAACTGGGTGATATTAGGAAAAGCCTCAGCCCTAGCACCAACTCAGAACAAGAATGGCACTCAAGGTAGCGGATCCAGTGGGCCATGTGTAGGAGGGAGCAGTGAGGTGATGGACTCACTTCTCTATATCCCAAGCTCACGTACTGCTGGGGTAAGTCCACCTTGGGATTCCCAAGCCCAGAAACTGTGAGCACAAGTCAGAACAGGGACAAAAGAATGAAAATTAGCAGGAGGCAGACATCAGCTCAGCATTAGGAAAGGCATTCTGACTATGAGAGCTGTCCCAAAACAGGCTGGGTGGTAATGAGCTCCCTGTCACCAGTTGTGTTCAAACAAAGCCAGGTAGCCCAGGTCAGAGGTGACATGTCGGGAGACTCTTTCATGCAGCAGAATGTCTGACTATATCAAAATCAAAATCTAATGTTCTCCCAATACTGAAAGTCTTTATTTCTGTGAAAGAAAAAGAGGCTATTGCAACTGCTATTTTCCCTTGAAACCTAAAATCTCTGGAAGTCACTGGTCCCTGCTGGAAGCAAAGAAATAATAGGAAACCCCCAGTGTTTCCAAACCTTGCACTGGGACCATTAAATAATCCACTTAGAAGAAGAGGGAGAGTGAGTCTGAGAGGCAAGTTTAAAATGATAATTAGCTTTTGTGATAGTCTTAATTGAAACTGGTTAGTTCAAGAGAGGATCTCTGGGGTCAATTCTACCCATTACACACTCCAGCTGTATTAGAATGATGCTTTCACATGATAAAACTAAGTGACCAGAAGCCCTGCATTAGTCAGATTCGACTTTCTTTCCTTCATAATGTATTCTGACCAAATATCCCCCATTGATTTCTTTTGTCTTTCATTGGATTGCTTTTCTCCCTTGTTCCTCCTGTTTGCTAGTACTGCTTATTTCAACAAGGATATTTAGCGTTCGAAACGATACAGTTTTCCCGTGTCTTGTCTTTAGGGCAATTCTGTGACTGAATGATCTAACTCTCCTATATTCATTTCTTTCCCCTTCTCTCCCTTCCTGTCTTTATTTTCTGGCCTCTCTGACTTTCTAGGTACACCACCAGATTGAGGTACCCCTGCATTTCATTCCTCTTTCTGCCAAACCCATTCCTGCAGGGGAGCCCAAATTCGTCAAGCTCACACTCACATTAGTTTATATTTCACATTCCTGAGTGTCAGTGATGCTAACGAGTGATGCTAAACAGACTTCAACCATCATGTCCTTGATCTGAGACACTGTGCTTCTTGGGGACACTGGATGAGCACAGCTTGCTACACAATGAAGTAAAAAGGACTCCCAGACTACCAGGTAGCCCTGGGTTTGGGATAAAGAACAAGAACATTGAGGGGCCAGGAAATGAAAAGGAAAACATCGATAGCACATTAATGGAATCCTCTCAGAGGCATGCTTTGAGGAGCGAAAGTGTAGCGCCAGCAGCGCTGACGTAAAACACCCCGGGCATCACCACTGCTCCTTCCTTCACTGCCTGGTTGGCCACCCTCGACCTGCATCACGGTGGTTTCTGATCTGGTGCTCTTCAGAAACTCTGTTTCCTTCTTTCACAATTTTAGATGTCACAAAAGGAAACGTGTGAGAAACATGATTTCACACAAAGAGGAAGGCAGTATGATATAGAAAAAAGAACAAATGCTTTCCCCTGGGTGGAAGATGGCTTGGTCTCATACTAACTACTTGAGTGACTTGAAGGATGCCTCCTCAGTTTCCTTATTTGAGAAGTGAAAAACTTAGACGTGTGACCTTGATGTACCTTCCAGCTCTGAAGTCCTAAAATCTTCTGTGAATACTTGTGAGTCGTATCATAGGACGAATGTCACAGATTTCCTCTCTGATAGGCTTGAGGGAAAGATTGCCTGTATATATTTAGTTAACTCTGCTAGGTTTATATTTAAACCTTAAGAAGATAACCAATAACTGCGATTGTGAGGTACGGCACCATCTTGTCCCTGAAATGGAATGCCAGTTAGAAGTTTCACGCAGGCAGAGTAGTCATAGCCATTGCTGACTAGAGAACATGAAACTTCTCCAGAACTCCAATGTGGGTGAAAACCTGACTGTCAGAACAGATTCTGTAACTACAGTGGTGCACCACATAACATCCGTTTGGACAACATCTGACCACATATACATCCCTGGTCCCATAAGGTTATAAAAGTGTTCAGAAATTCCTATGGGAGAATGGAAGTAACTAGATGTAGCGAATGCAACAGCTTCCTGCACACAACACGTGTATCTCATGTCTCTGGGATACAAAGCGATTGCACCACCAGACGTATAATGGTACAGTACATACGTACAGGTAGTCTCCAGACTATGAATGAGCTCCATTCCTAAGTCTGTCTTTTAGTTGTATTTGTACATAAGCCAGAGCAGTTAGGTATGGTTCATATCTAACGTCAGTTAGTCAAATGTTTGTCTTAGTATATGGTATACCTTTCTATGCATAAAAACACTAAAGAAACACTTCCAGATACACTAAAACATCTTTAAACTAATATAGCAATAATAATAATAATGTTTTGATGTGCAATGCAAAGTAGCACCCGTTTGCTATTACAAACCATTGTATACACCTTGAATTTTTGATATAATACCCTTTATGAGGGTTGGTTCGTAACTATGGCTTGTATGTAAGTCGGACATTTGTAACCCAGGGGCCTGTAACCTATAATACATACAGTGTTCACACAATGGCCAAATCACATGACATCCTATTTCACAGAATGTATGGTGGACATTAAGTGATGCGTGACTGTAGATACATAGATATGAAAACTTCCTTTAAAAAGAACCTTGTTGTTGTTAGATGCTGTCAGATCAGTTTTCGTTTGTCTTTCATTGGATTGCTTTTCTCCCTTGCTCCTCCTCTTTGCTAGAACCTTATACTTCAAGAAGGATATTTAACATTCCGAACTATACAGTTTTTCCATTTCTTATCTTCAGGGTGATTCTGTGATGGACTGATCTCTCTCCCCTGCATTTACTTCCCTTCCTTCCTTCCCTCCCCACAGGATTTTCTTGGCTGTTTTAATCTTTACGGGAGTAGGTAGCCAAGGCTTTCTCCCATGGAACCACTGGGTGGGTTCAAATCACCAAACTTTCATTTAGCAGCCAAGTGCTTAAGTGTTGCGCCACCAGGGGTCTTCTCAGATAACTTCACCCCCATAAAAAATCTCAATACATAATAAGGAGGCCGTATGGCTCAGACAGTAGGCTTGTATTAATTCCAAGATGAGCACTATGACACATTGATAAACGTGCTGAGTGAACACATAGATGAGTGAATAAATGAACCTTCTACTGAAACATAAATCCTCTGGACAGGAGGCTGCCATCTGGTTACTCTGCTCTGTTTAAGAACTTTTTGGGGACAAGGGTGCTGCTATCTTGTGGAACATTTTTTTTTATTTTTAGAGCAGAGTGAAAGGTCACTTAAAAATTTCTCCAAGTTAGGACCAGATGTGGATATGAGTTTCTTGTAGACTTGGTCCTAGTTATGCTTCATAGAGTGACTACAAAATGCACCAACCCTCCCCTACATGGCTGTTTTTCTTCTGGACAGCCTCATGTCCTCTCCACGCTGTCCCAGCCAGAGAATGTGACCTCCACGCAGCCAGAGAATGTCCCCTCCATGCTATCACAGCCAGAGAATGCCAGATCAGTTGAGAACTGTCTTTGGAATACTTGTGCCCTGACTTAAAGTTCCTTGTAGTCACATTTATTTAGGCTGACATTAACTTGAATGTTAGCCCTTAAGCCCACTGGAGGAGTAGCCAACGGTGAGTCAGGTGAGGTAGGTGCGTCACCTGGGAGTTAAAAACCGTCTCTGGTTTCCAGAGGGGGATAGTAAGAACTGACAATTACCTTTGCACATTCAAGAGGTGTGAACACCTCCTAACATGGAGTTAGACAGGATTAATGAACATTCACTTGTGTCAGGCTGCTCCTGTGTCAGTGACCTACTCCAGGCCACTTGGCCCTGTGGTGGTGATCTGCCAGGCCAGTTGTTCCTGTGGTGGTGATCTTTCAGGCTAGCAGCTCCTGTGGTGGTGATTTTCCAGGCCACTTGCTCCTGTGGTGGTGATCTTCCAGGTCAGTTGCTCCTATGGCAGTGATCTACTCCAGGATAGCCACTCCTGTGGCAGTGATCTACTCCAGGCCAGTTGCTCCTGTGGTGGTGATCTTCCAGTCCGCTTGCTCCTGTGATGGTGATCTGCCAGTCCACTTGCTCCTGTGGTGGTGATCTGCCAGGCCAGTTGCTCCTGTGTGGTGATCTTCCAGCTAGTTGCTCCTGTGGTGGTGGTCTGCTCCAGGCCAGCAGCTCCTGTGGTGGTGATCTGCCAGGCCACTTGCTTCTGTGGTGGTGATCTTCCAGGCCATTCGCTCCTGTGATGGTTATCTGCCAGGCCACTTGCTCCTATAGTGGTGATTTACTCCAGGCCAGTTGCTCCTGTGGTGGTGATCTTCCAGGCCAGTCGCTCCTGTGGTAGTGATCTGCCTGGCCAGCAGCTCCTGTCGTGGTGATCTGCCAGGCCAGCAGCTCCTGTGGGGGTGATCTTCCAGGCCACTTGCTCCTACGGTGGTGATCTTCTAGGCCACTTGCTCCTACGGTGGTGATCTTCCAGGCCACTTGCTCCTACGGTGGTGATCTGCTCCAGGCCAGCAGCACTGCAAGCAGCTCTGTGGCCTATAACACCTTTGTTTGCATTCTAAGACATATTCATTAGTGAAATATCAGAAACCTCAGGGGCAGCATGTGCTTCTAATTCATTTTCCAATTGTATAATGAGCCAGGAGTGAAATTTTTAGGGTGAATTTAATTGACCTTTACAGCAACATCAGGCAGATTGGCTTAAATGCTATTAAAGCAAAATGTAACCCGGTGAGACTTTCTGGAAGGTTATCGGAAAATCTATCAAGTTGTTTTTTCTTAATTTTCATCAGGAAAGGAAAAGATAGATAGAGGACGTAGAAGGGTGAACAGACAGACAGAAATAACGAGATTTAAAGCCGACTGAGATGTGAAGAGTATGAGAAATTAAATGCCAGCGGAGGGGGAGGGGCAACCCAGGCTCCTTATTGCCAGGGGGATTAAGTTTTAATTTAGAAGGGCTATTCAAAAATGTAAAATTCAGCTACAGGTCACATTAGTCTGGACTATCTATAGCACTTGGGGATAGGACACTACCACCTTCTCTTTATTAATGTTTTGGTGTTGTTACTTAGGCGGCCAGCAGCTCTGCACAGGGCGCTCACACGGCAGAGACGATGCCTTCCTTTGGCTGACATGGGTCTTCTTTCTGGTTCCATTGTTCCTTTCACCAAAAGGCATGGTCGGTGCTCAGTAACAAGACACAGGAGTGAGACTGAGGAAATCTAGGGTTCTAAGATCACACTCTAAGGGAAGGAGTTAAGAGTCAATGGACAGGGTCCAAAAGCCCACAGCAAATTGGCTCAATCCTAGGTAGAGTCATACCACAGAGAGATGACCCAGTACATTGGGTGAGGCCCAGCAGCGGGCACCAGCACCAACACACCTAACATTGCATTATCATGGTATCTGGTTCCCAGGTATTTCTCCCAAGGTACATTAAAAAAAAAAAAGTTTCCATTGCATCACCTTCAAATCATGGCGACCTCACGCGTGTCAGAGCAAAACTGCCCCATAGGGTTTTTTTTTTAAAGAATTGGATTGCCAGGCCTTTCTTCTGAGGCACCTCTAGGTGCTGTCTAACTGCCAACCTTTTGGTTAGCAGTGGAGCGTTTAACTGTTTGTGCCACCCAGGAACCCGCAAGGTACGTAGTCAGAAAGATACCGGGAAGAAATGCATGCACGTGAAGGGTGTGGAAATAAGGGAGAAGATGCAGCCCCATCAGCACCTCCCCCAAGGAAAAGGCAGACTAGCACTGAGGAGGTGGTTGAGGTGCACAGCTGGTATTTGGGGCAGAGATCCAGGTTTAGGGTCTAGGAGGAAAGCTGAGACTGAGCCAGTGGACAGGGGATGAGTGTGTCCTCCTTGAAGTTCCTTCTGTATCAACAGTAGCAGGATGAATTGCATGGCTCACAGAGCTCCCAATAAACTCCCTGCCCTGGGTCAGACCACTTCGAAATCAGGCAGGGCTGAGTCAAAGAAACAGTACTGTGAACTGTGCAGAAAAGAGGTCACACGGTAGGCCCAGGGCTGTTGTCTTTAGAGAGGCCTGTGTGCAAGGTAGGCCCTGAGTTGACATCTTGGAACTTGGATTTTGGCAGTGTTCCCACTGACCCAAGAACTGATAAGGGTGACTCACTCACTGCGCCTATATTATATGTGCAAACAATGTGGTTTATGCTGAATATCTGCTTTCCTTCTGGGAGACTGAGATTTGGCTATGTGCTAGGCAGAGGGTGCTATGGTACCAACCCTTCATTAAAACCTTGGGCACTGAGTCTCTGATGAACTTCTCTGGCAGAACACCACACACGTGTTGCTGCATTTTCATTGGTGGGGGTGGGTGAGAGGGGAAGAGTGTGTGATTATGGCCACTCAGGAGAGGGAGAGAGCATAAAGAAAGCCTCCAGACTCTGCCTGAGTCTTTTTCCCTACGACCTGGTTGTTATCCCTACTTACTACAGTGCTGTAATATCTCTTAGTCATGAGTATAACTATATGATGAGTCTTGTGAGTCTTTTTAGTGAATCTCCAACATCAGGGTTGTCTCAGGGACCCACAGCACACTCCCGTCAATGAAAGCAAACATTTCTATGACATTTAGTACAGTCACAATATTACGCAGCCACCAGTTTCATCCAGTTCCAAAACTTTTCCATCACCCCAAAAGGATACCCCATACTCATTAGGCAGTTGCTACCCATACCCCCTCCCCCAGGTCCTGGCACCAGTTGGTTCTTGTCCTACCCTTAATCCTGAATCTCGTGGCTACTTCCAGGTTTTCTTTTGTTATTAATGGAGGCTACAGAGATGAGCCATGGCTCAATATAGACACATCTTCCCCCCGCAGTGACTAAGCTCTCTCTGAGCTCAGAGGGCTAGAGTTATTCAAATATCAGAAATATTTGCTTACTCCAGCCCAGAAACCTACAGAGAAAGGGAGAGTGGGTAGAAAGTGAGAAAAAAGAGGGAAAAGCAAAACAAAACACCCTCCCTTACCAATGAGAACAAACTTTAATAGCCTCAGAAAGAGAAAAAAATCAAAAAAAGGAGGGAAGAGGGAAATGCAAATACAAAATGTTTTTAGAGTCTATTTTTACTTTCATGAACAAATCATCACCCTTTTCAATACTGTTTTTGAGCACTTACAGTGTACCATGCACTATGCAAACACTTGACATACATTAATTCCAATATTCACAGTAGGATGTGGTAGGTAATATCATTATACGTATGTTTTAGGTGAGGAGAGTGAGTAACAGACAGGTTATATAATGTGCCCGAGTCACAGAATTGGTAAGTGACGGAACCATGATTCCATACAGGTGTGTTTTTCAGACTTCCTATGCCCATCATAGGAAGGGACAGGGTTGAGGCTTGGAGAGGTGAACGAGGGAAGACTTAGACAAAACGATTCCTTCTTACTCAATATTTTTAGACTTACAAAATATGGTTAAAGAGGGTGGGGATAAAAAGGGACAGTCTGATCTTCAATGTTCCTTAATTCACCTGAGCCCCCATTGGCACATTTGGGGAGAGCCATGTCAGACACCAAAGAAGCTCTCTCGTTCTCCCAGATCTTCAGTCTTTTAGAATGGAAATGCCTTTAAAAAAATAAGAGGTTTCTTGAAACTTTAATTTTTGAGTGTTTTATCTTCTCTACTGGTCAAGATTTTAAAGTAATAGAGAGCTCTCAAAGACAACACAATACCCTTAGTCAACTGTAAACTCTATGAGCAAGTAGGAGCCCTGGTGGCACCGTGTTAAGCACTAGACAAGAAAGATGTGGTAGTTTGCTCCCCTAAATACTACAGCCTTGAAAACCCTATGAGGCAGTTCTACTATGTTCTACAGTGTCACTATGAGTAGGAATTGAACTGACAGCAATGGGAATGAGCAAGGCTTGTATCCTCTGAAATGTATGTGGTGTTAGGCAGGCACCTAACTTGTCTGCCTGACGGATGATGGATGGATATGTGGATGTTGAAGGTGAAAACAGACTTTGAGGACTTGAAATCATTTTCTGGAAGCTGAAGTGTGGTAAACCCCTGACTGGGTGGTATTTGATCTGTATGTTTTCTGTACTGAGAGTAAATTAGATTAGAGGAATGAACGTGCTTTCTGCCATCCCATACACTCTTGACTTTTAAAGTACCTGAGGTACTGCCATATACCGAGGCTGGGGTGGGGGAACATGGTGAACAGAGAAATCGAAGTGTCTGAATCCTGGCCAATTTCACCTGAATTGGGGATTTGTAGGGAGGGATTAATCTCCACCAGAGACTGTTTGCTACTCTTTCCCTCTTTCAGTCCCTATTCCAGAAGGAAGGATTCAAAAATATAGGTTCCCAGCTGCTGTGGCTCAACTTCCTGCAGAGACTACTTAAACAATCCCAATAAGCCAAGATTTCAGTTTAGATGAGGAAAAAGCACCCGAGCCTGTGATGTCCCCACTCAACGGGACACGTCTTACTTAACTCAGTGTTCTATTTTACATGAGTTTAACCCACCAGTGCAAAGTAGCTTCCTTGTCCCAAGATTGTGACCCTTTATGCATTTTTTAAAATTTACTCAACAAATACTGAGTTCCTTACATAGCCAGGTTCTTTTAGAGGTACTAGAGATACAACAATGACCAAAACAGAGGTCCCGTCCTCTTGTAGCTCCAGCTGCCCAATGGGAGAAACAGATAAGCAAGTCATTAATTGCATAACAGTGTGGCTAGACGTGTGCTTGAGAAAGAGATCTGTGCATCCTGAAAGGTTCACAGAAACTTCCACAGAGTAACTGACAGAAAGAAGCCTGATAGAAGAAGAAAGGTGAAAACTTGCACCAAGTAGAAAGCTGTGTGGGAAAGGTGGGCGTTAGCGTTCCAGGCAAATGTAATGACAAGTACAAAAATCACAGAACAGCTTATAGATTCCAGAATCTCTGAGGGGCTCAGTTTGGGAGGAAAGTGAGGGGTAGAAAGTGGGGAAGGGACAGAGGGAAGAGAAAAAGAGAGAGAGAAAGATGGAAGAGTGGTCAGGAGCAGACAAGGGGGGTGGGTCCTTCATGCTACATGAAGGAGCTGGGGCTCTTTCTTTCAGGTGATGCGATGTCATTGGAAAAACTTGGTCAGATTTGTATTTTTGAAAGGTCATCTTTCAGGAGGATGTAGAATTATTGGAGTGGGTGAGCCAGAGATAAGGAGACCAGTTAGGAGACAATAACAGAGACTAGACAAGAGATAAAGGGGAGGGATTAAGGTTTTAGCAATGGGAATGGAAAAAATAGAACACATTTAAGATGTCATTTAGTGAGGGTGAGGGAGAGGGAGAAACCCTGACTGGTTTTCACATTTCTCAGTTTTTACTGGCTGCTTGCCCTATGGGAGTTGTAAAGAATAAGATGAGGCTCCCGTCTACAGGGGAGGACATGCGAACAGCCAACGACAACTAACAGCAGAGAGCAAAGCATTTTCGCTGCCAAATGAGAGCTGCGGGCTGTGAATCCTATGGTAGAGGACAGGAGGAATGGCACTGCCAGCTGGACTCATCAGAGGAAGCTGGATGTGGACCTTGAATGGTGGGCAGCATGTACTGGGCTGATGAAAGACACAGCAGTGAGAGGGAAGGGGTATTCTGGGCAGGGAGCTAAAATAACTTAGTAGTTTGATTTTAGCAGAGGATGGAAAGGCAGACATTATGAAAGAAAGATAAAGATGGAATAATAGTTACAGAGATTTAAATGGCAGGTAAAGAAGTTTGAGCTTATGGGACCAGTGTTTCCTGAAGTCCGTTCTGAGGAAAGCCTGTGCTCCATGAGATGTTTATAAATTCTTTATGAAATAAGGGGATTGTGGCTAAATTAAGTCTGGGAAATGATGGCTTAAACAAAATTCAACAGGTTTCATTACTAATGGACTTCTTAGATACTTTAATATTATACACGAAGAAGAATTAAAAGATAAATGGCCGCATTAACAGATGAATAGATAAACAAACTGTGATATATACATACTACGGAACACTATCAATACCAAATATGGGCGAAGTCTGTAAAACTTAACCAAGGTAAACGAAGACACCAAGAAGTACATGAGAAAAAGGAACAACTTCAGTGAATACTATTTTGCAGCAACAGTAAGAAAAACCAAAAAGTATGTGTGTGGTTACATAGGTAGATATGTATGCATATGTGTGTATAGGAAGGTATATGTGAGCACATGCATGTGCATGTAAAGCTGTATCTGTAGGCATATGTATATACATGTTTGTGTGTGCTACATATCTATCCATATATATAATATAGCACATAAAGGGCAGAGTTAAAAAGACTTTCTAGACATATTCAAACACCTTGAGGGATTGATTTACTGGGTTGAAAGGCTTAGGAGCACAGTCTCATGGAATAGCTTAGTCAATTGGCATAAGATAGATCATAAAGTTAATGTTCTACACTCTAATTTGGTTAAGTAGTGTTTAGGGTCTTAAAAGCTTGAGAGAGGCCATCTAAGATACAACTATTTGTCTCTACTCATCTGGAACAAAAGAGAATGAAGGAAACCAAAGACTCAAAGAAGAAACTAGTCCACAGGACTAATAGCCCATAAGAACCACAGCCTCTTCTAGCTTGAGACCAGAAGAATTAGATGGTGCCCAGCTACCAATACCAACCATTCTGACCAGGAGCACAACAGAGATCCTGGATACAATGAGGGAAAAATGCACTCAAGTTCCTAAAAAAGGCCGAACTTCCTGGACCAATAGAGCCCAGAGGAACCCCCAAGACTATCTCCCTAAGATACTCTTTTAACTTGAAACTGAAGCCACTCCTGGAGGTCGCCTTTCACTGAAATAATAAACTGGCTTAGTACATCCATGAGTAATGTGCTCCCTTAAACAATCAAGTCTATGAAATCAAATGGTCAATATTTAACAAAAAACAAAGAAGAGAAGGCAAGGAGGGGAAAGCAAGCTTGATCAATGAAAAGAAAACAAACAGAATGGAAATTATGAGAATGCTGATACATTGTGAAAATTATATCCAACGTCATGGAACAATTTGTATAAAAATTGTTAAATGGGAACCTAATTTGCTGTGTAAGCCTTCACCTAAAATGCAATAAAATACTATATATATATAAAAAAGATATGACTATGGATAAGTGAAAAGATAAAGAAATGGGAAAAGAACAGGATTAGAAATCCAGATCTGAATTCGAGCCTCAGGTTTATCATTGATTACATGCACAACTTTTAGCATCTTTCTGGGCCTTAACTTTCTTGTCTGTAAAATGGGCTGTTAGGCTAGGTTTACAACTTAGGCCTAAAACTTTGAGATTCCCACAGTGTAGTAAAGTCTCTAAAGATAATCATGGATATTTGCAAAGTTTCAAAAATATACATATATATATATATATGACTACACTTATCTAAAAGAAACAGTAGAGATTAAACAAAACGTTTCCTTTGCTTTGACTGGAATTACTAAACTCTAGCTTGGCAATACTGGATATTTCCTACACTAGATATTATGATTTGTGAGAACAAGGAATTCATTTTTTGTTCGTCATTTCATTTATGACTTCTAGAAGAGCACAAGGAACACAGGAGTTCAATAAATATTTGTTCAGGTTATAAATGAATATAGATCAGTAGCTTTGACTGGCAGATAAACTGCCTTATTTAAAAGCAGAAACGGAACTATTGCTGAATACAGATTTGGGGAGATAGTCTTGAAAATAATGTCACAGAGACAAAAAAATGAACATTACTTATTGAAAAAATTGGAGACTGTTAGAATAGATGACCTCTAATATATCTCTTAATTTTAAAATGAGATGATACATGATTTTTTGAGGCGTAAGAAGTCATTGGAAACCGTGGTGGCTTAGTGGTTAAATGCTACGGCTGCTAACCCAAGGGCTGACAGTTCGAATCCGCCACGTGCTCCTTGGAAACTCTCTAGGGGCAGTTCTACTCTGTCCCATAGGGTCGCTGTGAGTCAGAATCGACTCGACGGCACTGGGTTTGGTTTTAAAAAGTCATAGCACTTAAAGCTCCCAAGAACATTGTTACGCTTTCAGAGAGATTTCACAGCGGCAGCAAGATGTAGAGAAAATCAGAATGGCAGGTTGCTAAGGAGTGAAGGAATGACAAGGAAGCTGAGACCAAGATGCAGGATCCTCATTTTATCCACTAATACAAAGAAACAGTGCACCCACGGCTGTGCTTTAGAGGGGATCAATCAATACTCCAGACTGTCCAATCAGCTCCTTCTCTCATTCATTCCACAAACATGTAATAGACACCAACAGTTTGTCAGCCATGGGAATCTGTCAGTGGACACCATGGACAATTTTAAATAGACGAGCTCAGCAAACCTTTCACGAGCATCTATCATGTGTGTGCCAGGCACTAAGCTAGCTACCGAGAATACAGAGAGGAATAAGGTGCAGTCCCAGTTCCCAGGGAGACCATGATCCTGGGAGGGGGAGGGGTCTCAAGGATCTCCCAATGCTGCCAACAGGACAAAAGGGATCAGAAAAGTGACTCCAATGCATGTGGCATTTGGGTTTTTTTATTTTAACGATTCTCGGGGGAAAAGTTTAAAGAGTTGCTAGGATGAAAGTCAAAAGGGACTAATCTGAAGAGCAATGGGAGGCAAGAAAATGAAGGTCAGCAGGTGTGTACTGCTATTTAAGGAAATGTGGTATGGCAGGAAATAGAAAAAGGTATGATAGTTTGTGGTAAGCCAGGGTCAAAAAAAAGTTCGTTTTTTTTGTCTTGTCTCTTTCATTTTGTGTTGTTGGGTAGGATTAGGATGATCTGAGCTTGTTGGTTGGTAAAGGGGGAATTTAACACGTGAAAAAGTGCCTACTAGAATGACATACAAAAGGTTTTCAGACCTCAGTTGCCTCTGAAGTTGTACAGAAGGCCATAGTTACTTTCCTTCAAATTCGTATCAAAACATTATGGATGTAACCAAAATAACCTGGTTTCCCTTAGAAACTCACTCCATTCACTTTCTTTTTGGGGGAGGGTCCTCAATAATTTTTTTTTTCTCTAAATCATACACCAATTCAACAGTTTCTACATGGACAATTTAGTGAAACTGATTATATTCTTCAAGTTGTGCAACCATTCTCACCCTCTTTTTCTGAGTTGTTCCTCCCTCACTGACATAGACTCACTGTCCCCTGAGGCTCCTATCTTTCCTCTAATCTTTCTTCTTGCTGTTGTCAGTTTGATCTCACATAGATAGCTCTTAAAAGAGCGTAATGCTCAAGGCCGACCTTTTTACTAGTTAAGCTAAACTACAGTTTGATTTTAAGATAACTTCAAGGAAAAAGTCACTCACTTTCTTTTAGACCTCTTTAGATCTGCCAAGTGCTCCTTGGAAACTCTATGGGGCAGTTCTACTCGGTCCTGTAGGGTTGCTATGAGTCGGAATCGATTCGAGGACAATGGGTTTGGTTTTTGGTTTTAGATTGTTAGCCTGCACTATGTCTAGGAGTAACAAGTTTCCTGTGCTCACTGCCTGCTGGGTAAAGAAGTACTTTATTTTAATTGTTCAAAATTTACCTTTTCTAAGCAGCAAGTGGGCCTTTCGGTTCTGATGTTATAAAATTGCCAAATAATTGGTGTTCCTGCCCAGCAATGTGACGCTGGCTTAGTCCCTTGCAGGAACACCACATACACAATCCTAACCAGCACGGATCAAAGGTGTCCTTACTCTTGGACCACCCTCCCTTACCTCGTGCATCCAATTGTTTATACTCACACCACATCTACACTTCCTGTGCCTTCTCTACACAGTGGCTGGAGCAATCTTTTAAAAACAGAAATCCTGTCCTACTGCTTAAAATTAGGGAGAATGTGTGCTCCAATTCAGTGTGACAACCCAGTTTATTCCCATTTTCCAGGTGTGATTCTTCATAGTGCTCCTTTCACTTTCCAAAGTGTCCCCATTTGAACAATAAATTGAATGTTCACCCCTCTTAACAAACCTCCAAGAGCTTCCCATTGCTCTTAAAAAAAAAAAAAATTCAGTCTCCTTACCATGGCTGATCTTTCTTCATCTATCTCCCTGACCTAGCCTCTCCCCTCCCCCATTTTCTGACACTTCAGCCACACTGGCTCTTCTCTGATTCTCCTGTATTCCAAGCCCACACAGATATCAAGACTTGAGCACTTGATGTGTCCTCTGCCTGGAATAGAGCGCCTTCTGTTTTTTTTTTTTTTTTTTTTTCTTCAGTCCTAGCTTTCTCTCTTCCTTCAGATCTCAGCTCTAATGTCACCTCTTCAGAAAGGCCTTCCCTTACCAAACCATCTAAAATTACCCATCAGAACTTTTTTCTGGGCTCCTAGAGCAATCATGCCCAGAGCTCATGGCCAACAGAAATATTGTTTCTTAATGTTTATTTTATTTTTTTGTGAAAATATACACACCCATTCAATAATTTCTACATATACAGTTCAATGACATTGGCTACATTCTTCATATTCTGTTATCATTTCTGCTATCTCTCTTCATATTTTTTCATCACCATTGACTTAGTCTCACTACCCTCTAAACTTCTCATCTATGCTTTTGAGTTGCTGTAGTCAATTTGATCTGATATAGAGAATTCTTCAAAAGAGTGCAATGCTTAAGGTGAACATTCTTTACTAAATCAGCTAAACTGCTGTTTAATTTGAAGATGACTGTAGGGTATAATTTCAGTTCAAGATTCAAAAATTTTCTAAAGGCAACAGATTTGGGAGTTCTTCCAGTCTTGATGGGTCCATTAAGTCTGGATTCCAAAAGAAGTTTAGATCCTGTTCCATATCTTTTCCCTTTTTGATCAGGACTCATCTATTCAGTTCTTGATAAAAACATTCAGTAATGGTAGCCAGGCACCATCCATTTCTTCTGGTTTGATGGCAAAGGAAGCAATAGTTCATGGAGGCAATCAGACCTGCAGTTCAGTTCCTTCTCTGGTTCCTAAGTCTCCTTCTTCCTCTACTGCTCCAGGTGAATAAAGACCAATGGTTGTATCTTGGACGCCTGTTGACAAGCTTTTAAGGCCACAGACATTACTCACTGAACTACGAGGCAGAATAGAAACTCTAAAAACAGTGTCAGGCTAATTTGTTGGATACTCCCACAAAGCAATGAGCCTAAGCCTTGGAACCAAGAGAATTAATCCCTTGAGGTATTTGGTTGTAGCTGAGTAGTTTCAGTCACTGCATTCTCTCTCTCTCTCTCTCTCTCTTTTTGGTTGCTGTTGTAAAATTATGTATCACAAAACACTTGCTATTTTTCTTGTGTACAACTTAGTGATATCAGTACTTACACTTTTCAAGTTGTATAACCATAACCTTTAATTAATGCCAGTTCCCCCATCACCATAGACATAAGCTCAGTACTACCCAGAGAATGATTATCTATCCCTCTCTCCCCTCCCATCCCAGGTAACCACTAATAACCATTGGTTTCTCTCTATTTACCTATTCTTTTGTTTCATATAAGTGAGGCCAGTGTTTGTCTTTTTTTGATTGACTTATTTCAGTCAGCGTGATGTCTTTGAATGTAATCAGGATGCATCCGTAATTACTGATGACTGGAATGAAAAAAATTGGAAACAAAGAAGAAGGATCAGTAGTTGGGAAATAGGCCTTGGTGATAGAAACGATGCTGGAGATCACACCATAAATGGTGACTATACATGTAAACCTCCCAGGATGAAATACACAGGAATCAAATCGACTACATCTATGGGAAGAGACAATGGAAAAGCTCAAAATCATCAGTCAAAACAAGGCCAGGGACCTACTGTGGAACAGGCCATCAGTTGCTCATGTGCAAATTCAAATTGAAGTTGAAGAAAATTAAAACAAGTCTACGAGAGCCAAAGTACGACTTGGAGTATATAGCACCTGAATTTAGAGACTATCTCAAGAATAGATTTGACGCATTGAACATGAATGACCAAAGACCAGACGAATTGTGGAATGACATCAAGGACATCATACATGAAGAAAGCAAAAGCCAAGGCCACTGCCGTCGAATCAATTCCGACTCATAGCGACCCTATAAAACAGAGTAAAACTGCCCCATAGAGTTTCCAAGGAGCGCCTGGTGGATTTGAACTGCTGACCTAGAAGAAAGCAAGAGGTCTTTAAAAAGACAGGAAAGAAAGAAAGAAAAGACCAAAATGGATGTCAGAAGAGACTCTGAAACTTGCTTTTGAATATACACTAGCTATAGCAAATGGAAGAAATGATGACATAAAAGAGCTGAACCGGATGTTTCAAAGGGCAGCTCAAGAAGACAAAGTAAAGTATTATGATGACGTGTACAAAGACCTAGAGTAAGAAAACCAAAAAGGAAGAACAAGCTCAGAATTTCTTAAGCTGAAAGAACTGATGAAAAAATTCAAGACTCGAGTTGCAGTACTGAAGGATTCTACAGGGAATATATTAAGCGAAGCAGGAAGCATCAAAAGAAGATGGAAGGAATACACACAGTCACGATACCGAAAAGAATTGGTCAATGTTCACTCATTTCAGGTGGTAGCATATGATCAGAAACTGATGGTACTGAAGGAAAGGAAGAGGTCCAAGTTGCACTGAAGGCATTGGCAAAAAAATAAGGCACCAGGAATTGATGGAATATCAGTTGAGATGTTTCAACAAATTCATGCAGCACTGGAAGTGCTCACATATCTATGTCAAGAAAATCACAAGGCAGCTACCTGTTCAACTGACCAGAAGAGATCCATATTTATGCATATTCTAAAGAAAGGTAATACAACCAAATGCAGAAATTATTGAACGATGTTATTAATATCACAGGCAAGCAAAATTTTGCTGAAGATCATTCAAAAGTGGTTGCTACAGTACATCGACAGGGAGCTGCCAGAAACTGATGCTAGATTCAGAAGAAGACATGGAAGGGATACCTTTGCTGATGTTAGATGGATCCTGGCTGAAAGCAGAGAATACCAGAAAGATGTTTATCTGTGTTTTATTGATTATATAAATACATTCAACTGTATGCATCATAACAAATTATAGATAACATCGCAAAAAAAAAGAAAATTCCAGAACATTTGATTGTGCTTATGAGAAACCTGCACATAAATCAAGAGGCAGTCTTTCAAACAGAACAAAGGGTTACCGCGTGTTTTAAAGTCAAGAAAATTGTGCATCAGGGTTGTATCCTTTCACCATACCTATTCAATCTGTATACTAAGCAAATAATCCAAGAAGCTAGACTGTATGAAGAAGAACCAGGGCATCGGGTTTGGAGCAAGACTCTTTAACAACCTGCAATATGCAAATAACACAATCTTGCTTGCTGAAAGTGAAGAGGACTTGAAGCACTTACTGAAGAAGATCAAAGACCATAGCTTTCAGTGTAGATTACACCTCAATGTAAAGAAAACAAAAATCCTCACAAGCGGACCAATAAGCAACATCATGATAAATGGAGAAAAGACTGAAATTGTCAAGGATTTCATTTTACTTGGATCCACAATCAACACCCATGGAAGGAGCAGTCAAGAAGTCAAAGGACACATTGCACTGGGCAAATCTGCTGCAAAAGACCTTTTCAAGTGTTAAAAAGCAAAGATGTCACCTTGAAGACTAAGACGTGCCTGACCCAAGCCATGATGTTTTCATTTGCCTCTTATGCATGCAAAAGCTGGAGAATGAATAAAGAAGACCAAATAAGAGTTGATGCCTTTGAATTATGGTGTTGGTGAAGAATATTGAATATACCATGGACTTCTGGAAGAACAAACAAATTTGTCTTGGAAGAAGTACAGCCAAAATGCTCCTTAGAAGCAAGGCTAGCTAGACTAAGTCTCACATACTTTGGACAAGTTATCAGGAAGGATCAGTCCCTGGAGAAGGACATAATGTTTAGTAAAGTAGAGGACCATTGAAAAAGAGGAAGACCCTCGTTAAGATGGATTGATACAAGTGGCTGCAACTATGGGCTCAAGGATAACAATGATTGTGAGGATGGCACAGGACTGGGCAGTGTTTCGTTCTGTTGTACATAGGGTTGCTATGAGTTGGAACTGACTTGATGACACCTAACAACAACAACAATGCCTTGAGTGTTCACCCATGCTGTAGCATGCAGAATTTTAAATTTTATTTTATCTGTTAAGCTGTTTATTATGATACTTTCTTTCTCAAATAGTAACTCCCTAAGGAACGAATCATTTATCACTGTGCCCTTGGCACCTGTAACACCTGATATGCAGTTGTTCAGTTGTTCAGAGAGTCTTTCAGAGGTACCTAGGACTAGGACCCTCCCTGTCTTACCCATTGAAGCACTCTAAAAAACAACATATCTTACTCTGAGAGGCCTTCACTTGGCAGGTGTTTTTTTTTTTTTTTTTTTTAATCATTATCAAGGCTTTCTTTATATGCATAAGAATTAGAGTAACAACAATGTATCTGATCTGTTTCCTAACCTGCAACAAAACAGCTATGTTTCTACCCTGGGCCTCCTATTGTGTAATTTTTGCTGCTAGCATTTCTAGGTAATTTCAGCAAAAGTAAATATGCTATTTATTAAATATAGAAGTGTATAAATAATTCAGAAAGAAAGAGCAGTTTGTGATTACCTAGTTATCAGAAGAATCTGCCTCAGAATATCTTTGAAGAAGGACAAAAGTTATTATACATATTAACAGAGAGAAAAAAAAGTAAAGAACAGAATGGTTAAATATCTTATTTACAATCACAAGTTGAGATGACAGCCCAGATTCTCTGACTCCTACCTTGGAACCTGTTTTATGTATAGGCAATATAGACAGTCCTCCAAATATTTGCTCTGCTATACCATGAAGACTTTATATAACAGCATTCTAGGGTTCTGTAAACTTGCAATCTAGAGAGGGAAGTACTTTCTCAGGCAGCCCATCAGGGCTTGGTAATACTTGGGTCTCGTCTGCCATTGTCCTTCCAAGGGGGGACAGGCCTAGGCTCCCAGGTAGGGTTTCTTGGACTTCTACTGTTGCCTAAATACTTCCCCACCCTGTTTGATTATTGAACACTCTCATTAGTATGATTGCAAGTAAAATTTTGCTGAAGATAATTAAAAAATGGTTGCAGCAGTGCATCCACAGAAAACTGCCAGAAATTCAAGCTGAATGAAGAAGAGGACATGGAATGAGGGATATCATTGTTGATGTCAGATAAATCTTGGCTGAAAGCAGAATACCAGAAAGATGTTTACCAGCATTTTATTGATTACGCAAAGGCATAGTTATATGTATGGATCATAGAAAATTATAGATAACATTGCAAATAATGGGAATTCCAGAACACTTAATTGTGCTCATGCAGAACCTATACATAGTCCAAGAGGCAGTCATTAAAACACGATAAGAGGATATGGCATGGATTAAAATCAGAAAAGGTGAGTGTCATGGTTGAATATTTTCACCATACTTAACCAGTCTGTATGCTTAGCAAATAATTTGAGAAGCTGGACTATATGAAGAATAGCAGGGCATCAGGATTGGAGGAAGACTCATTAACAACCTGTGCTATGCAGATAACACAACCTTGCTTGCTGAAAGGGAAGAGGACCTGAAGCACTTACTGATGAAGATCAAAAACCACAGCCTTCAGTATGGATTACACATTAACATACTGAAAACAAAAATTCTCACAACTGGACCAATAAGCAACACCATGATAAACAGGGAAAATATAAAAGTTGTCAAGAATTTCATTTTACTTGGATCCACAATCAACACCCATGGAAGCGGCGATCAAGAAATCAAATGATATATTACATTGGTCAAATCTGCTGCAAAAGATCTCTTTAAAGTGTTCAAAAGCCAAGATGTCACTTTGAGGACTAAGGCATTCCTGACCCAAGCAATGGTATTTTTAATCACCTCATATGCATGTGAAAGCTGGACAATGAATAAGGAAGACTGAAGAAGAATTGATGTCTTTGAATTACGGTGTGGCAAAGAATATTGAATATACCATGGACTGTCCTATAGGGTTCTATAGGGTTGCTATGAGTCAGAATCGACTCGACGGCAGTGGGTTGGTGGGTTTGGCCTGAAGAACAAACTAATCTGTCTTGGAAGAAGTACAGCCAGGATATTCCTTAGAAGTGAGGATGGCGAGACTTTGTCTCATGTACTTTGAACATGTTATCAGGAGGGATCAGTCTCTAGAGAAGGACATCATGCTTGGTAAAGCAGCAGGTCAGTAAAAAAGAGGAAGGCTCTCAATTAGATGGACTGACACAGTGACTTCAACAATGAGCTCAAACATAGCAACGGCTGTGTAGATGGTGCAGGACCAGGCAGTATTCTGTTCTGTTATATAGGGTCACTATGAGTTGGAGCTGACTCTATGACACCTAACAAAAACATCTAATGTACTTATTTATGCATGCATTTCTATACTATTTCTTACTAATTTTGTGAATATACTATCACCATTAGCACCCTAGTTATATTTATGTTATCAAATCAGCTAGTCAATTCACCTAACAGGTAGAACCTCTTAAGATAGAAAATGGCTAATGGATCAGAAGTCAGAACCAGTTAAAATAGAGGTTCTCAAATTTTCATGTGAATGAAAATCATCGGGAGTGCTTGTTAAAACATTGATTGCTGGGGCCTACCCCTAGAGTTTCTGATTCAGTGCCTCAGGGGTGAAAAAAAAAAAAAACCAAATCCAGTGCCGTCGAGTCAATTCTGACTCATAGCGACCCTATAGGAAAGAGTGGAACTGCCCCATAGAGTTTCCAAGGGGTTTCTGGCACATTCAAATTGCTGACCCCTTGGTTAGCAGCCATAGCACTTAACCACTACACCACCAGGGTGTCCGCCTCAGAGTTAGAGCCCAATAATTTGAATTTCTGACAAGTACCCTGGTGATACTGATGCTTCCTGGATGGACGGGGTGGGTAAAGGGGTGATGAAAGGGATTTGGCACACTTTAAGATCTACTGAGTTAGAAAAAATGAGAGATGGTGGCAGCAGGGTGACCAAGCATCTTGGTTTGCTGGAGACTGAAATGAATTTTCCATGCTAAAACTGAACAAACTGGGATGAGTTGGCCATCCTAGTGATAGTGAAAACAAGTCACTGTGGTGAGGACCTCAAGGAGAAACTCCAGGGAAAGTTTAGCCCATGCGTGTCAAAGGCAAGAGGGTTTCATAAAAAAATTGTTTGGTTAAGGGTCTCTTTTTTTAGTAGAGCATCTGTTCCTTGAGGGCAGAGCCACACACTCTTCTCCTATTGCCACCATCTAGCATAGTTGTGGGCAGAGAGTGGGTGCTGCATAAATATTTGTAGATTAGCTGCCTGCCTGAATGTACAAATGAATGAATGAGTGGATGGACGGATGGATGGATGGATGGATGGATGGGTGGATGGATGGATGGATGGATGGGTGGATGGGTGGATGGGTGGATGGGTGGATGGGTGGATGGGTGGATGGGTGGATGGGTGGGTGGGTGGATGGGTGGATGGGTGGGTGGGTGGATAGAGAGACAGAGAGGGAGGGAGGGAGGGATGGGTGGATGGGTGGTTTGGTGGATGGGTGAATGGGTGGAGGGATGGAGGGATGGAGAGATGGATGATGGATGATGGTCGATGGATGGATGAAGGCAAATCATATACCTGTCCCAGATATACTTGAGGTAAGTTTGTCTACCCCAACAATTAAATCAAATCAAAAGCTCCTAGGGCCTGGGGGTTTATACCCAAGTAGGGGGCAGAGGACTTGATTCTGGCCCAGCAGGCACTGTCTCTCAACATGATTCCAGGAGTGTCTTCAGGATGACTGCTGAGCCACCTGGGCAGTAGCAGGGTGTGAAATCTGCCAGCCCAACTCTTTTTAAAAATTCATTCACTCCTCTGCCTCCCCAGGGAACCTTCCAAAACCTAGAGAAAGGAGCAATTCCAAATAAAGGGAAAAAAACAAATCATTAAAATTGTCGTTACTGAAATATAAGGTTTTTTGTTTTAGAAAAATTAAGAGTGTGCGAGCCTCTTTTATATTAAATGTTCAGTATGTTCAGAAAATAAATACTGTCGGTGAGGAGACAGGAGATTAAGGTGACAGGGAGAGCGATTTTTGGACCTGTTAGGTATTAATTTCCCATAGATCATCTGTCTGTCCTCTCCTTGTTTGAAGTTCCCAGGGAGAGAGGCTTCAAAGCACACACTGACTGCCATTTGCACACAGCTCCTGCTCCATGGGGAGCCGCCTCAGCAGGTTATAACACTCCGTCCCTGCAGGAGCCTCCTCATATTGCCTCTCTGTCAGCCGCTGCTGTTCTCTCTGTTCCAGAATATCAAGGACAATTCTATCAGCAAGTCCAGCATCTGGTAGTAAAGCCAGCTCATCCCCAACATGGTGAGCATCCCAGGCCCTGGCTCCAGACAGACAAATTGATTTAGGAGATGAAATGAAAAGTGACCTAACCTTCCTCAGAGCTTTACCAAAACAATAACTTTTTCTTCCTTCTTTTTCCCTCTTCATTATTTTTTTCTTTTAGTTTGCTAAATTTTTAATTAACTTTATGGTCCTTCTTTAGGGCTATTATTTGACAGTAAATTTTAATTTTTAACTTACAGCTGTTCTGTGATGGTGGTGGGGAAAAAAGGCATGGGTCCTGCCCTCATGCAGCTCATTGCCTAGTGGGAAAAAAATGACAATATGTCCTTGAAGGTGCTGTACTAGAGGGCCATATAAAGACAGGAGCACAGAGAGGGTATGGTGTTTACAAGACAAAGGAGGACATCACAGAAGAAGACAGCCTCATGTGAACCACCTCAGCAGGCTCCAGACATAAAGTATGTTCTCCGCAGAGCATAGAGGTCTTATACATTAATTGGAATTTGAATGGAGTTTTAATTTTACATATGTGTGGCATTAACTCAGCAATAGAGCACTGGGGCATGAGTCCTAGGGGTTCTCACAGAAAAAAAAAAAAAAACAGCCTTCCTCCTGAATTTGGAGAGGAATATCATTCTTTTACTTATTATTCCTAACATTTTACTTATTTTACCTAACATTGCCATTCACGTTGAATGGAAATGTTAGGAGGAAAAAAAAAAAAAAAAAAAATGAACTGTGAGCCAGGGACCCCTTTAATCCTTCAGAGTTTTAGTTTTATCACCTGTGAAGTGAGGGTCCTGTACTGTCCTACCATTACCACCACCACCAGTTGCCATCAAGTCAACTCAGACTCACAGTGTCCCTAAAGGATAGAGTAGAACTGTCCCATAGGGTTCCCAAGGGGCGCCTGGTAGATTTGAACTGCCAACCTTTTGGTTAGCCCCATAGCTCTTAACCACTACGCCACCAGGGTTTCCCCAAGCCTCATAACTTGCCTCATATTCTGCATGTCTATGAATGAAAGGGCTCTATTGCTCCACAGTATCAAAAATTTTGAACACTGGGCTCTCTGCTATATTTTCTACTTTCCTTTTGTAATTTATTTAGATCGATTTGACACCAATAATTATATCCAACCTGAACTCGAAATGCTCTCTTTTAGATGTGACAAAGCAATCAACCGACCATGACAAAATTTTGTTGCCCATGGATTAAAGCAAGTGACACCTCGGCTTTGATGTGGACATACAGGAGGGCACATGCTCGGCCATTATGGGTAAAAAGACAGCTGTGATGCTGATGACAGCCTGCAAAGATTGGCAGACAAAGCTGGTGGGCAAAGGGGACATCTCTGCATAGACAACACGGCTGAAAGATATGTCTGCTGAAAGAAGTCTGAAAAATAACCTACTTTCTATTCTTCTAATCAACAAATCCTATGGGTCACTGCCCTCCCTCGGCCTATACTTTGAATTAAATAAGGCGCAGTTTGTTTATAGTAATTTTCTGCCAGGTCATGTATTGATGAAATGATCCCAGCCAAATCAGATGCCACAGCCTGACCTACTGACCTTGTCTGCCACCTCAGTTTGAACATTGATTGTTGCTGCTCAGCTCATTAGACCATGTTCCTCAGCAGCCACTACCTACCCAAAGGAATTTTAGTTAATCCCTTTCTTGTTTGTGTCTTGGTTTTATTTAAGGGAATAGGTAGTAACGATCTCCTAGTTGAAAAGACAAGGCAAACTTTCATGCCCAGGAAAAGAAACCTACACCCCAATACCTATGTCTCCCTAGTAGTAATGCATACTCTATAGGGGTTTGCATCTACAAGGAGAAAGTGTGACTTCCTAGCATGCAGTCTGAGTTAATAACCCTAGAGCCACCTGATATGGAGAAGGCAAGGAAATAGTGCTAGCTTTATTTCTCCTGTGGTCTCAATGGACTAATGTCCTGTAATAGCTATTGTAATGCAAAATTTAACCTAATGAATGGACCAAGTGAATATTTATTGTCTGTTATTAATTGTAGGGCAACCCTTCATTGCAACAGTTTGATTGCTAATCCAAATACCCAAAGCTGCAACTGTGAATGGGAAAGTGCATTTCACCTGTCAATGGAATCATTCCCAGTGTTCAAGTCTGCACTAATGTTAGCAAGCCATTGAAGCTAATCCTGGGTTAGCCTACTGTTAACAGTCATTGTAACCTACACTTAGCATCCTGAGTGCACATCGCCTGCCTCTAGATTGAGGGTCTTAACTGCCATCCAAAGATGAACTTTAGCTAATGGATAAATGCCTCTGAAGTTCTATGCAATATGTTTTGCTTATAGAGTTTTTTTAGGGGTGGGTCAGAGTTATCAATAGGCTCTAAAAAGTCACTTGATTTAGAACATATTTGGAACAATTGCTCAAATTATAATCTTTTCAGGTGACAGGATTTGTGTCTCCATTTCCCTTCCAACTGGTGCCTTTGAATTATGGTGTTGGTAAAGAATAATGAATATGGACTGCCAGAGGAACAAACAAATCTGTTTAAAAGAAGTACAGCTAGAATGCTCCTTAGAAGCAAGGGTAGTGAGACTTTGTTTCACTTACTTTGGACATGTTAGCAGTAGGGCCCAGTCCCTGGAGTAGGACATCATGCTTGGTAAAATAGAGGGTAAGTGAAAAAGATGAAGACTATCAATGAAATGGACTGACACAGTGGCTTCAACAATGGGCTTCAACACAGCAATGATTATGAGGATAGCACAGGACCCAGCAGTGTTTCGTTCTGTTGTGCATAAGGTTGCTGTGAGTTGGAACTGACTCAATGGCGCCTAACAACAACAGACTTTTCTTAAGATATACCTTTGTTTAAACAAAATACCTGAGCTTACAGATCTAACTATAATGAGTGTATTTAGCCTCATGTATTATTAGGGGTAATAATTATAAACCTATTGTATAGAAGGAAAAACATTTTATAAGCAGCAAAATAGTTTACGTAAGAGTAGTCAGCCACTTGGAAGAAATTATTTCTGAAAACATTGAAACATAATAAGCTCGTAGCTCAAATAATACTCCTTAATTTGTAAACAAAATGAAACAAACAAAAACAAAGCACTGGAACACCACAATGCCCTGTGAAGAAGACAGCAGAGAGACAACACAGATTTGGATTCTAGTACTGGCTCTGATACTTCCCGGATGTGTGACTTGGGGCCTATCTGATGCCTTCATTCCAGAGCTAGAATGAGAGTAAGGGTGATGACAGACTGGAGAGCTCTTTCTAAAATGGGAAGACTATCTAAATGTTAGTTATGAGCAGTGTTTCAAAATGAGCATTTACGCGAATGATATTATCAAAGTTCAAAAGGAAGTGGCCCTCTTTAAGAAGCATGGAAGAGGAGGCTGCTATAAAGCATGGCTGTTTCATGGGATGCGTGCATTCTCTGTAATAACACTCATCATGACCTTACCCATAGTCTTGGAGGCAGCTAAAGCCTACATACTACTGATATTATCGCATCCTCAGGAAGGTGACCTTCATGGACATAAAAAGGATTCCAAATGGCAATAGACTGACCTCATTAGACAAGAAGAAAAGGGGTCAACTATTTAATGAGTCCATGTGCAAATGGTTAATATGTTCACCTGTTAATGGCGATGTGAGCAGCTCAAGTCCATTCAGAAGTGAATATGAAGAAAGTCCTGATGATCTACTTCCAAAAAATCAGCCATTGAAACCCCTATGGATCCCAGACTCATTCTATGAACCCGGCATCTCCCTGATACCAGAACTATGTAAAGACCCCGCAAAAAAAGAAAATTACAGACCTATATCCCTCATGAACTTAGATGCAAAAATCTGCAACAAAATTCTAGGCGATAGAATTCAACAACATACCAAAAAATAATTCACTACGACCAAGTGGGATTCATACCAGGTGTGCAGGGATGGTTCAACATTAGAAAAACAATCAGTGTAATTCATTAGATAAATAAAACAAAAGACAAGAAAGACATGACCTTATCAATTGATGCAGAAAAGTCATTTGATAAAGTTCAAAACTCATTCATGATAAAAAAAAAACTCTCAGCAAAATAGGAATAGAAGGAAAATTCCTCAACATTACCAAGTGCATTTATCAAAAGCCAACAGCCAACGTCATCCTAAACGGAGAGTCTGAAAGCATTTCCTGTGAGAAGGGGAACCAGACAAGGACGCCCTTTATCACCACTCTTATTCAACATCGTGCTGGAGATCCTAGCCAGAGCAATTAGGCTAGGCAAAGAAATAAAAAGCATCCAAATTGGTAACAAAGAAGTAAAAGTACCTCTGTTTGCAGATGATATGATTTTATACACAGAAAACGCTAAAGAATCCTCAAGAAAACTACTGAAACTAATATAAGATTTCAGCAGAGTATCAGGATACAAGATAAACATACAAAAATCAGTTGGATTCTTCTACACCAACAAAGAGAACATCGAAGAGGAAATCACCAAATCAATACTGTTTTACAGTAGCCCCCAGGAAGATAAAATATTTAGGAATAAATCTAACCAGAGACTTAAAGACCTATACAAAGAAAACGACAAGACACTCCTGCAAGAAAACAAAAAGGACCTACGTAAGTGGAAAAACATACCTTCCTCATGGATAAGAAGACTCAACATTGTAAAAATGTTTATTCTACCCAAAGAGATCTATAGATACACAGCAATTCCGATCCAAATTCCAAAGACATTTTTTAATGAGATGGAGAAACAAATCACCAACTTCATATGAAAGGGGAGAGGTTTTAGATAAATAAAGCATTACTGAAAAATAAGAACAAAGTGGGAGGCCTCACATTACCTGATTTTAGAAACTCATACTGCCACAGTAGTCAAAACAGCCTAGTACTGGTACAACAGACACATAGACTAACAGAACAGAATTGAGAATCCAGACAGAAATCCATCCACATATGAGCAGTTGATATTTGACAAAGGCCCAATGTCAGTTAATGTGGTAAAGACAGTCTCTTTAACAAATGGTGCTGGCATAACCGGATATCATCTGCAAAAAAATGAAACAACACCCATACCTCACACCAGCCACAAAAACTAACTCAAAATGGATCAAAGACCTAAATATAAAATCTAAAACAATAAAGATCATGGAAGGAATAATAGGGACAATGCTAGGAGCCCTAATACATGGCATAAACAGTATAGAAAACATTACTAACAATGCACAAACACCAGAAGAGAAACTAGGTAACTGGGAGCTCCTAAAAATCAAACACCTATGCTCATCCAAAGACTTCACCAAAAGAGTAAAAAGATTATCTACAGACTGGGAAAAAAGTTTTAGCTATGGCATTTCTGATCAGTGTCTGATCTCCAAAATCTACATGATACTGCAAAAACTCAACTACAAAAAGACAAATAACTCAATTAAACAATGGGCAAAGGATATGAACAAGCACTTCACCAAAGAAGACATTCTGACAGCTAACAGATACCTTAGGAAATGCTCAGGATCATCAGCCATTAGAGAAATGCAAATCAAAACTACAATGAGATACCATCTCACACTCTAATAAGGCTGGCATTAATCCAAAAAACACAAAATAATAAATGTTGGAGAGGTTGTGGAGAGACTGGAACACTTATACACTGCTGGTGGGAATGTGAAATGGTACAACCACTTTGGAAATTAATTTAGCACTTCCTTAAAAAGTACCATAGGATCCAGCAATCCCACTCCTTGGAATATATCCTAGAGAAATAAGAGCCTTTACACCAACAGATGTATGCACACCCATGTTCACTTCAGCACTGTTTACAATAGCAAAAAGATGGAAGCAACCAAGGTGCCCATCACTGGATGAATGGATAAATAAATTATGGTATATTCACACAATGGGATACTAAGTGTTGATAAAAAATGATGATGAATTTGTGAAACCTTTCATAACATGAAGGAATCTGGAAGGCATTATGCTAAGTGAAATTAGTGGCAAAAGGACAAATATTGTGTGAGACAACTATTATAAGAACTCAAGAAATACTTCAAACACAGAAGAAAATATTCTTTGACAGTTACGAGGGTGGGGTGGGAGTGAAAGTGGTTTTCACTAATTAGATAGTAGATGAGAACTATTTTAGGTGAAGGGAAAGACAACACACAATACAGCACAACTGGACTAAACCAAAAGCAAAGAAGTTTCCTGAGTGAACCAAACGCTTAGAAGGCCAGAGTAGTAGGGGTGAGGGTCTAGGAACCATGGTTTCAGGGGATATCTAGGTCAATTGGCATAATAAAATCTGTTAAGAAAACATTTTGTATTTCATTTTGGTAAGTGGCACCTGGGGACTTAAACGCTAGCAAGCGGCCATCTGATATGCATCAATTGGTCTCAACCCACCTGGAGCAAAGGAGAATGAAGAACATCAAAGACACTAGGTAATTATGAGCCCAAGAGACAGAGCCCAACCCAGAACCCAGTGCCGTCGAGTTGATTATGACTCATAGCGACCCTACAGGACAGAGTAGAACTGCCCCATAGAATTTACAAGGAGCGCCTGGAGGATTTGAACTGCCGACTTTTGGTTAGCAGCCGTAGTACTTAACCACTATGCCAGAAAGGGCCCCATAAATCAGAGACTACATCAGCGTGAGACTAGAAGAACTAGATGGTGTCCGGCTACAACCAATGACTGCCCTGACAGGGAACACAACAGAGAATCCCTGATGATGTAGGAGAGTAGTGGGATGCAGACCTCAAATTCTCATAAAAAGACCAGACTTAATGGTCTGACTGAGACTAAATGGATCCTGGAGGTCATGGTCCCCAGGCCTTCTGTTAGATTAGAATCATTCCCAAAGCCAACTCTTCAGACAAGGATTGGACTGGACCATAAGATAGAAAATGATACTGGTGAGGAGTGAGGTTCTTGGCTCAAGTAGACACATGAGACTATGTGGGCAGCTCCTGTCTGGAGGGGAGATGAGAAGGCAAAGGGAGACAGAAGCTGGCTGAATGGACACAGGGAATACAGGGTGGAGAGGAGGAATGTGCTGTCTCATTAGGGGGAGAACAACTAGGAGTACATAGCAAGTTATATATAAATTCTTGTAAGATAGACTGACTTGATTTGTAACTTTCACTTAAAGCGCAATTAAAAAAAAAAAAAAACCTATGGAGCAGAGTTTTACTCTGACACACATAGGATCACTGTGAGTTAGAACTGACTTGATGACAACTAGAACTATTTAATAAGATTAAGGAAACTCCAACTCCAGAGTTATTATTTCTTGCAGGTTCCATGTTACATCTACAGCTATTGAAATTTTTAGCTGAAATCCAAAGAAGAAAGAAAATAAATTTATGCCTGTATAGAGGAAAAGGAGTCTGGGTTTGATTAAGAAGAAAAAAAAAAAAGCCAAGATATCTTTTATTTTCATATGAAATTTATACCTGAAGTCTAGAACCCATTAACAAAAAAATACCATTCAATGGCAGAACATATCTTTGTGATACTCAGAAAATTCTACCACAAAAGGAGAAAATAAATAAAAGAGGAAAAAATTCTTCGTTCACTTACTAGATATTCGACTATTATGCAATGGACACTCCCATATGTGGAAGCCAGCCTCTAAGATGGTTCCCAAAGACCCCTGCCTCTGGGTATTCACAACCTAGGCAATTCCCTCCTCTTCTGTTTTGGATGGATCTAGTAAATTGCTTTTAAGAAATAGGATATAGGAAGCATGAGGATATGACTTCCATCTTGCTCAAATCCCCTCTCTTGCTCTGTTGCTTGCTTTCTCTGATGCAGCTAATCTCCATGTTAGGGGCTGCCATTTGAGAAGCCCACGTAGCGAGATATTGAGGGCAGCCTCTGGCCAACAGCCAGCAACGAATCCGGTCCATCAGGCCAACAGCACAGGAGGAACTGAATGCTGCCAACAACCATGAATGTGAGCTTGGCAATGAATCCACCCCCAGTTGAGCCTTAGAAGGACTATGGTACTCCCTTGACGTCAGCCTCAAGAGAGATCCAGAGCCTGAGAACCCTGCTAGGTTGTGCCCAGATTCCTGACCCTCAGCACCTGAGAGATAACAAATGTCTGTTGTTTTAAGCCACCAAGTTTGTGTGTGTGTGTGTGTGTGTGTGTGTGCTTTAGGAGTAAGTTTACAGAGCAAATTGGTTTCTCATTAAATAATTAATGCACAGATTGTTTTGTGACATTGGTTGCCAACCAAGCAATGTGTCAACACTCTCCCCTTCTATGTCTCAGGTTCCCCATTTCCAGTCATCCAGTTTTCCTGTCCCCTCCTGCCTTCTTGTCCTTGTCCCTGGGCTGGTGTGCCCACTTAGTCTCCCACACATAGTTGAACTACATGTGTTATTGTATGTTTTATAGGCCTGTCTAATCTTTGACTGAAGGGTGAACTTCAGGAGTGACTTTAGTACTGAGTTAAAAGGGTGTCTGGAGAGCAGACTCTCGGGGTTTCTCCAGTCTTTGTCAGACCAGAAATCTGGTCTTTTTTTTTTTTTTTTTGCTAGTTTGAATATTGTTCTACATTTTTCTCCCTCTCTGTCTGGGACCCTCTATCGTGATCCTGTCAGAGCAGTCAGTGGTGGTAGCTGTTAAATCACTAAGTTTGGGAATAATTTGTTGTGCAGCAATAGATAACCAATATGCCATGTGGAAAGCACTACACTGAGTGCTCAATAAAGCTGTGCAGGCTAATAAGACTCGAATTTTTTTGGGTGGGTTTGAACTGCCAACATTTTGGCTAGTAGTTGAGTGCCACCCAGGGACTCCAGTTAAATATTATCACACTAAATTTGAAGGTACAATTTTTCAAAATCTAGAGGTATCTCTTTTTTTTCAAAATTAATTTTTATTGTGCTTTAAGTGAAAGCTTACAAATCAGGTCAATCTCTCATGCAAAAATTTACGTACACCTTGCTATACACTCCTAATTGCCCTCCTCCTAATGAGATAGCACAGTCCTTCCCTCCACTCTCTCTCCTCATGTCCATTTGGGCAGCTTCTGACCCCCTCTTCCCTCTCTTCTCCCCTCCAGACAGGAGATGCCAACATAGTCTCATGTCTACTTGAACCAAGAAACTCATTCTTCACTGGTATCATTTTCCATCCCATATTCTAGCCCAATCCCTGTCTGAAGAGTTGGCTTTGGGAACTGTTCCTGCCATGGGCTAACAGAAGGCCTGGGGACCATGGCCTCCGGAGTCCTTCTAGTCCCAGTCTGACCATTAAGCCTGGTCTTTTTATGATAATTTGGGGTCTGTATCCCACTGCTGTCCTGCTCCCTCAGGGGTTCTCTGTTGTGTTCCCTGTCAGGGCAGTCATTGGTTGCAGCCAGGCACCATCTAGTTCTTCTGGTCTCAGGCTGATGTAGTCTCTGGTTTGTGTGGTCCTTTCTGTCTCTTAGGCTCATAATTACCTTGTGTCTTTGGTGTTCTTGAGGTATCTCTTTTTAAAAAGGATCCAGTCCAGGAATTTCAGGTTGGTGTAAATTTTTTTAAATGTATTTAAATAATTGATTGCACGAATGAATCTGCCTCTGGTGTTCCAAGGATAACATAAACCAGTGTTTCTCAAACTCTAATGTGCATCCAGCGATGCTTAAAGCCAAATTCCAATTTAGTAGCTCTGGGGATGGGCCCAAGATTCTGTATTTCTAACAGTCTCACTGGTGATGCTGATGCTAATGCTGCTGTCTGAGAACTACACTCTGAGAAACAAGAACGTGGAAGGCCGATTCGGAAGGAGCAGATTTCCATCGTAGTTAAGTTAGCCCGCTATTCTAGAATATGAACCCCATCTCGCCCAAGCCTTTTTTTTTTTTCCATTTGTTTTGTTTGTTTCCTAAGTATGTTCCTTGAACCAGACTCTGGTTGTAACTAGTAGTTTTATTAACTTGACCCCTAGAATGGTTGGTCAACTTTGAGGAAAAAATAAAAACATCTATTTTTCAGCTCAATAGATGCAGAACAACTATTTAATAAATTGTGATACTTTCAGAATGAAAACTTCTATGAAACTATGAATACAAAGGAAGCTCCTTAACTTGAAAGAAAAGGCACCTACAAAAATGTGTGACAACACGAAAAGATGCTCAACATCATTAGGCGTTAGTAGACTCAAATCAAAACCATCGTGAGGTACCACTTCACCCCCCACGAAGATGGCTAATTCAAAATGAAAAAGAAACAAACACAAAACCAGAAAATAAATGTTGGCAAGGATGTGGGGAAGTAAGAATCACCATCCATTGCTGGTGGGAATGCAAAGTGGCACAGCCACTGTGGGAAAGAGTTTGGAATTCCTACAAATTTAAACATAAAGCTACCATAAAACCAAAACAAAACCCACTGTTGTTGAGCCAATTCCAACTCATAGCCACCCTATAGGACAGAGCAGGACTGCTCCATAGAGTTTCCAAGGAGTGCCTGGTGGATTTGAACTGCCGACCATAATTACCCCTTTAGGTACATACCCAAGATACTTGAAAGCAGAAAAGCGAACTGACATACGTACACCAATGTACACTGCAGCACTATTCACAATAGCTAAAAAGGTGGAAACAACCCAGATGCCCACCCACAGAAGAATGGATAAACAAACTGTGGTACCTACAGACAATGGAATATCACTCGGACATAAAGAGCAATGAAGTCTTGATACATGCCGCAATATGTATGACCCTTGAAAACATTATGCTGAGTAAAATACGTCAATCGCAAAAGGTCAAATATTGCAGGATTTCATTAATATGAAATACCTAAAATAGAATTTTTTTTTATAGAGGTCAGAGTTTAATAGTGGTTATCAGTCAGGAGAGGAGGGAAGAGGGAATCATTGTTTAGTAAGCATTGAGCTTCTGTTTATGGTGATGGAGATTTGGCAACAAATATTGGTGATGGAACATGATCAACATAACTGTATTCACTGATTGTAAATATGAAAAATGTTGAGTTAGAAAATATTGTGCTTCTATATTTCTACAATAAAAAAGAAAAAAAGTATGACAAACACCACCTTTAATAGTTAAAATATTAGAAGTAATCACTTTAAAGTCAGAAATAAAACAAGGATCCTCACTCTCAGTACCTCTGTTCAACATCATATTGGAGGTCAAAATGAGAAGAAACAAAAGAATAAAGATAATATAGATTAAAAAGTAAAAAAAAAAACTTCCTTGTAATATTTTATTAATGATATGATTATCTACATAGAAAATCCAAGTGAATCAAATGATAAATTAGAATTAATATGTAAGTTTAGGAAATTTGCAGAATATAAGATCAATACAGAAATATCAATTAAATTCTTAAATACAAGCTTCACAAAAATTAAAAAAAAAATCATGAAAGAAGACACTACAGTCATGCGTTGCTTAACATCCATGATACGTTATGTGAACAGGATGTTATGTGATTTGGATGTTGTACAAACACCATGTTATGTACCAGCATTCCCTGGGTTATGAACATCTGACTTACGTACGATTGTTAGTTTACCAACCCCTGTAAAGCCTATTATATTAAAAATTCGAGGTACATACAATGGTTCATAATAACAAATGGGTGCTACTTTGCAACACCCATAAAAACATTTTAATATTACTGCTGCATTATCATGTTAAAGACTTTTTAATTTCTCTACAAGTGTTTATTTTTTTGTGCATAGAAAGGTACACTACATAATACACGCAAAGAGAAATATCTGACTAACTGGAATTAGATACAAACTATACCTAACTGTTCCAACTCACAAATTTGACTTAAAGATAGACTTAGAAACAGAATTCATTCATAATCTGGGGACTGCCTTATAGCCTTATAGACCATGGATGTACATGTGGTCAGACATTGAATGGACGTAATGGGGCACATGACTATATTTATAATAGCAACAAAAATAGGATTTCTGAGAGTAACTACATAAAATATGTATAAGAGATTTACAGCAAATATTATAAAACTTTATTGAAAACAAACAAACAAAATGAGACCTAAATAAATAAAAACATATAGCATGCTCATGGATAGAAAAATTCAACATCATAAATATGTTAATTTACACCAAATTATTCTGCAGCTATAATTTAATACAGTCTCAGTCAAAATCCCAAGAGAATGTTGCCTGGTACCTGACATAAATTTTGGGAGGATGAAAAAGTGAGAAAGAATAACAAAGGATCAAGATAAATTCAAAAAACAAGGAGGGATGACTTATTTTACCAGACAGCTTTAGTAATTAAAAGAGTGTGATTGAGCTAAGAATAGACATGTAGATCAGTGGAACAAGATAAAAGCCCCAAAAGAGAACCACACATATATGGAAACTGGATTAACGATTGTAGATTCGTGGGGAATCAGTAAATGGCACTGGGATCCTTTTCTCACACCACTTATAAAAATCAACTACAGGCAGATGAAACAGCTAAGTATACAAAACAAAGTATTGTCATTTTTAGAATATATCATTTTTAGAGTATTTTGATGAGATTCGAGTAGAATATTAGTTTTTATGCAAAAACACGCACATACTCAGAAAGGAAAAGATAATTTTTATGTCATTAAAATAAAACCAAAAGCTTGTTAAAAAAAAAAAAAAAGGTATCATGATGTGAAAAGACAAATGGCAGACTGGGAGAAGAGTTAGTATTTAGAGTGTGGGGAAAACAACAAAGCTACCCAGACAGTAGGGAGGGGGAACAACTTCATAGGAAAAATGAGTAATTCACAAAGAAAAAAACAAAATGATCAATAAGTATATAAAAAGATGCTCAATCGCACTAGTAATTGGGAAAATACAAATTAAAACAACAATAAGAGACAACTGACACTCTGCAAATTGCCTACCCTCAGGCACCCTAGTGGGATTATAAACTGGCAAAACCAATTTATAGAACAATTTGGCAATAGCTATAAATCATGAAGGTTCTCTTACCCTACGCCCAGTAGTTCTTTATATGTGCCTGAGGAGCCATGTACAAGAATGTTCATAATAATGTTGTTCGTAAAATTTGGAAACAACCTAAATGTCTTGCAACAGCAGAGAGCCAAAACGGGTATATTCATAACATGAAGTACTATACTACAGTCAAAAGGAATAAACTAAGGTTTTGTATATCAAAGGTGTCCGGATAGCACAAACGGTTAAGCTCATGGCAACGAACCAAAGGTTGGTAGTTTGAAACCACCCAGAAGTGCCTCAGAAGAAAGATGTGTTTCAGAAAGGTCACAGCCATGAAACCTCTATGGAGCACAGTTCTTCTTTGCAGCATATGGGGCTGCCATGAGTTGAAAACAACTCCAGGGCACCTGATTTTTTGGCTAGTGTTTTTTTTTTTTTTTTTTGGTTTATGTATATCAATGGGAATAAATCAAAAGTCAGAACCATAAAGTTGCACAAACAAGGCAATTAGCTCAATGATATAACTAGATTGAAATCATTTATAAAAGTTCAAATGCATGGAGGACAATAGTGTATTTATTTACACATACAAACAAATTTATTTCAATTTGGAAAAAATTCTGTCAAATTCATAATGATGGGTACCTATGGAGGAGGGGAAGGGAAACCCTGGTGGCGTAGTGGTTAAGAGCTATGGCTGCTAGCCAAAAGGTCGGCAGTTCAAATCCACCAGGTGCTCCTTGGAAACCCTATGGAGCAGCTCTACTCTGTTCTGTAGGGTCGCTATAAGTTGGAATCAACCCAATGGCAATGGATGCGTGGGTAAATGGGGGGAAGAGGAGCCCTAGTGGTACAGCGATTAAGAGCTTGGCTGCTAACCAAAAAGGCCAGCAGTTTGAATCCACCAGCTGCTACTTGGAAACCCTGTGGGGCAGTTCTACTTTGTTCTGTAGGGTTGCTATGAATCAGAATGTACTCAATGGCAAAGGGTTGGTTTGTTTGTTTTTGGTATGGGAAGGAAGAAAAAGAAAGAAGAGAATGAATTTGGAGAAGAATAAACAGAAGGAGTGAGTTTTGTCCGTAATGTTTTATTTCTCTAACAAAAATGTCTAAAGTAAATTTGGCAATTATCTTTTTCATTATGATTTAGGTGAAAGTTTACAGTTCAAGTTAATCTCTCATACAAAAATTTATACACATAATGTTATGTGACACTAGTTGCAATCCCTATAATGTGACAGCACACTCCCGCTTTCCACCCCAGGTTTCCCGTGTCCATCCAACCAGCTCCTGTCCCTTCCTGCCTTCTCATCTTGCCTCCACACAGGAGCTGCCCATTTGGTCTCGTGTTGGGTTTTTATCTACTTGAACTAAGAAGCACACTCTTCGTGAGGATTATTATATGTTTTACAGGCCAGTCTAAACTTTGTCTGAACAGTGGGCTCCAGGAACGGTTTTAGTTCTGGGTTAACAGAGCGTCCAGGAACCATGGCTTCTAGTCTCAGTCTGGTCTTTTTATGTGATCTTGAGTTCTGCTCCACACTTTGCTCCTACTCTGTCAGGAACTCTCTGTTGTGTTCCCTGTTAGGGTGGTCATTGGCGGTAGCCGGGCACCATCTAGCTCTTCTGGTCTTGGGTTGATGGAGTCTCTGGTTTATGTGGCCCTTTCGTCTCTTGGGCTAGGCAAAAATTTAAAACATGAGAAAATTGGGTAGTTAGTGCACGGTTTTGTGATTTATTATTTATATACTTGGAATGGAGCCCTGGTGGTACAGTGGTTAAGAGCTTGGCTACTAACCAAAAGATTGGCAGTTCTAATCCATCAATTGCTCCTTGGAAAACCTATGAGGCAGTTCTACGCTGTCCTATAGGGTTGCTATGAGTCAGAATTGACTCCACAGCAATGGGTTAATGGTTATACTTGGAATATTCTTATTATGATGTTGCTAATAAATTCCATAGTGTTTGTATGAAAATGTATGCAAATTTTCTTATTCAACGACAGATATAATCAGTTAATGTACTTCTTGTTATTAAAAAGGTGAGTTCTCCATGAGCTCTGCCCCATTCCCCAGATGCTCCACGTGCTCAGTAGATGATGCTGCCCATCTCCGGGCCACCTCTGAAAGCCCACAGTCTGTGGACGGTGCATCCTATGGCAGGATGCCCTGGCTCTCAGCGTTTCTCTTACCAGGCAGTATTTTCTTCACTGGGTAAACCAGTAGGAACTAAGTAGAAACTACAGCTTGTAAAACTACACTGTGGCTCACAAAACAGATACACTATGACAAACTTGACATGCAACACAATCAAAGCTCACCTTGTTTGAATGCAACTCATTTAGACCTTTGTGTAGCAAAATAATAGACAAATCGATTTAACAGCAACTTCTCTTGGGCTTTGTTCTCTTGATTTACAACATCTGACTACTCTTTGCTCAGTGCCTGCTCACTAGCATCTGCCTTAAAACACCTGTGACTAACTCCAGCTCTTTCCTAACTTCTGACACTGCTGAGACTCTGTGAAGGGGTCCCTCTCCCTTGCTCAGCAAGTTCAATGAACTCAGTTTTGTCTAATCAACTGGTTTCCCTGGTAATTTTTGAATGGCGGTTCAGCAATAGGAGAACAGTAGGGAACCAAATATGGAACTGAACCTTTTGCAATGTGGCCCCTGCCTTACTGGTCACTCAGCTTCGCTTAGTTCTTCTCCCCACCTCAGACCCCCTGCTCTGTCCTGATTGAACCACACACACCTGAATGGGCCATGTTTTTCATCCTGCTGGGTCTTTTCCATGCCTGCTGGAATGCCCCTCCTTACTCCACTTCCCACAATGACACACTCCTTCGTCACTCAGCTCAGGTGACTCTTCATCTGGGGTGTCTTCACTGGTCCCTCTCCCTGAGGTGGTTATCCCTCAACTGGGCTGCCCTAGCACCTTGTGCTTCCCTATATGATAGTCTTTATCATGCCTATATTTCCATTTTCTGTTTCCTTACCTGTCTCCCACTAGATCAGTAGTTCTCTTTCTTAGCAGTACATTGGAAATTCCTGGGGAATTTAAAAAATACAGACTTATTGTTAAATGGTATGGTCGGTTTTCTGGATTTTGAAAAGCACTCAGGGGGTTCTAATGTGCAGCTAAGTTTGGGGATCACTGCATTAGAAGGTGAGATCTCTGAGTGCAGAAGTTATTTTCTATTGCACCACTAACACCTATCACAGGGCTGGACGCTTAAGAAATCTTTGTTGAGTAAATGAAAGATCACCAGGGAAACCCAAGTTCTGATTCTGACACAAAATTCACCATCAGCTTGCTGTGGCACGGTTTTTGGTAAAAGTGCTTGGCAGTAACCTCCACAACAACAAGTATAGCTCAACTGTAGCATTATTACAACTAGTATAGTTATTTGTTTTATATTTCAGTCTCAATGCTGGACTGTGAGTTTTTCTTTTTATGAGGAGGACTATGTATTATTCATTTTTATATCTCCAGAGCCTATGACAATGCATGACCTGTACAATTTCTCAAAAACTTGTATTTATTTTATTTACTTGACCATAAAGTAAATGATCTCACCTTAAACTCTTCTTCACTAGCCTCAAGTGGGCCTTATATTGCTGGACAATGATGTTCTCCAGTTCGCTCATTCTCCTTCAACTTCCCAAGACCATCACTTGTCACACCTGCTTCTACCTCCAATGCTCCCTCCATCATCCTCATGTTCACCTAAGGACCTCACTTCCTCTTCACTAAGAAAATTAAAGCTGTTCAGAACAGCACTTTCCTACATCCCCATCCCCCTCTATCTTCCTGCAGGCAGCCAGTACCCACATACACCCCCAAAGACTGCCAGATCCTACTCCATGCAGTGCACTCAGTCATCGTTCCATCTATCATACTCCTAGTTGCCATTTTTCCCCAAATGCTGCTGTCCACCCATTTTTTTAAAAGCCTTTCTTTGACCTTACTTCTCCTGTCATTTCTTTGCTCCCCTCTGCAGAAAAAGTCTCCTCAAAAAAGCCGTCCATGTCATTGTCTTCTATTCATCTCTTCATATTCTCCCTTAAACTCTCTTCATTCAGGCCTTTGCTCTCACTGCTCTACTGGAAATATTCTCAGGGTTGCCATTGAACTCCCTATCTCCAAATCTAGTGGTCGATCCTCTGGCCTCTTCTTACTTGACCTGTTGGCAGCATCTGACACAACCACCCCACTTCCCTTGGTACACCTTCTTCAGATGGTTTCCATGACACCACACTTCTGTTTTTTCTCTTACCTCACTGGTTATTCCTTTACAATCTCCTTCTCTATGTCCTCATTATCTCACCTGCCCTCTAATATTGGAATGTTCAAGGGCTCAATCCCTGGATCTTTTTTTTTCTCTCTATTCTCATTCACTTCCTTAGGCATCTCATTTGACCTCATGGCTTTAAATAACATCTATATGCCAACAACTTTCAAATTTCTGTCCTCCATGCAGATCTGAACTGCAGACGTGTATATGCAATTGCCCGTCCTTCAGTTTCACTTAGGTCTAATAAGAAACCAAAAATCCATTCCCATTGAGTCAATTCAGGACAGTAGAACTGCCCCATAGGGCTTCCAACGAGCAGCTGGTAGATTCGAACTGCTGACCTTTTGGTTGGCAGGCTGAGTTCTTAACCACTATGCCGCCAGGCTTTCATGTCTAATAGACACATTAAAGTCAACGTCTTAAAGAATGAAATCCTGACCTGTCCTCCCAAACAACCTTCATCATCTCAATTGATGGCAAGTCCATCCTTCCAGTTGTTAAGGCCAACTGCCTTACAATCATACTCGCCTCCTTCAAAGTCAGTCCATCAGGAAATCATGTTCCTCTACCTTGGAAATATATCCAGAACGTGATCATTTCTCAGTGGCTAAATTGCTATCAGCCTGCCCTGGGTCATCATTATCTCTTGCATGAGCTACCACAATAGTATCCTTACTGTTCTTCCTATATTTACGTCTCATGCTCAGCAGTAGAATTCTCCCCTTCCTCTTAGGGAGACCTGGTCCAATTCCTGGCCATGCACCTCATACACAGCCACCATCTATCTGTCAGTGGAGGCTCGTGTGTTGCTATGAGCTGAACAAGTTTCAGTGGAGCTTCCAGACTAAGGCAGACTAGGAAGAAAGGCCTGATGGTCTATTCCTGAAAATCGACCAATGAAAACCCTACGTATTACAACCTTCTGACCCACAACTAATCATGGGGATGGTTCAGGACCAGGCAGCATTTCATTCCATTTTGCTTGGGGTTTCCACGAGTTGGGGGCAACCTGATGGCAGCTAACAAAAACAATACCCCCATTCAAATCTAGTCTTAACATAACAGCCAAATAAAAAATGATTATTATCAAATATAAGTTAAATTCTGTTGCTCTTCTGTGCAAAACACTCACCCAGAAACCCAGTGCCCTTGAGTCTAGGGGCTATCAATTTCCTTCAGAGTAAAATCCTTACAACGAACCATCAAACCAAACCAGTTGCCATCCAGTAGATACTGACAAATAGTGACCCTATAGGACAGAGTAGAACTGCCCCATAGGGTTTCCAAGGAGCTGTTGGTGGATTCAAACTGCCAACTTTTTGTTTAATAGCCCAGCTCTTAACCACTGTGCCACGAGGGCTCCACAACAACCTGTATGTCTGTCGTTATCTAGCTTCCTGTTAATCTTTCTGACCTTAAATAACCTCCCCTGGCTGAGTTGGTTCTCACCACACTGACAACCTTGCTGCTCCTTGAACACACCCAGCATGCCCCTATTCTTCTACACTGGCCAGTTGCTCACCTGCATTATTCTTTCTCCTGACATCCACACAACTCACTTCCTTGTCTCCTTCAAGTATCCATTCCAACACCATCTTATAAGTGATACCTACCCTGAGTAGCCTATTAAAATTGCTTCCATCCCTGAAACTTCCAATTCCTTACCCCTTTCCTGTTTTTTTTTTTTAATTTCCTTAGCACTTATCACCTTATAACATACATGATTTACTTTTATGTTTGCTGTTTCTCATCTCTCCACTCTCCCCCTTGAGAATGTAAGCTCAGAGTGGGCAGTAATATTTGTTCTGTTCGTAGATGCATACCAAGCACCTAGAAGATGGCTAGGACATAGTAAGTGCTCTGCAGGGATTTGCTGAATAAATGAATGAATAGTGGATTGTTTTTTATTCCTGAAAACCCTTTTCAAAATGTAATAAACCCTTTCTGAAAATCCATTCAGTTCCAATATCTTCTATTGTGCCAGTGTGAGTGTGCACCACAGCCACATATTTTTAACTTTCTTTTAACTATTCCATGCTTTTATGTCGACCACTTTCATATTGATTATTGATTCTGGCACTGACCTAAGCACTTTACCATCCCCAGCCCTCACAACAACATTGAAAGGTTATATAATTATTTTCATTTTAAAGATGCAGAAAATGAAGCTCAGAGGATTTAGTAATTTGCGGAGTCAGGATATGAGTCCAGCATTTTTCCGGTTCAAAGCCATTGCTCTGACCTTCTACTTTTTACCGCTCCCCTCTCCCCCCTGATAAGAATGCAGAATACGAATGAGGCCAGGGACTGAATTTTCTTATTTTTGTATTTCCCACGAGCACTGAATATATCATTGGGTACTCCTTCAGCATCTCTGACGCCCTGAATGGCTGGATGTCTGCACAGGCGTTGGGTGGTCACTGAGCATGCTCAAAACCTGGGCCTTTACTGCCTGCCCATCGCAGCAGCGACGCGGGGAACCAGGTCGTCCTTCCCACTACCTGATGTAAAAATAAATAAATAACTGTGGGGGAAAAAAAAATCCAATCTCCATTTGGAGGCACTAAATCCCCTCTCCTTTCCAGATGGCTGGGAGATTTCTCCCAGGTGGTAAATATATTATTAAGAACTCATTTCACCGTGAAATTGACTATTCAAAACACAGACAGAAGTTAATATATTAGGACAACCTGTCTGAATACTCGCATTAGAGAAAATTTATTTTTGTTTAATATAAAACCTGGTATTATACACGACCTCCTTCTAGCTGAGGCAATTAAAGTCATCTCCAGGTAGAACACGTGTTCCAATGTCAAGGAGCACTACCACCAAGAGTCATCTCTCCCTGCATACGCCTGGCGGTTACTCCACCCGTTACGGAGTCTTATATCACGGGTGTTAATGATGATGGATCTCGTATAATATTACGCATAGCCCTGGTGCACGGTGACTTTTCTATCCAGGAGCTGGGGCCAGCTTAAACATCCTAGCTGGGCTTGTTCTGCGATGGCCATCTTGGACAAATGTGGTAGAAGAATTAGCATTACTTAGGGGTGATTTATTTCATAATTAGAAAAACCATATTAACGGCATAACAAAAAAAGCATTCGAAGAGGATCCACTTGGATGTGAATTTTCCAAATGTTAACTAATTCATGGTTTGGTGATTCACTCTGCAACTATTAGGCTGCTTTCTTGGATCTCAAAGACAATCCCTTCAGCAGGTCACAGTCCTGCAGTGAACATCTACTGAAAAATGAGAAGAGTGTTTTAGGGTTTATGTAATATGTTAGAAAAACACAGATTAAGGAGTCACTTACCACTTAATTGACGGGGTAGGGTCAGAGAAAGCATGAGGGAGGAGGGGTGGGAAACCCTGGTGGCAGAGTGGTTGAGTGCTATGGCTTCTAACCAAAAGGTCAGCAGTTCGAATCCACCAGGCGTTCCATAGAAACTCTATGGGGGCGGTTCTACTCTGTCCTATAGGGTTGCTATGAGTCAGAATCAATTTGATGGTGGTGGGTTTGGTTTGGTTTGGTTTTTAAGGAGGGGTGGACTAGGTAGAAGGCTGTGTGGAAATGCTTATTTCTGGAATGAGCCCTACTTACACTGGGCTCAATGTCAACATGTAAAGAGGATCCTCTCTGGCTCAAAATACATCTATTCCTTTCCTTCCAGTCTTCTATTTTCCAAGCAAACATGCAAGTGCTTTCTTCCATATCCTGATCCTTTTGAATTTTGTCATTAAAGTTTCAAAACAAAATGCAAAATATTTCATAGCTCACAAGTAGGAAATACTTGGGTTCTCCTGAGGACACACAAGAGACTTCCTTTATTTAAGAAGGATCTTTTCAGGAGTGACAGATTTATTACTAATTGCACAAGGAATCTGTTACACATCACCAGTAGCAAAATCAAACTGACACCTAAATACTATCTATTAAAGAATTTCTTAATTTAGTCAATTATTTTGATCCAACTAATTACTCAGTTAAATAAGAATTTATTTAGTCAGCTGCCCAGACTCCTTTTTTTTTAAAAAACAGTTCCAGAGTAATTACTAAACCAGTAATTAATAATCCCCTGAGGAATGAAACCATTTTTCACATATTTAAAGTAAACACAGCATTTCTTATTGGGTAACTGACTTCCCCAGAAACTCAATAAGGGTCCAGTCACTCATAAAATGGAGGGAACCACCGGGGAGAATATGCTCATTGAAATCCATCTTAAATGAGTTTGAATTTCCAGGCTTACACAAATTGCACACTAGTATAGATTCTGAACAAACTTACCAAAGGGATTTAGAAAACATTAAGTCATCCCTTCATTCACATATCAGACATTTATTGTCAACTCACTGTGTTCCAGAAATTGCACTGGGCAATGAAATACAATAATGAGCATTTCCTTAATAAATATTTTAATTAATTTCCTATTTAGATCCAGAAGTATTTAAAAGAGATTTACAAATATGAAAAAGCAAGAATTCTGCCCTGGAGAAGCTCTCAAACTACTTTAACAAAATCAGGATTCCATGAGAAAACTTGAAAGACAGGGTCAGAACCAGGAAATGGAAAATACCCTAATTATTTTTTTTTCTAAATTTTATTTATTTATTTGTTGTTGAGAATATACACAGCAAAACATACACCAATCCAACAGTTCCTACACGTACAATTTAGTGACATTGATTATATTCTTTGAGTTGTGCAACCATTCCCATCCTCCTTTTCTGAGTAGTTCCCCCCGCCATTAGCATAAGCTCTCTGCCCCCTACGGTTCCTATCTGATCTTTCAAGTTGCTGTTGTGAATTTGATCCCATATGAGATAGTTCTTAAGACAGCATAATACTCAAGGCAGACCTTCTTTCACTAGTTAAGCTAAACTATTACTCTGTTTTAAGATGACTTCAGGAGATATTTTTGGTTTAAGGTTTAAAGATTAACTCAGGGCAATAGTTTCAGGGGTTTATCCACCATCCATGGCTCCGGAAAGTCTAGAGTCCATGAGAATTTTAAATTCTTGTCTACGTTTTCCCCCTTTTGATCAGGATTCTTCTATGGAATCTTTGATCAAAATGTTCAGTAACGGTAGCCAGGCACCATCCAGTTCTTCTGGTTTCATGGCAAAGGAGGCAGTTGTTCATGGAGGCAATTAAGCCACACATTCCATTTCCTCTTCTTATTCCCAACTGTCTTTATTCCTCTGTTGCTCCAGTGGAATAGAGACAAATTGTTGTGATTTGAATGGCCACTTACAAGCTTTTAAGACTCCAGGCACTATGCAACAAACGAAGAAGCAGAACAGAAGCACTAAACATGTTATTATGCCAGTTAACTGGAATGTCCTGACAAACCACGACCCTAAACCTCCAAACCAAAGAACCATATCCTACGAGGGTTTTGTTTGTACCTAAGCACCCTCAGAAACCCTGGTGGTGTGGCAGTAAATAGCTACAGCCTTTAACTAAAAGGTCAGCAGTTTGAATCTACCAGGCACTGCTTGGAAACCTTAGAAGCAGTTCTACCCTGTATTATAGGGTCACTATGAGTAAAAAAAAAAAAAAAAAAAAAAAATTTTTTTTTTTTATGAGTCAGAATCAACTCTATGGCAACCAGTTTGTTTTTTGTTTAATCACCCTCAGCAGCTTTTTTTTTTCTTCCAGTTGCCATTGTAAATATATATATCACACAACTTTTGCCAATTTGTTTTTTTTACAGGTGTACAACTTATTGACAGCAATTACAATAATTGGCTGTGCAACCTTACCCTTAATCAGTGCAATTTTTCCATCACCATTAACTCCTCCCTTTTCTACCTCCACCCACTCCTAGTAGCTACTAATAAACTTTGGTCTCTATACATTTGTCATTTCTTTTTTTTTTTTTTTTTAATATAAATGACATCATGTAATATTTATCCTTTTTTGATTGTCTTATTTCACTCAGCAGAATGTCTGCAAGCTCCATGCGTACTGGAACATGTATCAAGACTTCATTTTTCCTACTGGCTGAGTAGTATTCTATTTTATATATGTACTATGTTTTGTTTATCCATTCATCTGTTGATGATCATTTAGGTTGTTTCTAGATTTTGGCTATTGTGACTAGTACTCCAGTGACCATTGGTGTATAAGTCTCTTTTTGAGTCTCTGCTTTCAAGTCTTTTGGGTATATACCTAGGAGTAGAATTGCTGGGTCATATGGTAGTTCTATTTTTAGTTTTTTGAGGAACGACCACACCCTTTTCTACAAGGCTGTACCATTTTGCATTCCCACCAGCAACAGATAAGGGTTCCAATTTCCCCACCTCCTCGCCAATGTTTCTTATTTTTTTTTTTAATTATTATTTTTAAATCTTAGCCATCCTAGTGGGAGTGAAATGAAATATAACACACATATAGAAAAAATGAACACATCATAAGTATATAGCTTAATACATAATTACACAGTGAAAACAATTGAAACACTACCACCATTTGAATAAATAGAAGATTACTGGCACTTAGAAGCCTCTCAGGGCCCTTCCCAGTCTTTACCCTCCAAAGGTAACCACTCTCCTGACTTCTGCCTATAGGCTGTTTTTATACTCTATATGAACAGAATCACTCATACATTTTTCTGTGTCTGGCCTCTTTCGTTCAACATTATGCTTGTGATATTCATTCATATTTTATAGCATCCCGTCAGATGAATATGTACTGATTTAGATATCCATTTGGCTGTTCATATTTGTGTTGTTCCCAGTTTAGTGCTAAAACAAATAGTGCAGCTATAAAAAGTTTTGCAAAATGCCTTTTGGTACACGTATATATCTATACTAGGGAAATCTGTGCTGCGAGGAGTAATGTGAGATTCTGTAGTAAATATCTCTAATCAATTTTCCAAAGTGTACCAGTTTACACTTTCACAGCAGTGTATGAGAGTTTCGCTTGCTCCAAATCCTCACCAACTCTTGGTATTGTCAGTCTTTTTAATTTTAGCCATTCTGGTGGATATGCAGTGATATCTTACTGTGGCTTTCATTTCCCTAATGATTAGTGGTTCAGTGGTAGAAATTTTGCCTTCTATGCAGGAGACGAGGGTTAGATTTCCAGCCTCATGCTCAGCCACCGCCTGTTTGTAAGAGGAAGCTTGCATGCTGCTATGATGCTGAACGGTTTCAGCAGAGCTTCCAGGCTGAGACAGCAGACTAGGAAGAAAAGCCTGTCAATCTACTTGCAAAAATCAGTCAATGAAACCCTATGGATTACAACAGTCCGATCTGCAGCTGATCTGAGGGATAGTGCAAGACAGGGCAGTGTTTTACTCTGTGGTGCCATGAGCTGGACCCACCGGACAGCTGCTAACAACAAAGGAGCATTAGTATGGTCAGCTCCAAGACTCCGTACTCTAGGTAGCACAACAGCAGAGGAAGAAAATGACATTGAACAGATGCTGATGGAGATCAGAGGACAGTGGACAAAGAAAAGATAAAAAATGGTATAAAGGAAAGAGAACATCTGTAAGAGAAATGCTTTCCTTGCGTCCACTCCGTGCCCTGCCATGATGTGGCATAAACCTTTTGGAACTTAAGTCAATCCCAAATACAAAGGGAGAAGACAGCAGGGTGGTCAAGACAGTTAGTGGAATTCATAAGCTGCTGAGAAGAAGTCTGCGGAATAATTAGATGAAGTTGTCCGTCGTTGGGCAAAGTGGAGTATTGAAACAGAAACTCAGTCATTATAGGAAGAAAAAGGAAGTTCCATATTTTTGCATAATATAGCCTGTGTCCTTGAAAGTTGCATCACCTTATTTTTAACTACCAGGCTATACCATCACCTCAGGAGAAAGGAGACTAAGCCCCCTTCTTTAGGACACAGGGATTAATGGAAACGATGGTGGGATGGAGGAGAGAACTAACATTGACTAAGAACCAAGTGTGTGTTCATTTACCTAACGCTATTTTAAAAACCTTCACAATCACAGTCAATGTCTCAGTGAGTCCTGACACGCACCTTCTGACTCATGTGTACACCTGGGGATGCCCTCAATCATAAAAGCTGACTTTACCCATGAGTGTTCGAGGCGTGGCTCCCATCCCCACTGCCTAACAGAACACTTACTCTCTTATTGTCCTGGAATGCACATCTCAGGTCGATGTGAGCATCTTCTTCCAGCGATTTTTGGATTTTTGCTTCATTCAGACTCTCTTTCATTTTGCACCCATCCTTTACCCAGGGCATTGTCTGTGAGACCTGTTTTTTGACAGTAACCCTATTAAGTCTCAATTTTTTTTCATGCATAAAATAAGTAAGATAATATATATTTGTAAAAAAAGCTGTTGCCATCGAGTCGATTTCGACTTATGGTGACCCTATGGGACAGAGTAGAACTACCCTATAGAGTTTCCTAGGAGCCCCTAGTGGATTCGAACTGCCTGCCTTTTGGTTAGCAGCCATAGCTCTTAACTACTACACCACCAGGGTTTCCATATATTTGTAAAGCTAATGTAAAGATTTAAAATGATATATTTAAAGCCACAAATTAAGCACCTAGACATAGCCACCACTCAGGGGTGGTGACGACTGCTCGTTGTAGCAGTGGCAGTTGTTGAACTTTGGTTTCGGTGTAACATGGTGCTTTTAGGCTGCCTATTTTTTATTGGGGAGGCCTGCTGGCACAGTGGTTAAGAATGTACTGTTAATCTAAAAGTTGGCAGTTTGAATCCACCAGCCGCTCCTTGGAAACCCTATGGGACAGTTCCACCCTGTCCTATAGAGTCACTATGAGTCGGAGTCAACTCAACGGCAACTTTTTTTTTTTTTTTAATTATGGTTAAGAGCATGATTCTACGATCGGACTGGGTCCAAAACATCCCCCTGCCACTTACTAGCCACATGACCTTTGGCAAGTCATATAACCTCTCTGAGCTTTAGTTTCCTTCCTTGTAAAATGAGAGTGAAATATGTATCGACTTCAATGAGTATAAACCAAAAAAATGAAAAGAAAACTCATTCCTTTTGAATCAATTCTGATTCATAGTAACCCTATGAGTATTCTGATGATTAGATGAGATAATATGTACAAAGCACTTATCACATTATCTGGAACATATTAAGTGTCAGTCATTGTTAGTGTTGACAGTAACAAGAGAAATAGAAAGTGAATTACTTAAGTTGGCTTAGCTAGAAAAGGTGGATGTAAAGGGTCAATCTTAGGCTTATCTCATTGCTAAACCCACATTCTTTCCACTGCCACAATTCTAAAATACAAAAATCAAAAAAATATCTAAAGAAAACATGTGAATGGGTATAATCTATTGGTAAAAATTGTATTATAACTCCCATACAAAATACAGCTAATAGGATAAACTTTGTGAACTTATTGGGCTAGTCACATTCATAGAAAAAAAAAAAAAAACTCTATTTTTAAGGGTAGTAACTATAATTCTAACCCTGCCATCACATAAACATTTAGTTCACCCTATGAGCTTTTTTATGAGCAATAGCAAATTAGCCTATAATTACTAAAGGAAAAAGCACTTAACCACTTCGCCACCAGGGTTTCCATATATACGTATAAACCCCTCAAAGATCCCAAAAGATCCTGAGAAGAACTTACTATAATTTTCCTGATTTTGCAACTGATGAAAGCGAGGCCTGAAAAGCCTAAGTAACTCATCTAAGGCCACAGAATTAAAAACCGATGAATCTAGAACTTAGTCACAGGTGCTCTGATGCCGGCCAGACCCTATTCTGGCTCCACTATTCTCTGATGTCCCATATGCAAGCTGAGAACAAAGTAAAGATTAATTTTTATAGACAGTTGTGATTTGTCACAACAAAACGGGCCGTATACTGGGATTGGGGTGGGATATTGGGATTAAAAATAAAGCTCAGTAAATTTTTTACTGGTAGTGCGTCTATGGAATCATGATTTCTTTTTACCATCAAAGAACAAACCACATAGGTCAAATCCTCCTCAGGGAAAAAAAAGGGCATCAGTATTTTTTCTCTTAAAAGCAAATTTCTTTGTAATGATTACTTCGCCAAACATCACGTGCTCAGTCCCCTGGCTGTTTAGTCTGAATCTGGCCTCTCAGACTCTGACATTGCATTAACAGGTGAAAAAATGACTCTGAACCCATGAGCGAAAACAGGAAGCATCACACACATACACGTGACCTCTGCTTTTTTCCCTCCTCTAACATCGAGAATCTGACCTGAGTGTGCTTGTGTTTGAGTGTGTGTAGTTTGTTTTGATGGATAGTTTGGGAGTTGGAGTTGATTTTGAAATAAAGTCCTTTCACTTTGTTCATCCGTCTGTATCCAGAAGAATACTTCTGTGTAGAGGAACTGACTAATACTGGCTGAGTATATCGTGGCAGTGGTGTCAGACCTCCTTTAACTTCACAAGGGGGAGGGAGAATCAAGAACAGCCCAAGGATGATTCCTATGAGGTGGAGGTAAGACATGCCTCCTTTCTCCAACCTTTTTACCAATTCTGACACCAACCATCCCTCCCACAGCACTCTCTACTTCTCTGCTGAGTTGGATAATTCTTTACAATGGCCACACAGAACACACAGACCATACTCACAGTTATGAAGCTTATTAGAAAAGTAACAGGTTACAATTCAGGTTCAGAAATGCTCAGGATACAGGATGGTTTCTTCTCAGCTATGCTTGCACACAGGCCTCATTTTGGCTCCTCAGCCTCTGCCCAGCTCATGCAAGAGTTACAAGGCTCTTCTAGCTCTGCTGATAAATATCCTGAGGCATCCCACTCCACAAGTAAGCCTTGACGCACAAGCACTCAGCTCTGGCTCCGTGGTTTGGCAAACCTATCTCCACCAAGTGCCCAGGGGCACCCTACTCCTCTAGCAAGCCTCCTGCCCAAAGGCACCCAGCTTTCTCACTCCATGAGCCGAGCCATCTCCTGTCAGTCTCTTGGTTCTGTTACTGCCACTTCTCTGCCACTGCTTTTCACTGTCTTCGGTGTTACAGCTTTCTCTCTCTCTCTCTGTCCCCTGGTTCCAGGAGGTTCTTAGTGCAGCGATCCCAGGTACAAAAGACGTGCTCCAATCCTGGCTCTTCTTCCTTGGTGGTGGTGAGATCCTCTCTTCCCACCTCTGGGATGGCTCATTTTAAGCCTAGCGGGATGGCAAAACTGACCAATTCCCCTTGGAGGACCACAATTAGCTTATTTGTATAGTCCCATCCAATCCCTTGGGTGGGAGTTATAAGACCATAGCAAGAAAGTCCATATAAAAGTGATCCTTTGTACCATACATATACGTATTAAAAAACCAAAAACCAAACCAAACCCATTGCCATTGAGTTGATTCCAACTCACAGTGACCCTAAAGGTCAGAGTAGAACTGCCCCATAGGGTTTCCATGGAGCGCCTGGTAGATTTGAACTGCCAACCTTTTGGTTAGCAGTTGTAGCTCTTAACTGCTATATCACCAGGGTTTCCATGTATACATATACATATATCATATACATGTACATGTTGTCTTAGTTATATAGTGCTGCTGTAATGGAAATACCACAAGTGGATGGTTTTAACAAACAAATTTTATGCTCTTACAGTCTAGGAAACTAGAAGTCCAAATTGAGGGTGCCAGCTCCAGGGGAAGGCTTTATCTGTCAGTTCTGGGAAAGGTCCTTGTCATCAATCTTCCCCCTATCTAGGAGCTTCTCAGTACAGGGGTCCTGGTTCCAAAGGACACACTTCTTTCTTGGTGGTATGAGGTGAGGTCCCTCTCCTCCTGTAGACTGAGTCCTGCCTCACTAGCATAACTCCCTCTAATCCTGCCTCATTACATCATAAAACCAAAAAATCAAACCCATTGGTCGAGTTGATTCCTACTCATAGCATCCTTATAGGAAAGAGTAGAACTGCCCCATATAGTTTCCAAGGAGCACCTGGTGGATTCAAACTGATGACCTTTTGGTTAGTAGCCATAGCTCTTAACCAGTATGCAACCAGGGTTTAGGTTAGGATTTACAACACATGGGATAATCATATCAGATCACAAAATAGTGGACAACCACACAATACTGAGAATCATGACTTAGCCAAGTTGACACACATTACTGGAGGACACAATTCAATCCATAACACACACACATATTAAAAAAAAAAAAAACTAGTGCCGTCGAGTAGATTCCGACACACACACATATGTATATGTAAGTATACGTATATGCGTAGGGTTTTCAGACCTCCTGCTCTGTACTTTCAATGCATAGATTAATTTGGGGATCCTTTATGCCTTCATGAATATTTATGGAACTCTTATAAAGCCTGAAATAATCTGAAGACTGGGTTGGCCTAAGAGTAAAAAACAAACAAACAAACCAGTTGCTGTTGAGTTGATAGTGACCCTGTGTGTTGCAGAGCAGAACTGCTCCATAGAGTTCTCTTGGTTTCAGACTTCGAGGAAGCAGGTTGCTAGGCATTTCCTTTTAGGTGAAATTGGATGGATTTGAGCTGCAAATCTTTAGGTTAGTAGTCGATTGCAAACTATCAAGCAAAAACCACTCTCTTTAACTTAGTCCTATAGTCAGAGTATCTGCCACCTAATTTTCACTGAAAAACCACAGCATGGATACAACTCAGAATGTGGTCCTCTGAGTTACAAGGAGGGGCTTCCCCAGGGAAATTCGTTTGCTGCAGAAGCAGTGAGGTTCCCTGAAAAGTTTACACATTTTCAAATTTTGCAGTGGAAAGGCTATTATTATAGCTTATTATTATACAATATTATGTAATGTTATATAAGAAATCCAATGACACATTGCATTGGGCAAATCTGCTGCAAAAGACCTCTTTAAAGTGTTAAAAAGCAAAGATGTCACCTTGAAGACTAGGGTGTGCCTGACTCAAGCCGTGGTGTTTAATCACCTCATATGCATGCGAAAGCTGGGCAATGAATATGGAAGACTGAAGAATTGACACCTTTGAATGACGGTGTTGGCAAAGAATATTGAATATACTATGGACTGCCAGAAGAATGAAAAAAATCTGTCTTGGAGGTGGTACAGCCAGATTGTTCCTTAGAAGCTAGGATGGTGAGGTTTCATCTCACATACTTTGGACCTGTTATCAGGAAGGACCAGTCGGTCCCTGCAGAAGGACATCATGCTTCGTAAAGCAGAGTGTCAATGAAAAAGAGAAAGACCCTCAACAAGATGAATTGACACAGTGGCTTCAACAATGGGCTCAAGCATAACAATGATTGTGAGGATGGCACAGGACCATGCAGTGTTTCCTTCTGTAGTATATAGGGTCGTTATGAGTCGGAGCTGACTTGATAGCATCTAACAACAACAACACTATTATAACAAACCGCCAGAGTCCTGACCTTTTAGAGACTTGAGGAAGTCCACAATCACCAAAGGAAAAATTCCATTGTAACACATATCCTGCTATCTTATAACAGACCACATGGAGTCCATCCAGCCTGGGCCTGGTCTGGGTGAATTGACAGGCTGAATTCAGGCTCTGCTCTGCTGATTTCTAGCTGCCTGGGCTTGGGCTATTTGTTACCTGATCTCCTTGGCAGAGTTTGCTTATCGGTAAAATGGGGCAACAGTGCTTCCTGGTGGCCTTGTTGGGTCTTCAAAGCACATCAAATTTGTTAATGTGCTTTGTAAACAATAGCAGATCATAACAATTTTAGCTGTTTATTGATTTCTTTTTATAGTTGTAGACGTGAAAAAAAAGTCTTCTGGCATCTTGGAAGCTACAATTTTCAACTAAAGATGAGCCCCGAACAGGAAAATAAGGCTTTCTTTGAGATTATATAGAGAATCAATGCCATGGGAGTTCTTATCCCAAGTATCTAAATTTAGGTAAAGGGATGATCAAGGTGATTGGATAACCTTAAGCTCTGGATATGTGTGTGTGTGTGTGTGAGAGAGAGAGAGAGAGACAGAAATTTGTGACAGGGTAGTAGTAATGAGGCTAAAATGAACTTTTTTGCCAACCTTAATTTTTTTTTTTTTAAATGATCAATTGCATTAGTTAAAGAGCTGCAAATGTAAAAGTTGACTTTGGATATACTAATACCCTGAAAGTTTAATAGAGAAAAGAGTAGTAAGAGGGACAGAGGGAAAAAGAAAGAGAAGTAAAATTTATATGCATTGATTTGGTGCAGAGTTGCTGTGAAACATGTGGAAAGGAAGACATTCAATGATTAGAACCAGATAGTGGTGGTAGCAGCGGCAGCAGTAGTAGTAGCAGCAATGGTAATAGTAGTGGTAGTAGTAGCAGCAGTAGTAATAGTGGTCGTAGTAGTAGCAGTAGTAGTAGCAGCAGCAGTAGTAGTAGCAGCAATGGTAATAGTAGTGGTAGTAGTAGCAGCAGTTGTAATAGTGGTAGTAGTAGCAGCAGTAGAAGCAGCAGTAGTAGCAGCAGCAGTAGTAGTAGCAGGAGCAATAGTAATGGTAGCAGCAGCAGTGGTAGTAGTAGTAGCAGCAGCAGCAGTAGTAGTAGTAATAGTAGTAGCAACAGCAATAATAGTAGTAGTAGCAGCAACAGCAGTAGTAGTAGCAGCAGCAGCCATAGTAGTAGCAGCAGCAGTGGTAGTAGTGTTATTAGTAGTAGTAGTGGTAGTAGTAGCAGCAATAGTAATGGTAGCAGCAACAGCAGTAGTAGTAGTAGCAGTAGCAGCCGTAGTAATAGTAGCAGCAATCCTTCTCCATAATACATAATAATACATAGGTATCTTTAAAAAATACCTGTCATTGGACTATGCCATCTTGCTTGAAACCCTGGCTCCCCATTGCTTTTCCCACCTCATTGACTAGAATGCTTGGTCTCCCAGCTTGCTGCGTGCCAGAATCATTTTCATTCTTAAAAATGTCAGGCTGTATAAATCCAAAGTCTCAATGTAAGTATCTCTCTTTATTTTCCATCATGGCATCCTATTCTTTACCTTTATAGCACTTTTTCAACATGTAATTAAAATTTATGTTTGTTAGTCTTGTTTGCTCTTTATCTTCTGTCTTTCCAAAGAGTATGTGAGGACCCATGAGATCAGCAATAATATAATCTTTCACTCATCAGTGAATATTTAGAGCCTGGTACAAAGTAGGCACTCGAAAACATTAGTCGATTGAGTAAAGGAAATAATGAATGCCTGCATGCATGAATGAATGAACTCCCTGTGAAGACTACCACATCTAGTCATGATCTAGAAGAAATCGCAAATTTTAACTGTATTCTATCACATACAATTTTGCTTACTGAAAGTGAAGAGGACTTGAAGCACTTACTGATGAAGATCAAAGGAAAAAGTATGAAAGTTGTCAAGGATTTCATTTTACTTGGATCCACAATCAACACCCATGGAAGCTGCTGTCAAGAAATCACATGATGTATTGTGTTAGGCAAATCTACTGCAAAGGACTTCTTTGAAGTGTTGAAAAGCAAAGATGTCACTTTGAGGACTAAGGTGTGCCTGACCCAAGCCATGGTATTTTTAATAGCCTCATATGCATTTGAAAGCTGGACAATGAAATAAGGAAGACCTAAGAAGAACTGATGCCTTTGAATTATAGTGTTGGCAAAGAATATTGAATATACCATGGACTGCCAGAAGAACAAACAAATCTGTCCTGTAGGCAGTACAGCCGGAATGCTCCTTGAAAGCAAGGATGGTGAGACTTCATCTCAAGTACTTTGGACATGTTATCAGGAGGGACCAGTCCCTGGAGAAGGACATCACACTTGCTGAAGTAGAGGGTCAGGGAAAAAGAGGAACAACTTCAAAGAGATGGATTGACATAGTGGCTGCAACAACGGGCTCAAACATAGCAACGAGTGTGCTATGGCATAGGACTGGGCAGTGTTTTGTTCTGTATTACAGAGTCGCTATGAGTCGAAATGGACTTGACAACGCTGAACAACACAACATTCTCTCACACTGACAACTGCTTCAGACTCGAAATGTGGAGTTGCCCTGCCTGATCACCTTGCCTTTCCCATATAATTATTCATTCACCTCCTTGTTAAAAAATGCTTCTTTGAGGCTGATGTCATTTTTCAATTCCATCCCCATATTGCCTAGTTGCTCTTTTACTACCTCCCTTGTCCCTTCCCTTATTAATCAAAGACATTGGCACTTGTATAACTTACCCAAACCCTGGGTTCTCAGTCCTTGACCTTCTACTGTTAGTGATCCTTTCCTCTACTTCCCCTGATGAGCCTTCTCCCATAGAAATCGTGGTCTTAACTTATCTACCTTCAAAATTATTGACTTAACATAACATTTTCACCATCCGATTTGTCTTTTCAAAAACCTCAACTGACAACTTTCTTAAAATCCATTGACATCTCAGTCCAAAGATCACTCTATTTTTTCCCAATCCAAAATCTTGCTTTCCATATTTTTCTTCTAAATCATTTGGATTCCATGGTCCTTCGTGTCAATTACAGTCTTGCCAATATTTCAAACTACCTTGCCTTTCTGTGTTTCCTTCACCCATCTTTCCTCTTAAACCCTATGGGAATCCAAACATGTGCTTTATTCATACCTACATCTGAGTAGTCATGTGTGGCTGGAGAATGTTACACAGTAGTGCAGATTGATCCCTGTACCGCTTCATCATCACTGACCTCTAGTAGACCCCCAGTAATTCTTGGAAAACTTCATGTGATACCTGTACAACTTGCATTCCTGCTCAGAACTCTCTCCCACCCTCGATTTCCTTCTGCACTACCCAGGTAATAACAAGATGGGGTAAAGTGTTGAGTGGACCTTTTCCCACTCTTTCAGGCTTATCAACCACTGCCTATTCCACATTCTCAGAATGGCTGCTGTGGTACTAATTATCTCCTTGAGGGGCTGACTGGGAGGTGTTTGCTCTACAAAACTTCTGTGATCTCAATAAAGAAGGGAGGACAGGAGTATGAGGCCACTTTTTGGGGAAAGTAGTATTTATGAAAGAAGGGAAGGGACAGGCAATGTCATTTGGTTCATTTCCTTCTCTAAGTGGAGGACAATTGCTGCCAAGTGAATTTCTCATGAAGTTGATCGCTGTCTGTAATAAGGTGAGTCTCAAGATTGTCGCCTGGCTAATAGTTGCTGAGATGCAAGACCTGCAGACCTGCAGACCTGACTTGTACTGCTGAATTAGGGAAATAAACACGAATAATAAATAGGATGGTTACATACTCAGACACAGGAGAACATGGACTGTATCCTTCAGTTCCCAGTAGTCCCAGAGACATACGTATGAAGGATCTCACAGTGTCCGCAGCCACAGGGGAGTAGGGGGTGGGTGGGGGTAAATGAGGTTATGGGACTGGGGATTAATGGGAACTTCAGCAGTTGAGGCAAAGGGTCTAGAATATCTGAATAATGTGGTGAGTTGCCACCAGCTAAGGGTCAGCAATTGATTCTTGGCTCTTACGGGGCTAACCTTTTCCAGGGGAGCTGCTTGGGTTTGGACTTCTCCATTTGGACCTATTGAGGTCTCTACCTGCCCTCTCTGAATCTAAAGATAATAAACTAGAACAGTAGTTAAGATCAACAACTTAGAGCAGAGTCAGCTCTCTTTGGGGAAGGACTGTCTTTTTCTATCTTCTCTTTTCCTTGCTCCGATATCATCCAAGCAGATGCAAAGAAGAGGAAAGGGCTTAATGACTCAGTAAGCAGACCATGTCTATGCACCATCTGCACCCAAAGCTACTCAAACCAAAATCTAAACTCTTGTTGGGGAAGGAGACTTTGAAAAAAATAGTAAGTTCTAATATTAAAGTGGGCTAGGCCAAATTTAAAAACTAAATTTGTTGAAAAGTTATGGAATCAAAGATATATTAACAAAAAGTCCTGCTGCTTAGAGGAGAAGGGGAATTTTTTTTTTAGAGAAAATTGACAGCAGTTATTAGAAAAGTAAAACAATCCTGTGTGCATATGATCATACCTGTATCTAAACCCATCGTCTTTTTCCTCCCTACTGATGCAATGTAGGAAGTATGTCCCCTCCTATCTAAGATTGTCCTTCAATATTTTACTTGGGTCCAATCCATTCCAACCTTCTCCACAATCTGATTGCGTTGATTTTCCCTTAGCTCTGCTTGCAAGTAACTATTCTCCTACACTAACATTTAAATGTGCTCAATTTCTCCCATCTTTACAATTCTTCCCTTGACTCTATATCCATCTCTGTCCATAGCCCCCTTCTCTTCTTGCTTTCACAGTAAAATATCACAACAAAATAATTGCATATATTATTTCTATTTACTCTCCCTCTATCTACCCCTCCTCCTACTACAGTACTGACTGCATTATTCCACTAAGCATCAAGAACCCAGTGTTACTGAATCCATGGACACCGCCTCTTTTCCAAGCTCATTTACCTCAATAATTAACATTTTATATTGCTCAACACTGCCCCCATCCCCCTTCTTGACATACTTTCTTCCTTTGACTTGTTTGGCTGCTTTTTCTCCTACCTTTCTGGCCGCCCCTCTTCTGGCTCTACGGCAGGCTTATGCTTCTCCATTCAGCCTTCGAAAGCTGGAGTTTCTCAAAGCACATTTTTAGGACCCCTCAGCTTTATACTACCCTCTCCCTAAAACATTTTGTTCATATACCTAGCTTAATTTATGAGCCAACATATACAACGGTTATTCTCAAATATATGTATATCTCTAGCCCAGGAATCTTTTCTGAGCTCCAGAATGCCTCAACAACTACTCAGTAGCCACTCTAGAATATCTTAAAGGTACATTACAGTCTACATGACCAAGGCTAAATTCAAGATCATAGTTGCTAAAGCCGATCCTGTTTAGTAAATGATGCACTGTCCATTCAGTTGTCATCCTTGTCTCTATGCGCTTCTTTACTACCCTAACCCATCACCTGCTTCTATTGATTTTATCTTTTAAACATCCCCCTAATCTATTAATTTTCCTCTATTTCTGTCTTCTCCATCCTGGTCCACCCTAGTCCTTCGTTTCTCTATTAGATGACTGTGGTAGTCTTCTAAGGGATCTATCCATATCCAAACTTCCTATAATGAATCCTACAGTGCAGAAGCAGGACCACCATTTCCAAATGCAAATTCGATCATGTCATCCCTCTGCTCAAAATCCTAAGATAAAGAGTAAAATCCCAAACATGACTTACTAGTAGTCAGAGAAGTCAACTTCATCCTAGTTTCTAGCCTCATCCCACACCAAGCTCCTCCTTGTTCTGTTAGATGCAGTCACACCGACCTTCCTTTCCACCTATAATTTGGTTTCTGCTTCTTATGACAGGATTTTTCACATGTTCTTCTTTCTGTCTGAAATGCTTTCTCCTACCTGTTACCTTGTTAACTCCTTTTAATTCTTCATATCCTTGACCAGGTGAAGAACAACAACCCAAGGAAGATCACAGCCTAAGTAAGGTTCCTTTATTGTTCAACTTGTTTCAGTTTATAATTGTGCATCGTGAATATAATTTTTTTGACAGTGACCTTCGTCATCAATGACTGGTGTAATATCTGGCACAATGTAGGTATGCAGGAAAAAAAATTACTGTTTGAATGAATGGCTGAATACTTACACACGTACATATTCTGGGTTGATTTAAATACAAGTTCAGATATAATTCATTGTTCACTTTTCTCTGTTCCTCTAGTGATTTGAGTTTTCCGCTATTACAGAATTTACTACAGTACCTTCAAACCTTCAATTCACTTATCATATGTGTCCATCCGCAAACTGCGACCTCCTTGAAAGTAAGGTTATGCCGTAATTGAGCCCTATTTTTCCAGACCTAGGAGTCCCTGGGTGGCACAAGCAGTTAAGCACTCCAAGACTAGCTGAAAGTTTGGAGGTCGGGACCCATCTTCAGGGACCTCTGAAGACAGACCTAGTAATCTGCTTCTGAAAGGTCACAGCCTTGAAAACCCTATGGGGCAATTCTAGCCTGCATACATGGGATTGCTGTGAGTCAGAATTGACTCAATGGCAACTAACAACAACATGTTCCCAAGCCTAGCGCCAGGTTGGGAACATAGTAGATGTTCAACAAATATTTATGGAGCTGAATTATACACAAATCATAAGGGATGAGGAACTGCAATATGCTGAACAAAGGTAAGGGATAATTATTACCAAATGGCTTGAATCATTTCCCGCTACACTAAGGACTTCTTAAAATTTGCTGCTCCCAGTAAGTAAAGTTACGCCCAATGTTTTTTTTTTTTTTTCTGTTCAGCCTCAAGCTTACATGGAAGGAAATTAAATGTCTCTTTCTCAGATTCATTTATAACTCTCTTCTCAGCTGTTGTGTTCCACAATGCTTTTGAGAATTCTTTTCAATTCTCTTTGTCTTTTTCTCCCCCTTCCTCCCTCAGATGTTTGTAACCCAAGGGAAAACAAAGCGCTTAAATGCAACTAACACCGTAATCATACACAGGCCTCGGATTGTACACGGAACAAACAGAAACTAGGAGCTCTTCCACTCTCTTTCATGTCTTCCTGACTTAGATCCTGGTATTCGGACACTTTAAATGCAAATTTACCAAAGTAACAACCTTTTACATTTGGGGTAAGCCACTGAAATCTTTTTAGTTCTAGCTGAAATAATATAACCACAATTTCTTCTCTGACCCCAGTATTTTCTTTTTTCATTTTAAGAAATGCACATTAAGTCAATTAGAGGAAGATACAGAGAACTTATAAATATATAAATATGATAGGAAAATGCTCTTTTCAATTAAGTAATAATAAAAATATTTATTTCTATTTTCATATTCCTTTTTATCGAAGGTTCCCAAAGCACTTTTAAAGACTATAGTTAACGTTTGTTTTTGTCGTTAGGTCCTGTTGAATCAATTTCTACTCGTAGTAGCTCCATGTAACAGAATTGAACTGCCCTGTAGAGTCTTCTAGGCTAGAATCTTTATGGGAGCAGATTGCCAAGTCTTTCTCCTGGTATTGCTGGGTGGGTTCGAACCACCAACCTTTTGGTTAGCAGCCCTGCACTTAGCCATTGTGCCACCAGGGCTCTTTATAGTTAATATAGAGAACAAAAACTGGGTACTCATTCATTAGAAATCTTGTCACATGTCATCCAGATGGTTCATAGCAGATTCATCCATTAAACCAAGATGTAATATGCATCTCCTATGGGTCAGGTGAGCTAAATATGTGCAGAAGGCAGTTTATCCCACTTCTAATTTCAGATTCAACCAATGCCTTGATCATTGAATCTTTCTCTGACGGACAAAACCAAGAGATTTAAATGAATTTAGAGAAGTTGTGAGGAACTGAAGGGTGAGAACCTATTGGAACTCTGTTCTGTCTCCAGTAGCCAAGTTTTCCTTTCACTAGCACTGGAGGAAAAAATAGCTCTCTACGAGTGGATGAGAGATTTCCAGGGTCACTGGGATGCTGTGTGATTATCACCGTTAGTGTATGTCGCCTCCCAAGTAATATAATCTTCTTCCCCATTCTTAACTCTAACTCTGAGGTGCCTCTATGCAAACAAAAATCCTAATGGATTAAAGGGCCAGCTCACTCGTTTCCTCCCTTTCAGCATTTAAAGAAAAAGCTTCTGCCCTCTGCCCAGTTGGTTACTGCCCTTTAGTCTATTCACAGAGACAAGGTATTTCCCTGTGTACACCGCTTTCCTTCCAAACCTGCCTTTTTGAGAAGCATATCAATCCTAGGATGTTGAAAGACCACCTCCACCCCCACTTTAGTCTTCATAATTTGGCCTTTCCTACATGCCCTGTCCAGTGGAATAAGATATCATTAATCCAGCAAAAATGCAATGAGTCCCTCACAGGCATATAGGACCACATAAGAGCTCCACACAAAAGAAAAGTGTTGCGTTGATACTAAGAAACACGATTCATTGGAGTTTTTACTCCCCTTCCCTTATCAGCTACTCATTCAAGACACTGAAACCAGCTGTTAGGAGGAGCTGGAATTTGCTTTACAAAAGAAAACCTCCCTCTGTGCATAAGTTCTTTTCTTCCTACTGATTCTAGTGTTAATAGTATTTGACAGGTTGGTAATTTTTTTTTTTAAACCATAATTCATTTAGCGCCTTTCTGCTTTATTATTGTACATTTTACAAACTGGTGCACAGAAAATGTTGTTTTTTATTTTTTAACAATTCTATTCCTTCCAGTAATCATTCACTCAAGAGAGCTGTGTGTTAGTCTTGTGGGCGCAGGGGAGTGAGTTGTGGAGGTGCCAGGAGGCCTTTAGAGAGAGGAAGGAAACCTGAGGAGAGGATGAGAGGGGAAAGTGTTGGAGGGATGGGAGCAGGAGACAGAAACAAAGACAGAAGGGATAATTAGATGCGGTAACAACTTCGTGAGAAAACAATGTCAGGAAAAGCAAACACAGAGAACTGTGAAGAAGAAAGCGGCATAACTGTACCATAGCTTTAAGCTCCTTCACACAGAGTGGATTCTGAGTCCCTGACCACCTGTCGAATCTTAGAAGGGTCTGTGAAGTTGCCTTGAAATTTCTGAGTTTTTAATGAGAGGGAGGATATTGCTTCTCCATCTGTTCAAAGTGAAATTACATACACAAAGGTGGAAGGAAGGGTCAGGCCAGAAGCATGACATACGCGTTCGAGGCTTTTGTCTACACAGAAACTGTTTCTGCCAGCCTCCTTGGGGGTAGTATGGGGTAGGCATAGGGAAGCTCTCCGAAGCCCACCTCTTCCCTAAGCTTCCATAGATCAACCGATGATGTAAGAATTCTGAGATGTCCCAACTCCTTTACTGGGAGTCCATGGACAAAGGGAGAAAGTGGAGACACCATTCACCCAAAGACCCCTTACTCCAGGGGGACATGCGAGTTCATTAGGACAAATGTGCATAGGACAGCATGTGTTTCAAAGCCGTGTCTGTCTACCTTTATTGGGCAGCTACTAAGTACCTGGCATTGTGCTTTTTGTTTTGCTTATGTATTTCTCTAATCCTCACATCTCTGTGAGGCATGACTATTTCCATTTTACAGATGAGGTAAGAGAATCTGAGAAGTTAAGTATTTGATCAAGGTCACAAAACTAGTGAGGGTTAGAGCCTAATTCATGGCTGACTCTTAGTGCAAGGGCCGGATTTTACCAGTGTGCCTACCTGAAACTTGCATGGAAAAAAAAACACAGGGAGCACAAATTGGTTTGGAGCTCTGGGGAGTTTGTCAAAGTGGCTTGCACAGAGTGGGAATCACCCTCCCTGGTCTACAATAAAGCGTAAGCCTGAGAACAAGGATCCCTCCTGTCAACAGCGTGAGGATGAAAACAAAGCCACTAAGGAAAACAGCAAGGGACGAGTTCCAGTTTCATGAATGACACTTCTATTCAGCTAAGATACCCCGAATGGTGGGAAACCAAGGATGGAAACTTGAGGGAAGTGTTGTTTTCTTTCCCTTTTTCTGTTTTATTCCTGACCAAACAAAGGGAAAGAGCATTCCTCTGTACTAACCTGTGGGACTAACTGTGCCTCCATTTCATCTTTTTACTTTGTCAGGAGAATATCCCTCTGGAGAACAGGATAGCATTACCTATTAGAGTTGAAGATGAACAATCCTTTCAACCCGGCAATTCCACTTCTAGACTTGTGCCCAGGGAAAGGCCTTCATATGTGCACGAGGAGATGCCATCACAAATGGCACGGCAGCCATGTTGGAAATAACACAAAGCACGGAAGCAAACACTCTCCACAGAGGGATGGGTAAGTACACTGTGATTTATCATATGAAGGAATACGTATTCAATAGTAAAAATTAAGAAATGCTAGTTCCCGTATCAAATGAAAAAATCCCACAAATAAAACTTTCAGATTTTAGAAGAATGCACATGCTATGATAACATTCGTATACATTTAGAAGCATGCCAACAACACTTTATATTGTTTAGGCATGCATACATAGTGTTGCCCTCTGGCGCATGGGGGTGAGTAGATCCGAAAAGGGCTCACAGGAGGTAAAACACACTTTGTGAAGCTGGGTAGTAGAAACACGAAGGTTCATTTTATTTTATTTTTTTCTTCTTTTTCTCTATGCCAAAAATCTTTCGTAATAAAAACCCAAAAGCTAAACCCATTGCTATCAAGTCGATTCTGACTCATAGTTACCCCATGTATTTACAGAGTAGAATGACTCCATAGGGTTTTCTTGGCTGTGAAATTTATGGAGGTAGATGGCCAGGCCATTCTTCCGCAGCAGTGCTGGATGGGTTTGAACCACCAACATTTAGGTGAGTTACTGAGTGCAAAATAAGTAAAAACAAGCACAGAAACCAATGAGCTCCAACAAGCGATCATTGTTGGAATTGGTGTTCAGAGTTTGAGAGATTTAAAACATGGGGCAGGCCCACGGTCCAAGTAGAGGGTGCTGTTGCTGCTCAGAACCTCAGATGGTGCTGCTTCTCACTGGACCACTTGGGTTGCTTTGGGGGCGGGCAGTGCTGTGAAGCAGACAGAGACGTAATGGGGGACATACAGAGAGAGGGGGAGGATGAAGACATGAGCCGATGTTCTGGCTGATGAATAAGAGGAGGGGATCTTGTTAATCTCACTGGGCTGTTGTGCTTGAAAGGACACACTTTGCTCCCAATCAGTCACTTACGTTATTATTTCTCTCAGCGGGTTTCAAGCTTTCTGCAATTCTCTGTTAGTTAATAAGGAAAGTGAGAGATGCAACAGTTGCTTTTGCTTGGCTGGCTTGTAAAGGCTTTGTCACTCAGAAATGGAACAAAGCTCCTAATAACACCCTGTGCTGCAAAGGCAAGTGTCAGAGAACAGACCGAAATCAATTATCTGGGTGAGACTCGGAGACGGGAGGAGAGGCACACACGTGCACCGCAGCACCCAAATCACACAATTCCATTAGCAAGGTTGTTGCAGCTCTGGTGGGGGTGGGGGCAGAGTGAGGCAGGAAAATTATAATTAAAAGCCAATAAGTGAAAACAAGCTCCTGTTGCCCTTCTGTCATGGTCCTGATCATAGACGCGTTTCCATTGGTTAGTGGCTGGGCCCTGCAGTGGCTCTTGAATGAGTCAAATTCGAAAGATGCAGCTTCCATGGATGGGCATGCTGGCGAATACTGCTTGCTCATGGTGTTTAGTAACTAGCGAGGGCTATGGGCAGTGCCTGTGACGTGCTGAGGGCCTGACATAGCATGTGGAATGGGCTGCTTTGGAGATTTTCAGTGTCTCTCTTGCTGAATTAATATTTAAGGACATATAAAGAAACAAATAATTGAATGAATGAATGAATGAACATGGTAGTTGAATGTGTGGGCAAATGGCCCATTCAAGTTTTTCCTAAAAATCAACACATCAGAATTATCTAGGGCATCTTTTTAAAATCCAGATGCCCACACCATGGCCCAAACCAACTAAATTTAAATTTCTGCCAGTGGGAAACAGGCTTTGTAGTCTCACATTCTCCCTAGGTGATTCTAATGTGCAGCAAAAGTTGCCACCTTTGGACTAGATGATGTCTTAGAGCCCTCTTCTGTTGGAGTTACAAGCTTTTGTCATGAACTTGCAGACAGAGTATAGAAAGAGCACTCATAACTCAACTTGGATGCTTGGGGTCTGATCTCGCCTCTGCCAATGACTATCTTTGTGACTTTGAGCAAGTAATCTAAACTCTCCAAGTCTCAGTGTCTTCATCTGTTAAAAAAGAAGAAGAGTAACTAGGTCATCTTTTGGTTCCTTTGAGTTTGACAGCTCTGTGACCTTGAAGCTTCACGACCCAGAACTCATACAGAACAGGGGTGTAAATGTTTATTAAGTGCCTTCTCTGTGAGCTAGACACTGCAGGGAAATCAAAGATGTGCATTTATCAAGAGGCAGGGAGAGGACATAGAACTCCAGTTTTACTGGAGATAGATGCTAGATAGAAAGACAGACAATTGATAAGGGTACACAGCTGCATAGATAAGTGCTAAAGAAACAGACTTTGACACTGTTGTTATTCCCACCCAGTATTTCCAGCTGTGACACAATGACTCATGTAGGAGGTATCCAAGAACTACTGATTAATTGATATGAATGAATGGCATGATCGAATGAATGAATGGTGCCTCTAATGTATTAATAAGAGTGTGGCTTGTCTTTGGAAACTGAGTGTTCCCACCTCACCAGATGTTAAATAGCCATCCTCCTACCAACATTCCAAGAGACAAACTGCTGCTGTGAAGTGTGTGTGATGTTCTCCAATGCCCCACGCAGCTACACAAGCCCACGGATTTGGCCACTATGCACATTTGTGACTTTGGAGCCAAGAGGGCTGTGGCTCCTCCTTCAGCAAGGGCAAGTAAACACCAAGTGAGATTTGAGTCTATGTTGCCCAGTAGGGGTCTTCATACCTCCATGAAGGTGGTTTTCTGTTTTGTTTTAGTGTGTTTTACCCATTTACAAAAGTCAGTAGAACAGATTCTGGTTTGGAAGCAGGTAGGCCTGGGGTCAGGGGAACCTCTCTGTCAGGGTTACTGAATGGATGGAATAAACCCATGTAAAATTAACTCAATGGAAATCATTGTAAAGGATGCACTGCACCAAGAAGGTGGGTTCTGACACAAAGAGGGGAGATTTCAGGTCATTATCCCCCTCAGACTCCTTTGGTGGATGACCAACGCGTTGGTGCTGGGGGCAAAAATCCGCTAATGTGTGACAGTAAGAAAGTGCTGTGTGTGCGTTGTAAACCTCCTGCTCCCAAGCCTATCATTTTCAGTGTTGGTGGTGAAAAACGTGTTTGAAAGGAAGCACGGCCAAGAGGGTTCACTTTTATTTACAAAGATTGTAAGTGGTACAAGTCAAACCCCACAATAGGAGCTGGCACCAGCCCCATTGACTTCTCAGCCCCTGTGAGGTTAGGAAAACATTCAGAAGCCATTCACTATAAATCAATTACATAAAGAGGCAGCAATGATTCTCAAGTCAACACACACAAGAGCTGGTAATTATTGTTAATTGGAACGGTGCAGCCAAGCCCTCATACTGGACATAGAGTTACCTCAGATAAGTGGGGTCAGAGGGAGGCAGACAGCAGGAGGCAGAACGAGTGGAGCAGTCAGCTATGAGGCTGGGCACTCCTTTGACAGGACAACCTTTGTAAAGACCCAGATGAAGGGTGTACAAAAATGCTGATAAATACCCCTCACCATAAACTGGAGCATGAGCTACAAATGGCAAAACAGCAGAAAATCAGAGGTGGTGCTCTGCAGAGAACTGCTAGAAGTGGCAGGCGAGAGACAAGCTACCTGGAGGCCAGGCTTAAGCCTGCATCCTGCTTCTAATAAAGCAAGAGACTGAGCAAAGCAGTTTTAGATTCAAGTGTTTGTTTTTTTTTTAAAAAATCAGACTCATTATTAAATTCTCACTCTCTTTAAATCCTTAAAAGTGATCTTATTTTCACACACATCTGTTCCATGTGAAAAAATTCTTAGTCTTAAATGCCATATATATATCCTGAGGTCTTATTTCTTTGGGTCTGTTGGTAATGAGTCAAATGTGTTATTAATATACAAGTATGAGGTGGCACTGGAGTCTGTCATGGAAAATCAAGCAGGTATACCGAGCACTCAGACAAAGTAAATTTGAATCCAAAGAAAGGCTGAGCAGTTTAGAGAGAGACTCATCTTAAGATACTGAACTTAAAACTGGAAACAATAGACTCAGTTGAAGTAAAATTAGGAGATGTGTCCCCATGTACCCCTGCATTACAAAGTGCCCATGTAGCCTGTAGCTATGTCAGAAATATTTGAAAATAGATGCTATGACACATTAAAAGGATCAGGTATGATATCTAGAAGTTCCAGGTGACACACTTAAAAACTCATGGAGTGCATGGGAACTAGCCAAATTAATTCAGTATTTATTTTATTAACACTCATGGAGTATCTACTATGTTTTTGGTTCTTTGCTAAGTACAGGCCCTCGACCTAGAAACTCAAATCTAAGCCCTGGAACTTAAATGAGGCTGACATGAATTATGACCCATTTGGGCTCTACTCAGAGCTCCACCCAAGAATACCGACCTATAAACTTGTAACCTCTAAAAGATCTAAAGGGGTATGGTGAAAAGTACACCAGACTTCATTTTAATTCAGACCGGTCTCTATAGAGATAAATGATTTGGGGGTAAGTTTCTAAGATCCAGCTTCATCTGTCAATGATGTGTTGGGCTAGACAATCTTCAAACTCCTTTTCAAGCTTTAATATCTAAGAAACTTATTCCCCTACCTAAAAGTCAACTGCTTTTGTCTTTAATGCACATTAACAATACCTCTAATGTAAGGTGTATCCAAGAAAAGATATATCCCAAATTTTGTAAAAAAAAAAAAGTCAATTCTCCCTTTTTTATGGCTTTTAAGAAACTCATACCAGATAATCTTGGGGTGGCTGTCTACTACTTGAGACATACAAAGACCGAAGGACAGATGCTGCACCCCTAGGCTACATGACACTTAATGGAGACTGTAGACTGATTTGGGATCATCATATAAGATGCATTCTTGATGCACAACTGAGCCTCTGATGTTTCCCTCTATGTATTTGCTTGGAGTGATCCAGAATAAATCCTCTTGTGGCTATGCATCTCTGGGTTCAGCCTTGGTTGTTACATAATCCACAAATGCAAAATGTTCCAGCCACTAATGAGAGTACCTCACACCTAGAAACAGGAAAGCAGCTGATTCCCTTCTGCTTTCTAAATTGAAAATAAAGGAGGTGAAGGACAAGATAAAATAATTCAGTTAGGTTCTTAAAAACACTGAAATCTAAACTATTGTCACTTTTGCCTGATCTCTTTCCCTGTTTCCAGCTCCTGGCTTCCCAGTGCACAGCCCCCCCTCCCCCCCACCCCAGTCTGCTACTCAGTGAGGCTCAGACTTCCAGGCAGCCCAACTCACATGCTGGAATCTGCTCCTGCCACCCAGAAGAAAGCAAGATTAAAGGCAGCTGCTTAATCCTCCTGCAAAGCTTCTTAAGTGTTTCTATCAGGGTCAGCTCAGTCAGTGCTTACTCAACCTGCCTCTGAAAAATATCCCAATTTAGGCCTTTCTGCTGACTGTCAAGTTGAGAGAAATGAGAGACTGGATCACAATTGAGAGAAAGGCAGGGAAGGGCTGCAGGTGACCGAAGGGCAGATGTGGGGAGAAAGTAACCTCACCTCAGGTCCTGTGCAGAAGGGGGTTCTCATTCCCAATCCCAGGATAATTTTGGTTTCATTTTTCATTGGTTTCATTGTTCCCCCTCTCTACCACTCAAAGGAGCCCCTGGGTGGTAAAAATGGTTAAGTGCTTGGCTGTTAACTGAAGGGTTCGCAGTTCAAGTCTACCCAGAGTCACCTTGGAAGAAAGGCTTCTAAAAAATCAGGCATTGAAAACCCTATGAAGCACAGTTCTCCTCTGGCACACATGGGGCTGCCATGAGTTGGTGTCGACTTGACAGCAACTGGTAACTTGTACCATTTGAAAGGATTCTTGGTGAATTCTACCAATACGTGCAGAGCACTTACTGTGTTCCAGAAGTTGTGCTAGAAGATAACTGTGATCAAGAGGTATCATCCCTATTATCCTAGAGCCCAGCCTGACAAGGGAGAAACCTGGCCTAATGAGCAGCTACAAAAGAGTGTAGCCTGGTAATGGCTGTGATCGAGGCACGTGGGAAGCTGGGGAAGCATGTAAGTGCAGTCCAAAGCCAAGCATACTTGGGTCTGGAATGCTTCCCAGAAGGAAGTCATATTCAAGCTCTAATCTGGCAGATAAATTGTCATTAGCCAGTCCAAGCAGAAAGGTGGGGGTGTGGGCTGGTGGGAGATGGAGGTAGATACAGGTAATAAAGGGAGCATTGGGGATGAAAGGGTCACAAAGGCCAAGCCTAGTAAAGTAGTTCAAGCTTGATCCTAAGGGGAACAGAAAAGCATGGAAGTATTTTAACTAGAGAGCAACATGATCAGATTTGCATTTAAGAATATCACTGATTGCTGAGTGGTAAAAAGACTGGAAGAGAGCAAAAATGAAGGAGGAAGATCAAAAGTCATTGCCTGTAGCCTGTTGGTATGGGAAGTTGACAATGGAGCTGAGAAATGGTGTTGGTTTTGAGAAATGTTTGAGAGGATAGGTTGTCAGTGTTTATTTGGTGATTGAATGTGATGGCTGAGGAAGAGAAAGAAATCAAGATTAAAGTCCAGGTTGCTATACTGGATACCTGGGTGGGCCAACAATGCATGTAGAAGAGGTTCTTTAGAGGTTGTGTGAAAAGCAGTACCAACAGTGCAGGGAAACAAGTGGGAAGAAATTGGAGTGGTTTAAAATGGAGGTGCCTCTCACTTCCCCATTCTGTTCTATAAATTTTCTTTTCCTTGAATTTATTAAGAATGGGAATAGATTTAACAGTGCCTTTCAGAATAAACACCATTAATAAAAAACAAAAGGCGTGTGTGTGCGTGTGTGTGTGTGTAAACATATTGTCATTGGGATCTACATGAAAGTGGTTCTGGAATCTTTGTTTCCACACTGACAAAGCTTATGCGTAATAAGAACATATTTGTGTGGACTGGCAGTCTGGCTTAGCAGAGGACCAGCTGGGGGAGCCACCTAGAGGGATGCTGGAGGAGTAAGAGCCAGGTGCAGGCTTTCAGAGCAGCTTTGCTAATGATCTGGAAGAGGAATTAAACTGCACATTCATGAAGTTTTCAGCTGAGTATCAAAAAGGGAAACATCAGGGAAAATAATTGGAGTAAAACCCAAGCGGCAAGCAGAGAATAGGGATTGTATGTACCCATGTTTGTACTGGTAATTTATTATGGGACCAACTTCTTTCTGAAGAGATGAGAAGCGTGCTCAATTAAGATCTCTAGGAGGTACATTAGCTCTGTCAAGTCACTAGGTTTTGGTTCATTCAATGCTTCATTAGGTGTTAAATGATAATAATAATAGTATTAATCGTACATGGCTAGCATTTATTGAACTCTTACTGTGTGCTTGACACTAAGCTAAGCACTTTACTTCTAACATTCTATGAATTCTATGAAGTAGGCACTGTTACAAATGAGGAAACAGAAGATTAGAGGGTTTAAGTGACTCATCCAAGATCTTACAACTATTAAGAGGAAAAGATGAAATTAGAACCCAGGTCTCTGTCATTCCAGAAATTCTCTTCCTAATCCCTATTTTATACTGGCATTAACACAGCGTACGTGATGTTTCAACCAAATTCCTAGAAGAAATAAAAGGATAATTGTGATGAGCTGATGCTTAAATATTACTTCTTTTGTTCAGTATCCCAGGCTCCCCTGGGGAAAAGCCTAAATCTCTCTACTCCCCAAACTCCAAGTCCAACCTTTATTAAAACTTTTTCATGATGTGTTGGTAATAATTATGTGTATGTGTTTTCCTCATTAGCTTATGAGAAGGAATATTCTTCATCTTTGTGCTCTCAGCATCTAGCATAGTGCCTTGAACTTAGCAGGTTCTCAATCAATTGTTTTGGAGGAATGAAAGCATAACTAGATCATAAAGCATGGATGCTATTAACTAAGGTATAAAATAATTTGCTGTCATGATATTAGTCTTTTGGTTATTGGAAGAAGTACATAAAACACATTAACTGAATTCATTAATGTGTTTAATAAATTCTCAGTTCTTGATACTATGTGCTTATTTACAAGCAGAGAGCACCCCCAGTGGCATGACTTTGATGACCATTTTAACTATTGTCACCATAATCTTCCTTATCACACAATTGACAAACATATCCAGAAATAAGATAGGGCAAATCTAAAGCATTATCATACGTACCAAAAGATCCTTTACTGTACAATAGTCCACACTTTTTAACTAGGTGCAGCAAGGCTCTTCATGATGCTGATTATGACTCAGCTTCATCTCCTGCATGTCCCTCCTCAAATTCTTCTTTTCTCTTGTATCATACTAGCTTAAGGTCCTCAAGTTTGCCAGTCACTTGCTTTGGACAGATACACATGTATACCTTTTTTCCCTTATCATAATCTCACCTCCTCTTTTTTTTCCTTCAATTTTTGTATTCTTACCTTCTACTCCTCCTTCAGCCTCAGTTCAGATGCTGATTTCCCTGAGAGTCCTCCCTATTATCTGACAGCCATCCCCACCCTCTCTTTTCCCTGTGGGAACACTCCTGAGCATTCCCATATAATCCTCCCTGGCATTTATAGCAGACATCATCAGGTACTATCATTGCTTTCTCACCTTCTCTGTGCCCCATGGTCTATCTTAGTGTCTCACTTGCTGGTGTGTCTCCATATCTAGTATAATGCCTGGTGCATAGTAGGTTGTATTGAGGAGGAAAAAGAAGATGGAGGGGTACAGGAAAGGAGAGAGGGGATAAAGGCTGGCAGGCAGAATCTAATGCTATCATGCTGTTTTTCTAATGTTGAGGGACAGATATAAAGTACTCTTCAGCCAGCCAATTTAGGTCCAGGATTCTATCCTCATGCATGAATGCTTAGCTGGAGCTGATCCAAACATCATTATTTGTGAAAAGGATAAATAGTTCCCCATTCTCTCATATGTAGTAGACATTAGTCCACACACGATAATGGCAGCATTATTAGGGCAGAAACTAAAGAAAATTAAAAGGAGTGGGGGAGGAGAGAGAGAGAGGCTAATTCTGTAATTCTCTTCTACTCTTCTAGGCAAAGGGCAAATGAAACTATGAGAAGGCAAGAGTTTGGGGAGGCAGAATGGACCATTAAAGTCATTCTTGTCCTTCGCATTGTTGCTGTACATAAACTTTGAGGGTATAAGACTGGGGAGAGATGAAAGCCATGTTTGGTTCGCTAGCAATCTCTGCACAACTAAATGTCATACCAGCGTCATCATCCACTGCAAACACTGGATTCAGGGAAAGTAGGGCAGCTTTTTATAAAATCTTCTGGCTTCTTCCCTGCGATGATGATATAGGTAGCTGAACATCTCCAACCCCCTACAACAATTTAAGAAAAAATAAAATAGCAATAACAGCTCATCTCTGATGGACTCAGAGATCTAATGATCAGTCCAAGAAATAAAGCACCTGGCTGAAGGCAGAAGGAAAAACAAGACTACAGGCAGGAAAATCTTTTTCTCCATCGCTTACGAGAGTCTCTCCTGCCCTGCCCCTATGTAAACCAGGAGCCACAAACACAATGAGTGGTGGGGAGAGCCATGCCACGAAATACAAAGAGTACCCAGATCCCTAGTACTAGCTAAGCAGTAAAGGAAGAAAAATTTTACTTTTACTGACAGTCTGCTTCTTCAAAGTTTTAATATCTTTCTGGAGGCAGCAAGAAAAATGGAAGAACCTGGAGAAATCAGGCCCCTCCCAATCTAACAAGACTGAAAAAAGGGGAGGGGAGATAATTTACATTGCCTCCAGGCTCCATAAATAATAGACACATATTGGAACTTAATGGAGGTAAACAATAGGGTGATTCTCTGAGTCTGCCCCCAGAGACTTAAAACTATCCAAAACAACTAAAATCTGTGAAGCAGGATCAGAACCTTATATCACAAAGGAAGTGCCTGAAGCCCCACTACAGAAGTGGGCAGGGGGCATGCAACCCCAGGGCTGCCTAGCCAGTGCTGGAGAACTAAAGACCAGAGCTTCCTCTACTGGAATTTAGGGAAGAGAAAGAATATAAAGAAAAAAAAAATTCCTGACAAAGGAGAAGATTCTGAGATCCAGCATTACTACAGCAAAATACTCGAATGCCTCAGGTTCAACCAAATAATTATAAGGCATACAAGAACACTGGAGATGATGGCCTAAGTACAAGAACATTTAGAAGAAGGTGGGATTAGTCCTATTGAGGCTGTAATAATGGGGAAAATAGAGGACTTTTAAAAGACAATGTTTAGTATGTTAAAAAAATGCAAAGAACACACATGTAAGACGGAGGTCCCCAAGCTGCAGAAAATTCCAGTGCCTCAAGCAGCTTGCTTGGCATGCCCTGTTGCCTTACATTAGAACCCTGGTGCTTTTGCTTGGCTTGCCAATAGCTTTGCATTAGAATTCTGGTCCCTTTGCTTGGCAGGCCCCATAACTTTACATTAGAATCCTGGTTCCTTTGTTTGGGATGCCCTTTAACTTTATATTAAATCCTAGCCATGCATGAAGTTATGTGTAAACCCCATCGTACCTGCATAGTATGATTAAGAATGTTGCTGTTGTAACTTGTTTGAACCTCCTACCTGTAAACCCCTTAAAGTAACATTTCCCCTCACCCTCTCTGAGCAGTCTTGGCCACAGCAGCCCCAACTGTCTCCTTTGCTTGAGCAATGAAATAAAACTGCCTTTTGACTCTAGGACCTTGGTCTCTTGTCTGTTGGCTATGATGAGTTGCACTAAGCAGAACCTGGGGTTTCCACCTGGCAACAAATGGAGATTGAAAACCAAAATGAGAAGCTTAATAAGGAGATAGAAGAAATAAAAAGGAACCAAATAGAAATACTGGAAATGAGGAATAAAAAGCTTAATTGGAAAAGGCAAGGGAGTAATTCAACAACAGATTTGAGCAAACAGAGGACAAAATAAGTGAACTAGAGGACATAGTAACTGAACTTACTAAGTCTCAAGAAAAACAAGAGAAAAGAATGAAAAAAAAAGCAAACAAAGCCAAATGGAATTGTGGGACACCAACAAGAAATTCAACATAAGGATCATGGAGGTCCTAGAAGTAGAGGAGAGAAAGAAAGAGATAGAAAGAATATTACAAGATACAATGACAGAAAATTTTTCCAGACACTAATAAGGAATTGAACATGCAAATCCAGAAAGCTAGGTGGATTCCAAGCAGAATGAATTCAAAGAGGTTTATACCAAGACACACTGTAATCAAATTCTTGAAAACCAAAGACAAGGAAAGAGTTCTGAAAGTAGGAAAAGAAAAGCACAGTATAATATGTAAGTGGTCTTTAAAAAGACTAAATACCAATTTCTCCTCAGAAACTCTGGAGGGCAGGAGGCAATGGAATACCACATATAAAATAGTGAAAGAAAAGAATTGTAAATCAAGAATTCTTTACCCAGCAATCCTGCCCTGCAAAAATGAAGGTGAAATCAAGACATTCCCAGATAAACCAAAGTTGTGGGAATTCATTACCAGCAGACCTGCTCTGTAAAAACTACTAAAGGGAGTCCTTCAGTTGGAAAGGAAAGGACACTAGACAGATAATCAAAGCCACACATGGAGAACAAAATTTTTAAAAATAAAAGAGAGATCTCAAGGAGGTAGTGGAATGGGCAAATAAAAGGGCCAGTTGTATTGTATCTCCAGTGGATAAATTTAATAATTAAGTTCTACGAGCATTATAACTTCAAATGTATAAGACAGAAGTACGAATTTCACCTAATGGATACAGCATGTATAATGATATATTGGTGCCACAACTCTAGAGATGGGAGATGGAGGAACAAAATAGGAACAGAACTTTAGCATGTCTATGTTGTATGTTACTTGTTGATGTGTCAAATGTTGGTATCAAGCTAAAATAAGTTGTCGTAAATGTAGTTTTTTTTGTAATGTACTTTTTTGTGGTAACCACTAAGAAAATATTTTACAAATATACATACAAGGGGAGAGGAAAGAAATAAAAAAGCCTCAACATAAAAATGCAACTAAATACAAATGCAAAAATAACAAAAATATAGAAATTGTGGGAAAAAGAAGAGCACAAAACACAATTACAAAAATGAAAGAAATAGGCCCTTCATTTACAGCAATTACCTTAAATGTAAATGATTTAAAATCTCCGCTCAAAAGGCAGAGAGAGGAAGAATAGATTAAAAAAAAGAAAAAGAAAAGAAAAAGAAAAGAAAAACATGATCCATCGTTATGCTATCTATAAGAGACACATCTTAGGCCCAAGGATGAAACAGAACTGAAGTAAAAAGATGAAAAATAACATACCATGCATCTAGTAACCAAAAGACAGCAGGGGTGGCTACAATAATATCAGATAAAAAGCATTTTAAATCAAATTTATAAGAGATAAAGAAGGAAATTATATAGTAATAAAAGTGTCAACCCATTAAAAAGATATAACAATTATAAGTATATATGTATCTAACATCATTGCCCTAAAATATATAAAACATATACTGACACATCCGAAGGGAGTTATAGACATTTCCACAATAATAGTTGGGGACTTAAATATACCACTTTCAACACTGAAAAGAGCATCTAAAAAGAAGGTAAGTAAGGGCATAGAAGACTTAAACAACACCATAAAGCAATTAGAACTAATGGACATATATAGAACACTGCACCCAAGATCAGAACAACATCCACTTTTCTCCTGTTCGCATGGGTCACTCTCCAGGATAGACCATACGCTAGGCCACAAAACAAGTCTTAACAAATCTAAAAAGTTTGGAATTATACAAAGTATACTTCCTGACCACAAAGGAATGAAATTAGAAATTAATAGCAAAAGGAAAACTAGAAAACACACAAATACATGGAAATCAAATAATGTTTTAAAATAAGCAACCAATGAGTCAAGAAGAAATCAAGACAGAAATAATAATAAAAACCTGCAGTTAAATAAAAATAAAAACCATACCAAAACATATAGGATGCAGTGAAGGCAATCCTCATAGGGGAATTTATAGTAATAAATGCCAGTATCAAAAAAGAAGAAAGATTTCAAACAAATAGTCTAACTTTGTAACTTGAGGAACTAGAAAAAGATGAAACAAAACCTGAAGCTACTAGAAGTTGGAAAATAACAAAGATCAGAGCAGAAATAAATGAAATAAGGAATATAAAAACAATAGAGAGAATAAATAAAACCAGTTGTTTGTTCTTTGAAAAGACCAATAAAATTGATAAAACTTTGGCAGGCTGGTAAAGAAAAAAAGAGAAGAGATGCAAATGACCAAAATAAGAAACAAAAGTGGAGACACTATGACTGATCCAAATGAAGTAAAAAGGACCATAAGAGAACACTATGAACAACTGTGCTCCAACAAACGTGCTGAGATAAAATGGACAAGTTCCTAGAAGTACATAACCTACATAAACATAAAAAAAATTTCAACAGATCCTTAACAAGTGAAGATATTGAATCAGTTAAAAACAAAAACTTTCAACAAAGAAAATCCTTGATGAGATGGCTTCACTGGAGAATTCTACCAAACATTCATAGAATTGACACCAATCCTGTTGAAACTCTTCCAAAAAGTAGAGGAGGAAGGAACACTCTCTAACTCTTTCTATGAAGCCAGCATTACCCTGATACCAAAGCCAGAAAAGGCACCACAAGAAAAGAAAATTATAGACCATTACTCCCTGTGAGGAGCCCTGGTAGCACAGTGGTTAAAAGCTCCACTGCTAACCAAAAAGTTGGCAGTTCGAATCTACCAGCCACTCCTTGGAAACCCTATGGGGCAGTTCAGCTCTGTCTTAGATGGTCGCTATGAGTTGGAATTAGCTCCATGGTGATGGGTTTTTGGTTTACATTCATTCTGAATATAGATGCTAAAATCCTAAACAAAATGCTAGCAAAAAGAATTCAACAAGATATTAACAGAATTATACACCATGATCAAGTGGAATTTATTCCAGGAATGCAAGGATGTTTCAACATCAGAAAATCAATTGATGTAATACACCACAGTAATAAAACAAAGGAAAAGAACCACATGATCATTTCAATTGACACAGAAAAGGCCTTTGATAAAATCCAACACCCTTTCTTGATAAAAACTCTCAACAAGATAGGAATAAAAGGAATGTTCCTCAATATTCTTAAGGGTGTTTTTAAAAACCCAACAGCTAACATTACACTCAATGGAGAAAAATTGAGAGTTTTCTCATTAAAAAATGGGAATAAGACAAGGATGCCTGGTCTCACCACTTCTATTCAACATTGTATTAAAAGTCCTATCCAGAACAATAAGGCAAAATAAATAAATTAAATTAAATAAATTGGAAAGGAAGAGGTAAAACTATCTCTAGTCACAGAAGACAATGATTCTATATATATATAACCCCTAAAAAAAAAAAAAAAAAAAAAACACTGAAAATCTGCTAGAGCTGATACAGGAATTTAGCAAAGTTGCAGGATGCAAGGTCAATGCACAAAAATTAGTTGGGTTTCTATACACCATCGATGAGAAATCTGAAAAGGAGATTAAGAAAACAACTTCACTTACAATAGCGTCTAAGAGAATAAAATACCTAGGAATAAATTCATGCAGTGATGTGAAAGACTGATATAATTAAAATTATAAAACACTGCTAAAAGAGACTAAAGAAGACCTAAATAGATGGAAAACCATTTTATGTTCATGGATTGGAAGACTTAACATAGTCAAGATGTCAATACTACGCAAAGCGATTTATAGACTCAGTGCAATCCTGATCAAAATTCCAACTGCATTTTTTTTTTTTTTTTTACAGAAATGGAAAAGCTAATTCTCAACTTGATATGGAAAGGCAAGAAGCCCCAAATAATCACAGTAGCTTTAAAGAAGAAGAACAAAATAGGAAGCCCCATACTTACAGGCTTCCAAACATATTGCATAGCTACAGTAATCAAAACAGCCAGTCTGGTACTGGTTTAATGATAGACACATAGACCAATGGAATAGAACTGAGAACCCAGAAATAAATCCATACATCTATGGTCAACTGATTTTCGATGAGGGTGCTAAGTCCTTTCAATGAGGAAAGAACAGTCTCTTCAACAAATTTTCTGGGCAAAACTGGGTTTTCACATGCAGAAAAAATGAAGCAAGATCCATACCTCATATCCATAAAAAAAAAAAAATCAATAGATCAAAGACCTAAATGTTAAATCTAACACCATGAAGTTCTTGGAAGAAAATACATGGGCAAAGCTGTGGCACCTAATTTTTTTTGGTGATGCATTATAACAGATGAACAAGCAGCAGAAGACTAAATAGAGAATTGAGACCTTGTAAAAATTACTCATGTTCATCAAAGGCTTTACCAAAAGAGTAACAAGACAACCTACAAACTGAGAAAACATCTTTGGGAATGATATATCCAATAAAGGTCTAATATCTGAAACACATATAAAATTTCTACGACTTAATAAACAGACAAATCAAAAAACGGGCAAAGACATGAACAGACACTTCACCAAAGAGGATATTCAAGTGTCCAACAAACACATGAAAAGATGCTCACTGTTATTAGATATTAGAGAGATACAAAATATAACTACCATGAGATACCACCTCACCCCTACAAAAATGGCATTAATCAAAAGAACAGAAAATAAAAAAATATTGGCAAGGAAAACAGTATGGCATTTCCTCAAAAAACTAAAAATAGAACTACTATAAAAAAAAACTACTATATGACCCAGCAATTCCACTTCTAGGTATATACCCAAGAGACCTGAAAGTAGTGACACAAACAGACAAATGCACACCTGTGTTTATTGCAGGACTATTCACAACAGCAAAAAGGTAGAAACAACCTAAGTTGCCCGTTAGCAGACGAATGGATAAACAAAATGTAGTAAAACTACTCAGCCATAGAGAGAAATGAAGTCTTGATACACACTACTACATGGATAGACCTTGAAGACATTATGCTAAGTGAAATAAGTCAATCACAAATGGCCAAATACTGTCTGACCTCACTTATATAAAAGGACAATAGTAATATAAAAAGACCAGTGGGTATTAGCGGTTGCCTGGTGTGGGAGGTAAAAGGGAGACAGGGAATTACTCCCTGGGAGGTACTGGGTTTATGTTTATGGTGATGGGAAAATGGACATTGGTTAAGGGTAATTGTTGCACAACTTGATGAGTGTAACTGAAATCACTAAGTTCTACACCAGAAAAAGGGTGAAATGGCAAGTATTGTGTTATATATAACTTTACCACAACAACAGCAACCAAAAAAAAAAAAAAGATAAAGTTGCCATTACTACTTAAATATACCCAGACACCTCATGGGATTAGTTACGTCAGTTTGAATGTACAGGGTCATGGCTTTGTAGGACTGCTCAGTCAATTTGCCTAATACTGTTTTTAGAGTTACTGGTCCACTCTCTGGAGCCCTGGTGGTGCAGTGGTTAAAAGTCAGCTGCTAACCCAAAAGTCAGCAGTTCAAATCCACCAGACAATCCTTGGAAACCCTTTGGGGCAGTTCTACTCTGTCCTATAAGATCTCTATGAGTCGAAGTCAACTTGATGGCGATGAGTTTGGTTTTTTGGTGTTTGGTTCCACTCCCTAGTTTGGTGAGTGGTGCCTGGGGTCTTAATAGCTTGCAAGCAGCCATCAACAATGGGTTTCTCTTCACCTGGATCATCAGAGGAAGGAGGAGACTCAGGAATTGGAGAAGGAACTGGACTGCAGGTGTAACTGACTTTATTAACTAGTGCCTACTTAGCCATGAGACTAGAAGAACTGGATGGTGCCCCACTACCACACTGAACATTTTGATCAAGGACTCAGTAGATGAATCCTGATCAAAAAGAAAACTTGTGAAACAGAACTTCAAATTCTTACAGAATCCACACTTACTGGATCTACTGAAACTGCAGGAACCCCTAAATCTATCACTCTAAGTAAATCTTCAAACCATGAGCTGAAAATATCCCCTGAAGTCATCTTTAAAAAAAAAATAATAATAAGACACCCTATGGCGCACAGTTCTGCTCTGATACACGTAATGTTGCCATGAATGGAGTGAACTCCACGGCAACTGGAAAAAAAAATTATATATGTATATATATACACACTTATTTATATTTATATACAGGCAGTCCTGCCTTCCAGGTTCTATGGTCTTCAGCAGGACCACCAGGAGTCCAATGCTGCACCCTTACTCCCTCCCTCAGGATGGCACCAGGTCCTGTAGGTCAAGCTCTGGGGGGTCGTGAAGCCTTCACAGGGCATCAGGAGTGTGGGAAGTGAAAAAAGAAAACAACAAACAAACAAAAATAAAAACAATTGCTGTTGTGTCGATTCTGACTCATGGCAACCCCATGTGTTTTGGAATGGAACTGTATCCCATAGGGTTTTCAATGACTGTGCTCTTTCAAAATTAGACTGCCAGGTCTTTCTTCTGAGGTGCCCTGGGTGGACTGGCACCACCAACCTTTCAGTTAATAGCCAAGCACTTTACTGTTTGCACCATCCAGGGTCTCTGTGGAAAGTGAGGAAGGACTGAATGAAAGACTGGAACTCCTGTCAAGTAAATCCTACCTGAAACTGCATGGTATAGGAAAGTACCCCTCCAAACAATAAGACTTCTGGAGGGATTTCTTTGGGAGTTCCTTGTTATAAAAACAACCATTTAGGAAAATGTCTTAAAAAGGAAGAGGAGAAAGAGGCCTGAAGACTGTGATGTAATTTAAGATGAAGGAGGGGGACAGAAGGTGAGGTGGCTTGGAACAGAACCCACCTGCCCCCCTGCCAGCAGGTGAAAGGTACCATGGTCATACCCAGATGAACATCCCTGCTCAGTGGTGCCTGAGGGGACCACACTCACCTGTGAGTTCCAGCAGCAGAGGAAGCAGCAAAGAAGCCAGAGACAGGTGGGGCTGGGAGGCAGGGACAGGCATTGTAGTGGTCCCTGGAACTTGCTCTATTCCATTGTTGTCCCGGGGAGGCCCTGGACTCCAGGCTCTGCCAAGAGAGATGCAGCCTTCTTTCCCATGATGTCAGAGGAACTGACTGTGATGGGACGAGAGAGGTATGGGATTCTGGCAGTTCCTGCTTCAAGATTATGAATAGGAATCAGACACAATCTAAGAGGTTACTGAGATTAGGGTTACAAGGAACAGATATTTTCTGGAGAGGCCCTGACCAACTCCTTTTGTGCCCAGGCTCTGTGCCCTGGGCCCTTCATGCCATCTCAGCAGCACTTGTGGCCCTTCCTCTTCCAGGAGTCCCCGGGTCATGGGAGGGGTGGAGGCTTGTGCCCCAGAACCTTGTGATGGTGGAGGGCATGCTCAGTCTTCTGCATCAGCCCAACATCTGGGCTCAGATGAACTACACACCTGGAGTCAGGATGTGGGTTCACCAGGACCTGCACTGCATTTTAATGGGGGTCTCAGGGGAATGGTAGCCTTGTTCTCCCCAATCCAGTCTTGTCAGTGGTAACCATGAGCCCGAGTCAGTATTTGATGGGGGCCCCTGGTTTTGTCACCAGTTTTCTCATAAAGTACAGGTAGCCCTCCTTTCTTCTTCTTGCAGGAGAGGTAGCATTAGCTGAGCAAGGACTTAGATCCTGGGAGGGGCTTGTGGTTTCTGTTTTAGAGGATAGAGAAAGCCTGTGGTGGGAGAGGAGGGACCTTGGAGAGATCAACCTGCAGGGAGGACGACAGACCCAGAAAGGGGAGGGGCTTCTCTCCAGTCTGCCTCCTCATCTGCAGCCAGCTCTGGGAAGAGGAGAATGGATGGGTAGGAGAAACGCCCACGGGAAGAAGGTGCCCCCTTTTTCCACGTCTGAACAATGTCCAGCACACACAAGGATGCCCAGGGCCTCTCAGTCCTGAGCTCTTTACGTCTATGGGCCCAATGCCAGGCACTGCCTTCTGTGACTTAGTTTCTCCACTGCTCTGCACGTCCATGTCCTACCCAAAGGCTGACTGTATGTTTGTGATGAGAAGGAACAAAAGGAAAAGGGGAATCTAAGACAGGGTTTCATTGCTCTGTAACATACGTTTCTCTCTTCCCTTGAGACCTTATTATTCTAGCTTTTTTTTTTCTATGAGAGGTTCCATGCAGGAGCCTTGACAAGAAGCTGGCCAGAGTGTTCCCTCTCGCACCCATCATCCCAACTCCAATCCCTCTTTTGAATGATGACAGGTTGTGTTTTCCAGAGATGACCACATGACATTTCCTTCCCACATGCTCTTTGATACTCCTTCCAAGCAGCGTAAGTATAGGCCCCTCCCCGCAAATCTGAGCAGGCTGTAGCTATGGCTGAAGTGATGCCACGTTACTTCTGAAGCTGGACCATACAAACTCCCTGGACTTCTACCTTGCTCTTTTGGGATCCTCATGTTTGAAATCTGGCCACCACACTGTGAGGAAGCCCGAACTAGCACGCACAGAGAAACCACAAAGATACATGTAGGAGTTCTAGCCAATAGGCCAGCCAAGGTGCCAGCAAATAGACAGCATCCATCACTGTATAAATCAAGAGGCCTCCAGATGATTCTAGCAACCAGCAGTCAAGTCACCCCCTGCTGAGCCTTCTCAGCTGAGGGCTTGGATAACATACAGTAAAAACCCAAGTAGAGACAAGCTATTCTTGTGCCCTGTCTGAACTCTTGACCCACAGTATCAGTGATCATAATAAAATGGTTGTTTCTGGCCCCTGGTTGGGGGGCAGTCTTCTAAAATGTGGTTGACTATCTCAGAGCTAACAGGTGAGCTAAAGGCCTTGCCAATTCCAGATGCTGCCACAGCTGTATTTTAATATTCCAATACTAGGACAAGAGTAGGTCTTGCTATGTGCCTCTTATCTTCCCCTCACATACCAGTGCTGTCAATGCCACTGGCAATTTTACATGTAAATGAGCTCATCCATCACTCCTCACTCTGCGGCACTCACTTCTAAGCCTGCCATAGAGTTACACCATTAAATCTCCCTGCTTTACAATGTACATCATGACATATTTGACATCAATCAGCTGTGTCAGCCTGCTCACTGTAAACCATAAACTTGCTCTGCATCCTCTCTGCACGGGGTGATTAAACCTGCTTGGGGCAGCTTCCTGATTATGGTGATAAATGGTGATTCATTTCTGACTCTTTCTACCTCCACCTGTTCCTCACCTCTGTCCCAAGCTCCTTGTCCTGCTTCTTGGAGGAGGCTGTGGTCAGTGCAAAGTGCACCATGGACGCTAATGTGTACACTTGAGTCAAGTCCTGACCTTGGCAATTTCTGCTTTGGATCTGGGTTATGATTTGGATACTTTAAAATGAGGGTGAGAGCTGCATCCTCCATCACACCATGAGGACACTGAGATGAGCACTTTCAGTTCTTCAAAGGACAGTCCTTCTGCCTAGAGTAGAGGGACAGTCCAGGACAGTGACTCTCCACTCCCAGCGATGGGGACTAGCCACATGCCCTACAGATCCTGGATGCAATGCATGTAGGTTAGCTCTAACTACATCTCTTTCCTACTCAAGAAAGCATATCAGAATTCATAGGAGTGAAAATGACATTATTATAAGGATAATCTTGAAGCTGTTCTAATTGATTTTTTAAAACAGTTCTCTTGGAAACTTCAATACTTTATTGTTTGAAGTAACAAATTGCTTGTGACATGCTGGGCTGTTGCATCACACCAGACTGCTGATTGCAACACACCAGTGTGTCGTGACACTCCAATTGAGATCCACTTGACTAGATGGCATCCACTTTTTTTTCCCCCCCAAAGCAGGGAAATCCGAGATAATTTTAGCCATATGAAGAGATACTCCACTGAACTGACGAGGCAATCCATCTGATCACTCCAAAAGTCCTTTTGGCCTCCCTTCTGTTGAGTCTGTGATAACAGCTACTTTTGCTTCCTGCTACACTGACCAAGCCATCTGCTAACCAGTGGAGGCAGCCTCGATTGCGTGCGTACCCAAGAATATCTCCTAGGCAATAAATCAAAGAACTCTTTGAACCCAACAAAACCCAGAGTGGTAAGCAGTCTTTATCCACACTTACCCTGTTCAGCCGCAGACCTAGGACCTGCCCACCTGCCACTTTGTATCATTCTGGTTGCTCAGGTCTCATTTTTAAAATGATCTTATTCATCTACCAGAGTCCATAGTGGCTTGTTTAAACCAGGGTGTGCAGACCCATCTGGAAGGAGCTGAGTGAAGTCTTTAGTTATTGATATGCAGCCAGGAACTGGATTCAATGTCACAACATTTGCAAGTGCCCATGAAAAGTTAGGGTGTCTTTGGGGGTAGTGGCAGGGAGTGAAGAGAAAATATAAGGGAACATGACAGATAAAAAGGAAGGGAGAAATTCTGTTTGGGGGAATTTGGTTGACCTCATGAAGCACATCTTGAGAGAAGAAAAGGGAGGGAGGAGAGAAGCAGACAGCAGAGGAGGGGCAGGCAGGGAACAAAGGGAGAAAGTTAGCTTCTTGCTTTCATTCTTGGGACATCCAGAGTAATGAACCCTCTTTCTAGAGAAGATGAATAGGCAGCTGTAGAGATTATGAGTGAGGTTTTATTGCAGATCAATAAATCTGTGTCACAGATCCCCATCTGGAGGGAGTTTTAATTTAAAGAAAAGAGTGATGAGCTCACAAAGACGATAAATCAAAAAGTTGTGTATTCACGTATGCATTAACTTTCTATCAAAACACACATCGATGTCAGGCAGGAGTTTGGAAACAAATCTTGTAGGTGATTTGGAAGGACAGCCACTAGAGCCCAATAGCTTGCCTGCCTGTGGGACACAGTCAGGAAAGCTACTGCCTCACTTGGCACCCTGGCCTACATCTTTGATGAGAACCAAGGGAAGCAAGGATTTATATTGGCAACGTTAACAGGAATTGCTGGTTGTCACCAGATGACAGCTGCCTCAGATCAGAATCAGGGAGAGTTCTCCAAAAAGGGGAAAAGAGATTTCACAGTGACGAAACTGAGATAGCAGCAGGCCGGGGGAAGGTGGGGGTGCTTATCTAGAAAATTCTGAAACTGTGTTTGAACACAACTGGATGTGCTGGGTGTAACTCTGAAACATGTCTCCTGTGCCCCATCCCTTAAGTTTCCTGCCCACTCCATGAGTCCCTGCTTACATGAATGGCCTCCCACACAGGATGGAAGCACTTGGCTGCCAAGGAAAGCATGGTCACCAGCAAATGACAACCAGCCTCCTGCAGTCTGTGGACAGGCTGGGCACTGGGGCAGGGTGTGGGGAGGTGTAGCAGCTCCCCAAGATGTCCCAAGAAAGCTGGCAGGATGGAGTGAAAAGCTGCTTATTTGCTAATCAGTTTGTGCCATTGTTGCATAGTGTCTAGATGGCTGCACCATTCTTTCAATGAGAGCTGTTACAGAAGTCAGGGATGGGCCTAAAGAAGTTAGCCTCTGAGTGTATCGCCCAATCGATCTGTCAGTCAATCAATACTCTTATCTCCCTCTCTGCATACGTTTCATGTATTCGAATTGTATGTGTGTGTGCACTAGTGCTAATGTATCCACTCACCATATACGTGTGCACTCATTCTTTAATTTTCAAACACACAAGAACTGAGACACACAGCTCGGTTCACATCGGCACTGCTCAGTAGATATAATGAATCTCATTTTAGAGATGAAAAAATTGAGACCATAAGGGATCAAGAAGCTAGAATTCAAGTCCAGTTCTCTCTGCCCTCACTCTGCAGGGTTTCCTCTTGTCCCATGATGCCCCCTGGTGTGTTTGTGTGCATACACATTCATCCTCATATATACCTGACTCCTTCCTCCATTTTCAACCTAATCTTTACTATCCCTCTACTGCATGGACTATTCCACAGCCTGGTGACTTAGTACAGACTTTGTATGAGCTGCTTCCCACAGCTGGGAATGCCCTCTCTACTCCCATATGAAATCTTACTCACACATCAACACCAAACTCATGAATCCCGCTCTCTTATACCTTCCCGGACCAGCACCAACTCCACCTAACAGAGCTGACTATTCTTGATTTTGAACCTCGTATATATCTCTATCAGAGGATTCTTTTCTCTGTATTGGACTTACTTGCTTACAAGCATGACTTCGTTAGGTTCACAGGAATCATGTCTTATTTGCATTTATTTACACCACGGTTAGCATACTGTGTAACACACTTATAAATGTTTGCTGAAAGTGATTGGAAGACTTTTTTCGCTAATGATATTTTAATGAAGGAAAGTGAATTCTGATAACAAAAAAATGGGTAATACTGACCCACAGAAGTGCAATGAGTACCCCAACCCACGAAGACTTGTAGCTGGGCTTCCAACTCCCGATTATCATAGAAATCCAGCTATACTCTATGAGCCCTGTCCACTTACTACCTTTACCCCCCATAAGCCATCAGCATGTAACTTCTCATAAACACAGAATCTTTATGAGGTCAGCTCATAAATCCCATTTCAAAGATGAGAAAAGTGAGTCATAGAGCATGGCTTAGCTCCGGTGACCTGGTGAGTCAGCTGAGTAACCAAAACAGATCCCTAGGCTTCTGAATCATTCCAGTTTAACCTTAGCTCAGTAATCTTCTAAATCAAATTCAAGGGATAATGTCTCCAACGTGTTTATCTTCAGTTTAAGATTTCTGTTTCCCGGGCCCTCTGTGGAATACATTGAAAGTCACTGTCAATTTTAGAAATGATTGTGAAATCATTAATAATCTTTAAATGAACGTATAAAATCTGAAGACTCCGGTTATAATCCTGATGTAAATGACTTCATGTACAACCGTATCACAAGGATCTGAAGGTAGAAGATTCAAAGCAGAAAACATTGACGATGACATCAAAAGCAATACCAAATATTTATTAAATGCCTAGTATGTGTTAGACATGTTAGGAGGGATCAGTCCTTGAAGAAGGACATAATGCTTGGTAAAGTAGAGGGTCAGCAAAAAGGAGGAAGACCCTCAACGAGATGGATTGACACCGTGGCTGCTACTATGGGCTTAAGCATAGCACCGATTGTGAGGACGGCACAGGACTGGGCAATGTTTCACTCTGTTGTACATAGGGTCGCTATGAGTCGGAACCGACTTGATGGCACCTAACAACAATAACAACAACAACAACAACAACATGTGTTAGACACCTCACTGCTGGGAATACAGTGGTGAGTGAATCAAGTGCCTGCTGTCACAAAGCTTGCATTACGTAACAATATCTTTATACCAACAACAACTAATATTTACTGAGATGTTTATATGACTTAGGCACTCTTTTTAGCTTTACAATTGCAACTCTATAAGTGGGTACGATAGCTCCATTTTATAGATTAAAAAACCAGGTACTGAGAATTTAAGTAACTTGCATAAAGATGCAAATGGGACAGTCTGAACCTAGAGCCCAAACTGCTAATTCTTTTCCATAATGTTTCTTCTATCGGTTGCTTCTCCGTAACACTTGTTTTTTGCTTTTTTTCATCTTCTTCTTATCATCCTTTTTCCTATTTGGGGAAAACTCTGAGCTTTTGAAGTAGTCTTGTAAATGATTTCCTTGTCTTTACTCTCTCTACTCTAATCAGACTGCAGCCAGAATGACTTTCCAAAAAGGATAGTGCCCTACTTCAAATGGCTCAAATAAGTCCCAATGGCAAGCATGGTATTCATGACCTCAATAACCTGGTCAAACTTACATTTCCAGTCTTCATTCTATAACTTATACTGTGATTACTGTAAGGCACAGCTTTGGTTGCGGGTGGACCTCATCTTCCTTCACGCTTCTGGGATTTTCCTTTGCCCAGGCTGTTTGTTCCCTTCTCTTCTGTGATTATGGTTGCCTGTGTTTCTTTGAAAGATCAACCTAAATATCACTTTCCTAATCAATACCACATCACTGCCCCAACCTTGCCCTGTCTAGAGTCTGATTTAATAGTTGTCTTCATTGTAAGCCTGTAGAACTTCATCTATATCGCTATTATAGGATTTATCTACTAATAAATACTTGGTAGTGGTTATGAGCTTTTCTTTTCATATAGTTTTGTGGACTTAAAAGAAAAGCATGTGTGAAATTCATCTTGTAATCCCTGCACTGCTTAGCACCATGCTTGGCACATAGTATAAACTCAATTTGTGCTAGTTGAGTTGAATGGGTTCTTTCTAATATCAGAGTGTATCACACCTGAGAAATGGCTGATCATAGTGTGAAGTGTGTGAAGAGCATTGAACCAGGAAGCATGAAATCTGGGACCTGGTCCTTGCTCTGTCCATAGGTTGCTGTGTGACACTGGGCAAGTTCCTTACCCTCTCTGGGTCTCAGTTACCCCATCTAAAATGAGCAGCTAGTAGCAGATCATATAAGTTTTATTGTGACACTCTACAATCCTCAAGAATCTTCCTCACATTCTTCATGTGTTACATAAATATTTATTGAGCCCTTTTACTATGCCAGGCACTATACTAGGATTCAAGGACGTAGAAATAAGCTCTGGAATCAATAACCTTATATGTGGTTCTCACACCAACTTTGTGGTGTAAGCAAAATGATTATTATAACCTTCCATTCTTTTTCAGAAAAGAAACTAAGTTTAGAGAGCTTTAAAATTTGCTGATTACTAGATATTTTTAAGATTCTGAGGTATGAGTTTTTAATCCATTCAAAAAATTCTGTATAATTTATTCCATGGTTGAGAAGCACATTCTTCAGAGAATTTGCCCACACCCACACACCCACACACCCACACACCCACACACCCACACACCCACGGCTTAATTACTGCATGGAATTTACCAGGTAATCTAATTTATCTCATTGACCACTTAAAAGGAACACTGTCAAGGCAATATCATTTCATTTTCTCAGGCTTATGTGTATAATGATATAGCCAGCAATCCTTACAGAGAGGATGAGCAACTTTTCTATTAAAAACACGAAGCTGAAATGATGGATGTCAAATCTGATTTTCTCACAGATTCATTGTTATCATGTAGGTTACATCTCTCACTAAAGATATAGTCTCCAGTATTTTATAGGCATGACTGTAAATACTTAATTTTGTGCAAATAATACAACTATATTCACTTTAAAATATAAAGCTTTCTAAATCACTTTACTCTATTTAATTCAACAAACATTCTTTGGGCAACTAAAGTATACCAGGGCTCTCATAGTCACTTTTGGGAAGAGAGATGCAAATCAGGTACTATTTTCCCATTGGGAGCTTGGTTCTATTGCTGACATTAAGAAAAGGACATGAACGCTTGTGCTAAAGGTTATAAAATGGTAAGTGCTTTAAAGAAGGAATAACATTAATTACCATTTATTGATAATTTACTATGTTCTAGGTGATATCACAGAAACTTTTACAAGTATTATCAACTTTGTGAGTTATAGTATCAAAATATACTCACTTTAAAAAATGAAGGAACAAAACTCTATTTCTGGGACCAAATTTCTATATGGGTCTGATAACTACAAATTATTTTCTTTCTATGTTTGGAGTTCACACACACACACATACATACACGCAAGGTAAGGAAAAAAAAAAAAAAGATTGCCTCTGATAAGAAGAGACCGAAGAACTTTTCTTGTGGGAGAAGGTATTTACTCGGTACAATTTCGGTGAGTAGATAATAAAGGAGGGATTCCAGTTGGAAGGAAGAAACAGAGCAAAAGTGGACAGAGAGGAGACCATGCTATATGCCCACAGGATAACAAATGTTCCTGCCTGGCTAGAATGTGAGGTCTGGTCATTGACCTCATGTTTGTAGATTCTGGGGCTACAGAGATGAATAAGGTGATCAAGGTGGTCCCTGCTTTACAGCAGCAGATATTATACCATAGATATATCAATTTCTGTAAGAGCAAACAGAAGGGAATGGCTAGCTCTCTGGTGAAAGGAGAGAAGAGCTTGTAGAAGGTGTAATCCTTAACTGAGCTGGAAAGATGATAAAGAGTTTGTCACATCAGCAAGGGGGATTGAGTTGAGCTGGATGGGGTGGGAAAGAGAATTATAAGTCTGGCAGAGGGAAGAGCAAGATCAAATTCAGAGGTACCAGCAAGTGTGACATTTTCAGGAAACTACAGCTTTCCTGGCCTGGCATGAGAGTTTGCATGCAAAAGGAAGAAGGTGAAGGTCTGAGGCAGGCTAGAGCAGCCATAGGAAACACTGAGTATGCTGCTTAGGAGTTTGGCCTCACCTCCTCACCCCTGCTTAAAAAAAGAATCTGGATTTAATTTTCCAGGCAAAGGAGGTACCAGCCATTGTTTCTGATTGGGGAATGTCAGGGTCAGAGCTCTGCTTTGGGAAGATGAATATAGCAGAGACGTGAAGGGCAAGAGGCGGTAGGGAGGAAGATTAAATTAACTGGTTGTTCTGAGAGTTCATGTGAGAAGCACTGAAATACTAACCTAGGATGGAGGTGGTGGGGATGAAGAGGAGGTGAGGAGTGGGAAATTATAAAGTTAAAATCAACAGACCAACAGGCCTGAGAAACTGATTTTATGAAGGGCAAGGGAGAGAGCACAGGTGATATTGTGCTGGCAATTATAGGTGTGGGATTAGGTTTCAGAAGAGGAGTCAAGGCTGGAAACAGCCTTCAGGCACCATTCCTACAGAGGTGATAATTGAACAGTGGGAGGTGCTGAAAATACTGAGGAAGGGAGTATATAAAAAGAAGAGAAACAGGCAAGGACAAAACCCTGGAGAATACCTTCACTTGCGAGGTATCAAGGAAAAGGAGCCAAGCAGGGTGAGAGAGCAAGTGCTCAGAGAGGCAGGAGAAAGGCGGGCAAGGGCAATGTCTAGGAGGGAGAGAAGGTAGAGCAGTAGGTGGCCGGGAGTGAAATGTTGCAGAAGAGAGTAGGTTGAGAATGAGATTCAGCCAATTTATTTGGTAGTTAATAAATCAGTGATAAACTTCAGGAGGGGAAGAAATGAGTGTTATGGGGAGAAAGCAAGTGACAAAGTATGGAGGAGTGTGTAGTTGGTGGAAAGCACATAGTGCAAAATGTTCCCTCACATAGTTTGTCAAATGAAAGGAAGGAAAAGATCCTACACAATGAAGCTCACGATTCTGTTACAGGGGAAAAGAAAAGAAAGATGGAAAAGTTCCTGCTTGCCACATCAACGCTCTGTGAAATGTTTGGAAACTCAGGCTGCCAGGTAAATAGTGGTAGGGTGATTTGCAGATGTCACTGATGCATGCCGGTCCTGAATGACCCAGGGTTGGGTCTGCATCTTCCCAAGCGCTCACATTCATGTACTCAGCAAATCAGTCTCTCTCCTCAGTAACAAGCATTCTTTCTCAATTCTCAACAGCTGCAGGGGATATTACACAACACAATGAAGAAGCCTCAATCAATAATCCAATAAGCAATTTTATCAAGTGGGGGAAAATAACACTGTTTTGCTTCTCCCTCTCTTTTTGCAGTTTCTCAGGCTGTTAGCAGTGCAAAGTGCAGGGAGAAGGCTAGCATAGCACTCTTTCTGCACAGGGAATTCACCACTGCTTTCTGCACTCCCAACACACACCAAAAATTGGTCAACAGAACAGGAGCAGAGCTGTGAGACTCAAAGAAGTCAGCTTGGAAGCTCATCCCTCACTCACCTGCACCTCCATTCATCAGCTTCCCAGCAATCATTTTTTGTCAGTGCCAGGGCACTCCTTTGAAAGTGAGGCCTCCATGGTTCTTCAGAGAGGGGTGGTCACTGTACCAGCAGCTGCACCCTCCTACCTGAAGTCATTGCCACGTTTGGCAGGTGCAGAGATGAAGGCGATATCAGGGGATTATGAATTCAGAGGGAGAATAAATACCAGCAGATAAAACCCTGAGTAGCTGGAATGCTGTTTTTATGCAAATGGCCCTCAGTAAAATGAAAAGAGGTAGGGATGGGAAGGAAGGAGAGGAGCAAGAGAAAAGCTGAATTAATTCTAAATAAGAGATTTTTCTGAGAGGCATGAGCCACTCTCAAGGAAAATAAATAGGCCTTTTCACCACATTTATTAAATTTCCATGATCCCCTAATTTAGGAGACTTTTATTTTCTATTGAAACATGAAATATGAAAAACTTTCATGAAGAGAATTTCTCTATGATCTATTTATTGTAATGCTCGGATGGATTTCTTGAGGGCAAGGTTCAGATAAGGAGAAAAGTCCCTGGGTGAAAGGGAAGGTCTGTGTGGGCAGTACAGGAACTGGGCTTGTTGAACCTACATCAGCAAAGATGTGGCCAGAAGAAGAAAGTATAAAGTTGTCAGGGAGTGTCATGGAAAGAACAGGCATCTGTAGTAAGGAGGTCTCGTTCTAGTGCCACCATCAGCTGGATCTGTCATTTAACCGTGGTTTCCTCAGTTACAATATTGCCTTATAAGTAGTTCACATCCCTTCTGCACTGTGAGAACAAAATAAAAACATGGGATAAAAATATAAAGATGTGCAAAAGAAAAAAAAAACGGTTAAACTATTTCCATATAAATAAAAAAAAACAAGATGCAAATATGCTTCTAAGAGGAACGGAATGTCCCTTGGAAAGGGCATTTTATGAAACAAAATGACTGTCCTACAGCAAAACCACCAGGGCGCTCCCATGTGCCGAAAAGAACCCAACCTCTATGAGGAGTACCCAGGATACAAAGCTGCAACGGAGAAACAAACTGTCTTGGGGTGACTGCAGGAGTGAACAGCAGAGGGAAGAGGTAGACACTGCCATTAGCTGTCCTGTCCCTGGCTCAGGGAAGACCTACACATCTTAGCCTGGCTCTTTGCCCACTCAATGTGACAACTCCAAATATGCAATTGACCTAAGTGAGCCGTCCTGGACTTCAGAAGTACAAATATATTCTACTCACATCTACTGTGTTCTGGCTTAAAATCTCAACTCCAGAAAAATCATCCCTCTGTTTTATTTGCCAAAGGTAGTCCACCTGGGTCACAGGGGGTTTGATTTTATGCAGAGGTGACTCACTGGGCGTTGTGTAAAAGTGCTAATCTTCCCCAAATACTTCTGAATTCTTTAATTCCCCTGACACATTAATTCTAACCCCAGATGAAAGCGCCCTAACATCCCCGAGAATCCCAGGACAGAAATTATAGCAATTTCCTACAACTGGAATCAAATTCCAAGGTTGGAGAGCATGGGCCGTGTCCTGCCATTAATTCAAACATTCATGTGAAAGATTATGGTGGGCAGCTGTGATTCCATTAAAAGGGGCAATTTCAACTCCATTTCCTTGATAAACAGACACAAGCTTGCCCCTAAATTGGGCTTGATAGATTTGATTAGGGTAGGATTTTTGGAGGTTGTGATTTCTGCAGGAAAATTGCTGTTTGATGTGCAAGGCCAAATTGCACTTGAAATCTCCTTGCGACCATAGAGGGGGGAGAAGAAAAAGGATGGCACACCTAGCCAATTGCTATCATCGAAGCAGCAGGGGAGTCAAGCTGTTGTATTCAAAATATCTGTTAGGTATGCAGCCAGTATGTGCCGGGGAAAACATTCCATGCTCAGGGGAGCTAGTGATTAAAAGCAGCAAAACCAAATGTTATTTAAACAAAGCAAAATGTACCCTTCTGACCTCTTTAGCCCATGTGAACCTTTTGTGGGGAGAAGAGAAGATATATAGCCTCCTTTGGGGACACCTGTGGTTCTACGTTTCTGTACTCCCACTGAGAACCTGGGGAACAGGGAGGGATATAAGCTGAAATTCACAAATTTAAATTATATTCTGTAGTCACAAACACAGAATGATGGACGAAATGGCAGTTGCGACCCCTTAGCCTGCTGAGAGGTTTTCATTGTCTTCAGTAAAACAGGGAACGTCACTTCTTTAGGTCAGCTCCACCAGATGAGGCAATGGGGACTGAAATCACTTCTTGAAGTAGTGTTCTAAGAGCCCCAAACTAATACACCCTCCGTGCTGGCAACTGTGTTTGCTCTTCAAGTGTGAGCACTTCCAGGGTCACTTGTACCACTTCAGCATTGCCCCTTCTGCCTGGCCTTCTGCCAGGTATGTAGGGAATTGAGATTTATTGAGGGTAGAGCATGTGCCCAACACCACCCCAGGTGCTTCATGAGTATCATCTCTTTAAATCCTCCAGTAACCTTGATGATGACTATTGTTTCCCCATTTTCAAACAAAGGTAATGAGTTTCAGAAACGTTAGGAAAATGGCCAAGGTCTCATAAATGGTATTAATTAGATGGACTGGGATGCAAACTAAAATCATCTGACTTCAATGTCCAAATTCATTCCATTATACTTGACTTCTGCCAGAGGTGACTATAGGGCATTAAGAACTCTAATGGGGAAGACAACTCATCAAGTCAGCAGTACAAGTGCAGCTATAATCCTTCATAGAGGAGTCCGAGCTTGAAGTACAGAACTAGTATAACGATTGAGAGAGGATGAAAATAATTCATCATTTCTGTCAGTTTATTCTATGGTGGTGGCTTGCGTGTTCCTGTGATGCTGGACACTATGCCACTGGTATTTCAGATATCAGCAGGGTCACCCACGGTGGATAGGTTTCAGTGGAGCTTCCAGACTAAGACAGACTAGGAAGAAGGGCCTGGTGATCTACTTCCAAAAATGAGCCAATGAAAACCTTATGAATCACAACAAATTACTGCCTGGGAGTCAATGGCACTGTCTCCATGTAGTCACATGGCCAGCCTGGATGTTTAACAGAATATACTCCAACCATAATTTTCAAACTTTTCTGTGTTATTCCCTGTCCCCTGCACTTTCATCCATCTAACTGTTCAGACAAAGCTTTCAGAAGCAGCTTTCTCTGTGGATCAAAAACTACATTAAGAGTATCTGAACATGGTTTGCCAACTCAGCAACTGAACCAAACTCATACTGATGAACTATTTCTCTTTTTCTTTCCTCCTCTCAGCTACTTTCTTGTACCCACCCCAGGCAAGGAGGCATCTGAAGGGTGACAGCGTATTTGGAAATACTGGTCGGTTTAGCTATCACTGCATTCAAAGACCCAGACCAGGGCTTCCCACTTATGGCTCATGGAAAGATGCCAAATCTCCACGGAGCCAGGATGCGCCAGGCTGAACTCCAAAGCTAAAGACCTCTTGGTCTCCCTGCTGTCTTCAGGGGCATTAATTACCGCCTCTCTTCTCCAACCTAGATTGTTTCATGACTCCTGCACCCTGTCCCACACATTGCCTGAGGCTATAGGACGAATAAATGAAATCTCTTCCTGCAATATTCCTTCTCAATGCAAGGGGTGAAGGTGCACATTAGCCCAGATAAGACCATGGCTGATGTGGTCCCTGGAGCCAGCTGAGAGCTCTGTGCAGAGTGTGGCACCCCAGCCTGACTCTGGACATTTGCACAAGACAGTTCAAACCACACTCTCCATTAAGAGTCATACGGGATTTCAGGATGGGAGTCTGATAGGGGTGAGGGGACACAGGGTATGCAGCCATATTGTCTTTCAACAAGAATAGTCTTCATTGATTATAAAGGCACAAAAAGTTGGCAAATTTGCTTTCTGCTCTTTTTCCTGTTTTGCAACTTTAACCAACAATCAATTCAACAAACAGTTATAAGGCACTAATTTCTGGAAGTGCATCGTTGGTTAATATAGACATAGACTTGGCTCTCAGGAAACTTATATAACAGTCTAGTAGGGGAGACAGCATTGAATAAGCAGTTAGAAGTTCACTGGGTACTACCATCTGCTTTAGGATAGCCCCTGAATAACCCAAGACAGGTGCAAGTACAGATGGTTATTTTCAATCTGCAGATACCCTAAATGATCTATTACAGAAGCTCAGAATCCCTGAAGTCAGAGATGGTCCATCTACACCATATCTGATATTCATACCTTAGTAGAAATGGACATTGAGCACATATTGCTTTATGGATATAGATCAATAGCCCTTACTTTTTCAAGGTGAAAAAACAAAGTTTATTGCCTCTTTTCTTAAAAGGCAGTAAACCCTAAATCAGCACCAACTATAGTGCTGGGTACATAGTAAATACTCATTAAATGTGTTACATGAATCAATTAATCAGTCTTGGGATGCCTCAGTCTTGCCCCCTACGCCCCTGCCCTCCTTCAGGCTGAAACTAGGCACAGGAGGGACAGGTGCCACGAAGCACCTGGAGGAGTCTGGGAGACTTAAATGCATCTCCTCCCTGTACCTAGATGTTGTTCCCTAGCAGAAGGATGAAAGAAAACTGCACCCCTGTGCCAGTCCTCTGCTATATCCATGGTAACTGTGGCAGCTAGGAGGATGGAAGGAAGCTGCTAAAGGGAACCCGCTGACTGCAACCTGCACACCCACATACAGCATCCAGGCAAGGATCACAGGACCATTTTAGAGAAGATCTTCAGTCCATTTACTTTACCCTACCACCCATTACTACCACCCTTTTCTTGGTTAGATCTTGAGTCAATATGCTTGGCTAATTTTTTTTTTTTTTTTTTTTCTGCCCAGCTGCCAACCTTGGGCAGTAGGACAGCTGATGTACACCCAAAAGGCATTAACCCATTAAGAAGGGCAAATTGATTTTTTTTTTAATTTCATAAATCAGCAGTCAAATGGAAAATGTCATTTTAAATTGCAAATACAGGAGAGTTGACTGTATGGCTGTTACTCGTGCACAACTGGAATTATTTATGACTGTTTAATATTTGTTGGGGGCATTGTAATTTTAATTATGTGGTACAAGGTGAGATAATGATTTACTTGCACGTTGCTGCACCTCAGACCATGACGTGGCATTGCCAGTAATTATTTAATATCTGTTGGAAATTATGGGACAGTTTTTAATTAGTGATACATACTAAAGTGATTGTTATTTTCTAGTGAATATAAAATCCATCTATGAGAAAAGACACCTGGGACTTGCGTTAGTAATTGTTCCAAAATGCGTTATTGATTTATGCACGTTACCATATGTGTGTTACTACTTTTCACTATTTGAGGACTTCTTACCTTCATCAGCAAAAGAACAGAAAAGTAAGCAGCAATTCTCACAGTGGGATAAAGGAACAGGGCATCTCTTTGAAATTAACAAAATCAAACCTGTTGTTGTCGAGTCAATCCCAACTCATAGTGACCCTGTAGGTCAGAGGAGAACTGCCTCATAGGGGTTCCAAGGCTATACTCTTCAAGGGAGAATATTGCCGCATATCTCTCCCGAGGAACAATTGGTGGGTTCGAACCACTGAGCTTTCAGTTAGCAGCCGAGTGCTTAAACACTGTGTCACTGGGGTGCCTTTGCATATATTTGAACGGGTCCCTTTTGTCTTGTATATGTGGAATAAACAAATATGTTGCCATAGTCATACGCAAACGCTCTGCGTCCACTTCATCTCTTCACTTCAGCGATAAGCTTCTTGAGGGCAGGAACAAGGTTTTTTTTAAGGCTGGTTTCATCTATTATCCCTTATAGAATCAGACACAGAGTAGATGTTCTATAAACATGTGTGGATGAAGATGCAAAACAGAGAAGTTGTTCATCTGTATAAAACGCTTTTCACTGTTTTGTTGATGTTGTTTTGCTCACCTTTGGAAACCACAAGTTGAAAATAAGGAAAACAAGTATCTAACTAAAAAAAAGAATTTTTTTTTTTTTTTTTTTTAGCTTCTAATAAATGATCTTAAGTCACTTACTTGGTAGAGAGATTACTAAGGAACATCATTACTTACTAAACACATTATTCAGAAACTTTTTCTTTTTTTATGTTAAAAAGTATTTAATTAGAATTACATTATTAGAGCCTGCTAAGTGTTTTCTTTAGTTATTCACTAAATAATGAAATGCTTTAAGGGAAAACAAAAGGAAGAAAGATATTTCGATTTAATCACTTGCTAAATATTTTCAGTGGATAGCAAAAGATCACTCCAGCTATTTGCAAGAGTAATGAATTCAACGCTTCCTACACTGACATGTTACATGGTGCCCCCTCTGGAAAGGAGGGGGTCGGGGGATGCATTCTCCCTGTAAGGCAGAGCCTTTGGGCCAAGTTACAGAGGGGCATGCATTACCAAGCCCTACCCAGCTCCACGTCCCGTCCTCACCTCTGCCATTTATGCCAGAGCCATTGTGCATCACTTATAATCTCCTGGTGTCTCCGCTCCAAGCCTGCCCTCTATAGTCTGGTTTCTGATGCTGAGGTCGGGACTCTGAAAACTCACTATCTTCTTTGCCAGCTGGCTTTCTATTAGCTTGATTCAGCAGGAGGCATTGAAAAAGAATGGCAGTCAAGGAAGGGGAAAAGGGCCTTGACCCTCCCTGTCAGGTGGCTGTCCTATCAGCACTGCCCAGCACTGCCCCTTACCCTGGCAACACCAGTTAGATCTAGGTGCAGTTGTTTCCTGTTTTGAGCTTCTTTCCACAACCCTCACTGAGCTCTCTGTTTACACTGAGAGCACCCAGCAGCATCAGACAGTGTCCCTCCCCAGGGGTATTAGTCCTGACCCGCAAGGCCCCTCCTGTGAGCTGAGAGCTCTGGGGCACCCAGCCAGTACCCTCTGCTCAGGGCTGCTGGGCCTCTAACTACAAGTTGTGCACCCTCTGTCTCTGCCAACCCCGACTTTTTCCCTTTGTTCCCCAGCCCCAGGGGGTCTTCACTGTTTCTTTTTGCTTTCAGTCCTCTAACACCTTGTCGCCCAGTTCCCTATAATAGATGCTCTCTGATAAAGTGAACAGTGTGGTTTGTTTCCCTGACTGGTCGCTGACCGTTACACCTTGACACCTGAGTGCTTCTTTGCAGCTGTGTGCCTTGTTCATGATGCCCGTTCAGTCTCAAGCACCTTTCCCCGCTCCATACAGGTGGGCTGCCGGGTCACCTTTCATGCAGCCACTCAGCCGTCGCCCACTCCTCCACACTAGCCTGGGCACCCTTCTCTGTACTGCCAGAGCAACCTGTTCATTGTTGTTTCCTCGACATTCACGGCTGTTGCTCTATCACTTTGGGTTCTCCATGGTGCTGCACCCTCTGCCCTGTCACTGCTCCTCCAAAGTGGTGTCATGCCATTGATCATTGTCTGTTTAGCACCTTGGGCCATGCCCAGATCATAGAAGACATATAATGAATGTTTACTGTGTTACCCTGAGCTAATGTGCACTGGCCTAAATGCGAACTATACTCCTAAGAGCATCCTGTGCCTGTGCCACGGTGGGACCAGGATTCCCATGAGGAATACTGGGATGGGCATGCCCTTGCCCTTTCCTGGCAGAGCAGGTTTGCTGTCAGCTACAGAATGATACAAAGGGAGAGAGAAAGAACAGCTTACAGGTGACTAGGTGTCATTTCCTCCGATGATATATTATTTGATCTTATACAAATATTTTTTATACAAATATACTATCTAAGGACAGTCTTAAAATGCCATTATTCTGTGTATAAGTAATGATAAACTAACAGCCAAAAACAATAATATTTAACATTAATTGAATATATATTACTAACATCTGGACATTATATCAATCTCATTAAATCCTAACGACATCCCTATGAGGGAGAAATTATTATTTTATAAATAAAGAAAAAGAAACGCTGAAAAGGCTGAAACTAGGGTGAGGTGAGTGAAGCACTTGCCTTGGGAGCAAAATTTAAGGGAGCACCAAAAAAACTCAATAATCAAGATACATATTTTAATAAAAATTTTTAAATGAGAGAAAAATAGTGCAAAAAATCCATGAACAAAATACTAACATTTTAAATAAAAATAGGGTTAGCATTAATAGTTTTTTTTCTTTTGCCTCAGGGTCCAATATGGTGGCAACGTTGAAAGCTTCAGTAATCCGCCCAAGATCACACATCCAGTAAGAAGTCAAGCTGAAATGCAAATTCAGGTTCCTCTAATTTCAGTGCCTTAATTATACATCACTCACTACAAGGTCACTATTTGATCCTAATTTCTTCTCTGTAGAGTGCGTTATCTACTCTAGTTTGTTGAACTGGGCTTTTTATTTAATGTAGTGCGATCTAGGTAGGGGATTTCAAAAAGTACCTGAATTTTTTTTGTCTATAATATGATAGTCTTTATTTCTCTAAATTCTATACAATTTATCTCTGGTTTTAGATATCACGCATTCTAGGGTCCTGTGTCTTAAAAATGACTGCTAAAAGGTGCAGTTTTGACTATCTATGTACTACTTATTCATTTATTCAACTACCAGTCATCAAGTACCTATTTAGTGTCAGTCTATTGCCATTATTTATTCAGGCACTTGTGGAATGCAATGAATGAATAGGTTAAAAGCACAAAGGAGTGGAATCCTGTCTTCCTTGGGATAACTCCTAAGAAATAAATGAGTACAATACAGGTGAAGAATAAAGAAGACCACCTGTGTTACAGTATTAATTTATAGGGGACAGAAGGATATGAAAACCTCAGGTGACTTTTTTGGCTGGTGGCAATTCTGAATGTGTTACCTGAGTTATGTAACTCTGAACAGCACTGAGTTAAGAGGTTATGCCCTTCACTCTGTTGCCTTATTCTTAGGCCATAGAAAATATTTACTCTGGTACTAAAGATTGGCTTGTGGCCAAAATGTCAGAGTGACGGCCCATAGTGACGTCACCACGGAGGTGCGGGGGGTGCAGACCACTCCAGGTGACACTGTCAGAGGAGCGACACCAAGAAGACTGTCTAAACAATTTCTGTGCAGTGTTTCAGCAGAAACTTATTTTTTTTTTATGAAGATATCCCTGTGGTTAATTACAACAACCAAAACATTTTTCTTGAGCCCAGCTTACATGCATCAATATACCTACAAGGCTAAAACTCTATGCAGATTTACTTTTTGAACCTTCTAATGCCCTGTGGTCAGAGCTGTCATTATTACCCAATTATAATGACGTTTCAAATCACATGGTTTCCTCTGCACAGGCTACAATCACGCACTGTTGCTTTCATTGCTGCAGGTCTTTTCATAGTTGCTGATTTTGTCAAATTTCCTGGCGTTTTTAGCTACGGTATTGTGGCAATTCATATTTGTCAATCTATATCAATAACATTTTTGAGAATAAAGTGGTAATTAGAGGAAAAGAAGGAGTGATATATGGGAACTACAGTTTACGAGTAACATTAGTACAAAAAACATTACTAGGGATTCTGTATGGTCTGGTATAGGAGGAGGTCCATGGGCGGGGGAGTGACACCAGCCCTAGTGATACCATTAACTGCCCACAGGGAGAGGTGTGTGAAGATGGAGTTCCTTCCCCAAGACCAGGGCTGCCAGAGCACCTCAAATCACTCAAGGTGGTGCCAGGGAGGCGGGTTGTGCATGCTGTGACTGTCCACAGTCTTGCAGCCCCCCTTTGCTTTTGACAACCAGCATTCACCGACCCTCAGAGTCATGTGAGTTCAGTGGTTTGAGGTGATTACACCCAGTAAATATTTGTAGATGGTTATCCTGTCTGTCCCACAGTTACAGCTCAGACAAATGATAAATATTGAGGTCTTGTACTCTTATCTCATGAGTCAATCCCTCCAGCCCTCTAATCATTCTTGTTGCTCTATGGAAAAAGAACCTTCCAATTTGTCTACCTCTCTCTGAAACAGGAATGACAGGAAGAAGAGCCTGCACAGCAGCTGGAAGGTTGAGCTCGACCTCAGCCCCATATTTTGATGCTGACTCAGACCCGTTCAGGGACTTCAACAACTTCCACCTGTGCTTCTGGAATCTTCCACCAAAATATCTTTCCAGCACATCAATTCTTATTTTTTGGAAATAAATAAATAAAGTGGGAGGGTAGAAGCATGATGGGGTAAAGTTTGCATCATATAGGAATTTCAGCTGGTCTAAAATAGTCCTCCTTCTTGGAGTTCTGTGCTGTGATTGATTACTTTGTGTGCGACCTTTCTAGCCATGGTCTTGTAACTCTCACCCAGGAGACTGGGCGATAGGGTAATCGTGGCCCACCACGGGGATTGTTCAGTTTCGTCTTAAAAGAGAGTCAATTCCAGAACAGAGAGGAGGATCCTACCACCACCCAGGAAGAACAGCCAGGAGCAGAGAGCATGTCCAAGGATCCCTGGAAGCAGGAGACAGAGAGAGAGAGAGAGAAAGTGCAAGCTCTAAGCCTGAAGACAGTGAGAGGCAGTGGCAGGAAAGACCCAGCAGCAGAAACCAGGCAGCAGGAGATGGCTTGATGGGCTTCCCAGCCCACAGAGGGAGAAAGCTGAGTGCTTTTGGAGAGAGGCCTAGGGTCAGGGAGAGGCGTGCCTGTGAGCACAGCTGGGAAAAGGCTATCCTGATGGAAGAACTATATCTTGAGTGTTCCTGAGCCCGAATTTTAACTGTTTCTTCCCTAATAAAGCCCATAATCATAAGTATGATCTGTGAGTTCAGTGTGGCCACTGCAATGAATCACTGAACCCAGCGGAGAATTAGATAGTGCTGTGTGAGGGAAGATTGGTGTCAGAATTAGTAAACATGGCAGAGAGAGGAGGCTTCTTTGGCCTTCATTTCATGGGAGTCAGCCTTGCGTTGTTGATCTTGGCTCCCCTTCTTCCTTGCAGTGTTGGAGGTGGTCAGACACTGCCCCCACACCATTTTTACAAGTTCCAAAAACCTGTGCTACTCTGGAGCAGCAGAAGGCGCTGTAGGGACTTCCAAACGGGACTGACCTGGGATAGAAACACTTAGGGATTGTGGCTTTGGTAAATGGTCTAACATCTCTACTCCTCAGCTTTCTTTTCTAATCTGTATAAAAAGGAGGTAACATAGTATAGTGTATGGCATGGCACCTGGCATCCTTTTATTTAGTCATTCAACTAATACATATGTTGACTCTCTGTGCCAGATGGTAAGAAGAATTAAGCAAGCCGACTAAAGCAAATACAATTTATTCCAAGGGCATTTACCTACTGAACAGATATTGGCCAGAACTGCAGAAAACAAACCATTTTTATAGCCCAATCTTTCTTCTTAGATATCAAACCAACGACTCCTCTGCTACTGTTTTTAACTTGAAACATAAATGAAAACAATAACAAATCAAAGAGCAAGGCTGACACCTGGCATTTCAGGAGGACAGTGCAGCAATGCCATGTTCATTTTTCATGGATGTCTTCACTGAATCCTGTTACTGGCACAGATGGCAGGAGGACACGTGCAGGTTGGAGTGGTGGCCAGAGAGTCTTCATGTAGATGGTGGTGGTGGCGGCATTCCATAGGAGTTAAGAGCACGGGGTTTGGGCTCAGTCGTCCCTGGACCACAGTCCTGTGTTCAGATGCGCTGGCTGTGTGACTTTAATGAATTGCATAAATTCCCTAAAATTCAGTTTTCTCATGTGTATAAAGGTCACAATAGTTTCTCACAAGGATTTTTTTGAGGATTAAATATGAAAATACCACGATCAGAAGGTATCATGCCTAGCATATTATAAGGGGTTTTTAAATAACTATTACAATGATTATCAACATCATCATTATTTTTTATTATTGCCACATTGTGAATGAACTTGACCTCCAGAGAAAGATTCTTTCTATTTTCAGGTCCCTGGACAGACCTCTTAAATCTCTTTGCTGCAATAGAACATGCACTCATCTTCCAAAAGATTACAACGTGCTTATGGTAAAAGGGCCTTTATAAGTGAAACAGAGGACATGGCCGCCAAAAGCATATATTCAGACTCTACTCTTGGAATATACGTTTCCACTGAACCGAAGACAGAAACAGAATAAAAAACACACAAAGCTGAGTTCTACCCTCATGTGCTTTTAGTCTAGTAGGGCAAATATATCAAATATATTACACAATAAAACTCACAAAACTTAGTATGTACTCAGTGCTAGGCAAGAGCAGACAATGACTCACAGGGCTAGACTGTATTAACCTTTGTTCTAGAATTGAGACACAACATTATCTGAGGCCTGAAGAGAGGCTCAAAGAGGGCCCTCATAGTCTAGGAAGGCTACTTAAACAGCGAGGTGGGTCAGCCTAGGTCTTGGAAGATTGGCTGGACTTGGACAATCAGAGATGGTGAGCACAACCCTTCCAGATGAAGTGATCAGAGATGCTGGAAAAAGCAATTAGAAGACCATGCAGTGGGAGCAAATTTTCATGTTGAGAGGCAGGGGTGGGGGTCACATGGAGCAAGGTCATCATGGGATGAAAACAACCAAAGCACAGAATTGGAACTTGGGCTTGACATGATGTCAACTTAAAGCCAATAGCTCTGGACTAGCGAGCCACCGCCACCAGGAATAGGCCAAAGGCTGGGGGGTCAGAAATCCATGAGAATATAGCATGATCAGAGGGCACAGCAGGGAGGGGAGCAGACACCCAAATCAGGATGCAAACCCACTCCAGATCAAATACTAGCTGCATTACCCATAACATACATTCTCCATTTATTTCTCCTTCCTTCGTTCCTTTGTTCCTCCCTCCCTTCTTTCTTTCCTTTCTCTCTCTCTTTCTTCCTCTCTCCTTCCTCCCATCTGTTTGTTCTTTTTTTTGCTAGGATGTTGAGTATGGTTAAATCCTTTCCAGTGCATTAAAATTTTGTTACCTTAAAAAAAATTTTTTGAATTTTATTTAAAAGAGAAGACCAAGGCAAAGGGATTAGTCATACCCCATATTGAAGCAGCTGGTTTCTTTATACCCCAAAACAATGATTATTAGGTACTGGTAATAGCCCACTGGTGGTGTAGTGGTTAAGAGCTATGGCTGCTAACCAAAAGGTGGCAGTTTGAATCCACCAGCTGGTCCTTAGAAACCCTATGGAACAGTTCTACTCTCTCCTATAAGGTTGCTATGAGCTGGAATCGACTCGACACAATAGGTTTGTTGCTGTTGTTGTTGTTTTTTGGTTCAATAGCCTACTAGGTGCTAGGCAGTAGTTCTATATACATTAACTTTAATGCTATAGCAAACTGCTCTATGAGCTAGACATTAATGTTTCTATATTTAGATTAGTAAGCTGAGGCTCAATGAGATTGATTAAATTGCCTCAAATTACACAACCAATTAGACTCATATCTTTCCTTCAAACACTGGCCACAAAGCCATATTTGGCAATGTTTCACCTTCTAAGGATCTCTTCAGTTAACCACTGACTTAGTTACTGCATGCATTCATTCACTTATCCAACAACTATGTAACAAGCGCAGCAAACATTCTGTGTTAAGAGCTGAGTATAGAATGGCAAATGAGGTTCACCTTGTAAAAGAAAGCTAGGCTGCTAGAAGTCAGGGTAATATTTACCCTTTGAGGGGTGAGTAATGACTGTGACAGAATGAGTGGGCTTCTTGAATGTTGGTAACATTCTATCACTCAATCTGGGTGCTAGTTGCATGAATGTGTTCAGTTTGTGAAATTCATGAAGCTGTGAACTTCTGCTATATGTACTTCTCTGTATGTGGGTATGTATGCAAGTGTGTGCAAACACATGTGCAAAAATTATACTTAATAGAAGTTTAAACACAAAAAACAAACAAACATAAAAGATACTGTCCTTGTGTTAAGAAAGACAACACTGTACTGAGTAAAAAAAAAAAAAGTTTTCTTCCTTAGCTAGAATATCTGAAAATACTCTATTCATATTGAGATTGGGAGTTGTTTTTCTACTTTAGTATATATTTGGTTTAAAGTACATAGGATGAAATGAGCCTTGATTTCCTCTCATTTGTCAAAATAGTTGTACAAGAATCGTTGGACTTAGAGGAGAAGGCCTTGATTTTGTTTCTGTTTTTTCTTTAGGCATTGCACTAAATCATTTTAAAACTATTTTCTCACAGTAACAGCCACAACACAGGGTGATCTGAAGGATCAAATGGCATGTATGTGAATGTGTTTTGTAAACCTTAAGGCACTATACAATTCGTGGTAGTTATTGTTCTTGCTTCTAGTATACTGGGGTTGATAGAGATTGATCCAAAGATATTTCTGAATGATTAAAATAAACCTGGTAAGATGGTGACCTGAACATTTCTCTTCTCATTTCCAACTCTAATCTAGCTCTCTTGAGCCATGTGCCTGGGGACGTAAGGCAGTCTGTTGCACGCAACTCTTCCTGGAATGTTATGAAGAGAATTTCTATAGGGATTGCTCTTCTGTGAGCTGGACAAGGACTAGAAATCAGCCTCAGGGAGTCTTTGCCCAGGATGAGAACATGGGAGCTTGGGACAAGCTTATCCTACAGCAGCCAGTGGGATCCTAGAGGGGAGGGCAGCATCTTACCATCCGCTTGGTTTGAATGTCCTGGTTCCCTCTGGTCCCCAGGAAGTGAAGAAGGAGCTTAACAGGTGGACTGAGTTCTCCTTACCCCTGAGGCCTGGAGTTTAGGTAAAAGGAGGTGGGTGGAGGGAGTAACTTTGCTATCTGTATACCACTGGTCCCCAGAGGACCAAGCACTCTGCCTCTCATCACTTATCTGGAATTTCACAACATGACCTGAATCCTAATCTATTGACAAAGAAAAATAATGACTCTTTCAAGGAGACCAGCAGCCAGAGAAGAGGGATCTGTCAGAACAGAGGACACATGCTTAGTAAAAGAGAGTCACTGGTGATGACAAAGTGAATTTAAAAGCAAAAGAGAATATTTAAGAAGATTCAAGAGCAGAACAAAAAGCATTTCTGAAGTGAAATAAAAAATTACATGATTTCTCAACCAAAAAAATTCTGTAGTTAAATAGAAAGAGAAAATGTCATCGTTGAAGCTCAATTTAGTTGCCTGGAATATCAGGAGAAAAAAAATATATCTGAAAGTACAGTTTATAAGGATAAAAAGATAAAGAATCATGAGGATAGATAGAAGATTTAATATTCAAAAAAAAATCATTGCATATGGAGAGAAGAATACTGAGAAGAGAGAGTCAAAATCTGAACAAATGATAAAAGAAAGTTTGGGGGAGCTGAAGGTAGATCTTGGTTTGAAGAATAAATAAAAAAAATATATAGGTTTACCCTATTTTAGGCTCATTTGATGAGGAGAGACGCATGCCTAGGAATGTAGCAATAAAATTCCTCAATTCTGTATAAATGTGTAAATTTACAAGCTTCCCCATAGAAAGAGCAAGTTGTTTACAAAGGAACAGGAATCAGACTGCACTGAACTCATGGACAACGTGGGAAGCTCAAAGACAATGACATAGCTTTCACAGATGCCTCAGGGAAAACAACCATAGTTTTAGAATCCTACTCTCAGTCAAGATATCATTGACCTGTCAGAGCAAGAGAAAGATACTGAGACTAGGCAATAATTCAGAGACTATTCCATGCATATACCCCACAGAAGAAAATCTTCAAGATCAACTGGGAATAAACAAGGGATGAGCCAGAACAGAAGGCTCCGGGTGGAGGACAGGAGAAGAGAGGAAACAGGCATGAGAAATGAATACCTATCTTTCTCGCTAAATGGATAAGGAAAGATTGCCTGAGAATGTGTTCAAACACACCCTTTAAAAAAAAGGAATGTATTCAAAAAGAAGGCAGAAAGGGACAGGGAAAGTGGACAAATAGACACAGGTAACCTTGGGTAGAAAGGAAAAGGGAGAGAGTGCTGACACAAAGCCCAGTTTTCCTGTCCCTTCTTGCCTTCTATCCTAGTCTGCCAAATAGGTGTTGCCCATTTGGTCTTGCATACTTGATTGAACTAAGAAGCACGTTCCTAGCATATGTTATTGTTTATTTTATAGGCTTGTCTAATTTTTGGCTTAAAGGTGGACTTTGGGAGTGGCTTCAGTTCCGAGTTAGCAGGGTGTCTGGGGGCCAGAGTCTCGGGGTTCCTCTAGTCTCCGTCAGGACAGTAAGTCTGGTCTTTTTCTGTGTGTGAATTTGAATATCGTTCTACATTTTTCTTCTGCTCTGTCTGGGACCCTCTATTGTGATCCCTGTCAGAATAGTCTGTGGTGGTAGCTGGGCACCACCTAGTTCTCCTAGGTTCATGCTGGTTGAGGCTGTGGTTCAAGTGGTCCATTAGTTCTTTGGACGAATGTTTTCTTTGAGTCTTTGGTTATTTTCATTCTCCTTTGCTCCAGACGAGATGGGACCAATAGATGTATTTTAGATGGCTGTTCCCAAGCTTTTAAGACTCCAGGTGCTATTCACCAAAGTAGGATGTACAACGTTTTCTTTATTAGTTATGTTATGCCAATTGATCTAGATGCCCCCCTAGACCATGGTCCCCAGCTCTCAGCTCCAGTAACTGGTTTCCCCAAGGTGTTTGGACGTGTCTATGAAGCTTCTTTTTTTATGAAGCTTCTACGACTTTGCCTTGGGCAAGTTGTGCTGACTTCCTCCATGTTGTGTGTTGTTTTCCCCTTCACCCATGTTACCACTTGTCTACTACCTGGTTAGTGATAACTTCTTCCCATCCCTCTCCTCCCTTATAACCATCAAAGATTGATTTTTTTTGTGTGTGTAAACCTTTTCTAAGCTTTTTTATAATAGTGGCCGCATGTAATATTTGCCCTTTTGCGATTGACATATTTCACTCAGAATAATGCCCTCCAGATTCATCCATATTGTGAGATGCTTCGCAGATTCATCATTGTTCTTTATCTTTGCATAGTACTCCATTGGGGGTATATACCAAAATGTGTTTATCCATTCATCTGTTGATGTACACTTTGGTTGTTTCTATCTTTTTGCTATTGTGAATAATGTTGCAATGAACATGAGTGTGCATATGTCTATCCGTGTGACAGCTCTTATTTCTCTAGGATATATTCCTAGAAGTCAGAATGCTGATCATATGGTATTTCTATTTCTAGCTTTTTAAGGAGGCTTCATATCATTTTCCATAGTGGTTGTACCCTTTTACACTCCTACCAGCAGTACATAAGAGTTCCAATGTCCCTGCAATCTCTCCAACATTTGTTATTTTCTGTTTTTTTTCTTTTTTAATTAGTGTCAGTAATGCCAGGGTGAGATGATATCTCATTGCAGTTTTGATTTGTATTTCTCTAATGGCTAATGGAGCCCTGATGGCGCAGTGGTTAAGAGATCAGCTGCTCACCGAAATGTCGGCAGTTTGAATCCACCAGCTGGTGGTTGGAAACCCTATAGGGTAGTTCCACTCTGTCCTTTAGGGTGGCTATGAGTTGGAATCCACTCGATGGCAATTTTTTTTTTTTTTTACTGGCTAATGATCGAGAGCATTTTCTCATGTGTCTTTTAGCCAACTGAATGTCTTCTTTGGTGAAATGTCTATTCATATCCTTTGCTCATGTCTTAATTGGACTATGTGTCTTTTTGATGTTGAGTTGTTGGCATAGTCTATAGATTTTAGACATTAGACCCTTGTTGGATATGTCGGAGCCAAAATTTTTTTCCCAATCTGTAGGATCTTTTACTCTTTCAGTGAAGTTTTTTGATGAGCATAAGCTTTTAATTTTTAGGAGCTCCCAGTTATCTAGTTTATCTTCTGGTGTCTGTGCATTGTTAGTTATGGTTTGTATTCTTTTTATGGCAGGTATGAGGCCGCCTAGCATTGTTACTATTTTTTCTTCCATTATCTTTATAGTTTTATATTTAGGTCTTTGATTCATTTTGAATTAGTTTTAGTGTATGGTGTGAGGTTTGGGTTCTGTTTCATTTTTTTACAGATGGATATCCAGTTTTGCCAGCACCATTTAATGGACTTTGGTTCTTTGTCAAAGATCAGCTGATCATAATCCCCTCCAAAACCAAACTCATTGTTGTTGAGTCACTTCCAACTCATAGCGACCGTGTAGGACACAGTAGAACTGCCGCATAGAGTATCCAAGGAGCTGCTGGTGGATTTGAACTGCTGACCTTTTGGTTAACAGCCGAGCTCTTAACCACTGTACCACCAGGGTGGATGGATTTGGATTCTGTTCCATTGGTCTATTGTTGTAGCAGTATCAGGCTGTTTTGACTGCTGTGGCTGGATAGTAGGTTCTGAGATCAGGTAGTGTGAGGCCTCCTACTTTTTTCTTTTTCTTCAATAATGCTTTGCTTATCCAGGGCTTCTTTCCTTTCTATATGAAGTTGGTAATTAGTTTTTCCATCTGGTTAAAGAGTGCTGTTGGTATTTAGATTGGGATTGCATTATATCTGTAGATTGCTTTGGGTAGAATTGACATTTTCTCAATGTTGAGTCTTCCTACCCATGAGCATTGCAGGTTTTCTCATTTCTGTAGGTCTCTTTTGGTTTCTTGCAGTAGCGTTTTGTGATTTTCTTTGTATATGTCTTTTACATCCTTGATTAGGTTTATTTCTAATTATTTTATCCTTTTATGGGCTATTATAGTTTTTTTTTTTCTGCTTTCCTTTTCAAAGTTTCCTTTGTTGGTGTATAGGAATTCAACTGAATTTTTTAGGCTGATCTTATATTTTGCTAGTCTGCTGAATCTTTCTGTTAGTTCAGTAGTTTTCTTTTGGAATTTTTCGGAATCAACTTGATTGCAATTTTTTTTTTTCCTGTGTATAGTATCATATCATACATGAATAGGAATAATTTTACTTTCTAATTTGGATGCCCTTTATTTATTTTTCTTGCCTTATTGGTCTAGCTAGGACTTCCACCACAATTAAATAGGAGTGGTGATAAAGGGCATCCTCGTCTTGATTCCATTCTCAGGGGGAGTGGTGTTGATTGTTGCTTTTGTACAGATGCACTTTATTATGCTGAGAAATTTTCCTTCTATTCCTATTTCGAGAGTGTTATCAGGAATAAGTGTTGGCCTTTATCAGATGCCTTTCCTGAGTCAACTGAGATGATCATGTGAATTTTTTTTTTCTTCTTTTGTTCTGTTTATGTGGTGGATTGTGTTGATTGATTTTCTAATGTTGAAAAATCCTTGCATTCCTGGTATGAATCCCGCTTGGTTGTGGTGTATTATTATTTTAACATGATGCTGAATTTTGTTGGGCATTTTTGCATCTATATTCATCAGAGATATTGGTCTCTAATTTTATTTTTTTGTGGTTTCTTTGCCTGGGTTTGGTATCAGAGTTATGCTGGCTTCATAGGATGAATTCTAGAGTATTTCTTCCTTTTCTGTGCTCTGAAATAGTTTGAGTAGTACTGATGTGAGGTCTTCTCTAAATGTTTGGTAGAATTCTCCAGTGAAGCCATCTGGGCCAGGGCGTTTTTTTGTTTGTTGGGAGAGTTTTATTTCCTGTTTGATCTCTCCTCTTGTTATAGGTCTGTTCAGATTTTCAATCTCAGTTTGAGTTAGTTTAGATAGGTAATATGTTCCTAGAAATTTGTCCATTTTCTCTAGGCTCTCAAGTTTGTTGAAGTACAAGTTTTCATAGTACTTTTTTATGATTCTTTTTATTTCAGTTGGGTCTATTACAATGTCCTTCATCTCATTTCTTATGTGAGTTATTTGCTTCCTTTCTCATTATTCTCTTGTCACTTTTGTCAATGATTTGTTGATCTTTTCAAAGAACCAATTTTTGGCCTTGTTGATTCTTTCTATTGTTTTTCTGTTCCCTATTTTATTTATTTCTACTCTAATTTTTATTATTTCCTTTCTTCTAGTGGGTGTTGGCTTCTTTTGCTGTTCTCTTTCTATTTGTTCAGGTTGCAGGGCTGATATTTTGATGCTGGCCCATTCTTTTTTTGATGTGTGCATTTATTACTTTAAATTACCCTCTAAGCACTGCTTTTACTGTGTCCCAAAGGTTTTGGTATGATGTGTTTTCATTCTCATTTATATTTCTAGAAATTTTTTGATTCTCTCTTTGATGTATGACCCAGTTGTTTTTTTTAGAGGAAGGTGTTGTTCAGTTTCCCTGTATTTGCTATTTTCCCTTGCTCTTCCTGTTATTGATTTCTACATTTTATGTTATTGTGATCAGAGAGCATCCTTTGCGTTAGTTTGACATTTTGGATTTTATTGATGGTTGCTTTGTGGCCTAAAATGTGATCTATTCTGGAGAATGTTTCATGTGCATTGGAAAACAATGATACTTTTTTTGCTGTTGGGTGAAGTGCTGTATATATGTCTATGAGATCAAGTCGGTTGATTATGGCCTTTAGATATTCTGTATCTTTGTTGGGTTTTTTCCTAGATGGTCTGTCCTTTACTGAGAGTGGCGTGTTGAAGTCTTCTACTATTATTATGGAACTATCTATTTCTCTTTTCAGCGTTTTGAGAATTTGTTTTACGTATTTTGGGGCCTTGTCAATGGGTATATAGTTATTTATTGAAGTTATGCCTTCTTTTTTTTATACCTTCTTATTTATACCTTCTTGGTGAATTGTCCCTTTAATCATTATACAGTGTCCATCCTTGTGCTTTATGGTTGATTTTACCTTAAGGGATTAGTATTGCCACTCTTGCTCTTTTTTGATTACTGTTTGTTTGATATATTTTTCTCATCCTTTGCTTTTTAATATTATGTCTTTGTGTCTAAGGTATGTCTCTTGTAGACAGAATATTGATGGGTCATTTTTTTTTTAATCCATTCTGTCACTCTTTGTCTCTTTACAGATGCGCTTAAGCCTTTTACATTCAGTGTGATTAATGCCAGGTATGAGTTTATTGTTGTGCTTTTTTTCTGGCGTTGACTTTTCTTTATTCCTCTTACTCTCTTGTGGTGAGTTCTGTTTCTTTTCTTTATTTTTTACGGTTTTTGTGCTTACTGAGTCTTCATACTTTTCCCTTTTTTTTTCATTTTTATGAGTAGGTTTGTTAACTTTCTTTATGGTTACCTTGAAATTTACCCGTATCATCCTAAGTTTGAAATGGTCTTTTTTTACTTGATATCACTTTGACTTCCTCTCCATTTGAAAGTTCTATACATACATTGTTTATTCCCTCTTTTATTGTTGTGACATTGTTGTCATTTACAGATTTTAAGTCTTTTAGTTTTATTATTGAGAGTTCTACCGAAGTTGGTATCTGGTTGATGTTGTCCTGTGTCCTAGACTCAGGTTGTTGTCTGATGTTAGTTCTCTTACTGAAGGACTCCCTTTAATACTTCTTGTAAGTTTGGTTTTTATGAATTCCCTTAATTTCCGTTTACCTGGAAATGTCCTAATTTCACCATTATATTTGAGAAAGAGTTTTGCAGAATATATTATTCTTGGTTGGTAGGTTTTTTCTTTCGAGTTTTTTCATATATATATATAAAAAAAAATCCATATATGTATATTATATATCATCCCATTGACTTCTTCGCTGCATAGTTTCTACCAAATAATCAGAGTTTAGTCTTATTCCTTTCCCTGTGTATATGACTCGCATTTTTCTTGAGCTGCTCTCAGGACTCCTTCTTCATTTTTTGTTTTGGAAAGTGTGATTATGATGTCTTGGTGACTTTCGTGTGGGGTCTATCCTATATGATGTTTGTTGAGCTTCTTAGATAATCAGCTTTTTGTCTTTCATGATATTTAGCAAGTTTTCTGCCAACAAAACTTCAGCAATCTTCTTTGTGCCTTCCATTTTCTCCCAGTATTCTGGAGCTCTGATCATGTGCAAATTTTTGCTCTTGATTGTTTCCTATATAATTCTTAGGTTTTCTTCATTTTTCTTTATTCTTCTCTCTGGTGTTTCTTCAAAGTGACATCCACGGATTTGTCTTCAATCTCAGTGATCATCTTCCTTTGTTTCAAATTTCTTGTAAGACCTTCTATTGAGTTGTCCATTTCTGAAATTTTATTATTTATTGTTTGAATTTCTAGTTACTGTTTTTGTATGTTTTCTAATTATTTATTTATTTTGACATTTTGTTCTTGTATTATTTTCCTGAATTCTATTGCTTTGTCTGTGTTTTCCTTGATTTTGGAGATATGTTTGTTGGTTTTGTCTGTGTTTTCCATGATTTTGTTTATTTTTTTCCTTGATTTTATCTGTGTTTTCTTTGATCTCTTTCCTAATCTCTTTCCTAAATATTAGTCTTTTGAATTCCATATCAAGTAGTTCCACTGCCTTTTCTTCTCCCAGAAGGTTATCTTATTCTTTGGTCACTTGCTGGAGTCACCTTGTCCTGCTTTTTTATACTGTAATGTTTCTGCTGTCTATGAGGCATTAAGGTATTATTTTCTTTTTTATGATTGCATTTTTGTGTGTGTGTCTTGATCTTTGTTTTGTTTTAATATGTCAGGGTGGGGTTCTGGACATGCTTTGGTGCTTGCTTGTCTGTGGCACTATAGCTTTCACCACCTTTTCCAGGTGGGCAAGCCAGCAGCAGGAAGGGCAAGCCTACTTCTCTGTTCACTGGCTTAGTGAGGTGGCTCAGGGTGGACTGGGCAGGCTCTGTCTGCCTCCTGGTGTTTGTTCAGTGGTATGGGAGCATTCATAGTCCCTTGCCAGATGGGCAGGTGTTCACCACATATTTTGATACAATTTAATCTGTAACAGGGAAGAATAATTTTTTAAAGGTTTTATGTAATTGTAATTAGGGGGTGATTGGGGAAAATAGAGCTTTTTTGTGGGTGAAATTAAATCTTTGTGAAGAGATTATATTTTGCATTCCTTTCAAATAATAATGAGAAAATATATGTCTGTGTCAGCAGAGAAGAGCAGTGTAAACAATAATAAAGTATAATAGAGTTTCTGAAAATACAAAGGAAGGAGTGATTAAGTCAAACCAGCTAAAGTAAAAATAAGGACAAAGAAAATGAAGACACAGAGTAGATAAATTATAATCATAAAGTGATAAGGAAGAAATTAACGCAATTTATCAGTCATACATACGGTGAATGGATTGAATTTTTCTATTAAAAGAAACCTTGGTCAGATTGCTTTAAAAAGTGAAATTCAGGCATGCTCTATTTCCAAGATACACTCCTTAAAGATGATTTTTTAAAAAAAGGTTGAAATTAAAAGGAAGATGGAGAAATCAAGAAAAAGGAAAGCAAAAAGGAAGAAAACACGACAGTATTAATATCAGAACAACGGAATTTAAGATTGCGTGCTCTTTTACCCACATGCAGTGATAGTCATTATAAGTGAAAATGTAATAGGTATAAAAAGGTATAAATACATATGTAGTCAATTACAGAAAGCAAAAAGTGCATATATAATGCAAGAACTGGATAAAATAGAGTTATAATGGGAAAGAATAATACAACTCTGTTAGAGCTGGGTATGTTAAATAGACAAAAACAAAAGTGAGAAGATAGAGGAATTAAAAAATATACTCAGCAAAACTGACCTCATTTATAATCTAACACTCTGATATCCTTCAAAGAGATAATGTTAATTTATATATGTACAAAGGACATTTTAAAAAATTGATCTTGTTCTAGCCCACAAGAAAAACTTCAAGAAATTAAAAAAATTAGAGATTTTACATGCATAATTCTCAGATCAAAGTTCCATAATTTATAAGTAATTAATAAAACATGCTAGGAAATCTTTACTTAGAAAGTGAGAAATATATCCCAGATAACCTTCAAATCAAAAAGGGAATTGCAACTTATTAAATAAACAAATAAAGTGAAAACATTTCACATCTAGTCTGTTGAACACCAGGAAAAAAAAAAATTGTAGCCTAGTCTTTATTATTAATGGAGATTAAACAACAGATGATTTAAATACTCATCTTAAGAAATTAGACAAAGAACAACAAAATAAGTAAACAAAGCTAGGGAGAAGGAATTAATATGTAGATACAATCAAGAATAAATTTAAAACACATAAAAAGGAGTAGGAAAAAAAATTCCAAAGCAAGTTAATTGAAAAGCTCAATGTGAGTCCGATTAAGAAGAAAAAGAGAGATCAAATCTGGACAAGATTAGGGATGAGAAAAGGAAAGGGAAAAAACAAAACACTGACACTAGACAGATTAAATATTTTAAGAGAATGCATTATGAAAATGAAAAGGAACATAGAACTAATGTCTTAACCTTGTCACCCAAAATTCATCTCAAAAGTGGAAACCTTGAATCAATCAAGTTAAATACCTGCCATTTTTAATAGGCATCAGGACCAGGATGGCTCACAGTTGAGTTTTAGCTAACTTTAAATTCCGTGATATTTAAACTAGTCCGGTTGGTCCATAGAAAAAAGATAGGAAGCTTCTCTGTTTGCTTTATAAATCCATCATTACATTACCAAACCTAATAAAAATACGATAAACCAACTTGACTGTTTCATATAGGCATGTATATCTCATTAAAATGTTAATAATAGAATTGTTTTTAGTTCTTTCATATTCAAATAATATGATAAATCCAAAAGATCTATCATGTCTTTGTACATTTCAAGAAGCTATAACACGGGAGACAGAGAGGGAGAGCTGTAACACTGGAGACAATAAGAAGTATAGGCAGAGAAATGGCAGCAGCAGAACCCAGAGACTGGCAGGAGTGAGAAAGCTGACTGCCTTTGGGCAGGAGGCTTGCTGGAGGAGTAGGGCGCCTCCAGGCACTTGGTGGAGCTAGGTTTGCCAACCCACAGATCTAGAGCTGAGCACCTTCAGGCCAAGGCTTACTGGCAGAGCGGGGTGCCTCTAGGCACTTACTGGCAGAGCTAAAAGAGTTTTGTTAACACTTGCTGAGCAGGGTAGAGGCCAGGCCGAGGGGCTGAGGGGCCTAAGGGGCTGAAGGGCTGAGGGCCAGGGAGAGGTCTGCCAGCAGACACTGCTGAGAAGAGGCTGTCCTGATTGAAGAACTGTATCCTGAATGTTCCTGAACTGGAATTGTAACCTGTTACTTCCCTCATAAACCTCGTAAACGTGAGTACTGTTTATGAATTCTGTGTGGCCATTGCAATGGATTATCAAACTCAGCAGAGAAGTAGTGAGTGCTGTGGGACGGACAGACATTGTCAGAATTAATTCGTTAAAAGGGTTGGCAAGAGGAGGTATGTCTAAACTCGGCCTCATAGGAATTAGCCTTGGGCTGTTGATCTTGATTCTCCTTCTGCCTTATGAAGTTAGAGGAGGTCAGACGCCTCCGCCATGCCATTTTTACAGTTAAGAGTTTTATGTTTTTATTCCCTCACAGCACCTATTAAAGTTTCTTGGTCTTGGGGGGAAGGTGCTCAGTAATCAGCTGGGACATTCCATATTGCTGAATTGAACTGCTGCCTTCTTCTAGCATCTGCTTGACTTTAGCGATAGTCTCCAGAAGATCCTGGCTCTTGGCATCTCAGCATCATTTTTACCCAAACACTACATTTGTGAGATATTCATGAGCAGAAATAGGGTGAAACAGATATAACCTCGACATACAGCTAAGGTTTTCAGATCACCTTGTAGCTAATTCATCTTGGTAAGGACATCAAGATATAATTTATCTTAAAGACAGATATTCCACAGGGTTAACACTGAAGTTCCTTTGATGGACAAGGTTGTCAGCTAATAAAGCTTTTCCTAAAAATGTTCAAACTAAAGCCATTTATTCCAGGTTATATAAAACTTTGAGGTCTTATCCAAACATGTGCCTAAGTACTGAAGAAGACAGAAAGCTCTTCCCTGAAGAAAACGTTGGCTCTACCTGAAAGAAACCCTGCTGAACCCACCTGTGCTAAGTGAGATGGCCTTCTGTCTGGCTCCTAAATCTTCACACAGAATGAAGCCTTCCCTCCCATCTGCTATCTAAAGCATATGGCCGTCTCAGAAGCAGAGAACGTCCAACAATACAGGTACGTTAAAGAATTCAATCATAAATCATCTGAGCGTCAGCCTCCCCCAAAAGCTCACCCAATGTACCTGATATTTGAGAAAGGCTGTTAAACAGGCATGTCAACTATTCTTTCATTTATTCTCTCCCAGTGCTACTACCATTATATTTAAATTATCAGAGAGCAAAGCACCTTCATCTTGTCTCCAAAAGAGACAATCTTCATTGAGTTTCCATTTTAGTACCATCCTCTGCCATCTTTGGCACACAACCAAACTCTTTGAGCATGGTTTACGTCTTTTTAAAACTTCTCTTGAACATGCCATTTACCTCATTACCAAAGCTTCTTTGGCCACATAGTGAATCTTGTCTTGGGTTCTGCTCCAGGAACACATTTTCTGTCAGAATATCAGCATGCTTTCTTTCAGTAGAAAATGATAATTAAGTAATACTACATAATTTCTTTGTTAGCTTTAGCTGCCAAGGGTCCAATAATAAAATTAGCTATCCCAGGTTTCTCGAAGAATCATCTCTCATGTTTTAGACTGGTTCCGATCTATTTTTCTCTCTTTCTGATTTTATGCTTTATTCAACTTCTTAAGATTCCTATCATCACAATTTTTGCTTCTTATCTGACTTTGGCCTCACCAAGGTGCTGGTGCTCTCACAAGTGGGTGCTCTGCTTGCCTGCCCCCACATCCCACTGCCCCTACCTGGCTTAGGGAGAAGAGGACAGGGCAGTTCAAGTAAGACTGGAGAAATGAATCTTAAATCTTGATTTAACGCAAAGGCTGTCTCTTGCTGTGTTTTGTTTTGTTTTAAATGATGACTCCAGCATGTCTTTGGTAAAAGAAAACTTAAAATGTATATATGCAGTAAGGAAGATTTAAAGAACTGTGGTTTTGGCTGGCACAAGTAGCTAAGTGCTGGACTACAAGCTAAAAGTTTGGCAGTTTGAACCCACCCAGAGGCTCCTTGGAAAAGAGGCCTGGAGATCTTCTTCCTAAAGGTCACAGCCTTGAAAACCCCACAGAGCAGCTCTACTCTGCACACATGGGGTTGCCATGAGTCAGAATCAACTCGACGACAACCAAAAACAACAACAAGTTTTACAGATCCTGATTATATTAAATAAAGTTGACTAGGTTGCTTGCAAAAAGTGTTTCCACGGGGCCTAATGTCTAGGCAATAAAAATGGATAATTTTTAAATACTTCATTTTTGATGAAAATATTACTATATGCAATTGGAGAAAGAATTTGGAAAATACAGAAAGATCATAAATAAAAAAATTGGCAATCTCATTTTTATTTTGCACATGTTAAAGTGCAATGATTTAAGATGTACAGTTTGATGAATTTTGGCAATTGTACATACCCATGTAACCGCAACTGCAGTCAATCTATAGAACATTTTCAACATGCTCAGAAGGCACCTCATGCCACTTCCCGGTGTATTTCACCAACCCTCCCTCCACCCCTACCCAACCTAACTCCAGGCAACTCTACTCTTCTTTCTTTGTATATAGCTTTTCTTTGCCTGTTGTAGAATCTCAAATAAATGGAATCATGAATCATGTAATATATATTCTTGTACCTGACTTTTTTGGCTCAGCATAATATGGTTGGGATTAATTCTTCCTGTTTCATGTATCAGTATTTTCTTTTCATTACTCAATAGTATGTGACTGTATGGATACAATACAAATTGTTTAGCCGTTCACTTTTTGATAGACATTTGGATTACTACGAGTTTTTGGTTATTATCAGTTAATTCTCTATTTACATCTGAGTGCAAGTATTTGTGTGGATGCATTGTCGTTTCTCTTAGGTAAATATTTAGGAATTGATAGATCATATGGTGAGTATATGTTTAGTTTTTTAAGAAACTGCCGAATTGTTTTCCACAATGATTTACAATTTTATATTCCTACCAGCAACGCACGAGAGTTCACTGGTTCCTACCTTCTTATTAATGCTTTCTTTTGTCAGTGTTTTTAATTTTATCCATTCTAGAAGGTGGGAAGTGGTACTCATTGCTGTTTTAATTTTCATTTGTTTGATGACTTGCTACATGTTGAGCATCTTTTCATGTTCCTATTGGCCTTCCCTTTATCTTTGTTTTTTTTAATTGTGCTTTAGGTGAAAGTTTACAGCTCAAGTTAATTTCCTCATGTAAAAATTTTACACGTATCATTTTGTGGCATTAGTTGCAATTTTCCTTTATCTTTTGTGAAGTATTTATGTAAACTTTTTGCCCATTTGTAAAAACATTGTGAAATTCACCCTCTTATTGAGTCATAAGAGTTTTATTTTAATATGTTGGATACCAGTCATTTGTCAGATACAGGTACTGAGATTTTTTTCTTTTCCATTTTGTGGCCTGCCTAGTCATTTTCTTTATAGTGCCTTCCAAAGAATAAAACATTTCGATTTTGATGCAGTTCCACTTATTAATTTTTCTCTTTTGGTTTCTGTTTTTTATGTTGCATCTAAGGAATATTTGCCTACACCAAGGTCACAAAAGTTTTCTCCATTTTTTCTAGAAGCTTAGAGTTTTCATTCTTACATTTAGGTCTATGATCCATTTTGGGTTGAGTTTTTTGAAGATATGAGGTAAAGATGGGTGTTCGTATATTCCCATGTGGATATTCAGGTTTTTCAGTACCTTATGTTGAAAAGACAATCTTTTTTTCCCCCATTTTCTGTATATACTCATGTAACACACATCACCTTCATTTGTTTGCTCTCCCCCTGCAAGGTATCCTCACAAGCTCTACCGTGCTAATCCTTTTCCACATGTTGCTGTAAAAAATTAGCAAAGTAAGTTTACAAAAATACCCTGTAGAGGGGAGCTTGACCGGCAAACTAACTCAAAAGGTATGCATTATCTGCGTGAAGTACAGTAATTACCATGGCACCTTGGTTGAAAAATCCATGAACATATGTGTACTGGTCTACCCGTGGACTCTGTTTTGTTGCGTTGTGAGGTATGTCTATCCTTATGCCAATACCACACCATCTTAATTACTATGAATTTATAGTAAATCTTGAAATTAATTTTGGCTATCCTAAGCTCATAAATTTCTACTAAAAAAAACTATACTGGGCTTTTTTGTTGAATCTATGCATAATTTGTTAAGCATTGACATCTTAAGAGTATTGTCTCTTATTTAGATTTTCTTTAATTTCCCTCAACAATGTTTGTAATACATATACATTGTTGAGGGAAATTAAAGAAAACTCCTATACATATTTTTAAAAAATTAATTTCTAAACATTTCATTTTTTTTATGCTATTGTAAATGGAATCTTTTAAAACTGAATTTTTCAATTATTCATTGTTAATGTACAAAAGGAGCCCTGGTGGCGCAGTGGTTAAAAGCTCAGCTGTTAACCAAAAGGTCAACAGTTTGAATCTACCAACTGCTCCTTGGAAACCCTACAGGGCAGTTCTACTCTGTCTTATAAGGTCGCTATGGGTAGGAATCGATTTGTCAGCAATGGGTTTTTTCGACGGGGAATGTACAGAAATATACTTGATTTCTGTATGTTGATTATATATCATGAAACTTTCAATTCACTTATTAAATCTAGTTTTTTTTGTAGATTCCTTGAGATTTTCTACATATGTAGTTACGTCATCTGTGAATAAAGATAATCTAACATCTTTTTTCTCCTGTCAGCATATCTTATTTCTTTTTCTTTTCCTTGCATTATTCTACTAGCTAGAACCTATAGCTCAATGATACATAGAACTAGTAAGAGCAGACATTTTTTCCTCATTTTCAATCTTAGGGAGAAAACATTCAGTCCTTTGCTACTAAGCATGATAATAGCTGTAGGTTTTCTGTAGATGCCCATTATTAAGTTAAGGAAATTGTCTTCTATATTTAGTTTGCTAGTTTTTTTTTTTTTTTTAATGAATAGATATTGATTTTTTTCAAATGCTTTTTCTGTATCTGAGTTTTTTCTACTTTGTTATTATGTGAAGTTACATTGATTGATTTTGCAATATTATACCAATCTTGCACTCCTAGGATAAAACTCACTTGCGATTATTGTGATCAATTATTGTTTCATATATTCCTGGATTCAATTTGCTCATATGTTGTCAAGGATTTCTGTGTCTATATTCACATAGGATTTTGGCTTATAATTTTTTTCCTTAACAATTTCTCTGGTTTTGATCTCAGAGTAATGCTGGCCTCAGAAAATTAACTGAGAAGTGCTTCTTTCTTCTCTATTTTCTGAAATTGTTACTGTCGGTTTGGTATCATTTCTTTCTTAACTATTTAATATGGTTAGCCAGTGTAGCCTTTGTAGGAATATTTTAAACTATGAGTTTAATTTATTTAATATATTTAGGACTATTCAAATTTTCTATATATTTTTGTAAAATTTTGGTTTTTCAAGGAATTTTTCCATTTCATCTAAGTTGTCAAATTATTGGCAGAGAGTTTTTATTATTCACCCTTATTATCCTTTTAATGTCTGAAATTTGTAGTAAAATCCGTTCCTTTATTCTCCTTTTGGTCACGTTGCCGTCTCTGCATTTTATTGATCAGTCTTCCTGGGACTTATCAATTTTATTGATCTTTTCACAGAATAAACTTTCAATTTCATTTATTTTCTGTATTGTCATTCTTCTGTTGGTCTCCACCCAACATGTCCAATGAGGCCTTGTAAGAATTCTAATCTCTCCTAGCCTTTTGAATTTCTAGGAATGATTTGAGTGACGGATCCCTGACGGCTCTCTTCCTGTGCCTTAGGATTCACCAGTCTCTTCGACAGGGACCCTGTGTCCATTTCTGCAGCTCTTTCTCCATGTGCCTCCCTTTTCTCAGGTCTCCTCACCCTCAGTAAACCCTGATGATAATCTATTCAGCAAGGCTGACGATGTGAGATGGTTTCTTCTCCCCATGCTGGGGCCAGAAGTGCTTCCAGGGAGAAGGTCAAGTGGATTGTAGGGTTCACCTCACCTGTTTCCATTTTCTCAGGGATGACAGTCCTCAATGACTTGCCCAATGTCTGAAAAACATTGATTCACATATTTCGTGTGATTCTCTAGTTTATTTTTTATAGTAGGAGGGAAGTTCAGTAGCAGTTACTCTCGTTTCCAACAGCAAAATTGTGGAAGCCTCACTATTAACTTTTTGATGTTTGGTTTTTATAATATTGTATTAATTTATTCAACAGAATTTTATTCAGCATTTGATATGTTGCCAAGCATTTAGCAATAGTAATTAATATATAGTATAAAATATTTAAGTTGGGCTCATATACGCCTATGTTCTTGTTTTCATTCATTTCACTTGGGGCTTACTACATGTTTTCTCTCTGTAAATTAAAATCTGTGTCATCTCAGGAAATGAGATATATGTGTGTTGCTCCCAGTTGGTATGGCTTGTTCTTACAGGACACACATTGCCCTTAGGTTAGAACTGTTATTCTTTCTGCTTTAATTCTTTCATCTCTTAATTTTGAAATATGTTCTCAAGTTTGTTCTCTGCATCAACGATTACATTTTCTAAATTGTTATTTCTTTCCTTTATAGTCCTTGTCTTGCATTTTTAGTTTCCTTAAATATTTCTTGATATAATGGAATTCTCTTTTTAACTCAGTCTGCTGTTATATAATTTTCTATTTCATCTCTTTTCACAGAGCTAGTGATTTTTTTTTCCTTTATGGTAATTGTATACAAGATGCTTCCTAAAATTGTCCTGTTTTCTGTAGTATAACTTTTTCAAAATTGTGTTTCCTCCCTTACATCTTGGGTGTAATGGTATTCATCTTCTAAGTACAACAAAGATTCTACAAATCTTTTTACAGGTCTCTTATGGTTATTATATCTTTCCTTGTATTTATCCACGAATGGGATGTTGTTTGAAAATGATGGGTGAGTGAATTTTCCTCTATCCCGGCTTCACCTCCCACCTGGGAGCAGTCAGAATTCTCTCACCTCCGAGTCTAAAGGGACTCCTGATGTGCTTGATACATCTCAAGCCTTTAGTATGTTACATATGTGTTTTCAAAAGTATTCTTTTAATAGGGTAGGAGAACAATAAAGTGCAGGTGGAAATCATGAGGCTGTTGGTTTCAAGACTATTAGCCGAGAACCCTTAAAAGGAATTAACAGCTAGGATTCACTTTCCCACTCTCACAACCTCAGATACGTCCTGCAATCCTCTGACACCTAAACCAGTGACCTCAGCTCTTCTATTGATGAGCTTAGACCTCTATATCCACTTCCACAAGTATCTTTACCCCAGTCCCACAGGCATCTCAAACTCAGCCTGGCCCAAATGAAACTTATCACTTCTCCTATATTTCCTACGCTTGGAAATGACCACTCCATCCGCAGAGCCATATCAGCCAGAAGCCTGGATCCCTTTTAAACAACTTAACATCCCTCAGTTAGCTCCTCTGTTCTGCTTTTCAAATTCTAGAGATTCTGCCTCTTTAAAATCAATCTCATTTTTCCACTTCTTTCTGTACGCACTGCTCCTGCTTTGTTCTCTTGACTGTGCTATTAGAATAATTTTCTAGCTGGTTTTTCTGCTTCCTGTCTCGTACCCCTCTAATCAATCATTTCTATTTTTCCTAATGTTTTTTCTTAAACACAGACCTGAATATGTTACTACTGACTTAAACGTTCCACTGGCTTCCCTTTACCCGAAGGGTAGCATCCAGGCTCACTAGCATGGCATCAAGACACTCCAGAATATGACAGAGCAGTGAGTTACCTGGGGATGTGGTTAAAATCTACATTCTGATTTAGTAGGTGTGGGGCGGGGCTTGAGACTCTACATTTCTAACAATTTCCCCAGTGATGCCCAGGCTGCTATATTTGGACCACACTTTGAGTAGCGAGTCTGTAAGGTATGGTCTTCCTTTCCAAATTTATCTCTAGACCCATCTTCTTTCTATCAGCCTCCTCCATTGTACCCCTATTGTTTTCACCATTCTCACCTTCTTAGAGTTCCTGGAAAAATACCTCTGTGTTTAGTCACAGAGCTTCTTTGTTCAGAATTCTCTTCCCAGTTGTAGAACTTCTACTCCTCTTTCACGACTTAGCTCAGGTTGCATTTTATACTAGAATCTTTCCTTGTATCTCTCTAACCCATAAGTAGACTTCTTTAATTCCTCCTTTGTGCCCTTGCTGTACCAAGTATGAGCTACTCACAGAGCATGTGTGATACTTTCTCAACAGACTCTGTTTATATACCTGTTTTTCTTACTAGTCTATACACCTTTAAGAGCATACACTGTGTCACATCATTGACACCTAACACATCACCTGTCATATTGTGGGTACTTAATAAATATCTTTCCTAAGAATGAATGGACAGAAAATCAAATAGATGAATGAACTGAACATTAATTTGAAATTTTGAATATAGTTGTGTTGGTTCTTTTTATTGCTGTGTAACAAATTACAGCAAAGACAGCAGCTTAAAACAAAACAACTTTAATATCTCACTGTTTCAATGGATCAGGACTCCAAGAGTCCTCTGTTCAGATCTCACCAGGCTGAAATCCAGATGTCAGCCAGGGCTGTGAGCTCAACTCAGGCTTGAAATTCTACTCCAAACCCTCGTTATGGGGCAGCATTTTCTGTGCTTGTAGGACTAAGGTCCCACTCTCTTGCTAGCTGTCAGCTGGGTCAACGCTCAGCTCCTAATGGCTGCCAGCAGTTCTTTGCCACATGCCCCAACAGGTTGTCTGCAACAATGCTGTCCGCTTTCTTCCAGGCCAGCAGAAACACATCCTGTCCCTCTCCAGTCTGCTATGACGGAAATTTATATAATGTAACAATCACCTACCACTCCTCTGTCCATTTGTCCTACTGTGGTGGCTTGCATGTTGTTATGATGCTGGAAGCTATGCCACAGGTGTAGGTTTCAGTACAGCTTCCAGACTAAGATGGACTAGGAAGAAAGCCCTGGAAATCTACTGCTGAAAATTAGCCAGTGAAAACCCTATGGATCACAAAATACTGTGTAAGACTTCAACTTGCTTATTTTGGACGTGTCATCAGGAGGAACCAACTGAGGAAGGTTGACATCGTATTTGGTAAAGGTGAGGGAAAATTTCAAAATGATGAATTGACACAATGGCTACAACAACGGAATCAAACACACCGATGACCATGAAGATGGTATAGGACTGGACAATGTTTGATTCTATTGTACACGAAGTCACCACAAGTTGTAGCTGACTCATGGCAACTAACAACAACAACTATGTAATCACAGGAGTGATATCCCATCATCATTTACCATATAACATAGCTTATGATCGAGTATCCCATCTTCTTCCCAGATTCCGCCTTCGCTCAAAGTGAGAGGATTATACAAGTATGTGCACAGGGGTGAATATTGTGGGAGCCATCTTAAAGTTTTGCCTTCCACATAGTTAACTGAAAAAAGTGAGGGGCTCATGGGAAAATGAGGAAGGGAGCCAATACTGAAGCAAAGATAAAATGAGACTCAAATGCATATACTGTGGATCTGAGTTCTGCCATTATGATATGGTAGATTTGGAAGGGTTAAAATGTATGCGGTCAGTTGTTTGAGGGTATTATCAGCTAAGTCATGCCAGAGTGGGGAAGTTCGAGTCTTAACCCTCTCAAGTGGTGTTTTATGAAAGGGGAGAACAAACACAGATCAGGGCCTTGCACATAGGGAAGACACCATGTGGGGCTTCCTTTAAAGGCCGAGGAATGCCAAGGTACACTTGAGGCCACCAGAAGTGAGAAAGATGAGAAAGGAATGATTTTCCTCTACCGCAGAGAGAGCCCCGAATTCATACTTCTGGACTTCAGATAGTGAAACAATAAATTTCTGTTCTTAAAGTACACCACCCCCCCCAAAAAAGTAAATAAAGTGGTCAAATCCTTCTTTTCATAGATGAGAGGACTGAAGGATGTAAAATTTGAGGAACTCGTACTTTATGGTAAAAGCAGAATCCCTGGCTACTACTAAAGAGATTTTCCTTCTATTGGAAACAGATCAACAAAATCCTCTCAGCCTTTACATAAATTTGTGAAAGAGTCTTTATTGTGGAATTCAGTGTAATAAAAATAGTTGCCTTGCCAGTCGATTCATGGTGACCCCATGTACAGGGTAGAACTGTGATCCATAGCGTTTGTCATGGATTGAATTATGTCCCTGCAAAATGTGTGTATTTTGCATTTTTGTATTTTTTGCAATTTTGTATTTTTTTTAAATATGTATATATATACACACATATTTTTTTAATTTTCAAAATGTGTGTATTAACTTGGTTAGGCCATGATTCCCAGTATCCTGTGATTGTCCTCCATTATGTGATTGTAATTTTATGTTAAAGAGGATTAGGGTGGGATTGTAACACCCTTATCAGGTCCCATCCCTCATCCAAGGTAAAGGGAGTTTTCCTGGGGTATGGCCTGTACCACCTTTTATCCCTCAAGAGAAAAAAGAAAGGGAAGCTAGCAGAGAGGGGGGACCTCATACCACCAAGAAAGCAGTGCTGGGAGCACAGCGTGTCCTTTGGACCTGGGGTTCCTGCTCTGAGAAGCTCCTAGTCCAGGGGAAGATTGATGACAAGGACCTTCCTCCAGAGCCAACAGAGAAAGCCGTCACCTGGAGCTGATGCCCTGAATTTGGACTTCTAGCTACTAGACTATGAGAAAATAAATTTCCCTTTGTTAAATCCATCCACTTGTGGTATTTCTGTTATAGCAGCAGTAGATGACTAAGACAGGGTTTTCAGTGCCTGTGACCTTTCAGAACCAGATCTCGAGGCTTTTCTTCTGAGGCGTCTCTGGATAGATTAGTACTGCCAATGTTTAGGTTAGTAGTTGCACATTTAACTGTTTGTACTACCCAGGGATCCTAAGCCTGATCAGCCACTCTTAAATTTCTTGTTCAACTTCATTAACTTTAAATATAATCTTAAAGTTCGGGTTTTAAGTAATATAGTTGACAGCCTTTGAAATAATACTGGCATCTTATTTTGCAAAACGTAACATGGAGCCAGTTGAATTAGCTACAGTTTAACCTTCTGGAAAGCCAGTCACCAGCCACCTTTACGGGGTTTGGCTCCTTGTGGAAGATGTCTGTCGCTGTGCTATAAATCCATCTGGATCATGGATTTGAATGACAGGTACTTAATGTTACTCAACATACCAGGTTTATCTTTTCATCTCCTGCCTTGAATGGGATTAAACTTCTGAGCTGTGACAGGTGATGTAATGACAGCATTATCAGTTTTCAAATTTTTTAACACTTGTTCACTCAAGGCTTATACCCTTGGGATAACTTCTTTCCTTCCCTGGAATCCACCAATGATCTGTGTATCATAACTCAATATATTCATCCCTCACAGTACAAGCATAATTGGTTTAAATATTTTTGCTCATAGGTGAAGACTCCCATAGGCAATTATCAATTCCCTTTATGATTAATGTAAAAAATTTGGCATTTTTATTCATGGAAATGTATGTTGAAGCATCCACAATCATACATTGTAGATAAACTCTGTCATTGCCCTAATAAAAAAAAAAAAAGCCCTAATACAATGTAAAAATTCCTCAAGCAACCAGAATCTTGGTAGGAGCTGTAGTATCTGTGCATGTCAATTAGCCAGAAAATTAGGGTGAACTCACAGTATTACTAACAAGACTTCTGGAAGCTATTTTTGTGGAAACAAGCATGAAGTTTTTGTTTTTGTCTATTTAATATCACACTTTGAAGCAAGAACCTAGAGGATGACAGCACACTGCCAGGCAGACATCTACTTCAACCTCTCCCTAAGAAAGGCCAGCAAGGAGAAGACGTGGTGCTGCGTGCTCCAGTGCTGGCCAATGCCAGGATGCAGGAGGGAAGGCTAGTTTATGGATAAAAAACTGGGTATGCAAATGAATGGCTTACATATATCAAAACTTAAAAAAAGAGCCCTTGTAAAATAAGGATGACTATATTCGTATTCCTATTTTTCACAAAAAGATCTTCATTTAAGATGGGGCACACACACAGAGTTTCCTCACTGAGTCTTGTGTTTCTGTCTGATATTAACTCTACCCAAACCAAGTTGTCTAACTCAGACTTGCAAAAAGAGTGTATCCTACCAGGGGAGTAAGGAGTAGTGGTGCGAATGTTAAATTCCAATATATATAAAGAATACCGAATACCTCTTTCTTCTCAACAATAGAACTCAATAATTTCTTCCAGAACTTTTTTTCCCATGTATAACAGAAGCAGCTTCCTGCCACCAAAGCTTCGTGATCCCCTGTCTCATTAGGGTGGTCGCTGGGGAGTGGTTGTCCAGACAGAGGCCATATTTACCAGTCCCCTTATACTTGTTGGTGGTAGCTACTGTCGAGTCTATTCCGACTCATGGTGACCCTATGTGTGCAAAGTAGACCTGCTGCACAGGGTTTTCAAGGCTGTGACCATTCAGAAGCAAATCACCAGGCCTGCCTTCTGAGGTACCTCTGGGTGGGTTTTAACAGACAACCTTTTGGCTACTAGACAAGCATTTAACAGTTTGTGCCACCCAGGGATCCCTGCCCTTGCACTTAGGTGCAGCTATTTAACTGAATTCTAATGGTTTGCACTAGACTACTAACCAAAATGTTGGCAGTTCAACCCATGGTGCAGCACTGCAGAAGAAAGGCCTAGTGATCTACTTCCAACAAATCGGTCATTGAAAACCTTATGGAGCAGTTCTACTCTGTAACACATGGGGTTGCTGTGAGTCAGAATCGACTCGATGGCACCGGGTTTGGTTTGGCTTGGTTTAGTGAAATCGATAAATAATACGCACTGCTTCCAACACCAGCTCACAAAAACCTCCCACTCTTCCCTCCTCTGCTGGCTGGATGTTTAGAACTTCTAGGCCCTAGGATATAGTAAAGTCACAAGACAGAGGAGCCTGGGTTCCTGAATCCCCATGTGGAGGAAAGCTAGCCTTCCACGACCCAGGAACACCTATATTGGGATTTGTATGAAGGAAAAATAAACTCTTATTTTGTTAAGATGTTGGGCTTTGTTTGTTGCAGCAACTAGCATTACCCTGATACAGAAACCAGGGCCCGGAAGTGGGTGCTGCCATAAAAATGTCTGTAATATCGGACACCAGCTTAGCAGCTTTGTGGTAGTTAGTAAGGAAACTGATCTTGCAGGCTGGAAGTCCCTGCTCTACTGTAGCAAAACATTTGGTAAAACTGTCACCCTTGTTAATGTGAAAGGCAGACCAAGTGCCTACCAATCCCTGTATGGAAGGAGATGGTGGAAAGAGCCAAAATGCTAGCATATGTTGATTTTCTCTTGCTGAGTTTGGCAAGGTATTTCAAGAAAGATGAGTCCAAGAAAGAATTAGCAGGTTTTCAGGCAAAAAAGGAATGGAATCAAGGTATCAGAAATCTGGAGTCACACAAGTGTGAAACTGCTTCTAGACAACAAATAACGTGAAATAAGACTTTAAAAGCCTTTGAGCCACAAAGGCCAAACAAGGCTTCTCAATTAAACAATGTAGAACTTCTCTGTAGTTGGGATTAGATCAAGAGCAGGGCTTCCACCCAAGCCTGTTGCTGCCTATAGCCTCAAGGCACCTACCTTTATATTGTGAGAGAGAGGTAGGGGGCAGCTGTGCATGCAGAGAAATACAGCAGGCACCAGCAAAATTCTAGAAAAGTACTTTTGATGTAATTACTGGCATACAGAACTAACTGGAAGCACAGTGATCGGCGTGGGTTCTTTTTTGTTAAAGCACTTATTCTACCTCAGGTGATCCCAAAACCCACCCAGTGCCCTTGATACAGTGTCCCAATTAGTCGCTTCTGCGTAACCCTCATCACAGCTTGCCCTGACACCACATAAACCCCACATTACCAGTGCTTACTTGGCACAGAGGCCTTCTTTTGGCCATTGGCACCACACTGACTGATTCTCTGTATCCCTGTGTATCTTGAATTAAAGGCTCCTAATTTTTTTTTTTTTTTAGAGAAATAGGGAGCCCTGGTGGTGCAGTGGTTAAGAGCTCAGCTGTTAATCAAAAGGTCAGCAGTTCGGATATACCAGCTGCTCCTTGGAAATCCTATGGGCCAGTTCTACTCTGTCCTATAGGGTTGCTATGAGTCAGAATTGAATTGACGGCAATGGGTTTGGTTTTTTTTGGTTTTAGAGAAAATAGACCAAGTATATGCAATTCTTTTTGTACCGTGCCCAAATTAGACAGAGCTACAATATGTATCGAATTCTACAAGAGTTACTAAATAACTATTCTTGGATAAAAGCAATTGTCATAACTGGTATCTAGATGAGATGTTCCCTAAATGAATACCTACAGGTGGTTCCAGGGGAGGTATTAATAAGAATGACTAAAACGACAAAACTTTCAGTTCTGTCAATTCTTGCTACTTAAAAATCACCAAAATGTCATTTCATCTTTGCCTGGTAGAGAATCTCCCCTCCTCCTCACTCCGGGAGAAAACACATGATCTTTTTATATGTTAAACAGGTGCTGCACAAAATAGAAAGTGACCTGATATTAAACTACAAAGTAAATTAATAAACAAAGGTGCAGTTGAGTAACAATACTACAAGTCTAACATCTCCAGGACACGGGGCCCATGTAGAGCACTGCACCTATTTTTTTCCAAGATATGGCTGTCTGTGTTTTGTAAATCATAGAGTAGCAGCATCCCCAACAGAGGAACACCGTGCTGAGGTACAACCCAGAGACATTAGAATTTAGGCAATGATGAGGCAGCTGTAAACTGGGCATGTGTTCACCTTTGGAAAGATTATTTCCAACTCCAGGAGAAACAAAACACTGAGAGAGTGCATTTGCTGTGCCTGGTGAGTATGCAGATGTTCAAGGAAGGAAGAAGATGAGAAAGGGGAGGGTAACACAGGCACCGCCTTGTTCAAGATGCATCCTAGGATGTCTTCAGAGGACCAAGGTTCTCTCAGTAGTTCAGAAACCTGAGTCTGCTCAGAAGTCACTGACATCTCAGAGAGGAGCAGCCCACAATAGCACTCGGATCATTAATGATACACTTGCATTATTTTCACCTTAATATTAATGCATTCCTGGAAACCACAGAGAGAACAGTGCCAAGGAGTGTCCATTAATAGTTACAGAAGAAAAACAAAAACAAAAAACTCTTGCTGCAATTCTTCAGGACCAAACAATTTCTGAGCACAGAGGAGGGAAATTATATTTGGAGCCAAAAGTATGAACTCCTCATATATTCCACAGGCCATGAATACACCTATGGCAAGTAGATGCTATACTGACCTAGGCAGAATGATACAAAGTGGACAAGACAATTCTAGAAAGCAGAAGGTAGAGAAATTAATTATTATTCTACCAAAAACAATTATGGCTGGGTGACTTTTGAAAGTTATTTCACCAGCTCCTTAAAAAAGTGTGTGTATTTGTATGAAAAGTCAGAGGTTAGTGTGAGTGATAAGAATGGACACCCCCAAAGGGGAAGACAAAGACAGGGAGCAAGGAAGAAATGAAGAAGCACATTAGTGTTCTCCCTGGGATGTTGCTTCTGAAGAAGAAATTGAGGTTGTAGGAGGCCAAAATCAGTGCCTGAGGGATAGGAAGTTTAATAAAGGCTATGGAGATAAAGGGACACTCTTAGAACAGATGGGTTTCCCACTGACATTTATGAAGAGTTCACTGATGATTAAGGGCTATAAGCTTGGAGGAAGGTTTCAGAGCAATTTTGGAAAGACAGAAGAAGGAGAAGTCTATGATATCAAGGCAATTGACTAGAAGATGTCAGAAATTGGAGTCCTTAACACTATTGAATTCAGGCTTTAAACCACTTGTGGGAATTGCATTGCAAGTCCAGCAGCTGTAGCTGACAGAATGATACATGAGGACCCAAATCATGTAATGAAAGGAGGAAGATCACCTACTGCTTAGTCACTTTACATGAAAAAGTAGGACAGATTGAAGTTGGAAAACAATCAAGTTACTTACTGCTTTTGGATAAAGACATGGTATTTGACGAGACAATGAGTGACTTTGGGTTGCTAAGGTTGTAAGTTTAAAGCATAATATCAAAATATATTAGCCAAATAAGAATATGGGTAGTGATCATCAGCTGTTAGAGAAATGCAAATCAAAACTACATTGAGATACAATCTCACCCTGACATTACTGGCACTAATCAAAAAAAAAGAAAATAACAAATGTTGGAGAGGTTGTGGAGAGATAGGAAATTTTATGCACTGCTGGTGGGAATGTAAAATGATACAACCACTACAGAGTACAATACAGCGCTTACCTAAAAAGCTAGAAATACAATACAATCCAGTAATCTCATTCCTAGGACTATATCCTAGACATATGCACACACATTTGCTGAAGTATTATTCTCAGTAGCAAAAAGATGGAAACACACTAAGTGCCCATCAACAGATGAATGGATAAACAAATTATGGTACATACACACAATGGAATACTACACAACAATAAAAAACAATAACGAAGAAGGCAGAGCCAATATGGCACTATAGACAGAAGCACCATGCCATCCCTCCACAACAAAGACCTGAAAAACCAACGGAGACAAACATCAGCCCTGGAACCCTAAGCATCAAATGAAGAGATAAAGAACTCATCCTCCAAGCACCGAATGGAATAAAAAACTGACAAAGAACAGAGAGCAAGGACAGATATGAGCGGAGGTCCCCTATGAGCTAATGCACATGGATTTGCCATCTTGGACTCCTTTCGGAGGTCAGTGGAAAGGGAGTATGGGAAAGCAGCTTCACAGAGCTCCCAGCAGGAAACAGAGTGCCTGGTAACCAACCATACATGTTTTCCCACTCCCCACTCTTCTTTCCCTTGCTCGGCCTCCACTACTTCCCAGCAGGCCAAGGTCACTCAGCTGGAAGTGCTGGCTTGGTGCCACTTGGCTTCACCTCGCCCATACCAGCCAGCTCCTTCAGTGCCATTTCTTTGTTGATAATGTTGCCTTTTTTTTTTTTTTTGGCTTCTTTTGGTTTCTTCTCTTCCTCTCACATCCTCCCCCTCCTTTCTCTTGAACACCTGGTTGGTGTGCCATCTCTGTGTCTTCTTTACAGGCTGTAAAGCACTGCTTGGCTGGAGAACTGCTTCCTCGGTCTGTGCCACCATGCTGATGGGATACCTGTGGCTTTTTTTGTTGCTGTTGTTTTTTGTTTTCTGTTTGTTTGTCTTTTCTTTCTTTTTTTCCTTTTTGATTTTCATCTTTTCTCAGTTTCTCATCTCTCTCTACTTACCTTATTTTCCTGTCTCCTGAATGCCTGGTGCTGTGTGCCATCTCTGCCCCTTCTAGCCAGGCTGTACTTTTAGGCTTGGGAGCCACTTTCCCTTTCTACGCAGCTGTACCAGTGGGATCTCTCGGGGCATTTTGTTTCTTTTTCTTACTTATTTTTTCTTTTTTTCCTTTTTGTCTTTCTTCATTTCTCAGTTTCTTGTCTCTCTCTACTTTCCTTCTTTCCTTTCTCCTGAATACCTGGTGCTGTGTGCCATCTCCGCCCCTTCCAGACAGACTGTGGCCTGGGAGCCACTTCCCTAGTCTCTGGTGGAATCCTAGAGGCTTTCCTTTCTTTTACTTTTATTTATTTGTTTCTTCCTTTATTTATTTTTCTTCTTTTTCTTCATTTCTCAGTTTCTAATCTCTTTCTAATATCCTTTTTTCCTGACTCCTGAATACCTCATGGTGTGTGCCATCTCCACCCTTCTAGACAGGCTATGCCTCAAGGTCTGAGAGCCACTTCCTCTATCACTGGTGGGATCCCTGGAGGCATTTCTTTCCTTTTTAAAAAAATTTTATTTATTTTTGTCTCTTTTTCTTTTTCATTTCTCAGTGTCTCACCTCTCCACTACAATGACAGGCTCCCCCACAGCTTTCTTTTTTTTTTTTTTTTTTGGCTCCTGTTTCTCTCTCCTCTCTCTCTTTTTCCCCATACCCAATTTAGCTCCATATATTACAACCTCTCCCCTCCCTCCTGCCTATCTGCACCAAATGCACTGAACATCACACCCCCGAGCAGCATAGGCACAGTCTACCAGAACCTGCCTTGCACTGACCCCCAGCCCTCGTTGCTGGCCCCAGTACATGCCACAAACAACCCATTCAAGCCCCTCCCCTTCAGCTGTACCTGCCCTGCTGCACCACAGCTGAACAACTGACCCTGTCTATTGGACAAGGAGATGAAAATATCATGCCTACAGATGAGCAGGTAAAGAACACACAGCCTGTCTGCTCAGACATAACCAAATAAAACAGAAAAGCAGAATGGAACAAACAAATCCATAATCAATAAATGAAGAAAATAACTACTGAATGTCCCAAAGACAACAAATGATACATTATATATATATATATGTATATATACACATGCAGGACAGGATGGTTCCAGTAGGCATCCAAAATAAAACACTAGATGACTTTCCAGTAGAAGAAAAGACACTGGAGCTACCTGATAGGGAATTTAAATCTCTAATATTCTGAGCTATCCAAGAGTAGAGGCAAAAAGCAGACAAAAATGAGGAAAAAAAAATACAAATTCATGGAAAAGGCAGACAAATTCAGGGAAAATACAGATAAAACAATTAAAGAACTCAGTAAAATAATACAGGAACAAAATGTCAAAATAAATTTACAACTAGAAATCATATAAAAACAATGATTAGAAATCCAAAAGAAAAACAACAAAATTTCAGAAATGGACAGTGTCAAAGAAGGTCTGAGGAGCAGGTTTGAAACAATGGAAACCAGGATCAGTGAAATTGAAGACAAATACTTGGATTTCACTTTGAGGAAAAATCAGAAAAAAAGCATGAAGAAAAATGAAAAAAATCTGAGAATGATGTGGGATATCATCAAAAACAAAAATCTTCCAGTGATCAGAGTTCCAGGACAGGGGGAGAAAATGGAAAACACAGACAGGATCACTGAAAAGCTGACCATCCAAGAATCTCAATGAACCCCATATAGAATAAGCCCCAAAAGAAAATCACCAAGGTATATCATAATCACACTCCCTAAATCCAAAGACAAAGGAAGAATCGTGAAAGCAGCTCAGGAAAAATGAAAAGTCATATACAGAAGGGAAGCAATAAGACTAAACTCTGATTATTCGGCAGAAACCACGCAGGCAAGAAGGCAATGGGATGACATATATATAAAACCTTGAAAGAAAAAAAATTGCCAACCAAGAATAATATATCCTGCAAAACTCTCGCTCAAATAAGGTGGTGAAATTAGGACATTTCCAGATAAACAGAAGTTAAGGGAATATGTAAAAACCAAAGCAAACTTACAAGAATTATTAAAGGGAGTGCTTTGGTTTGATAAAAAAAAAATCAGAAGACAGCCTGAATCTAGGATGCAAGATCTCACCAGCCAGATACCAAACTAGGAAATGAACTCTCCAGAACTATTCAAAACCGAAAGATCTACAACATGGAACCAGAGAAGTAAATCTGTAAATGACAACAATGTCAGAACAATAAAAAAGGAAATAAATGGTATAGGTAAAGAACTTTCTAATGGAGAGGAATGCAAGATGATACCAATTAAGGGTAAATTTAAAGGTAACTACAAAGAAAGTTAACAAACCTGCTCATTGAAATAAAGAAGAAAAGCATAAAGTCTCAGCAAACACAAGGCCTACAAAAACAAAATAAATGAAAAAAAAAAAAAAAAACCCACACACACAAAGGAATTCAGCACAGGAGAGCAAGAGGAGCAAAGAAAACATCAGCACCACAAAATGACAGCAATAAACTCACACCTATCAATAATTACACTGAACATAAATGGCCTATATGGACCCATAAAGAGACAGAGAGTGACAGAATGGATTAAAAAACAGACAAAAAACAATCCATCAACATGCTGTCTACAACAGACACACCTTAGGAAAAAAAAGACTTAAATTTATTAAAAATCAAAGGACGGAAAAAATATATCAAGCAAACAGCTACCAAAAAAAAGAGCGGGAATGGCAATACTAATCTCAGATAAAATAGACTTTAAAACAAAATCCACCATAAAAGACAAAGAAGGGCACTATACAATGATTAAAGGGAGGATCCATCATGAAGACATAACCGCAATAAATTTCTACAAGCCCAATGACAGGGCTCCAAAATACATAAAAGAAACTCTAGCTGCACTGAAAAGAGAAATTGACAGTTCACAGTAATAGTAGGAGACTTAACAAACCACTCTTGGTATAGGACAGAACATCTAGGAAGAAATTCAACAAAGATACAGAAGGTATAAAGTACACAATCAGCCAACATGAACTCATAGCCATAGATAGAACACTCCATCCAACAGCTGCAAAGTACATATTCTTCTCCAACACACATGGAACGTTCTCCAGAATAAACCACATCTTAGGCCAAAAAGTAACCCTCAACAAAATTCAAAACACTGAGATAATACGAAGTATATTCTCTGATCACAATACCATCAAAGTAGAAAGTAACAAGAGGAAGAACAAGGAAAAGAAATCAATCCCATGGAAACTGAATAACACCTTGCTTAAAAACCACTGGGTGATAGAAGAAATCAAAGATAGAATCAGGAAATTCCTGGAATCAAATGAGAAGGAAAACACATCATACCAAAACATTGGGACACCACAAAGGCAGTGCTCAGAGGTCAATTTATAGTAATAGATGCACACATCAAAAAGAAGGGACAAAATCAGAACATTAGCTACACAACTCAAACAAATAGAAAGAGAACAATAAAAGAAGGCCACAGCCAACAGAAGAAAGGAAATAATAAAGCTCAGAGCAGAAATAAATGAAATAGAGAATAGAAAAACGATAGAATCAACAAAACCAAAAGTTGTTTTTTTGAAAGGATTAACAAAATCAACAAGCCACTGGCCAAACTGACAAAAGAAAAAACAGGAGAGGACACAAGTAACCCAAATGAGAAATGAAATGTGGGACATTACAACAGACCCAGCTGAAATAAAAAGGATCATAACAATTACTATGAAAAAGTATACTCCAAACAGACCCAACTAAAATAAAAAGGATCATAACAGAGTACTATGAAAAAGTATACTCCAACAAATTTGAAAACCTAGAGGAAATGGACAAATTTCTAGAAACCTACTACCTACCTAAGCTAACACAAACTGAGGTAGAAAATCTGAACAGATCCATAACAAGAGAAGATATTAAAAAGGCAATAAAAATACTCCCAACAAAAAAAAAGCCCTGGCACAGATGGCTTCACTGGAGAATTCTACCAAATATTCAGAGAAGAGCTTACACAAGTATTACTCAAACTATTTTAGAACATAAAGAAGGAAGGGATATTCAGAATTGATTCTATGAAGCCAGCATAACACTGATACCAAAACAAGACAATGACACCACAAAAAGAGAAAATTATAGACCAATGTCTCTCATGAATATGGATGCAAAAATTCTCAACAAAATTGTAGCCAATAGAATTCAGCATCATATGAAAAAAAAAAAAAGACGAAGTAGGATTCATACCAGGTATGCAAGGGTGATTCAACCTTAGAAAATCAATCAACATAATCTACCACATAAATAAAAGAATCACACGACCATCTCAATTGACGCAGAAAAGGCATTCAACAAAGTTCAACATCCATTCCTGATAAAACTCTCTATAAAATAGATACAGAAGGGAAATCTCTCCACATAATAAAGGGCATCTATACAAAACCAAGAGCCAACATCATTCTTAATGGAGAGAGCCTGAAAACATTCCCCCTGAGAACAGGAAAAGACAAGGATGCCCTTTATCACCACTCCTATTTAACATTGTGCTGAAAGTCCTAGCTAAAGCAATAAGGCAAGAAAAAGATATAAAGGGCCTCTATATTGGTAATGAAGAAGTAAAACTGTCCCTATTTGCAGCTGATATGATTTTTTATGATACTATACATAGAAAACCCAAAAGACTCCATGAGAAAACTACTGGAACTAATAAAAAGATTCAGCTGACTAGCAGGGTACAAAGCAAACATACAAAAATCGGTTGGATACCTGTACACCAATAAAGAGAACAACAAAAAGAAAAGCAGGAATAATCACAATTTATAATAGCCCCTTATAAACATAAAATACTTAGGAATATATCTAACCAGGTATGTGAAAGACCTATACAATGAAAACTACAAAACACTACTGCAAGACACCAAAAGAGATCTACATAAATGGAAAAACATACCATGCCCATGGATAGGTAGACTCAACATTGTGAAAATGTCAATTCTACCTAGAGCAATCTACAATTACAATGCAATCCTGATCCAAATACCAACAGCACTCTTTAAAGAGATGGAAAAACTAATCATTAACTGTTCACGAAAAGAGAAGAGGCCTCGGATAAGTAAGGGACTATTGAAGAAGAAGAATAAAGTAGGAGGACTTGCACTACGTGACCTCAGAAACTACTATACAGCTATGGTAGTTAAAACAGCCTCGTACTTGTACAACAACATACAGTGGAACGGAATTGAGAACCCAGATGAAAATCCAGCCACCTAAGGTCACCTGATATTCCTCGAGGGTCCAAAGTCCATCAAATGAGGAAAAGACAATCTTTTTAACAAATGGTGCTTGCAAAACTGGATATTCATCTACAAAAAAAAATGAAACAGGAGCCATACCTCACACCATAACAAAAACTAATTCGAAATGGATCAAAGGCCTAAATATAAAACCAAAAACTATAAAGATCATAGAAGAAAAAATAGGATCAATGCTAGAGGCATTAACAGGATACAAACATAACTAACAACACAAACTCCAGAAGATAAGCTAGATAACCGGGATCTTCTAAAAATTAAATACTTTTGCTTATCAAAAAGCTTCACCAAAAGAGTAAAAAGAAAACTTACAGACTGGGAAAAAACTTTGGCTATGACAAATCTTACAAAAGTGTAATCTCTAAAATCTACAGGAAAATCCAACCCCTCTAAAACAAAAAGACAAATAATCCAATTAAAAAATGGGCAAAGGAAATGAACAGACAGACACTTCACCAAAGAAGACATTCAAGTAGCTAACAGACACTTGAGGAAACGTTTGCTATCACTACCCATTAGAGAAATGCAAATAAAACTACAATGAGATACCATCTCACTCCTGCATTACTGGCAGGAATCGATAAATAAAACAAGAAATAACAAATATTGGAGAGGCTGCGGGGAGACTGGAACTCTTATGCACTGCTGGTGGGAATGGAAAAGGGTACAACCATTTTGGAAAACAATATGGTGCTTCCTTAGAAAGCTAGAAATAGAAATACCATATGATTCAGCAATCCCTTTCCTAGGAACATATCTTAGAGAAATAAAAGCCATCACAAGAATAGACATAAGCACACCTATGTTCACTGCAGCATTGTTCATAATAGTGAAAACGTGGAAACAACCTAGATGCCCATCAAGGATGAATGGGTAAACAAACTGTTATACATACACACAATGGAGTGCTACGCAATGATAAAGAACAATGATGAATCTGTGAAGCATCTCACAACACAGATGAACCTGGAGGGCATTATGCTGAATGAAATAAGTCAATCTCAAAAAGACAAATATGGTATGGACCACTACTATAAAAACTCACCAAAAGGTTTACACACAAAAAGAAATAATCTTTGATGGTTATGGGGTGGGAATGGAAAAACACTAGATAGACGATAGATAAGCGGTAACTCTGGTGAAGGGTAAGACAGTACACAAAACTGGAGAAGTCAGCACAACTTATCCAAGGCACGGTCATGGAAGCTTCATAGACACATCCAAACTCCCTGAGGGACTGAATTACTGGGCTGAGGGCTGTAGTGACCATGGTCTTGGGGAACATCTAACTCAACTGGCATAACACAGTTCATAAAGAAAATGTTCTACATTCTACTTGGGTGAGTACCACCTGGGGTCTTAAAAGCTTGTGAGTGGCCATCTAAGAGAAATCTACAGGTTTCATCCCATTTGAAGCAAAGGAGAATGAAGAAAACCAAAGACACAAGGGAAAAGTTAGCCCAAAGAACTAATGGAGCAGATGAACCACACCGTCTACCAGCCTGAGCCCTGAAGAACTAGACAGTACCTGGCTACAACCACCCACTGCCCTGACAGGGATCATAATAGAGGGTCCTATTCAGATCTAGAGAAAAACAGAGAACAAAATTCAGATTCAAGAAAAAAAAAAAAAAAAGACCAGACTTACTGGCCTGACAGAAGCTGGAGGAACCCCTGAGAATATGGCCCTTGGACACCATTTTAACCCAGAATTGAAGCCATTCCTGAAGCTCACCATTCAGCCAAAGACTAGGCAGGTCTATAAAACAAACAATACACATTCAAGGAATGTGCTTTTTAGTTCAATGGTGTATACAAGATCAAACGGTCAACACCTGTCCAAAAGCAATGACGAGAAGGCAGGAGGGGACAGGAAAAATGGGTGGATAGAAACGGAAACCAGAGTGGGGAAGGGGAGAATTTTTTTGACACATTGTGGGGATTGCAATAAATGTCACAAAACAATTTGTATATAAACTGTTGACTGAAAACGTAATTTGCTCTGTAAACTTTCACCTAAAGCACAATAAAAAACAATAATAATAATAATATGGGTAGTGAGGAAGAAGAGAAAATGCCATGACACAAGGTGAGGATGTCCAACATTTTACTGCATGGATTAATAGTGGATTTCTGATTTAAAAATACATCAATATGAGGCCAATCCTGAGAAAAAGGACACAGAAAATGATGGACAGCAGCTTGTATGAGGGACATCAATGATATGGGAGACTACGATGAGGGAAGCTTCCCTTCTTCATCCAAGGAAATGTTCATATATATAATTGTGGGATGGCTGCATTAAGAAAGAAGAAAAGTAAGCTCATGCACCCTGACCTTTGGATGTGTCAGTGCCCTCTCATTCTACAGATAGATCTTGGGCTGAAATTGTGGCCATAATTGTCTCTTCTCCATGTCTTTCTGACAAATCCCTACTCCTCCTTTGAGTCTGACCTCAAATATCACCTGCCCTCTGTAGCAAGCCCACACCTTCCCAAATAGAATTGACCTTCCCACCTCTCTGTTCCCACAGCATTTTTTACATACTGTATGTGTTAGTTTACTATGGTTGCATAACAAATTACCACAAATGTAGTAGCTAAGGGAATCCTTGGGTTGTGCAAACGGTTAAAGTACTAGGTGTTGAGTCTACACAGAGGCACCCTGGAAGAAAAGGCCTGGCTATCTAGTTCCAAAAAATCAACCACTGAAAATTGTATGGAGGCCCGTTCTACTCTGACACACATGGGGTTACCATGACTTGGAATTGACTGGATGACAACTGGGGGTAAAAAAAAATGTGGCAGCTTAAAACAGCACAAATGTGTTATCTCACAGTTCCCATGGGTCAGAGCCTTTATGTCTTAGCTGGGTGGTCTAGTCGGGGTCTCACAAAACTGAAATATCGGTGTAGGATGGCTGTGTCTTCATCTAGAGGCTCATTTCAGGATATACACCCTCTCCTCACTTATTGACATGGTTACGTTTCAAAGACCAAATTAATATGTAGAATTGGCCATATGTGAAAATGGAGGATGACCACATCAGATCAAAAAATGGAGGGTGACTACATCATTACATAAATGCCAAATTACATCATTGCATAGTTGCCGAACCACTGAAAATCATGGCCCAGCCAAGTTGATATATAACCTTAACCATCACAGCCAGCGTTATACTCATCTCACACCTCAGTATTTGTTACTGCCAGACATATGGTGTTAATGTCCAAAATGATCAGATAGTAGATTTTTTATTATTGTCATAAATGCAAAATGCCAGATAACAAGATAGCCCATTAGTGAGGAGAAGTTGTATCTGCTTCCAAGATCCTCCAGATTGCTGGTAGAATCATTTCCTTGCGTCCTATAGGGTCGCTATGTGTCGGAATTGACTCGACGGCAGTGGGTGGGTAGGACTGAGGTCCCTGTTTTCTTGATGGTTGTTGGTCGGGGGTAACTCTCAGCTCCTAGAAGCTGCCCTGAGGTTATAGACATGTGGTCCTTTCCACAGGGAGTTCACAGCATGGCTCTTTGCTTCTTCCTGGCCAGCAGAAGAGTCTCTCTCTGACACATCACCTTCTGTTAATAGTGTTTGCTCGCTTAAGTCAGACCCACACACGGCAATCTCCCTTTTGATAACTCAAAGTCAACTGATTAGTAACCTAACCATGGGAATGACATTCCACCATATTCCCTGGTTCCATTCTCACTGAAGGATAGGGGGTTCTACAGGTGTGAACACAGGGAGTGGAAGCTGGGGCAGGGATCTCAGAGGTCATGTTAGAATTCCATCGACAAAATCCTGTAAAAGTCAACATGTGGCATGGTAGTCATACCTATCATGACTCTTCAGCCATACTATAAGCCTCAGAGCAGAGATCATGCCTTTTTCAAATCTATCACCAGCCATAAGTAGGATGCCAGAAATATGGAGGATTCTCAAAAACTCCTCTTAAATTGGATGCCAACAGAAAAATAACAAATCACAGCAAAACTTGAGGGTAGTCTTGGGGAAAATAATGAGACATGGATTGGGTAATGGAAAAAGAACGTAGAGAATGGAAAGAAAAATGAAATGTCCTGGAGGACCTAAAAGGCAATGGATCCAGTTCAGCCTGCCATGCCTCCTCCAAAGTTCTTAGTAATCAGACACTATTTTGTTACCACTGACAGAATTCTTGTATTTCTTTAGATTCTTTTTAAAACCACAACAGGAGTAACGCAACTCTTTCAGAAATGTAGGACTTGGGCTATATGTCCTTACCTAGTCTGTGGTGCAAAGACCACTTTTATATGGCCTGTCCAGCCATGGTCTTGTAACTCCCACAAAATGATTGGCTGGGACTATGCAAATAAAGTGTGCAAAACCCTTGTAGGGATTGGACATTTAATATGACTATGCAAACATCAAGGTCAGTTTTGCCACCCAGCTAGGCTTAAAAGGGCTAATCCTGCAGAGGTTCAGGGGGACCTCACTACCATTAAGAAGATTCTGGAGTGGAGAGCGTCCTTTGGACTAGGACCTGGGGGCCCTGTGCTGGGAACCTCCTAAACCCAGAAGAAAGAGCAACCACTGAAGACAGTGAGAGGCAGCAGCGGTGACCCAGCAGGGCCCATGGAGCAAGAGCTGAGTGTCTTCAGGCAGGAGGCTGGCCAGCAGAGCTAAAAGAGTTGTAGTGTGTGACCATGCAAGACAAAGCCTGAATGTGCTACATGCATGAGTTTTAAGGGAAAAGCCTGTGTAGGTTCTTCCTACGGCAAGGTGGAGCCAGTCACCTGTGGGCAGGAGGCTGGCCAGCAGAGCTAAAAGAGTTGTAACCCTTTCTTGTGCAGGGCAAGAAAGGCCTGAATGTGCCCCATGCAGGGGTTGCTTGCCTCTCCACCCCTGGCAGTGGCGGTCTGGGTAGCATGGAAGTAAGACAGGCCCAAAGGTCCGGGTAGAGGAGCCAGCAGCAGAGGCTTAGAAGGGCCCAGCAGCAGAGGCTCAGAGATTCCACGAAGGGGTTTTCCAGCCAGCAGAGCAGAAGCCTCAGGAAACATGCAGACCCCAAGCATCATGGTGAGGGGAACACGCCATCTGACCTGACCACAACCAGCTGGCCAGCAACATAAGAATGGACAAGGTAACTCGGAAAGGGTGAGCATTTCTCCTTTGGGAATCTGTTGTTATTGTTTAATGCTTGCTTTCATTTTGCCAACACTGTCTAAGCGTCCTGTGTGTCCGCTTGGCTCACAGATGAACTCAGCGCCCACGGAATGGTTGATACCAGTGGGTTTCTGTGTCTCATTCCTAGCAGTCTTATGGCTGCCTGGGAGTTTGAGGCACAGCCTGTCTGCGTGCGCAGTGCAGACAGAAACACACGTACATGCACAGTCCCAGAGCTTTAAGCCACTTCTCCTGGAGAAAGGGTGGAGCGAGAAAAAACATATCAGCATCCCAGACTTGAGGCAAAACAAAAAAGCTCTTAGCTGAGTGTACGTGCCAGCAGCTGACGGAGATGCTGATCTGGGTGGTCCCCTCTCAAGAAACACTCAGCCCAGGCTATCTGTTGCGTGCCTTCAGCAGCACACAGGATTCCCCTTCTTGACAACACTGAGCTTTTGACTCCGGAGGATAAGGTAATTATGAAGAAATAGGGACTTGGGACCAAAGGAGGCCTCATAACATCACTTAAAACTGCTACCAGGTTTCATCAGGTGATGAAGATGACAAAAGGCCCTGAACATGCTCGGTACGCCCTCATGGGTATATTTAGACAAACTGTGGCCCTGACCTAGTCAGACCCTGGGACAAGCCTGACTGAAGCCCTGGAGCCTTCATTCCAGCTGTGTCATTGGCATGAGGAGCACATCTCAGAGCCTTATTGTCCCGCGATGTGCTTACAGGGTCCCATAAAAACCAAACTGCATTTCACTGCGGTGATGAACGCGAGCAGCATCACAGATAAAAAGTAGTACAGTGAAATGAATGCAGGATTTTGAGAACTTCTAAGATAGATTTCACCAAGAGGCTACATTTTTTATTGCCAGACTTGTTCTACAAGCTCTACAGCTGGTGTTAGACAATTTTTAGCGCTCACTCAGACAGGCTGGGTCTCTGTTCTGCTAGGCACCTGCTTAGAGGACCTCTTCATGCAAGTTGCCAATGCTACAAAAAATGTGATCGAATCATCCTGAATATTTGTTGTTGTTAGTTGTCATCAGATCAGCTCTGATGAATGGTGTGCACATGTACAATAGACAAAAAGTTGCCTGGTCCTGTGCCATCTTCACAATCCTTGATATGCTTCGGTCCATTCTTGAGGCCACCTAGGGACTCATCTTCTAGCACTATATAAGATAGTGTTCTTTTGTGATCCATAGGGCTTTCATTGCCTGATTTTCAGAAGTAGATCTCCAGGCCTTTCTTCCTCATCTGTCTTAGTCTGGAAGCTCCTCTGGAATGTGTCCACCATGGCTAACCCTGTAGGTATTTGCAATACTGGTAGCATAACATCTAGCATTATAGTATGACAAACTGACAGATGGGTGGTGAAGCCTTCGTATAAGTATCTGGAAAAAACCACTGGCCAGTGCACAGAACCAGCAGGAGAAAGAACAACCCAGCCATCCCCAAACAGCCCGTGGGGCTTTGCAGAGACAGCCACAGACATCTCTTCTTCAGGGACCTTTCTGGCATGACCCTGACATGAGAAATGGTGAGTGAGGAGAACAAGGGAGTAGGGCCTGGCGCTGATGATGCTGACTGCAGAGCTGCAGAGGACAGCTGTGAAGGGCCAGTGCCTCTGATCGCTCCAGGGATCAATGGCAAAGTACTGGAAGAACAAAATGAATAGGAGTCTTAAGGAAGCTCTAATTCAGTTTCATGCAGTTCAGGATTTGGGGATTTCTGCCCGTAGAAGCTGTTATTTCCTCCCACAGGCTACTGATTCAATTTAGCAGGTTTCTTCCTTTCTAGAAAAACCTCACGACTCCAAATGGAGCCCAGGCTTGGAAGCGATCATAGCTGTGGAGCCTGGAAAGTAAACAACCAGCTCCTTTAAGGCTGCCTGAGGACTTCTCCACAGACAGCTGTGCTGACTGCCCTCAGACACCTAGGTCCTTGCAAGCCCTGTGTTGGATCATTCGGAGCTCGAGAACTTTTGCCTCTGCTGGAAGAAACGAAGGAAGAAGTCACCGCATCAGCTCTCTGCAGTTAGGCTGTGTCAGAGCTACATAGCTCCTTTGCCCCTAATACCCTGAACTCCCCCTTCTGTATACAGAGAAGGGAAACCAATGCTTGGGTCTGGAACCTGCCTTGAGTGGGCTGCTCGCCACAGTCCATTTGGTCTGGTTTGTCAGAGGGTGTGGGCACATCCAGTGACTACGAGTAAGATTGCTTCTTGCCTGCTTCTTTGGATAAAGGATTTAATTAAAACAAATAAGCAAATTAGCATCATGGGCTATTTGGAGGAAACCCTTTACCTGTCCTTTTCTTTGCTTGAGGGAACTTGAATTGGACCATACTTTTGGTTCCTCTCACCCTCACTCACTGTGTCCCTGAGAGGAGGAGAAGCCCCATTGATCAGAGAAGGAAAGGGACCAAGCATGCAGCTCAGGCAGGAAGTATGTCCTAGGATACAGTTCCCCCCACATCCCTGCAGTGAACAGCATACCAATGAGACAGGGGCCTGTGGTTGTCCTGCCCATCTACCTGGGGCCAGATGGTACCAACTGTGAACCTTCATCTTTCTATGTATATTTCCCAATTGGTTCAGAATTCTCAGGGGGAGAGATGTGATTGATGGTCTCCCCAAGTCTTCCTTCATGGCAAGGGAAAAGAGCACAGTATTTGGAAGCTAAGGCCTTCTTTCAAGTCCTTTCTAGATTCATGAATCACTGGCTGTGACATCTTGGGCAGTTCTCACCTATGCTCTGAACCTCCCTGCTCCCTCATTTCTAAGAGAGCTAATAACTGCTCCACAGGCAGGGTTGTGTGGAACTCAAAGAAGGCAGCACTATCCAAACGTTTGTAATTAATGAACTCAACATACTTTGCTCTCCCAGAAAAAATGGAAACAGCAAAAGCTTTATGGATACGAGAAGAATTGGTTACTGACAGACATTTATTTTTCTTCTTCTTTTATCTCCTCTTTCTTTTTGCCTCTTCCTCACCTTGTTTTTACACTGTAGTTTCTCTGCTAGGGTTTTCATAGAGGCATAAAGCTTGAAAAGGGTTTGAGTGCTTTGCTACATAATTGAAAGAGTAGTTTCAGTGGGAGATGTCTTACCCTTAAAAAACTAAAAATACCAAATCATGAAGAATAAAATAAGAACTGACAGAATGGGAGAAAGTATGTGGGATTTGGGGCTCAAAGCTCAGGATGGAATGTTAAATTGAAGGAAAGGCTTTGGCGAGAGCCTGCTGGAGATCATCACATCAGCTTCATAAACAGGGGCATTCAGTGCTTAATTGTGTGTCGCTTTGATAGGAAACTTCCGGAAGCACACGGAAAATGCCCAGTCTCTCTACCTGGTAATTCATGCCAACGTTTACCAACTTTTTTAGATAGCAAGACCCTACCAAGACTCTCAAGCTATTATATTAAGGTTTACTTTTACTTATGAGATCAGAAGCACTTAAATGAGTTTATATTATTAAGTATAACAGCAACTACACACTTCCAACAATAATGCATAAATGTTCAAGGCATTTTAGTTATCCAGCCTACACCACGCAGGTCTGGGTCCCACCAGCTGGGAATCATGACTTACTCTCCACGTGCTATCAGTACGATAAATGCTTCCGCTACCCCTGTAGCCTGTAATAACATGGTTAAGATGTAATCCACTGTACGTGGGTTAACTTGTTTCATTCTTACAACAATCCCATGGGCGAAGATTATGAAACTCTTTTTGGAGATGCAAGAACCAAGTTCTGAAAAGGTGAAGTAATTTGCCCTGCATATCCACCGCCATAGAGTCAATTCTGACTCATAGCGACCTTATAGAACAGAGTAGACCATCCCAGAGGATTTCCAAGGCTGTAAATCTTTACGGAAGCAGACTGCCACTTCTTTCTCTCATGGAGTGGCTGGTGGGTTCAAACCCCTGACCTTCCGGTTAGTAGCTAATCACTTAACCACTGGGCCACTAAACCAAACCAAAAACCCACTGCCGTCGAGTTGGTTCCAACTCATAGCGACCCTATAGGACATAGAGTTTCCAAGAGTAGAACTGCCCCATAGAGTTTCCAAGGAGCACCTGGCGGATTTGAACTGCTAACTAGAGCTCCCCTAATTTGCCCTCAGGCACTTAGTAAATAAGTAGATAGTACAGCTGAGATTCAAAGCCAGGTGCACTATTCTAGAGCTTGAATTGATACATTTATAGGGTATGTATTACCTTGCTCATAGTTTTAGGCACAAAAGAGAACACATACAGAGAAAGGCCTTGAAATATTTAAGTAAGTGATTCTGGCTTGGCCATGGTACTAAATAACCAAAAAATAAAACAAATAAAGGCACTGGCTGTTAAAGAAGATAGGATTATGGTAACGAAGCCACTGGGAGAGAGGGAGAAGAATGCCCTCATGAAGGCGAAGTGAGAAGAAAAATGGCAACTGGAAAAGAGGATAAAAAGGGCTGAATATTTGTGAGTATTTGTGCCGCCTGTTATTCAGTGACTGCATGTGATGCGTAAAATGAAAAGAGACTGATTGAGTAGGAAAATAGTCTGTGGAAAGAAAGAAGAATGCATTGCTATAAATACTGTCAGTTATATTTTAAGTTCACACATATACCGTATATATATATATATATATATATATATATATATATATATATATATAACCCAAGGAAGGAGAATGTTACAATAAAATAATAATAACTAGAGGACAGCTGCAATAATGGGGGCTGGCCTATCTGAGTTCTCCAGTGATAACTGTACACACAAGAGATATCCTTGGCTGAATAGCAGCCTGCTGTGTGCCCACTGGGCAGTGTAGCTGTTTTGAGCCCAGAGTTCCTGCGCAAATGTCAGGGTAGAACAATCACCCTGCTTTCCTTCACTTTCATAGGGTGAGGAAGAGCTGCCTCAGCCTCACAGCCTAGGGCTTCTGATTGAGCTGCCTTCTCGCCTGATGCTCTCTTCCCCCTGCTGGCCATGTTAGAGTCCTGCTCTGCTCCCAGCTCCTGAGCCCCCAGCACACTCTAATCGGACTTGAGCTTTTAAACATGGGTGCTGAATCACTTCTGGGGCTTCAATCATTAACTCCTCAAGAGAAAATGCAAGCCTCCTTTTCTTCTGGTTACATGTGGACTATTTAAAGCACAGGGGCATTTATGACCACACAAGGGTGGGTAGTTATTCTTTCACTAAGCACATGTTTACTGAGTGCCTGCTTGAGTCCTGGCTCTGAGCTACATGCTGGGATACAACTTGGAACAAGTCAGAGCCTTCCTCGTGAAGATCACATGATAGTGTGAGACACACTGCAGAAACCAAAGGAGCAGAGCGATGAACACAATGACTGCAGGGACAATTGTTGTTAGTTGTCATCGAGTCGATCCTGAAACATGGAGACTCCGTGTGTGCAGAACAGAGCTGCTCCCATAGCGTCTTCCATGGCCATGACCTTTCAGAAGCAGATCACCAGGCCTGTATTCCCAGGTGTCTCTTGGGGATCTGAACCACCAGTAGTCAAGTGCTTAACTGTCTGTGCCACCCATGGACTCTGATACAGGATATAAACGGAACAAATTAGGCTTGTATTAACGATTAACAGGACACAGGGCCAGCATTCACTTACAGAGGCTTTCAGGGGAAATTTCTCTGAAGAGATGGTTACACATTGCTGAGAACTCTGGAATTAAAAAAAAAAAAAAAAGGTCGGGGGGAACATGCCAGGCAGAGGGAACAGGGAGTGCAGAGGCCTCAGTGGGATGAGCTTGGCATTGCCACAGAAGGTTTGGGACCCGGCCTGCCAGGTAGAGAGTGGCAGGAGGGACATTTGGAGAGGCCAGCAGGAGTCAGGTCACAGAAGTACTTAGACTGAAGCCCTGGCAATGGAGTGGGTGTTAAGAGTGATGGAAAGCCACTGGAGGGTTTGAAAAGAACAGCGATTTACATTAAAAAAATAAAAGGCCTATGTTTAGTTTTACAGAAAAATTGTGCAGAAAGTACCAAGAGTTCCCACGTGCTCTTTCCTCACCCTGCACACTGTTTCTCCTGTTATTAACATCTTTTACTGAAGCAGTACATTTTTTCCAACTGATGAACCAGTACTCACACCTTATCACTAAGTCCAGGATTTCCATCTGGGTTCACTCTGTGTCGTACAGTCCTATGGGTTTGGACAAATGCACAATGTCCTGGGTCCACCATGACAGTATCATACAGACTGATGTCACTGCCCTGAATATCCCCTGTGCTTCACCTATTCATCCCTCCCTCCCACCCTCCCTAAGCTCCTGACAGCCTCTGAGCTTTTATTGTCTACAGTTTTGCCTGGTTTACATTTTGGGAAGCTCAAACTGGCTGCTGTGTGGACAATGGATGGGAAGTGGGCACGAGGAGAAGCAGGGAGTTGATTCCTTAGAGAGGGCTTCTTCATATGGCCACTGGGACACAGACCTTGAGGGAACATATAATATAGTTTAAGAGCTGGCTCTGGAGAGAGGCTGGCTCAAAACCAGGTACCGCTGCCAAGGAGCTGGGGAACTTTGCCATGTGTCTTAACCTCTCTGTGTCCCATTTTCTCATCTAAGTGATAATAATCGCACTTATCTTTAGGGGTCTTAGGGGTTTTATGAGGATTAAATCAGATAATTCATGTGGCATATCTGGTACAGAGTGAATATTCCTTTTATCACCTCATTTTAACTGCTAGAGTAACTCTGGGGGTCTTCGAGGGAGCTCTTGGTTATGACAACCCTAGGACAAGGTGATTTGTAACAAAGAGCAAGTTGAAGTCAAGTTCTTACTCTTAATCTTATCAGGTTGATTCCAATTTGTGGTGCTCTCAGGTATATCAGCTTAGAACTGCCCTCCTGAGGGTTTTCAACAGCTGATTTTGCAGAAATAAATCTCCAGGTCTTTCTTCTGAGGCACCCCTGGGTGGACTCAAACATCTAATCTTTTGGCTAGCAGCCAAGTACATTAACTATTTGTACCTCCCAGGGATTCTTATCTCTCTTAACTAGTAACTCTAAAACAATAGCTATCAATAGGCATCAACTATGAACCTAGTCATCTGCATACATTATTGTATTTACTTCTCACAATAATCTTGCAATATAAACATTATCACATTTACAGATATGAAGAAATTGTAGCCCACAGAAGATACACAATTTGTTCAAGGTCACCCACTTAACGGCAGAGCCAGCATTCAAATCCAGACCCGTCTGAATCCAAATCCTGGGCCTTTTGTACCATTAAAGGCTAATCAAGGGCACAACACCTGCCTTTCAAACACATCTCAGCTTCTAAGGATTTTACAGCATCTGTGTCTCTCAACACAGGGTATCTTATCTAGGGAAGGCCCCCAGGTGACACGGGGAAGAAAGAAACCTGTCCACTCCAAACCTTATAAAAAAAAAAGGCAAAATTGACTAATTCCATCTGGTGTTCTGTAAAATACAGCCTTGCCAGGTAAAGTCTGGAAACGAGGTTGCATCCACTGCTGAGCACCAAATGTTATATAGCTAATTAACCACTGAGACTGGGGAAGGAACCCATTACGAAGACCAAATACAACACGAAGAAAAAGCAAACAGCAATGCTGCTGCTATTCATGTTATTGCCATTAATATTAATATTAATACTATTATTTAGTTTTATTATTACTCTGGTATATCATTAGTACTGCTGTCTCCTAGCATCTTTCCCGTAAATCTATCACCAAATGTTTTAGAGGTTTAATACAGTTATAGTTATGTAATTAAACAAATAGAAATAATAGTTGCAGAATTGCAGAGTTACATAATTATTGCCCCGCAATGGCAACAATAAATAAAACTTACCTGCCTCTATAGTAGTAACATTAACAACAATGGAAACATTGAAGGCTAAAGCTGAAGAATTATGTAATGGTTACATAATTAAATAATAAATTATCCCAGAACTACAGGGACATGCACTAAATAAAGCAGCTTACAGAACGGAGGCGAAAAGGAAACCATTAAGCAATGTAAAATAAATAAACAAATAAATAAAAGATTTGCCAATGGATACAAAGCAAAGCAGCATGGGCCTTGGAATAGGGAGCCCTGGGGTTTGTAGTATGAAGGGCTCTTTGGTTTCCTATTCTAGATTCAGATGTATACTAGGATTTTATCACCCCGAGAAGACAAAATCATTTGTCTAAGGCTATAAATCACTTGGATAATATAATTCCCTTAACTAAACAGTATATCACATTTGACACATATTTAATCTCCGTGTTTTAAATTAGCTCAAAATTTAGCTTTTGTCTTGACTAAATAGTACATAACAGTACTTGTTAACTACCTGGTTGGGTTCAAAGCCGAGGGCGTGCATGTGTGATGAAATGCTTGCCAGGGGTCGAGAATGATACTGTTTTGAAAGTCGTTTGAGATTATTGAAGTGCTCCATCACCCTGTCAGGGCTTCTCTTTGGATGTGTTATCACAACACTAATATTGCCAATATTTGGAAACACTGGATGTTTGATGTGAAATCAAATATCCAGATGACTGCTCGTTAATTGTTTTACTCAAAGCACTGTAGTCAGGCTGCCTATATTTTATACAAAATTGTGTGTATTGAGGTCTGGCATGAGGGACACCATTATTTACCTGAGGATATAAAAATAGGCACTTGCTCTAAAGACTGAATTCAGCTTGGGGGGTTAGAGGAATAGCAACGTATTTTGCACTCGGGATCCACCTGTCTCCCTGGGTGTCAGCAAACTCAAACTCATTGTTGGAATGGAATGGCGTGGTGGGATGTTCTGGGGATGCCGGCAGCATGTGGTATGAATAAGCACATGGTAGTGCTCAGTGGTGACAAGGAGGAACAGAAGGCTCCTGTCCAGAACCAGCAGGGAGCAAGCTATTCCTGCCAGCCTCTCCCTAATTCACATTTCAAGGAAGCTCCCACTATTCTATCAGGCCTGTTCTCAGGCAGCCAGGCTGGTCCATTATCATAATGGGGTCACCTGGGAGGCTGAAAATAGACAGGGGGATGGTCTATTGGGGAAAACTAATTGACTTCTGCCTTGTTACCTGGCTCAGCTTGACAGGCAGACCTAGTGATTGGAGAAGGATGGTCTCAGAGGGGCCCAGGCTAAGGAAGGGTCAAGAAGCCACGGCACCTGCTGGGCAGAGGGGAATCTGAGCAGACTGCCCAGTGCCAGCCCCCATCAGCTTTGGTTGTAATTTCCCAACATGCAACTCTGCTGTGCCCCTGGCTTATAGAGAGACCATGCCAACTATCTGCCTGTGTCCCAGAGCCAGATAATGAAGGACACTGAGGACTCAGGCTCTTTGGCCTTGGTGTGTGCCCATCCCCCAATATTGCATCTTTAAATCCCATGATTAAGGTCCCTTTACCTTTCCCCAGAGGAGGGCAAATACAAGGTCATGTTTCTTCTCTGGATAAGCAGGGCATCTCTTCAAGGCCCTGGGACAATAGGAGCTTTCTTGCGGGGTCTCCTATCACTGTTACGTGGAGGCTAGGGGGACCTATATGAAGAATGACAAGCATCCTCCGTCACCATTGAGGGTGATTTGGCATTGCTCCTGGAGGTACTATGATGGTGTAGAAAGTCCTGGAGCTTTGAAATCAAACCAATCCGAGTTTCAGTTTCAGCTTCCCCTTCTTACTAGGTGTGGATTCCATACACCTTAAATGCTGTGAATCTTAGTTTCCTCACCTGTAAAGTGTGACTAGCAATACCTGCTTCATTAGATTGCTGTCAGGATTAGAAGGAGTTAATATAGAGAAAGCCTCTGACACACAAACCCAAACCCACTGCCATCCAGTGGATTCTGACTCATAATGACCCTAGAGGACAGAATAGAACTGCCCCATAGGGTTTCCAAGGCTGTGAGTTTTTTATGGAAGCAGACTGCCACATCTTTCTGCTGCAGAGCAACTGGTGGGTTCAGATTACAGACCTTTTGGTTTCTGGCTGAGCACTTTAACCACTGTGCCACCAGGCCCCTCACTTAGGTACTAAAACGTCAGTGTTCTTCCTCTCCTGCCCCTCTCAGGAGTCTCCTGTAGCGTTCTTTTTCATCAGCTGTGTCCTCCTCCCCCACTGCACTTGGAAAGCAATTCTTTGGAAATTCTTCCCATCATGGTGAATTTGTCTGAGTTTGCACCTTATTTTTCTCAAAAACAACAGCACTAAGAATCATGCCCTGGAAGCTAAGGTGGTTCCTCTTCTGGGTGTCCCAGGGAAGAAGAACATTGTAATAGGACTTTAGCGAAGCAAGGCACTGGAGCTATGGAGAGATCACTGTCCATCACTGGGGACAGGTTTAAAAGCCCTGGTGGTGCAGTGGTTAAGCCCTTGGCTGCTAACCAAAAGGTCGGCAGTTCGAATCCACCATCCACTCCTTGGAAACCCTATGGGGCAGTTCTACTCTGTTCTATAGGGTCATTATGGGTCTGAATCCACTGGACAGCAGTGGGTTTGGGTTTGGGTATCAGAGGCTTTCTCTATGTTAACTCATTCTAATCCTCACAGAATCTAATGAAGCAGGTATTGGTAGTCATACTTTACAGGTGATGGCAACAGGTTTTTTGGTTTTGTTGGGCAGATTCCTCTTCATAAGCACGGAACACCCTTGGGGCTAATTTCCTCATCCCATTCTCCACCACAGGGTGTCCCCTTACTGGGCCCCCTTCATGGCCTTACTTCTCAGTCCCTCATGTCTGCAGCACCAATTCTGCCACAAGGACCCAGTGTCCGTGAGCTTTTTCAGAAAGATGGGATCCCCTGGCCATTCCCCAGCCCCCAGACACCACTGAATTCCTCCTCAGGGTTATCTCTATTAGCTGGCTGCCAACGTCAGTGAATTGAAATAGCGCAGCCTTCCACGCTTCCTCCTGACTGACGTCTTTGTACTGAGCGGGGGAATCAGAACGGAACAGATGTTTTAAGGAGTCCATAAATCCGTGACGATAAAAAACCACCCACCCAGCACTTTTTAACAACGCACCATGCTGATGAACCAGCATATCGGAAATACCAAAATAAATGTAAAATCCCACTGAAGCCTCAGAATAAATCATAGTTTTCTTTCTTTTTTTTCATTATAACATACACCAGATATCATTTTTAATATGTAGTGAAGCCTCACAACAGGGAAGAGAAAGTCTATAAAAACACGGCTGCTTCCCTCTGAAGTGACCCAGCGAGCAGCTCCAATGTGCCTGCGTCACCCCAGAGTGCTTCCTGATAACTTATTTCACCCTCCCCCAGAACCTCGTCCCGGGCCCACCACATCCAGCCTTGTCATTTTCCTCTCATAACTCCTTGCTGAATTCCAATGAGGTTTTCTAATTAGCCTAATTAATTTTCTGCCCAACTTAATAAGGCTGTCTCTGGCTCAGAAATAATTGGACTTTCAAATACCATTTTCCCTCCCTCTATTTCTCAGCAGTGAGTTGTGATCCAGCCTCCTTTAATAATTCAAAATTAGCTTCTGTTTTGCAGATGATGGGCTCGTGTTCCGAGAGTTATTTAGTTTTTTCATTAACACTCTGACATCGCCCTCTCCATCCTACAGAGAATACCTAAAAAAGCACTAAAAATAAAATAAAACTTGGATCCCTTCCTGGAGAGATAAATCTGTTTGGGATCAAGGCTTCAGAGGATTCTTGCTTCCTTGTGTCTTAGTTTCTGGAAGGCAAATGAGGGCTTGGAGAAAGCACCTTTCACACAAAGCTTGGTAACCAGCTATGAAAATCAGCCCTAAGTCCAGGCACTAAGGAAACGCTGGTGGCGTAGTGGTTAAGTACTACCACTGCTAACCAAGAGGTCAGCAGTTTGAATCCGCCAGGCGCTCCTTGGAAACTCTATCAGACAGTTCTACTCTGTCCAATAGGGTCGCTATGAGTCGGAATCGACTCGACGGCAGTGGGTTTTTTGGTTTCTAGGCACTAACATCCCGAGGAAGGTCTTCAACACTCCAGGACAAGTGGCCTCCTGTGGAAGGGCAGCCTTCTTTTCAAGCCCTTATGAATTGTTTTCATGTGTTAGTGAATTTGTTACTACAGGCAAATTGAATTGTTGTTTCAAACATGAGGTGTGTTCTTCAACAAATGAATTGGGGGAAAAAAAAGGAATGGATAAGAGCTAGAAAAAGAGGGGTGATAAAAGAAAATTTGGTGATCTAAAGAAAATGTCTACAGCCAATGCATGTTTAAGAGCTGCAAAGCTGTGCAAATTGAATACTATCTTCTTTTTGCTCTCATATTCCAGTATACCAGGCAATCTTGCCTTATACAGTATTGGTTTTGCATCCCCAGGATTATTTCACTTGGAACCATGGAGTTGCTGTTATTTTCTTATTCCCTAAAAAGCCTGAAGCCATTTTTTTTTTCAAGGACTTGTGACTATGTCGATGAATAGTACTCGAGGTATAGAGAATATAGCAAGATTCTATGCTCCTAACCCTCCCTCTGCAGTTGGGATGACACAGCTATAAGCCTTCTTGTTATGGCCATCGTGTTCCAAGTGGAATCATAAAGATGTGAAGGTTATCAGGGAATGTATTCCGAACAATAGCTAAAAGGGTGCAGCCCCTATTCTCTTTGAATTAGCTTAGACCAAACTCTTCAAAAACGAAATACCTGGAGTTACAAAGGTTAAAACATGTCAATGAAGATGGGTCATCCGCTTATTTTCTAAGAGTCTCTGATTCAATTAAGATTTACTCAAACAGGTATACACTTTAAGAAAATATGATTCAGAAAACACCATGTCTTACAAATTGATAAGTTTGGGGATAATTTCCTACTCAAAAAAGAATGTCTCTCTCTGTCTTTTTTACCTTAAAAATAGTCTGGGGCTGTTTCTTCAAAAACAGTATTTTGGTTGTAAAGGTGAAGTATGACTCAATTTTTTTTTTCAAATGTAAATAGTATTCAATTTTCACAGTGTCCAGAAGTAAAGCCTCCATGGCAAGCCTACATCCTCAGTTTGTTACATGAGCTCATGGTAAAAAAAATACACATGTTGGATTAAGGAACCAAAGATGAAAGTGAAAATAATGGTACAACTTATAGCTATGCATTTAGATGAAGCTTCTCTTGACTACCAACTTTAACAATATTGTACTTAAAATCTTGAATTTCTTTGCTTGCTCGTTACATGAGGCATTGACCAACTGGGGGCTCTTTGAAATATAACTCATTTAAACACAAACACTTGGGTCAGACACACCTTAGTCATTAAAGCTGCATCTTTGCTTTTAAAAACTTTGTGGTCTTTTGCTGCAGATTTGCCCGATGCAGTACGTTTTTTGACTTCTTGACTGCTGCTTCTATGGACATTGATTATTGATCCAAGTTGGATAGTAGCTAAACATTAACTTCTTTTTTTTATTTTAATAAACACAATTTTATTTTTTTACAGTTTAGGAGACAAGAAGTATGAATTCAGCGTGCTAGCTCTAGGAGAAGGCTTTCTCTCTCTCTCTTGGCTCTGGGGGAAGGTCCTTGTGTCCTTTCAAATCTGTGAGTCCAGTGCTGCTTGGAGATTTCCATGTGTCTTGGTATCACATCTTCCCCTGGATCTAGGAGGTTCTCAGTACAGGGACCCCAGTTCCAAAGGATGTGCTCTATTCCCAGGTCTTCTTTCTTAATGGTGATGAGGTCCCTCTTCTCTACTCTACTTCTCTCTCCTTTTATCTCTTACAAGATAAAAGGTGTAACTCAAGCAAGGCTGGAGACTAAGGACAGTGACTTGAGTACAGGTGATAACTTAAGATACATTCCACCGTAATCCTGCCTCATTACCTGCTTCATAACATCACACTTTAGGATATACAACACAGCACAAAATGGAGGCTAATTACATTAGATCACAAAATGGAAGACAACCACACAAAACTGGGAATTATGGCCTAGCCAAGTTGACACGTTTTTTTTTTAAGTTTCTAATTTTTTTTTTATTAACTTTTATTGAGCTTCAAGTGAACGTTTACAAATCAAGTCAAACTGTCACATATAAGTTTATATACACCTTACTCCGTACTCCCACTTGCTCTCCCCCTAATGAGTCAGCCCTTCCAGTCTCTCCTTTCGTGACAATTTTGCCAGCTTCCAACTCTCTCTATCCTCCCATCCCCCCTCCAGACAGGAGATGCCAACACAGTCTCAAGTGCCCACCTGATACAAATAGCTCACTCTTCTTCAGCATCTCTCTCCTATCCACTGTCCAGTCCCTCTCATGTCTGATGAGTTGTCTTCGGGAATGGTTCCTGTCCTGGGTCTACAGAAGGTTTGGGGACCATGACTGCCGGGATTCCTCTAGTCTCTGTCAGACCATTAAGTATGGTCTTTTTGTGAGAATTTGGGGTCTGCATCCCACTGATCTCCTGCTCCCTCAGGGGTTCTCTGTTGTGCTCCCTGTCAGGGCAGTCATCGATTGTGGCCAGGCACCAACCAATTCTTCTGGTCTCAGGATGATGTAGGTCTCTGGTTCATGTGGCCCTTTCTGTCTCTTGGGCTCTTAGTTATCGTGTGACCTTGGTGTTCTTCTTGGTGGGTTGAGACCAATTGATGCATCTTAGATGGCCGCTTGTTAGCATTTAAGACCCCAGACACCACATTTCAAAGTGGGATGCAGAATGTTTTCATAATAGAATTATTTTGCCAATTGACTTAGCAGTCCCCTTAAACCATGGTCCCCAAACCCCCGCCCTTGCTCCGCTGCCCTTTGAAGCATTCAGTTTATCCCAGGAACTTCTTTGCTTTTGGTCTAGTCCAGTTGAGAAACATTAACTTCTTTACCCTGATTTTATCCCTAAACTTTTCATAAATCTGTTTGAGTGTTTTTTAATGTTCCCAGCAATATAATTCAGGTGGGTTTCCTGACTGTATACCTTAGGCATAACCACCTCTTGAGAAACAAAACAGCAAACATGGCAACAGTAACTACCAAAGGATCTCACTTCATGCCGAACAAGTGGAAGTCCAGACTATTAAATAATGGCATTACTTCCTTCTCTCATGAGTTAAAGAGAATATTTTCAGATTATCCCCTATCTCACAAGACATCGACTATAGAGCTAGCACACCTCTGGAAATGGATTCTAGAAAATCAGGAAGAGAGTAGCCAAATCTTCTTCCAGTTAAGGTAGCCCAAACAATCTTGAAAATGAAAAACAAAGTAGAAGGTGCTGGAACAACTGAATCTCCACTGCAAAAGGTTAAAATACCTCACGTTATATATGAAAATTAACTCAAAATGGATAAATGGCCTTAATATAAGAACTAAAAATAATAATACTCTTGGGAAAAAACATAGAGGAAAAGCTTTGGAATCTAGTTTTTGGCAATGAATTCTTAGATATGATACCAAAAGCACAAGGAACAAAAGAAGAAAAAAAAAACAAGATAAATTAGACCTCATCAGAATGAAAAACTTTTGTGTATCAAAGCACCTTATCAATAAAGTGAAGAGACAATCTATAGAATTGGAGATATTTAGGAACCATATATTTGATAAGGATTTAATATCTCTTAACTGAACAACAGAAAGACAACCAAGCCAACCAAAAAAAAAAAAAAAATGTGCAGAAACCCTGGTGGTGTAGTGGTTAAGTGCTACCACGGCTGCTAACCAAGAAGTCAGCAGTTTGAATCTGCCAGGTGCTCCTTGGAAACTTTATGGGGCAGTTCTACTCTGTTCTATAGGGTCGCTATGAGTCAGAATCCATTGACGGCAGTGGGTTTGGTTTGGTTTTGGTTTCCAGCCAACATGGCGCCATAAACAGAAACACCAAGCCATCCCTCTACAGCAAAGACCTGAAAAACTAAGTAAACAAAGACAAATGTCATTCCTGGAACCTGAAGTGTCAAATGAAGAGATAAAGAACTCAGCCATGCACCGAATGGAATAAGAAACTGACAGAGGATGGAGAGCGAGGAAAGATACCTGAGGATGGCCCGATCAATTAACACAGCATGAATCTGCCATCTTGGACTCCAGTCGGGGATTGGCAGACAGGGCGCACGGGAAAGTAGCTTCCGGGAACTCCCAGCAGGAGACAGAGCACCCAGTAACCAGTGATACATGCTTTCCCACCGCCATTCTCTCCCCGCTGCTCTACCTCCCAGCTTCCTGCCTGGCTGGGATGGCTCATCTGGCCGGGAAGTGCAGTGTCTCTGCCGTTTGGATTTGCCCCACCTCTGTTGGAGATCGGTGACGCGAGTGTTCGGGAAAACAGCTTGAGGAAGTTCCCAGCGGGAGACAGAGCACCCGGTAATGAGCGATATGCGCTTTCCTAGCCTCCCTTCTTCCTCCCCCTCGGCCTCCTCTGCTTTCTACCAACTGCAGTCTCTTGGTAAGGAGGCAACTGCTTTGGCCTCAGGCTGCTTGAATTCACCGTGCTCACACTGGCTGGGCCCCTGAGCTGGTGTTGATTTCTTTCCTTCTCTTGGTTTCTTCTGTGCCTCCTACCACCTCCCCCTCCTTTCTCTTGAACACCTGGCTCCATGTGCCATCTTTGCTTCTTCTTGAAAGGCTATGAAGCCACGCTTGACTGGGGAACCACACTCCCAGCCTGAGACACCACACTGGTGGGATCCCTGGTGCTTTTTTTTTTTCCTTGTTTTGCTTTGTTCTGTTTTGTTTTGTTTGTTTGTTCTCTTTTTGCCGCTTGGGAGCTCTTTTTAGCCAGGCTCCCCCAGTCTGCGCAGCTGCATAGGTGGGATCCTTGGGGACATTTCTTTTTTTTTCCTTCTTTCTTTCTTTCTTTTCTCTCTCTTTTTCCCTTTCTGTCTGTCTTCATTTCTCAGTTCTTGTCTCTCTACACTTATCTTCTTTTCCTGTCTCCTGGATACCTGGTGCTGTGTGACATCTATACCCTCTCTAGCCAGGCTATACTTTGCAGCCTGGGATTCACTTCCCTGGTCTTAGAAGCCCACCAGTGGGCCTACAGGAGTCTTGGGGGCTTTTTTTTTTTCTTTTCCAAATTTTTATCTAGTTACTTTTATTCTTTCTTTTTCCTTTTCTCTATTTCTCCATCTCTCATCTCTCCACTCCAACGGCAATCTTCCTTAGCACTTTTTTTTCCCTCTTTGTTTGCTTGTTTGTTTTGGCTCCGCTTTTTCTCTCCTCTCTCTTCTCTTTCCCACACCCTTATTAGCTCCACACATCACAACCTCCCCCCTCTTTCCTGCCTACCTTCACCGTGCACTGAACATTACACCCCTGAGCATCACAGGCATGGCCCACTGGAACTTGCCCAGCACGGATTCCTGGCTCTTCTTGTCAGCCATAGTACGTGCCACAAACAACCCATCCCAGCCTCTCCCCTTCAGCTGGACCTGCCCTGCTGAATGACCATAGCTGAATGACTGGCCCTGCTCATTGGACAAGGAGGTAAAAAGTATCGTGACTACAGATGAGCAAACAAGAAAGAACGCACAGCCTGCATGCTCAGACGTAACCAAATAAAAAAAAAAATCAGGACAAAACAAACAAATCTACATTCAAGAAATGCAGAAAATAACTACTGAATGTCCCAAAGACAGCAGACAATATCAAAACATATAAAAAAACAGAACAGGATGGGTCCAGTAGACATCTAAAATAAAACAGCAGATGACTTTCCAATAGAAGAAAAGGCACTAAAACTACCTGAAAAGGAATTCAAGTCTCTAATATTCAGAGCAATCCAAGAGGTGAAGTAAAAAGCAGACAAAAAAGAGGAAAAAATAGACAAATTTTTGGAAAGGGCAGACAAATTCATGGAAAATACAGACAAAAAAAATGCAACAATTTAGGAAAGTAATACAGGAACAAAATGCCAAAATAAATTCACAACTAGAAATCATACAAAAACAACAATTATGAATCCAAAAGATAAACAAGAAGATTTCAGAAATGGATAGTGTCATAGAAGGGCTGAGGAGTGGGTTTGAAATGATAGAAGACAGAATCAGTGAAATTGAAGACAAACACTTGTATACAACTCTGAGGAAAAATCAGAAAAAAGAATGAAGAAACTCTGAGAATTACATGGCATACAATCAAAAAAAAAATTTATGAGTGATTGGAGTTCCAGAATAGGGAGAGAAAATGGAAAACACAGAGAGGATCATTGAAGAATTGCTGACAGAAAACTTCGCTAATGTCATGAGCAATGAAAAGCTGACCATCCAAGAAGCTCAACGAACCCCATATTGGATAGACCCCAAAAGAAAAATACCAAGGCATATCATAATCACAGTCACTAAACCAAAGACAAAATCCTGTGAACAACTTGAGAAAAACAAAAAGCCACATACAGAGAAGAAACCATACGACTAAGCTCTGATTTTTCAGCAGGAACCATCCAGGCAAGAAGACAATGGGATGATGTATATAAAACCTTGAAAGAAAAAAATTGCCAACCAAGAAAAATATATCCTGTAAAACTTTCGTACAAATATGATGGTGAAATGAGGACATTTCCAGATAAACAGAAATTAAGGGACTATGTAAAAACCACCAAACTTACAAGAATTATTAAAGGGAGTCCTTCAGTCTGAGAACAAACAATATCAGTCCACAGCCTGAATCTAGGATGCAAGATTGTACCAGCCAGATACCAACATAGGAAACGAATTCTCAACGACTATCCAAAACCAAAACAATTGCAACAGGGAACCAGAGAGGTTAATCTGTAAATGACAACAATGTCGGAACAATAAAAGAGGGAATAAACGTTGTAGGTATAGAAATTTCTAATGGAGAGAAAGGCAAGGCGATACCAAGTAATAAGAGACTGGTTCAAACCTAGGACGATAAGAGTAAATTTCAAGGTAACCACAAAGAAAATTAAGAAACCTACTCATCAAAATAAAGAAGAAAAACATAAAACCTCAATAAAAGCAAAATCTACTAAAACAAAAGAAAAGGAAATCCACAAACAAAAGGAACTCAGCACAGGACATTATGCTGAGTGAAATAAATCAATCACAAAAGGGCAAATATTGTATGAGACCACTACTGTAAAAACTCATGAAAAGGTTTACAGACAAAAAGAAATAATATTTGATGGTTATGAGGGAGGGGAGAGGTGGGGTGGAAAAACACTTAATAGACAAAAGATAAGTGGTAACTTTGCTGAAGGGTAAGACAGTACACAATACTGCGGAAGCCAGTGCAACCTGTACAAGACAAGGCCACAGGAACTCCATAGACACTTCCAAACCCCTTGAGGGACCGAATTGCTGGGCTGAGGGCTCTGGGGACCATTGTCTGGGGGAACATCTAGCTCAACTGGCATAACAGTTTATAAAGAAAATGTTCTACATTCTACTTTGGTGAGTAGCATCGTGGGTCTTAAAAGCCTGTGAGTGGCCATCTAGGACACTTCACTGGTCTCATCCCTTTGGGAGCAAGGAATAATGAAGAAAACTAAAGACACAAGGGAAAGATTAATCCAAAGGACTAATGGACCACATCTACCATGGCCTCCACCAGATTGAGTCCAGTACAAGATGGTGCCTGGCTACCACCACTGACTGCTCTGACAGGGATCACAATCGAGTGCCCTGGATAGAGCTGGAGAAAAAATGTAGAACAAGATTCTAACTCAAAAAGAAAGAACAGACTTGCTGGCCTGACAGAGACTGGAGAAACCCTGAGAGTATGGCCCCCAGACACCCTTTCATCTCAGTAATGAAGCCATTCCTGAGGTTCACCCTTCAGCCAAAGATTGAACAGGACCATGGAACAAAGCAAGACTAAAGGGGTGCACCAGCCCTGGGGCAGGGACTGGAAGGCAGGAGGGAACGGGAAAGTTGGTAATATGGAATCCAGGGTTGAGAAGGGAGAGTGTTGACATGTCACAGGGTTGTTAACCAATGTCATACAACAATGTATGTACTAATTGTTTGATGAGAAACTAGTTTGTTCTGTAAACATTCACCTTAAGTTCAATTTAAAAAAAGGGAAAAAAAATCGTGCAAAGAACTTGAATAAAAATTTACCGGAAGAAGATATACAGATGGCCAATAAACTCATGAAAACATGCCCATTGTCATTAGTTCTTAGGGAAATACATATCGAAACCATAATGAGGAAGGCTGTGAGGAGCCCAGGTGGCACAAACAGTTGGCAATTTACTCAGAGTTTGGCCCTTCAAATCCACCTAGTGTCTCCATGGAAGAAAGTCCTGATGAACTACTTCTGTAAAGATTGTTGTCGTTAGGCGCCCTCGAGTCAGTTCCGACTCATAGTGACCCTGCGCACAACAGAACGAAACACTGCCCGTCGTGGGCCATCCTCACAATCGTTGTTATGCTTGAGCCCACTGTAAAGATTACAACCAAGAAAACCCTACGGAGCAGCTCTTCCCTGTAACGTGGGGTTGCCATGAGTTTGAGAACTAACTTAAAGGCAGTTAACGACAACAACAGGATGGATGTGTTCAAAAAAACAGAAAACAACAAGACTTGGTGAGGAGATGGAGAAATTGCAACTCTAAGCCATCACTGATGAGGATATAAGCTGCTTTGGAAAACAGTGTGACGGTTCCTCAAAGAGTTAAGCTTTGAATTACTGTGTTGTTGGCATTGTTAGGTACCATCCAGTTGGTTGTGACTTACAGCAACCTTATGTACAACAGAATGAAACATTGCCCAGTCCTGCCCCATCCTCACAATCATTACTATGTTTGAGGTGTTTGTTGCAGCCACTGTGTCAACCCATCTCACTGAGGGTCTTCCTCTTTTTCGCTGACCCTTCACTTTGCCAAGCATCCTATCCTTCTCCAGGGACTGGTCCCTCCTTACACCATGTCCAAAGTAGGTGAGACAAAGTCTCACCATCCTAATTCTAAGGAGCATTCTGAATGTACTTTCTCTAAGACAGATTTGTTCATTCTTCTGGCAGTCCATTCAATATTCTTATCCAACACCATAATTCAAAGGCATCAATTCTTCTTCGGCCTTCCTTATTCATTCGCCAGCTTTCCCACACATATATAAAGCAACTGAAAATACCATGACTTGGGTCAGGCACCCCTTAGTCCTCAAAGTGGTATCTTTCCTTTTTAACACTTTAAAGAAGTCTTTTACAGCAGATTTGTCCTATGCAATACATCATTTGATTTCTTGACTGCTGCTTCCCATGCGTATTGATTGTGGATCCTAGTAAAATGAAATCCTTGACTTCAATCTTTTCTCCATTTATCGTGATGTTGCTTATTCATCCAACTGTGAGGATTTTTGTTTTCTTTATGTTGAGGTGTAACCCATACTAAAGGCTGTGGTCTTTCTCTGATCTTCATCAGTAAGTGCTTCAAGTCCTCTTCACTTTCAGCAAGTAAGGTTGTATCATCTGCATAATGCAGATTGTTAATAAGTCTCCCTCCAATCCTAATGCCACATTCTTCTCATATAGTCCAGCTTCTAGGATTATTTGCTCAGTTGGTTGGGAAGTTATTGCTTCATGAGTATAGAGTTTCTGTTTGGAATGATGAAAAGGTTTTGAAAATAGATAATGATGACAATTGCACAAAAATTGTGGATGTAATTAATGATGCTGAATTGTACACTTACAATTATTAAAACTGCAAATTTTATGATACACACATATGTTAAAAATAAAATACACACAATAAAATTAAAAAAGAAATAAAAGCTTGCTGCAACCTTACACAGATCATAGCTACTTTGTCAGTCCCACTAAGATGAGGTGTAATCAGTAGAAAAATCCTGGGGAAAATCTCAAGCCCAGGAGCAGCAGTCAGAAGCCAGTCAGGCAGAGTCATGCAAGCTGGGACTTCAACAGAGGAACTGAATACAGGGAATGTGTTAGAGATTAGTGACCACAGAAAGTCCCTATCGTGCCTAGGACCAAAGGGTTAAAGAAAGAAGTGCTGTTCCCAGAGCAGGATTCAGGGGCCTCCTGATAGCAGCTGGAACCACTGAGGTTGGACTTTTAGGTGGAAATTGAAATTCCAAAGAAGATGCAGCTATTTTCAGAGATGCCACTCAAAACAGAGAGAGATACCCTGGTTTATTCACTCCTCCCTCTAATTTCTAACCAGTTCTGCCCATTGTCCAAGCCTAGGAAAAGTCAGTTTGGAAAGAAGCCTAAGAAATACAGTTTGCAAGGGATATGAGGTGAGAAGTCAAATGACTGGTATACCACGTAACCCTCAACCCTCGTTTAGTCAACAGAAACCACTTTTATCCTACCCAACTTCAAATCAAATTTGAAAAGATACAAATTGCATTATATGTCTTCTTTTATTTTCTTCTCTTTGCTTTTCCTTTCCTTTCTCTTCTTTTTCTTTCCTTATCACAATTTCCATCTAGTTTTGGGTTTTCTGAGAAACTATAAAAAATGGGCAAGGCTGATCGAGAGGGCATTATGTTGAGTGAAATTAGTTAGTCACAAAAGGACAAATATTGTATGAGACCACTATTAAAAGAAAGGTTTAAATACAGAAAAAAAGCATTCTTTGGTGGATACGAGGGTGGGGAGGGTGAAGAAGGGGAATTCACTAACTAGATAGCAGACAAGGATCAACTTTGGTGAAAGGAAGGACAACACACAGTACACGGAAAGTCAGCACAACTGGACCAAAGCAAAAGCTAAGAAGTTTCCTGGAGACATCCAAACACTTTGAGGGACAGAGTAGCTGGGGATGGCATCTGGAGACCATAATTTCAGGGGACGTCTAGGTCGACTGGCATAACAAAGTTTACTAAAAAAGTGTTCAGCAGCCCACTTTAGTGAGTGGTGTCTGGGGTCTTAAAACTTGCCGAGTGGGCATCCAAGATGTATCAATTGGTCCCATCCCACTTGGAGCAAAGGAGAAAGAAGAAAACAAAAGACACAAGGGAAATATTAGCCCAAGAGATTAAAAAAAAAGATTAAAGGACCACATAAACCAGAGACTCCACCAGCCTGAGACCAGAAGAACTAGATAATGCCTGGCTACCATCAATTGCCACCCTGATAGGGAACATAAGAGTACTGAATGGAGTGGGAGAAAAGTGTGGAATAGAACTCAAATTCACATAAAAAGATCAGACTTAATGGTCTGACAGAGACTGGAGGAACCCCTGAAACTATGGCCCCTGGATGTTCTTTTAACTGAGAACTGAAACCATTCCTGAGGCCCACTCTTCAGACAAAGATTAGACAGGACTATAAAACAAAAAAATAATACACATGAGGAGTGTGCTTCTTTGTTCAACCAGATACATGAGACCAAATGGGCACCTCTTGTCCAAAGGCAGGATGAGAAGGCAGGAAGAGACAGGAATTGGTTGAATGGACCCAAGGACACTAGAGTGGAAAGGGGAGCCTGCTGTCATATTGTGGGGATTGCAACTGATGTCACAAAGCAATCTGCATAAATTTTTGTATGAGAGATTAATTAAAGCTGCAGCTTTCACCTAAAGCACAATTGGAAAAAAAAAATAGAGCATAATTAGAATGAAACTCTTTTCCTGTAAGCACTCATATTTGCTTGATGAGCAATTGGTAACGATATTCAGATAGGATCAACTTGTTATAAGGATAAAAGTTTAAGAGACAATGGCAGGTTCCCGCTACCCTTGAAAGAGATAATGCTCCTTCCCCAGGGATGCACTAAGCAAGAAGTGGTGGGCCCACAGGCAGCCTGCCACTGCACAGGGCTTCAGTCATCCCTTCAGTGGTCCCTCAGGGTCTGAGGTGGCACATGATGGCCCTGCTCTAGGTTGCATCACCAGCATGATTTTTTTTTGGATCATAAAATTGCTGGGTCCCCCTTCTAAACATAGCCCCTGGTTCTGCTTCAATGACCTCCCACAGGAGTCAACTGCACAGCAGATAAAGCAACATTTCCTTGTAATTTACTGGCCATAAATTTCACCCAGTGCCCTCTAGGCTCTGTGTTGTTAGCAGGTGCAGTGAGTTAGAGGAGTAGGCAAGTTTTCGCTATTCCCTTTCTCTTTCTCAAATCAAAGTAATCCCAGATTATAGCAATCCTGTAATGTGAGGAGAGCCTCTCCAGTTTCTCTAGAGTAGGTCACCCCTCCCTGTTCTTATTCGATTTTACGCCTCCTTCCTTTCCCTGAAGAAGAAAATCAAACTGTGAGCAGGCAGTAGCAATGGCAGACAGTGAAAATGGCGTCCCAGTCCCTTTCCTAGCACTGCTGCTACAGCACTGGCCTCCCCACAGAACACCGATTAGAGCATGGGGTAACTAGCCATCGCCCTGTGCGAATTAGATCTATTGAAACAATGAGCAGGTCTTGCCTCCCCTCCACGGGCTACCATGTTCAATAGTGCCTGAGAATTGACACACTGATCTTGACTGGTCAAAGTAAGATAAGACAGAGGTGGGACCAGAAACACACTCCTCTAGAATAAGGATGACAAATACTTAATTCTATTGCTACTCCTCAAATACAATTTTGGGTTAGATGTTATTATCTTCATTTTTCAGAGAGGTTAATTAATTTGTTCAAACCCTCGTAATGAGTTAGGTGGTAAAGCTGGGATTAGAATCAAGGCCTGTTGCACTCCAAAATTCATGTAATTTTCACTATATAGTGTTGTTTCCAACGTTCCATGTGTGAACATCCTAAAGTGATGTTCAAAATAAAATCCTCCTACATGTGAGTTCAAACATTTTTCAGCAATATAGGCATACTGAAACTGCTGCCAGGATTAGCAAGTAAAAACAGGAATCACCCAGTTAATTGCGAATTTAAATAATTTCTTAATGTAAGTATGTCCCAGACCAGGCTTGCTGGTCTGACAGAGACTGGAGAAACCCCAAGAGTATGGCCCCTAGACACTCTTTTAACTTAGTACTGAGGTCATTCCTGAGTTTCACTCTTCGGCCAAAGATTAGACAGGCCTACAGGACCAATGATAACATACATGAGGGATGTGCTTTAAAAATAAATATATATATGTAAAAATAAATACATATATGTATGTATATATATAAATACATGTATATATACATATGTCCCAAAATTACATGGGATACACTTACACTAGGAACAAGTTTTTTTGAAAATCAGTTTTAACTGCCTGATATTTTATCTGATAACCCTAAATATAGTCCATCTGTATCACAGCACCTTGAAACTCTGGCTTTACTTGGCTGTGACGAACTGAAAATGCTGTCGATAGAAGTTTAATTCTCTCTCCTCTGCCATTATGACCTGTATCCACTCCCTGGGGTCACTGAGATTCCATTTAGACTAAGAGTGGAAACGTTATATATGATCTTTTAAAAATGGCATGCCTTGCTATGCTCAATTAAGATTCTTCTTAACCAATTTTATTGAGATGGAATTTATATACCATAAAATGTATCCATTTTAGAACAAACCTGTCTTGGAAGAAGTACAGCCAGAATGCTCCCGAGAAGCAAAAATGTCAAGACTTTGTCTCACTTACTTTGGACATGTTATTAGGAGGGACCAGTTCCTAGAGAAGGACATCATGCTTGGTAAAGCACATGGTTAACGAAAAAGAAGAAGACCCTCAACGAGATGAATTGACACAGTGGCTACAACAATGGATTCAAACATAGCAATAATTGTGAGGATGGCGCAGGACTGGGAGTGTTTTGTTCTGTTGTACGTAGGGTTGTTATGAGTTGAAGCTGACTTGTTAGCCCTAACAACAACCAACAACAGGATAAATACCAAAGAGTGAAATGGCTGGTTCATTTGGTAGACGTATGTTTAACTTCATAGGGAATAGCTGAACTATTTTTCAAAGAGTTTCTAGCATTTACCTTCCTACCATTTGTGTATGATAGTCCCTGTTGCTTCATATCTTCACAGGCATTCCGTGTGTTCAGTCTTTTTAAATTTTAGTCATTTTGATAGGTATGTAGTGACACCTCATAGTGGTTTTGATTTGCATTTCCCTGAGGTCAATTGAGTTTTAAAATAGTCAGAAAAAGTCAATACATGTTGGCTTCACCATTCATTAAGCAATATTTTCGAGCATTTATTTTGTGCCAGGTACCACGCTATAGGCACTGAATAAAAAATGCAAATAACAGACACAATCCCTGCCACATATAAAGCTTATAGCCTGGTGTGTGAGGCCGATATTTTTAGTAACCTAATGCTGCTGTAACAGAAATACCACAAGTGGATGTCTTTAATAAAGAAATTTATTCTCTCACAGTCTAGGAGGCTAGGAGTTTGAATTCAGAGTGCTAACTCCAATGGAAGGCTTTCTCTCTCTGTGGGTTCTGGAGGAAGGTCCTTGTCATTAGTCTTCCCCTGGTCTAGCAACTTCCAAGCACAGGGACCCCAGGTCCAAAGGACATGCTATGCTCCTAGCTTTGCTTTCTTATTGGTAGGAGGTCCCCTGTCTCTCTGCTTGCTGCTCTCTTTTGTATATCAAAAGACACTGACTGAAGACACAACCTAATCTTGTAGATTGAGTCCTGCCTTATTAATTTAACACCTGCCTCTAATCCTGCCTCATTACCATCATAGAGGTAGGATTTACAACACATAGGAAAATCATATGAGGTGACAAAATGGTGGACAATCACACAATACCAGGAATCATGGTCTAGTCAAATTGACACACATTTTTGGGGAACACGTTTCAATCCTTAACAAATATAGACCTACAAATGGTGCTATCAAAAAAAAAAAAAAAATCCGTTGCCGTCGAGTCAATTCCGACTCACAGTGACCCTATAGGACAGAGCAGAACTGCCCAATAGAGTTTCCAAGGAGTGCCTGGTAAATCTGAACTGCTGACTTTTTGGTTAGCAGCCATAGCACTAAACCACTATGCCACCAGGGTTTCCCAATGGTGCTAAGCATCATTGCAAATAAAACGACATAAAGCAAGTTAAGAGAATAAGAGAGGACATCCAATTCAGATGAGGTCAGAGATGAGCTCACTGTGAGAAGCACATTTAAACCAGAACCTGAAGAGTGATTAGGTGTCTGTGACACAATGAGGATGGAATAAGAGGAGAGTCTTCCAAAAGGATCCCTGGTGACACAGTGGTTAAAGCACTGAGCTTCTAACCCAAAGGTCAGTGGTTCGAACCCACCAGCTCTCCACGGAAGAAAAATATACCAATCTGCTTCTGTAAAGATCACAGCCTTGGAAACCCTATGGGGCAGTTCTCCTCTGTCCTATAGGGTCTTTATGAGTCAGAATTGAATCAATGCCAATGGGTTTCGTTTTTTGTTTCTTCCAGACGGAGGAAAAACTTGTGGGAAGATCCTGAGATGGAAGATGCTTTTGTCTCAGGTCTGAAATATGACCATGTGGTTGAGAAACCTGAGAAAGGGGTGAAGCTTGTGATGACAATGCAGAAGTAGGCAGGGGCTAGATCCAGAAAGCTTTTCAGATTGTGGAGAGCATTTATATTTGATTCTAAGTGGAATGGAAATTCACCGGTAGATGAATAAGTGTGATATAAGCTAATTTGCGCTTTATAATGCTCACTCAGATGCCAGCGATGAGAATGACTTGAATGAGGGTGAGAGTCAGATACTAGTCAGAGGTTACTGATGCAGTTTAAGGGAGAGATAACTAAAGTTTGGACTTCACTGGGGAGAGTGGAAGTGAAACAATTCAAGATGAATTTTGGAAGTGAAATAAGCAGAATTTGATGATGACTTAGATGGCAGGACTGTAGAAGAGAGAGGGTCAACTGCTACTGGGTTTCTGGCTTGAGAAGTTAGGTTGATGGCATTGTCAATTAGACAGACAGGGATAGTGGGGGAAGAACAAGGAACCCTGTAATAAAGCAGGCTAGAGTGGCAAGTTACAGGAAAGAAGGTGATAGTCTTGTTGCCAGAGTAACATTTCTCCTGATGGTAAAAATAAAGAAAGTAAAAATACATAGTATGTGGCAATGTGGCACGTGATTTAATGTAATATCTTGGAACTCCTCTCTGACTCAGCACGGAGGAAGATTTAGGGCCACCACATAAAGTTGCACACCGTCCATCTTAAAAAAAACCATGCAGAACAACCCTGGACAAAGTTAGCAGCACCCAGTTTCATGAGAAAGAGAAACAGATGTCTCTCTCCAAAAAGAAATGCAAGATAGGTATTTGGAAAGGCAAATTTAGAGAGAATTAGGAACATTAAGGCAATTGGTGCTTTCTCCCTGTCACTTGTAAGCTGGTGTCTAATGGCCTGTATCACCTAAGGTCAGTGGGACCTAAGTACACAGACCAAAGTGCAAGTGACCACTGAATATTGTTACTCTGCTTTCTGTCATCTCACACGGAGCCACTACTTTATCCCAGGGACCCTGCAACACTGGAGACAAAGAGACATGTGAGACTCAGCCTCTGCCCTCTAGAGCTTACATGAAAAAGTCTAGTGATCTCACATGTAAAAGATGGCAACACAGGGGTATGAGTACTGGGATAGAGGTGTGTTCTAGGGGCTAAGGGACCAAAGGTGTTACCTCCACCTAACTAGCAAAATTCCTTCAACTGATAAAAGAAAAAGAATTATTTCCCTATAGTATTAATTCTGTAAATTCAGTAATAATCAGTCTAATTCCCACGTTTGGATGCTTACTCTGTACAAGAGCCAACCCTGAGCACTTTGCAAGCTGTATGTCATTTAATCCTCACAACAACCCTGTGGGGTAGGCATTATTATCGTTTCTTTAATATACACGTGCAGTTCGAATCCACCAGGCACTCCTTGGAAATTCTGTGGGGCAGTTCTACTCTGCCCTATAGGGTCACTATGAGTTGGAATTGACTCAATGGCAGTGGGTTTGATTTGAGTTTTAATATACAGGTAGAGAGCTGCCATCAGGTGGACTCTGACTCAGGATGACCTTACGTACAACAGAACGAAACACTGACGGGTCCTGCATCATCTTATGATTTCCCGCATGTTCCAAACCATCCTTGTGGCTATTGTGCAAGCCATCTCATTGAGGGTCTCCTTGCCCTCACTGGCCCTCCACTTCTTCAAGTATGATGCCCTCCTGTAGTGATTATCCCTCTTGATGGCATGTCCAAAGACAGCAAGTAGGACAATGGTCTGTGGTCATCCATAAGGTTTTCATGGGCTAATTTCCAAATAGATCACCAGGCCTGTCTTCCTAGTCTGCCTTAGTCTGGAAGCTCCACTGAAACCTTTCACCATAGGTGACCCTGCCGCTATTTGAAATACTGGGGACATAGCTTCCGGCATCACAGCAACACATAAGCCACCACAGTACGACAGACAGGCACAGCTGGAGGATACCTTTATTACATGCTAGGACACTGTGCGTACAAATGTCAGTCTGCCCAAGGTCACATTCTTCTGCAGTGGCTGAGCTGGTTTTCACTCCTAACCCTGTGTGAACTTTGAACCCATGCTCTTTGTAACTTTATAATTTTAGATTCTGAGTTTATTCAGAAAGAACATCATCAGGAAATAAACACGGCTGCATCAGTTACACCTTCTTCAACTCCCACTCCCCCTGCGGACGCTGATTTCCCAAGGTATCTGCAGAGGAGTTAAGATGGTCGTGGATCCAAGCACTGATGGCATTCCTCACTCTAGATTCTTTTCCTCAATCCAAGCAAAACAGGGAGGTGGGCCACTGCCAGACCTGCTAGAGAGGACCCCTGCTGTGGGAGAAGCTCCCTGGCCCTGGGCCTCACGGTCCCCGGGGCGGCCCTGCACACCGCACGTGAAGCACCCAGTCTCTGGACCGCAAGAACCAGGAGTGCTGCGCAGTCCGCTCCCGTCTGTTTGGCAGAGGAGAGTGACTTGAAACAGCACATCAGATTAAATAAATTAAAAGAATTGCCCCCTCCTGGGAACAGTCTGAAAACAGAAAGCCATTTGAACCGATTACGACTTGCTGACAGCCTCTCTCCTTATAGGAAATGAATACAATCAAAATAAAAATCACTTCAAGTAGTAAGAGGCAATAGATGGGCGGAGGGGGAGGAGGGAGCGGGTCAGGGAAGGCACAGTGTTTACAAAGCCATTAAAGGAGAGTGAATAGATGCAGTCAGGTCCCAAAAGGCAAAAGAATGTGAATTTTCACATATAGATAGAAAACGTTTAGAATGTTATTAATTCAAGACAGAGCTTCTAATGGCTCTCGGCTTTAGCCTTGCTTTATGAGTCGGAATCGACTTGATGGCACTCGTTGTTTGTGGGTGTCTGGTCAGCTGCAGTGACCCCTGCTGGTAAAAATCATTGTCTACTTCTCTGGCCCTCTATTTTCAGAAGTCTGTCAGTGCCACTGGTGACCACAGGGCAAGGCTGGGTCCACATTTACTAAGTGGTGCCTGCCCTGGACACCTAAAAGAGCCCCTTGCCCATTGCATTACCTAGGGCCTGTTACAGTGCCTGGCACATACTGAGCCCCTCACAAAGCTGGTGAGTGGCTGTTTGACCACACAAACACACCTTCCCTATAGAAGAAGACAAATTGGCTGTCTCACTGTAACCTCCTCTAGCTGCAACACTGAAACCCCGTGAACATGGGCAATGGATTCTTCTAAGGAAAACAGTAGGTGGCGCTAGAGGCTCCAAGGGAGGCTACAGGTGCCATGGGGTGGCCCAGTGGTGATGCACTGGCTGTGTCCTGATGTGGCATAATGAGGGGCTTACCACTGGAAGAAACGGAGAAGGGGACTCTCAGCAAAGAGGATGGCACAGACAAGAAAAAATACACAGAGCTTTCAGGAAATTCATCTGGTATCACTGGAAATTTAAATGAAAGGCAGGACGGGGTGGTAGGTCCATGTTTGAGAGGGTAGATGATTAAAATAAAATAAAACAAAATAAAGTCTTCTTTTCCATGGGGATCCATTGAAGGGCTTTGCATTTAGAAGTGACATGCTTTGTATTGGATTTTATAAAGATCATTCTGGTAAAAATAGGGACAATTATTTCAGGAGTGCAGGAAGGAGAAGACTCGAGGCTGAATATCTAGCTATGAAGCTCATGTATTTACTAGAGAAAGGTAGAGGCTTCATGAAGACAGCAGTCATCTGTATAGCAAGGAAAAGACAGATAGGATAAATACGTAGGAAGCAGAATCCAAAGGCCTAGATGAGGCTGGTAAGCTTGATACAAGAAGAGGAATCCAGGATGCTACTCCCGTTCTGGCACAGATATCTGAGTCACCTACTAGAGGAAGGAGCCCAGGTGGGGGAAATTGTTTGTTGCTGAGTTGGGTGCTCGCTACTTATCTGGCTGGCATTTCCACGTATGAGTTTAAAGTTCATAGGAGAGTTTAATTGTATGAATTGCTTTGGGAACGGTGAGCTTATAAATTATAGTAGGAAAAAAAATTCCATCTGTGCCTAAGTTTCCCTCTTACATATCAATATATGTCAGTTTGTCATACTGTGGTTGGCTTGCAAGTTGCTGTGATGCTAGAAGCTATACCACCAGTTTTTCTAACACCAGCAGGGTCATCCACAGTGAATAGGTTTCAGAGGAGCTTCCAGACTAAGGCAGACTGGTAAGAAGGACCTGGAGATCTACTGTTGAAAAAATTAGGCAGTGAAAACCTTATGGATAACAGCAGAACATTGTCTAATATAATGCCCAAAGAAGAGCCCCTTAGGTTGGAAGGCACTCAAAATACTACTGGGGAAGAGCTGCCTCCTCAAAGTAGAGTCAATCTTAATGATATAAAAGGAGTAAAAATTTTGGGACCTTCATTTGCTGATGTGGCATGACTCAAAATGAGAAGAAACAGCTGCAAACATCTATTAATAATCAGAACATGCAATGTAGGAAGTATGAATCAAGAAAAATTGGAAGTTGTCAAAAAGGAAGTGGAACACTTGAAGATCAATATCCCAGGCATTAGTGAGCTGAAACGGACTGGTACTGGCCATTTTGAATCAGACAATCATGTGGTCTGCTATGCCACGGATGACAAATTGAAGACGAATGGCATCATATTCATTGTCAAAAAGAACCTTTCAAGATCAATCCTGAAATACAATGCTGTCAGTGACAGGATCATATCCATACACCTACAAGGAAGACCAGTTAATATGATTATTATTAAAACTTACACACCAACCACTAATGCCAAAGATGAAGAAATTGAAGATTTTTACCAACGTTTGCAGTCTGAAAATTGATCAAACATGCATTCAGGATGTATTGATAATTACCGGTGATTGGAATGCAAAAGCTGTAAACAAAGAAGAATCAGTACTTGGAAAATATAGCCTTGGTGATAGAAACAATGTGGAAGATTACATGATAGAATTTTGCTAGACCAATAATTTATTCATTGCAAATATCTCTTTCAACAACATAAATGGTGACTATACACATAGGCCTCACCAGGTACAACACACAGGAATCAAATTGACTACATCTGCTCAATGTTATCAGCCAGAACAAGGCCAGGGTCCAACTTTGGAACAGACCATCAGTTGCTCCTATGCAAGTTCAAGCTGAAGTTGAAGAAAATTAAAACAAGTCCAAAAGAGCCAAAATATGACCTTGAGTATATCCCGCCTGAATTTATAGACCATCACAAGAATAGATTTGACACATTGAACACTAATGACCAGACGAGTTGTGGGATGACATCAAGGTCATCATACATGATGAAAGCAAAAGGTCATAAAAAAGACAGAAAAAAAGAATCAAATAGATGTCAGAAGAGACTGTGAAACTTGCTCGTGAGCAAATGGACGCAATGATGGAGTAAAAGAGCTGAACAGAAGATTTCAAAGGGCAGCTCAAGAGGACAAAGTAAAGTATTATAATGAGATATGCAAAGACCTGGAGTTAGAAAACCAAAAGGGAAGAACACACTCAGCATTTCTCAAGCTGAAAGAGCTGAAGAAAAAATCAAGCCTCGAGTTGCAATGTTGAAGGATTCTTTCAGCAAAATATTGAACAATGCAGGAAGCATCAAAAGAAGATAGAGGGAATACACAGAGTCACTGTATCAAAAAGAATTGGTCAATGTTCAGCCATTTCAGGAGGTGGCATATGATCAAGAACTGACGGTACTGAAGGAAGACATCCAAGCTGCATTGAAAGCCTTAGCAAAAGACAAGGCCCCAGGAATTGAAAGAATACCAATTGAAATGTTTCGACAAATGAATGCAAGGCTGCAAGCACTCACTAGCCTATGTCAAGAAATTTGGAATACGGCTATTCGACCAACCTACTGGAAGAGATCCATATACATGCCTATTCCAAAGATAGGTAATCCAAGAGAAGCCAGAAATTGTCCAACAATATCGTTTGTATCACACGCAAGTAAAATTATGTTGAAGATAATTCAAAAGCTGTTACAACAGCACATCAGCAGGGAACTGTCAGAAATTCAAGCAGAATTCAGAAAAGGATGTGGAACAGTGAATATCATTGCTGATGTCAGATGGATATTGGCTGAAATCAGAGACTACCAGAAAGATGTTAACCTACTGCCATCAAGTCAATTCAGACTCATGGCAACCCTGAAGGACAGAATAGAATTGTCCCTTAAAGTTTCCAAGGCTGTAACCTTTACAGAAGCAGGTTGCCACATCTTTCTCCAGGAGAGTGGCTGGTGAGTTCGAACTGCAGAGCCTTCCGTTAGCAGCTGAGTACTTTAGCCACTGCACCACCAGGGCTCTCTGAAAGATGTTTACCTGTGTTTTATTGACGATTCCAAGCCATTTGGCTGTGTGGATCATAACAAATTATGGATAACATTGCGAAGAATGAGAATTTCAGAACACTTAATTGTGCTCGTGGGGAACTCAGACCGAGAGGCAGTCATTTGGAGAGAATAAGGATGGTTTAAAATCAGGAAAGGTGTGTGCTAGGGTTGTGTCCTTTCACCATACTTATTTAATCTGTTTGCTGAGCAAATAATCTAAGAAGCTGAACTATATGAAGAAAAACACGGCATCAGGCTTGGAGGAAGACTCATTAACATCCTTTGATATGCAGATGACAAAACCTTGCTTGCTGAAAGTGAAGAGGACTTGAAGCACTTACTGATGAAGATCAAAGACTACAGCCTTCAGTATGGATTATGCCTCAACATAAAGAAAACAAAAATCCTCCTAACTGGACCAATAAGCAACATCATGATAAACAGAGAAAAGATTGAAGTTGTCAAGGATTTCATTTTACTTAGATCCACAATCAACACCCATGGAAGTAACAGTCAAGAAATCAAAAGATGCATTACATTGGGCAAATCTGCTGCAAAAGACCACTTTGAAGTGTTAAAAAGCAAAGATATCACCTTGAAGACTAAGGTGCACCTGACCCAGGCCATGGTATTTTCAATTGCTTCATATGCATATGAAATCTGGAAAATGAATAAGGCAGACCAAGAAAGTATCGATGCATTTGAATACAGTGTTGGCGAATAATATTGAATAGACTGTCAGAAAAACAAATAAATCTGTCTTGGAAGAAATACAGTCAAAACGCTTCTTAGAATCAAGGAGGGTGAGACTTTGTCTCACGTACTTTAGACATGTTATCAGGAGCGACCAGTCCCTGGAGAAGGACATCATGCCTGGTGAAGTAGAGGGCCAGTGAAGAAGACCCTCAATGAGATGGATTGACTCAGTGGCTGCAACAGTGTGCTCAAACATATCAATGATTGTAAGAATTGTGGAAGACTGAGCAGTGTTCCATTCTCTAGTACATAGTCAGGTTGCTGTGAGTTGGAACCCACTCAAGGGCACCTGACGACAGCAACAACATATGATTGTAAAAACTTTTTCCTAAGTCATATAGTGGCTTACTAAGAAATGTGTGTAATAAATATCTCATTTTTGTATAATACTTTATAGGGAAAGTTATATCTCATTTTTTTCCTCACCACAACCATATAGGTCAGATATTTTAATCTGAATTTTACAGGTAATAAAACTTAGTTTCTAAGATTAAGTGGCCTGGCTAAGTCTATCTATTACAGCAAGTCAGTAAGTGGCTGAGTCAAGACAAGCTCAAGTCTTCTGATTGCCTTCTGTTCTTTTTCCAGAACTTATCATTGATTCTTTTTAATAACAATTTGTTGATGTCCTTACTGTTGTTTTTCTGATGTTACACTAAACTCACAAAGGATGATACTGAAATTCCAAGTTTTACAAGAATGTCAGGTGTCTGAAACAGGAAAAAAAAAAAAGCAACACCACATCATTTATAATATTCTGAGCTCTGTGGATGATAATGGTTATTTAAATGCATAGGCTTATTAATTTCTCTGCAGTTCTAGCCATCTGAGCACGACCTACAACCCAAATTGTACAGGAGGAGACAGACAACATGAACAATGCTTATCTTGATGTGAAAAATTAGACCATAAAGATCAAGAAAAGCAAACATAATGCCTGGGTATACAATGAAGAAAGGCGTTTGTGAGATATCCCTCTTCTTTCTCTTTGCAGCTTTCTCCTTCCCTGTCTGCAAAACCCCTGTCACACCAATTTGGTTACCTCAGTCCTCTGCATGAAAGTCAGTGGAGAGCTCCCTGTTGGGCAATGCCTCATGTTTTCAGGGCTGAAAAAGAATAGTCTTTGTTCACAACCCACCAGCATTCAAAAATGCACTCAGCCTGCTCTGTGAAAGATGTCCGTCCCTGACAGAGCCAGTTGGGAAATAAATCACACCTTGCCAGCCTACAAAGTCACTTTCTGAGGGAATATTTTTTTTTGTTGTTGTTGTTCTCCACCATATTTACCTACCTTGTCCTTTTTAACAGGAGTAAAAAAAAAAAAAAAAAAAAGCTGTTGCCGTTGAGTCAATTCTGACTCATAGCAACCCTACAGGACAGAGTAGAAGTGTTCCATTAGGATTTCCAAGGCTGAAATCTTTACTGAAGCAGACTGCCACATCTTTCTCCTATGGAGCAGCTGGTGGGTCTGAACCACCGACCTTTCAGTTAGGTGCTGAGCTCTTAACCCAGTAGGAGGCTGTAAAAGCCAAAACCAAACCTGTTGCCATTGAGTGGATTCCAACTTATAGTGACCCTGTAGTACAGAGTAGAACTGCCTCCTAGAGTTTCCAAAGAGTGGCTGGTGAATCCAAACTGCCTACCTTTGGTTAGCAGCTGTAGTTCTTAATCATTGTGCCACCAGGGCGCCACACACACACACACACACACACACACACACACACCTTTCACTGTCCAGTCAATTCTGATTCATAGCAACCCTATAGGACAGAGTGGAACTGCCCTGTAGGGTTCCCAAGGCTGTAATCTTTAGGGAAGCATGGCCACATCTTTCTCCTGTGGAATGTCTGATGGGTTTGAACCATCAACCTTTCAGTTAGCAGGCGAGTGCTTAACTACTGTACCACTAGGGCTCCTTTACATGAGTGTACAAAGACTCTCAAAGAGAGAGAAAATCAAAAAACCTTTTTGTTGCCCCCTGATGGATGGTGATACAGGCTGAGAGCTGGACCTCCATAGCTCCCACTCACAGCACTCCATTGCTGTGCAGTGTGTCTCCAGCACCCAGAGGTGCAGGAGTAAAAAACAAAAAATGAGCATATTGGGCGGGGCCAAGATGGCGGAATAGCCAGACACTTCCTGCAATTCCTCTTTGTGAAACGATTATATTTATGACAAGCTAGGAGCCCTGAACATCAAAGGCAAAGTTAGAAAATGGACTGGGTGGCAGGCAGAGGGGCAGATGTTTCAGAGGCAGAGAGGAGTTACTGGACCTGAAACACCGGGATCCCTCACGCACCATTCCTGAGAGTGGCTATGGCAGTCTGGCAGTAGCGTTCGGCCGCAGTTTCCTCAGGGAGAAGCACCAGCCCCGCAGCCTATTTACACCTCTGGAACCAGAGAACAATGGCGCTCTCGGCAAAAACTAAGTACTTGCGTATATTTTAGTGTACCCCCAGCCCCCTAGCTGGCTTCGGTGGCTGTTGATTTCCCTGGGCCTTGGATAGGCCATGTTGAATGCCCAGAGCGATCCTCCCAGCCTTGGAGTAGGAATAAATTCACAATTGGGGGAAAAGATAATTTGCTAGCTCCACTAACCAGGGGAGCTCAGGACAGAAGCGGCTCCTGTCCAGGCATGAACAGTCCGTGGACTTTGAACACCTTTCCCCACTGCATGGACCTGTATGGGCCTATTTCAGGAGAATACGCCTTTGTTGGCAGGCTGCAACTGTTTCAGCCGTGTGGTGAAGAGGTGGGTGGTTGATATTTGACACCTCTTTGCCTATTAAATAGGGTCCTCACATACACACATCAGGGGCATAAGGACTGGTAGCTCCACTCAGGTCACACAGCCACCTGTGACAGGGGTCCAAGGATAACTGGTACCTCCTAGTCCTTACAAACAAAAGCATTGGGTGCCCATGGTCCATCTGCAGAACCCACCCACCTGTACACTTTAGGGAACAGGGATGCACTTTCCTCACAGACATTTAGGGGATTGTTCTCAGCCCCCTGCCTTGTAGAGCATGACCCCTTGCTGCAACCAGATACTGGTACCTACACCCACCACCTCTGCCCCTCTAAGACTGTAAGACAGAGCCTGTACCACACACTTGATGATCAGCTACCTGGACACCTGAGCTGAATTCATACAAGAAAAGTGAATGGACTCCTTGACTGATATACCTGTTAATTAGCTCTAGCCATCTGGGGACAGGATGTCAGAGCTTCAAAGGCAAAAATAATAAAGCTAGCTCATTCAAGCAACCCATTTGGACATATCAAAACAAAACAAAGCAAGAAGCTAGGATACAGTAAGCAAACATAAAATAAATTAATACAATAACTTATAGATGACTCGAAGACAAAAGTTAACATCAAGTCACATAAAGAAACAGACCATGATCACCTCAGCAAGCTTTCAAAACAAAAAATCAATGGATCTTCTGGATCAAGGTGTCTTCCTGGAATTACTGGATGCAGAATTCAAAAGATTAATATACAGGACTCTTCAAGACATCAGGAACGAAATTAGGAAGCAGATCAAGCATATATGCAGAACAAGCCAAGGAACACATAGATAAAATAGTTGAAGAATTAAAAAGGTTATTCAAGAACATAATGAAAAATTTAATAATCTGCAAGAATCCATAGAGAGACAGCAATCAGAAATTCAGAAGATTGACAATAAAATTACAGAATTAGATAACTCAATAGAAAGTCAGAGGAGAAGAATCGAACAAGTGGAAGGCAAGATTGGTGAGCTTGAAGATAAAGCACTTGGCATCAATATATTTGAAGAAAAATCAGATAAAAGAATTTTAAAAAAAATGAAGAAAACTTAAGAATCATGTGGGACTCTATCAAGAGAAATAACCTGCGAGTGATTAGAGTACCAGAACAGGGAGGGATAACAGAAAACACAGAGAGAATTGTTGAAGATTTGTTGGCAGAAAACTTCCCTGATATCAAGAAAGATGAGAAGATACTTATCCAAGATGCTTATCAAACTCCACATAAGGTAGGTCTTAAAAGAAAGTCACCAAGACATATCATAATCAAACTTACCAAAACCAAAGATAAAGAGAGAATTTTAAGAGCAGCTAGGGATAAACAAAAAGTCACCTACAAAAGAGAGTCAATAAAAATAAGCTCGGACTACTTGGCAGAAGACATGCAGGCAAGAAGGCAATGGGATGACTTACATAAAGCATTGAAGAAAAAAAAATTGCCAGCCAAGAATCAATACCCAGCAAAACTGTCTCTCAAATATGAAGGTGAAATTAGGATATTCCAGATAAACAGAAGTTTAAGGAATTTGTAAAAACCAAGCCGAAGCTACAAGGAATACTAAAGGGAGTTCTTTGGTTAGAAGATCAATAATATCAGGTATCAACCCAAGACTAGAACACTGGACAGAGCAGTCAGAGGTCAATGCAGACACAGAAATCATAAAAATAAATCAAGATTAAAAAACACAACAGGGAAACAGCAATGTTATTATGTAAAAGAAGACAACATCAAAACAATAAAGAGGGACTAAGAAATGTAGTCATAGATCTTTTATATGAAGAGGAAGACAAGGTGATATAAAGAAATAAAAGTTAGGTTAAAACTAAGAAAAACAGGGGTAAATATAAAGGTAACCACAAATGAGACTATTATACTCATCAAAATAAAATACAAGAAAAAAATAGAGACTCAGCAGAAACAAAACCAACAATGAATAAGAAGAAAAGACAATATATAAAGATAAACCACTTAGCACAAAAAATTAAGTGGGAAAAAGAAACTGTCAACAACACACACAAAAAGACATTAAGATGACAGCACTAAACTCATACCTATCTATAATTGCGCTGAATGTAAATGGACTAAATGCCCTGATAAAGAGACAGACAGTGGTAGAATAGATTAAAAAAAAAAAAACATGATCTGACTATATGCTGCGTACAAGAGACACACCTTAGAATTAGAGACACAAACAATCTAAAATTCAAAGGATGGAAAAAAAATATATCAAGCAAGCAACAATCAAAACAAAAGCAGGAGTGGCAGTATTAATTTCTGACAATAGACTTTAGAGTTAAATCCACCACAAACGATAAGGAAGTACACTATATAATGTCCCTTTAGACAATATACCAAGAAGATATAACCATATTAAATATTTATACCCCCAATGACAGGGCTGCAAGATACATAAAACAAACTCTAACAGCATTGAAAAGTGAGATAGACAGCTTCACAATTATAGAAGGAGACTTAAACACACCACTTTTGGTGAAGGACAGGACATCCAGAAAGAAGCTCAATAAAGACATGGAAGATCTAAATGCCACAATGAACCAACTTGACCTCATAGACATATACAGAACACTCCACCCAACAGCAGCCATGGATACTCTCTTTTCTAGTGCACATGGAACATTCTCTAGAATAGACCACATATGAGGTCATAAAGCAAGCCTTAGCAGAATCCAAAACATTGAAATATTACAAAGCATCTTCTTTGACCATAAGGCCATAAAAGTAGCAATCAATAACCAAAAAACCAGGGAAAAGAAATCAAACACTTGGAAACTGAACAATACCCTACTCAAAAATGACTGAGTCATAGAAGACATGAAGAACAGAATAAAGAAATTCATAGAATCCAATGAGAATGAAAACACTTCCTATCAGAACCTTTAGGACACAGCAAAAGCAGTGCTCAGAGGTCAATTTATATCAATAAATGCACACAAACAAAAAGAAGAAAGGACCAAAATGAAAAAATTATCCCTACAACTTGAACAAATAGAAAGAGAGCAACAAAAGAAACCCTCAGGCACCAGAAGAAAGCAAATAATAAAAATTAGAGCAGAATTAAATGAAATAGAAAACAGAAAAACAATTGAAAGAGTTAAAAAGACCCAAAGCTGGTTCTCTGAAAAAAATTAACAAAATTGATAAACCCTTGGCCAAACTGACAAAAAGAAAAAAAAAAAAAAAAAAAAAAACAGGTGAGGAAGCAAATAACCCAAATTAGAAATGAGATGGGGGATATTACAATAGACCCAATTGAAATTAAAAGAATCATACCAAATTACTACAAAAATCGTTTCTCTAACAAATTTGAAAACCTAGAGGAAATGGATGAATTTCTAGAAACACACGACCTACGTAAACTAACACAAACAGAGGTAGAACAACTAAATAGACCCATAACAAAAGAAGAGATTGAAAACAGAGTCAAAAAACTACCCCCCCCCCCCCCGCCAAAGAACTGGCCTAGACTGCTTCACTGCAGAGTTCTACCAAACTTTCAGAGAAGAGTTAACATCATTACTACTAAAGGTATTTCAGAGCATAGAAAACGGTGGAATACTCCCTAACTCATTCTATGAAGCTACTATATCCCTGATACCAAACCAGGTAAAGACTCCACAAAAAAAGAAAATTACAGACTTATATCCCTCATGAACTGAGATGCAAAAATCCTCAGCAAAATTCTAGCCAATAGAATTCAACAACATATCAAAAAAATAATTCACCATGACCAATGGGATTCATACCAGGTTTGCAGGGATGATTCAACATTAGAAAAACAATTAATGTAATCCATCACATAAATAAAACAACAGACAAGAACCACATGATTTTATCAATTGATGCAGAAAAGGCATTTGACAAAGTTCAACACCCATTCATGATAAATACTCTCAGCAAAATAGGAATAAAAGGAAAGTTCATCAACAAAATAAAGGGCAAAGCCAACAGCCAACATCATCCTAAATGGAGACAGCCTGAAAGCATTCCCCTTGAGATCGGGAACCAGACACGGTTGCCCTTTATCACCACTCTTATTCAACATTGTGCTGGAGGACCTAGCCAGAGCAAATAGGCTAGATAAAGAAATAAAGGGCATCCAGATTGGCAAGGAAGAAGTCAAAGTATCTCTATTTGCAGAGGACATGATCTTATACACAGAAAGCCCTAAGGAATCCTCCAGAAAACTACTGAAACTAATAGAAGAGTTCAGCAGAGCATCGGGATACAAGACAAACATACAAAAATCAGTTGGATTCCTCTACACCAACAAAAAGAACATTGAAGAGGAAATCACCAAATCAACGCCATTTACAGTAGCCCCCAAGAAGATAAAATACTTAGGAATGAATCTTACCGGAGACATAAAAGACCTATACAAACAAAACTACAAGACACTGCTGCAAGAAACCAAAAGAGACCTACATAAGTGGAAAAACATACCTTGCTCATGGATGGGAAAACGCAACACTACAAAAGTGTCTATTCTACCAAAAGGGATCTATAGCTACAATGCAATTCTGATCCAAATTCCAAAGACATTCTTTAACGAGATGGAGAAACAAATCACCAACTTCATATGGAAGGGAAAGAGGCCCTGAATAAGTAAAGCATTACTGAAAAAGAAGAACAATGTGGGAGGCCTCACACTACCTGATTTTACAACCTATTATATTGCTTTTTGGTTTGACATTGCCACAGTAGTCAGAACAGCCTGGTACTGGTACAGCAACAGATACATAGACTAATGGTACAGAATTGAGAATCCAGACATAAATCCATCCACATATGAGCAGCTGATATTTGACAAAGGCCCAAAATCAGTTAATTGGGGAAAATACAGTCTGTTTAACAAATGGTGCTGGCATAACTAGATATCTATCTGCACAAAAATGAAACAAGACCCATACCAGACACCATGCACAAAACTAACCCAAAATGGATCAAAGACCTAAATATAAAATCTACAACGATAAAGATCATGGAAGAAAAAATAGGGACAATGCTGGGAGCCCTAATACATGGCATAAACAGTATACAAAACATCACTAGCAATGCAGAAGAGAAACTAGATAACTGGGAGCTCCTACAAATCAAACGCCTATGCTCATCCAAAGACTTCGCCAAAAGAGTAAAAAGACTACAGACTGGGAAAAAGTTTTTAACTATGACATTTCCGATCAGCGCCTGATCTCTAAAATCCACATGATACTGCAAAAACTCAACTACAAAAAGACAAATAACCCAATTAAAAAATGAGCAAAAGTTATGAACAGACACTTCACTGAAGAAGACCTTCAGGATACATGAGGAAATGCTCATGATCGTTAGCCATTAAAAAAACCAACCACCATTAGCCATTAAAAAAAAAGAGACATGCAAATCAAAACTACAACAAGATTCCATCTCACTCCAACAAGGCTGGCATTAACCCAAAAAACACAAAATAATAAATGTTGCAGAGATTGTGGAGAGACTGAACACTTATACACTGCTGGTGGGAATGTAAAATGGTACAATCACTTTGGAAATCGATTTGGCGCTTCCTTAAAAAACTAGAAATAGAATTACTATACGATCCAGCAATTCTACTACTTGGCATGTATCTTAGAGAATGAAGAGCCTTTACATGAACATGTATATGCACACCCAAGTTCACTGCAGCAGTGTTTACAATAGCAAAAAGATGGAAACAACCAAGGTGTCCATCTATGGGTGAATGGATAAATTATGGTATACTTACACAGTGGAATACTACTCTTCTATAAAGAACAATGATGAATCAGTGAAACATTTCATTACGTGGAGGAATCTGGAAAACATTATGCTGAGTGAAATTAGTCAGTTGCAAAAGGACAAATATTGTATAAGACCACTATTATAATAACTGGAGAAACAGTTGAAACAGAGAAGAAAATACTCTTTGATGGTTACGAGAGGGGGGAGGGACGGAGGGAGAGAAAGTGGTTTTCACTAATTAGATAGTGAGAGAGAATTATTTTAGGTGAAGGGAAAGACAACACAATACAGGCGAAGTCAGTACAACTGGACTAAACTAAAAGCAAAGAAGTTTCCTGAATAAACTGAATGCTTCAAAGTCCAGCGTAGCAGGGCTGGGGGCTTGGGGACCATGGTTTCAGGGAACATCTAAGTCAATTGGTATAATAAAATCCATTAAGAAAACATTCTGCATCCCACTTTGTAGAGTGGCTTCTGGGGTCTTAAATGTTAGCAAGCAGCCGTCTAAGATGCATCAATGGGTCTCAACCTACCTGGAGCAAAGGAGAATGAAGAACACCAAAGACCTAAGGTAGTTATGAGCCCAAGAGGCAGAAAGGACCATGTAAACCAGAGACTGCATCAGCCTGAGACCAGAAGAACTAGATGGTGCCTGGCTACAACCAACGAGTGCCCTGACAGGGAACACAACAGAGAACCTCTAAGGTAGCAGGAGAGCAGTGGGATGCAGACTCCAAATTCTGGTACAAAGACCAGACTTAATGGTCTGACTGAGACTAGAAGGACCCTGATGGTCATGGTCCCCAGACCTTCTTTCAGCCCAAGATGGGAAACATTCGCAAAGTCAACTCTTCAGACGGGAATTGGACTGGACAATGGGGTAGAAAATGATACTGGTGAAGAGTGAGGTTCTTGGGTCAAGTAGACACATGAGACTATGTTGGCATCTCCTGTCTGGAGGAGAGATGAGAGGGCAGACGGGATCAGAAGCTGGTGAAATGGATGTGAAAATAGAGAGTGGAGGGGAGGGGTGTGCTGTCTCATTAGGGGGAGAGTAATTAGGAGTATATAGCAAGGTGTATATAAGTTTTTGTATGAGAAACTGACTTGTAAACTTTCACTTAAAGCGCAATAAAAATTTTTTTTAAAAAGAGCGTATTTCCTCAAAATGATGCCTTCACTGAATTTAAAACAAAAACAACCAAAGGTGATTGTTTTGCCCACTACGTGGGGTTTTCAGTGCTAAGATCTCTCCGCGTGGGTGTTAGGTCCCTCTAGAGCTAGCTGGGCTGACAACGGAAACAGGCAGAGATGGAGCCCAAGATGTCATTAAACAAGGAGAAGCCTCTGACCGCGGCAAAACGGTGACTTTGGTGTCATAAATTATATTTGTACTTTGTTATTTTTGCTAAGTGCTGTCAAGTTGGCCCCACACTCATGGTGACCCCATGCACAACGGAACTAAACGCTGCCCGGTCCTGCACCTCACCCATGACTGGTTATAGATCAGACTGTTGTGGTCCACGCTGAAACCTGTTCAGTGTAATAGCAACACGCAAACCTCCACTGAGGAAAGGGTGGTGGCTGCACATGAAGTACACTGGTGAGGAATTGAACCGGTTGCCTGCATGGTAGGTGAGAATTCTGGCACTGAACCACCACTGCCCCTGTATATTTGTATAAAGCTTTTAAACTTTCAAACATTTTCACAATTACTATATCACTTTTGATTGTGAGGAAGGCGCAGAACCAGGCAGTGTTTTGTTCTGTTGTAAGTACAGTCGCTATGAGCCAGAACCAACTTGACAGCACCTGACAACAACAACAGCATATCACTTTGGCCTCACCCTGCAGGGCAGGTAGGAGGCTTTTTACACTTTTCCCCACTTGAAAGATGAGGGGACTGAGGTGCTGAGCCCTTAACCTGATCTGACCAAGTCTCTGTGAACAGAACTTCATAATTACCAGTCAGAGGCCCATGTTCTTGACTTTCTTTAGGGATTCTTTCAGGTTCTATAGGCATGCTGTTGTTGTTGGGTGCTGTCCAGTAGGTTCCAACTCACCGCAACCCTATGTACAACAGAATGAAACACTGCCCAGTCCTGCACCATCCTCACGATCATAGCTAAAGTTTGAGCCCATTGTTGCAGTCACTGTGTTAGTCCATCTTGTTGAGGGTCTTCCTCTTTTTCACTGACCCTCTACTTTACCAAGCATGATGTCCTTCTCCAGGGACTGGTCCCTCCTGACAACATGTCTGAAGTACGATAGCTCTGGGAAATACAGCCCCAGTAATACAAGCAATAATCATTGTCACCTAAGGCCACAACTCCACAAAGTGGTTTTGGGAGCACCTTCAATCAGAGAGCAAGTCAGCACAAACTCAGTGGAAGTGTGTCTTTGTGCACCAGGGACTGTTTAAAGGACATCGCCCCTTTACAAATACCAGACAAGACTGCTGCTGAATCGTCATTCATGGACATGTCTAACTCTTCTGTTTTAATATGCAAAGTGTTTGTATTTGCTTAGGAGGTAAACACATATGCAGTTAATAGCTTATGTCTGTCTAATATTTACCCAAAATCTAGATGTCCACGCATGCTTGAGTTGACATACCAGGGCACTGGGATTATGTCAGAGGAAGCATTAGCCAGGATTTGGACATCTTTGAGGCTAAAGGTGTAACTTATGTTACATGTTTAATTCCTGGGTCCTGGGTCCCTGGGCTTGCTTGCAAGTAGGCAATTTCTCCTTAAATAACTGCAAAGGACACATAGATTTCTATACCAAAATCGTTCCAGAGTCGAGAAAACAACACAATTAGGAGATTCTTCTCTCTCTCTCTGTTTAGCATCAATTGTCTAACCCATAGCCAACTTCTTAATAGACTCCTCTCTTCCTTGTACCTTCTTTGACAGGTTTTCTGCAGATTGCTTGAAAAGGGAATTGCCAGTGATGTTTGAAGCGGGGAGATGTTTCCTTCAGGATACGTAGTCGGCTTCTAATGATAGTCATTTCTTTTATGTTTTTTATTAACTTGAGTAGGAAGGAGGAATTGATTTCCTTGTTATCTGTTACAAATAATAATAATAACTGCTCAGTAGATTTGGTAAAAATATTGTAAACTCACAAGAAAAAAGTCAATTATTCTGTCCCTTTAGATTCTAAATTGCAGTTTATTTGCATGGAATTTAATAATACTTAGCACTTTACATATTTGAAGTACATTACAAACATTAACAAATTAATCCTCTCCATGGACTCTCAAAGTTAGGAATAATTATGTCTGAGTCACAGATGGGGAAACCAGGAAAGGTTAAGTGACTTGCTTAAAGTTAGAGAGAGAGTCTGCATCTCCAAAGACAGGAAAAACAACAGGGCCTGCTTTTCAAATACGCCCTAACTTTGGAACATCGAGACTTTCTAGAGTAAACAGTCATTTTTTTTCTACTGTCTCTTCATCCTGAGAGCCAATTAGGTACTGGCCGATTTTAGAATATTCCAGAAAGAAAATGGAAATGACCAACAAAGAGTGTATTTAGTCTGGGAAAAAAAAAAAAAAAAACCCAGTGCCCTCGAGGCGGGCCACACAAATAGACTAGCTGGTAGAGAATTCTGTGTAATGAGGAATTGTAGTGGGCACAATAGCTCCGTCCCAACATACTGGATACTTCATAAAACTCCAGAGTTTATCTGTATTATGCAAAGGCTATACACATTTTCAGAAAAATAAGAGAAACTGCTCCAATACTTCACTTGAGGTTCCAATCTTATTGCTTCTTGCCTCTTCTGCCTGAGATGCGGAGGCAGCGCACAGAGACACAGCAGTGGCAAATCTATTTGGAAAGTGAGATAAGTCACCATTCTGCCTAAAGTGCCTTCACTCTTGCCACACACTTGGCAGGACCCCTGTATACGGTGATTAAATGTAATTAAATCCACCATCCTGAACTCATTTAAAACCTGTATGGTAAATTATCCCTTTAGGAAAGGTATCCATGAAGGTTCTGGCATTATATTTTATTTGGTTTTATTTTGTTCACAGTTTTTGCAGAAACTAGCCACATGTGGTTTCTATAAAACAGCATTTTTTTTTTAAAAGAAAATTTTGCAAGTGTAAACCTCACTATACAGCCTCTAAATTTTATTTTCTCTATTGCTTTATCTCTATGAAAATTATTTTTTAAATAATAACAGATCCCAGAAATAGATGCAGCCTAATCAGGAGTTATTATTTGTAAAATTTGAAGAAAAAAAATAACGCTGACTATAATCAGTGAAATGCACAGTTAAGAAAGGGTAATAATGAGAAAACAACTTGTGAAATCTTTTTAAATATTGACCCAGACCTGCTAGGTCTCCGAGAAGTCTCGCTTTTGTTGAAACAGTGGCATATATTATGAAAGAGGAAAACAAACAAAGATGATTTTCTGAACTCCCACCTTGTGATAGTTGAATTGAAAAATTAAGCAAAGCTAAAAACCTCAGATGGTTCATGTAAGTGAAAAAAAACGTTGAAAAAGTCAGTTGAGTCTACCAGCTTCTGTGTCAGTCCTCAGCGGGGCCTCCCCATACTCTTCGCAGTAGACAGTCAGCACACATGCCTTCCGTTTACAGTAATTTAATTTGGACACTTACTGAATTACTGCTCTGAAAACCAACATATTGTTTGATTTGTATGTTTTCTTCCTTCACCCAGATTTCATTCTACTGAATATGTGACCTTTTTTTCTATTTCTCTCATAGCAACCAATTATATTTACACTGATTATTTAATAGAGGATTTTTATTTTTTGAGCTGAATAGCGTGTTTACCTAAACTTTCAGTGTTTTAAATAAAAAGAAACCATTTATACCCCCGCATATGTTTCACACAGAGTTTATAACATCTTTAAATTGACTTAAGTGGCCTTTTACTCAATGTTAGAAACAACTTGGCTAAAATCACAGATTCTGTGTAATTAATATAGGTTCTATATCCCAAAAGAAAAACTGTAACTCAGATTTTGTTGTTGTTAGGTGCCGTCAAGTCGGTTCCAACTCATAGCGACCCTATGCACAACAGAACGAAACAGTGCGCGGTCCTGCACCATCCTCAAAATCGTTGCTATGCTTGAGCCCATTGTTGCAGCCACCGTGTCAATCCACCTCGTACTGTGGGGGCTTGTGTTGCTGCGATGCTGGAAGCTGTGCCACCGGTATTCAGATACCAGCAGGGCCATCCATGGAGGACAGGTTTCAGCTGAGCTTCCAGACTAAGACAGACTAGGAAGAAGGACCCGGCGGTCTACTTCTGAAAAGCATTAGCCATTGAAAACCTTATGAATAGCAGTGGAACATCGTCAATAACTCAGATTACAGATACTCAGAAGTTATATTGTACATAAAGCATATTAGAGATACTTAGCTATGTTGATACTTTCCTTTAAAAAGAAAAAAAATCATTTTGATACTGTATTTCTCAATAAAAATAGTTGAGCCAAAGGATCAAAAAATCAATAAATCCAAGCACAACCAATGAAGCAAAGATGTGACTTGCAGAATAAAGTAACGTGTTGTTATTTAGAAATATTTATTTAATTGCCACAAAATAATTAGCCCAAAATTTACATATTTTTAGTTTGTGGATCAACCTTATAGAATTCTATGACTATAAATACATTTTTATTTAACTATATTTAATTCACAGGTTATGCAAAATATATGGCAATCATTCATTCATTCATGCTCTGCTTTTGAATTTCTTCCTTGATCTTTCAGTTATGTTTTTATTTTGAATTCCACAAACATACAACTTGTTTACAATCTTGAAATTTTAAATTAGTTTAAGATATATTCTTTTACTCCATAATTATGTTTCCACTAGAAAGTTCATGATCACCTGAATAATGAAGAAGTCAAGTCAGAATCCCACCACCAAAATATAGGAGCAAAATCTCACCCATCACCTCTGGACGGGGCTGCCTGGTGGTTCTAGCCAGGTATCCTCCAAATACCTTGTATCTGAAAGATCATGGAAGTGACTAGCATTAATCCAAAAAATAAATAAATAATAAATGTTAGATTGTGGAGAGACTGGAACACTTATATGCTACTGGTGGGAATATAAAATGGTACATCCATTTTGGAAATCGATTTGGCACTCCCTTGAAAAGCTAGAAATAGAAGTACCACGCGATCTAGCAATCCCTTTCCTTGGAATATATCCTAGAGAAATAAGAGCTCTTACATGGATAGATACATGCATACCCATTTCCATTGTAGCACTGTTCACAATAGCAAAAAGATGGGAACAACCAAGGGGCCCATCAATGGATGAAAGGATAAACAAATTATGGTATATTCACAAAATGGAATACTATGAAATGATAAAGAACGATGATAAATCTGAGAAACATAACATGGAGGAATCTGGAAGACATTATGCTGAGTGAAATGAGTCAGTCACAAAAGGACAAATATTGTATGAGACCACTATTATAAAAACTCAAGAAAAGGTTTAAACACAGAAGAAAACATTTGTTGATGGTTACAAGCGTGGAGAGGGAGGGAAAGGGGTATTCATTAACTAGATAGTAGACAAGAATTGTTTTAGGTGAAGGGAAGGACAACACGCAATACAGGGAAGTCAGCACAACTGGAATAACCAAAAGCTAAGAAGTTTCCTGAACACAACCAAACACTTCAAGGGACAGAGTAGCTGGAGCAAGGGTTGGTGGACCATGGTTTCAGGGGGCATCTAGGTCAACTGGTGAGACAAAGTTTATTAAGAAAATATTCTGCATCCCACTTTGGTGAGTGGCTTTTGGGGTCTTAAAAGCTAGCAAGCGGCCATCTAAGATGCATCAATTGGTCTCAACTCACTCGGAGCAAAGAAGAATGAAGAACTTCAAATACACAAGGAAAATATGAGCCCAAGAGACAAAGATTCCATCAGCCTGAGGTGAGAAGAACTGGATGGTGCCCAGCTACCACCAATGACCACCCTGACAGGGAACATAGCAGATAGTCCCTGACAGAGCAGGAGAAAAGCGGTGTGCAGAACTCAAACTCTAGTAAAAAGACCAGACTTGATGGTCTGACTGGGACTGGAGGGACCACAGAAGACATGGCCCCTAGACTTTTTGTTAGCCCAAAACTAAAATCATTCCTGAAGCCAACTCTTTAGAGAAAGATTAGACTGGACTATAAGACATGAAATGATACTTGTGAAGAGTGTGCTTCTTAGCTCAAGTAGATACTTGTGACTAAATGGGCAGCTCCTGTCTGGAGGTGAGATGAGAAGGCAGAAAGGGACAGGAACTGGTTGAATGGACACAGGAAATACAGGGTTGAAAGAAGGAGTACACTGTCACATTGTAGGGAGAGCAACTAGGGTCACATAACAATGCGTGCATAAATTTTTGTATGAGAAACTAACTCGAACTGTAAACTTTCACTTAAAGCACAATAAATAAAATAAATAAAAAGATGATCAAAGCTGCATTGTGACCATTGTCATCTGCCAGGGCTCTGCCTGCCCTCAGTTCCAGCTGCCATATTCAGGGTCAATAAACTATTATTCTAACCACTTTTTACAGGCCACTGACTCGAAATTGACTGCCTGCAGGTCTGCTTTATTGCATGGAGGACACAGAAAGAGAGAGAGAGAGAGAAGGGGGCAGGGGAGAGAAAGGGAGATAGAGAAAGAGAGAGGAGAAGGAAGATGGGGGGAGAGAAGGAAAGTTGGGTGGGGGAGGAGAGAGAGAGAGACAGATTCAAAGATTAAAAGGAAGGAAGCTACAGAGTCAAGAAAAAAAAAAAGATGAACATTTTCTATGGATTTTAGTGTAAGCCATTAAAAATCATACACAGAGTTTAAATAGTGTCCCAGATCATTAGACTGTAGGACCCATTTTTGTGGTAAAAATAGACATTTATTAAAGAAAAAAAAAACCTATATGTTGACTCTAAGTATCAGGTACTGTATGTATTAAGCTTCTTCCATACATCACATCATTTGATTCTCACAACACCCTTTGAAACAGGCAATTGTTATTATCCACCATTCACAGATAGGGAAATTGAGGCATAGAGACATAAACAACTTTCCTGAAGACCTAAGTTTGGAAAATGGTGAGTCTGGGATTTGAACACAGTCTTACTCCATAGCCTGTGCTTCTAATGACACTGCCATGCTCTCAATAATCAGCCCTGATAGGTAGGAATCACCCCCATTTTATAAATATGAAAACAGAGACTGAGTGAGACTTCAAATCCATGATTGCCCCCAAAGCTACCGATGTTTTTCATTAAACAACAATGTCAAATTGTAACCCCAGCTCTAAAGGATTGTGAATTGAGCTCCCTTCTCAAAATTTGTGTTTGTCCCTTCATTTGAACCCCCCTAAGGGTCCTCATGGCGCAGTGCTTAAGTGCTTGGCTGCTAACCAGAAGATAGGCGGTTCAAACCCATCCAGTGGCTCTTCAGGTAAAAGAACTGCCAATCCGCTTCCATAAAGATTACAATCAAGGAAACCCTATGGGGTAGTTATAATCTGCCACATGGAATCGCTATGAGTCAAAATTGACTTGAGGCATCCAACAACAACAACAACAATAACACCTTCAACAGCTGCTACCGTTCTTTCTGTATTTCAGGAGTGAGGAGAAGCCTCAGGAAGCCTTTAACAATGGCAGTTCCCCACCTGGGTCTTTTTGTAACGTTTTAACATCCCTCCTCTCACACTGGTCAACACTGCAACTTCACCAGGAGAAAAGTGCTGACAAGACACACCCATGCCCTTCCTAGCTGTGAACTGAGGAGCAAAAGAGAGGGCTACCTTCTAGCCTTACCAGTCCCAAGACGTGGCACTGAACTCTGCTAATTTCCAGAGCCTTCTGCAGGCATTATGAGAGAGGGTAGAAGAATAGACATAGGTGTGTGAACTGCTGACATTGCTCAGTGACGAGAAGAGGTTTGCCATATGACCATAAAGCAGCCAAGAAATGAACATCTGTCTCTAATGCTGACATTTTATGATGAAATAATAATAGCTAATTATTCCTGCTGCCCTGAATGGTAGGCATTATTACTCCCATTTTATAGATTGGGGAAATAAAGTTGCAAGAGAGCAAGTAACTTACTGAAGATATTGATAAGTGATAAAGTTAGAATTTGAACCCTAAAATACTTGATTCCAACATCCAGTTGTTTTCCACTTTTCCAAAGTGAGTTGTTTTGATTAATAGATATCAGTCAAAACACTTTATTAATCTTGGTTCTTTTGAACAAAATGCCAGGGCTGAGGGTGTGAGAAAGAATTTACATGCTAATACGGTTTTTCCTGGGGGTCCCCAGGGCACTGGATCTCAATTTTCTTTATAATGCTGCTATACACTTGGTAGTGGACTTGGCACTTGGAAACTAGATGAACAACCACACTGGGCCCATGGCAAAGCTGCTGGGACAGCAACCCATAGCCCTCGGCCCACAGCTCTGTCTAAGAGACCATATAATCTTATTCCTGGGCTTTAACTCCTTTGATGGGAGTTGTCCACACCACCCAGATTCAGTTTCTAATGTATAAATTATGTTCAGTCACTCCTTGCCCCACACACAAATCATGTGGATTCAACATATTGTAAGGGAATTGAAGGAGCGCTAATCGCATTTAAAAAAAAAAAAGTTTACGTTCACCTTGTAGATGTCAGATGAAAATAAGCTCCTTGGGAGACTAATGCATGGTTTGTTGACAAAGAGTGAAAGTCCACTTGAGGGCTGTAAATCCTGGTGTCTAATCACACCAGCAAACGACAGTGACATTATGAGTGAGAAATTTAGAATTGGTGGGAAATGAAAGAGGCCCACGGTTTTCACTGAAATTCTTCTAGAATTCACAATATTGAACACAGCATAAAAGCCACTTCACTTTCATTACTCTGGAAAATTTCTTGTTGGTTCTGCCCTATTTCACAAGTTTTCACCTTGTTGCTAATTCACAGTGACCATTTTTAGCAAGTGAACACAGACTTTGCTAGGTAGGATGGTAACAGGAAATGTGTCAAATCCTTGTTTTTACTCATACTTAAAAGCAGGAGAGTGGAAGTCCCTGTTCCATGAATGTGCAGCCATGAGGACAAGTGGTATCCCCAAAGCCACCATCATTCACCCCACACTGGGAAGGCGACTAAAAGGTTGAACTCAGCCAGAGACTGGAGACCCTGATTTATGTGTCTATTTGTGTTTGTGTCAACTGTAGGTGTTCATCCAGAAAAAAGAATTTGAGGAGAGAGACCCAGAAGCGATGGCTAACCCAGAAGCCTCCCTCGCCATCCCTGTGCTCGGCTGATGGAAACAATTGCTCCTGGCTGTCTTTGCCATTTTGGGGACAGAGGAGCGGGAAACAGCCACAGAAACCAGAGAGTCCATGTGATTTACAGTGTAATTACAGCCATGCTGGGAGACAACACAAATTTGGCCCTTGTGAAGGCATATTTCTTTTTGTCCTGAAATTAATTTTCATATCAAAAAAGAAACCATTTTACTTCTGAAACTGAATAGGATGAGGGAGAGAAAATGAAGTGTGGCAACCTGGGGCTGGAACGTCAGCTGTGGACTAGGAATAAATATTTCTGTCAGAGTATGAGGAGAATGGGAGCTTTATCCCCCTGCTCACTCCAGGGCAGTAATCAAGTATCAGATTCCGAGTGGCAAATATTTGCAGAGGCAAGAGAAGGTGGGGGGAGGGGTCATATATAGAAGGAGAAAGAAAAAGGCAAATGGGAGCAGAGAGCACAGGCATCATAAAACCCAGGTCTATTAATCTTCCCCCAGGATCAGGAAGGAAGAAGGAAAGTGATAGCTGATGTTCTTCTTTGAGTTCTGGAGGGCAAATAAAATAGCAAATAAGAAAATGTGAAAAATCAACACAGTTTATACCAGATAAAAATAGATGTACAGTAAAACAAATAACATAAGTGGCTTCTCTGCTACTGAGAAGTGAAGCAGAACATATATGCTAACTGAACTTGAGAATGAAGGCGCCTTACCTTACTCTCTGGCCTTTGGGATCCAGACTGGGGTGGTCCACTTAGACAGAGTGGTAAGAGTCACCGTTCCTGTTCCTGTAGCTAGGACCCTCCCTTCCAGCTGTGTCCCCTGACAATTTGCTTAAATTCCTCACAGTTACTTTGTTAGCCCTTATTCCACTGAGTAGTCAAGGCTCATTGCACAGAACCCATACTCCTCTCTCAAATGAGCTATCAGATGCAGAATGCCTTACACAGGCTGGATACACCAGAGCTCAGTGAGTGTTGGTTCCCTTCCTCTCCCTGACACCATTATCCTGGCACTTGACATCCAGAAGTGGCAGCTTTCAAAACAGATGCATAGAACTATCATTTATATAAAGAGTAGAGATGATAATAAGCCCCCTAAGGAGAGTCACCATGTGTGGGGCCCTTGCAATGACACTGCCCCCTGCATAGGAATCCTGGTTTTTTTTTTTTTTTTAAGGTAGCCATCTTACAGTAAACACTGGACTTCCCACTAAGATAGGTAAGTCTCCTTCCAGGGTGGATGTAGGGCAGACTGTGCTCTCCTCCTTGACCCTCCCCTCCCTCTGACCTTCTCTCGCCTCATCCCAAGCAGACAGAAGTCAGGGAAAATTCTGTATTGTTTTAACAAAATCAAGTTAAGCTCATCATTTGCCTCTTTTTCTCTCCCTTTTTGTGTCCCCGGCTGCCTTGCCATGCAGTGAAAGGCTTTTGGAAGGTTTAGGATGCATCTCAGGAGCTGGCAGAACACTGTCTCAGAGCCATCTCCAGCTGATAGAGTGTCAAATGAGATGGAACAGAAAGTAAAACCCATTTCAGGAAGCAGCCGATGCTGGGTGGATTGATATGAGGAGGAGAAAGGAGAGAAGGGGATGGGTGGAGCTACCCTGGCCTTTCCTGACTGGCGCCACTGTGCCTTGTAAGTAGAGAGGCTTTTCTATCTCAGACAGGTAATGTGGCTTTCAGAGTCACCTAATGCTGTACCTACTACTGCATGGGCTAAGGTGTTTTGAACCTGTGAACAGTAGAAGAGGTCTAGAAGGTAGGTGGAAGACAGGGAGGAGTGTGTGTGCATCTGTAAAGGAAAGATGTCACTATTTTGGTGACATTTTGCACAAGAAATAGCTGGATAATGTGAAATGAACACTGGATTCCAGGATGAGCCATACAGGGATCTAGACATAACACATTGACAAGTCACCTTTTTAGGGTCTGAGTTTCTCATCTGTGAAATAATGTAAATAATGAGAAATAATGTAAATATGGAGCCCTGGTGGCATAGTGGTTAAGAGCTCGGCTGCTAACCAAAAGGTCAGCAGTTTGAATCTACCAGCCACTCCTTGGAAACTCTACGGGGCAGTTCTGCTCTGTCCTATAGGATCACTATGAGTCAGAATTGACTCAACGGCAATGGATTTGGTTTTTGGTTTAGTGTAAATATGCCAGAACTTGAAAAGGAAGCTTGCCCGCTGCTTTCATTTTTTTTTCTGTGAGAAAACTGAGACATGGTGAGGGGTGACCTGTGGAAGGTCAGTGTGCTTAGACTATTTACATGGTGGTGACTCAAGAATACCGAGGAATATCTCGTGAACAAAAACGTAAGGAGTGGCAGTGGTCTCTGACTCCCACTCCAGTGCTATTTTCATTGAACATGTGTTTGGGCTAATGACATTGATCTTTGTCACATTAATGGAAAGATTGATTGAGTTCAAGTACCCGAAACACCCAAAGAAAAAGTAGTGCTCTATATACAGATAGTGCATCAAGAGGGAACTGACAGAAATTCAAGCCAGATTCAGAAGAAGTTGTAGAATGAGGGATATTATTGCTGAAGTCAGATGGATCTTGACTGAAATCAGAGAATACTAGAAAGATGTTTTACCTGTATTTCATAGACTATGCAAAGGCATTTGACTGTATAGATCATAACAAATTATGGATAACATTGCCAAGAATGGGTATTCCAGAACTATTATTTGTGCTCTTGTAAAACCTGTACATAGACAAAGAGGCAGTCCTTTGAACAGAACAAGGAGATACTGTGTGGTTTAAAATCAGGAAAGATATGTGTCTGGGGTGTGTCTTTTCACCATACTTATTCAATCTGTGTGCTGAGCAAATAATCTGAGAAGGTAAACTATGTGAAGAAGAATGTGGCATCAGGATTTGGAGGAAGACTCAATAACCTGTGATATGCAGATGACACAACTTTGTTTGTTGAAGTGAAAAGGACTTGAAGCACTTACTGAGGAAGATCAAAGACTATAGCCTTCAGTATGGATTACACCTCAACATAAAGAAAACAAAAATCCTCACAACTGAACCAGTAAGCAACATGAACCATGATAAATGGAGAAAAGATTGAAGTTGTCAAGGATTTCATTTTATTTGGATCCACAATCAACACCCATGGAAGCAGCAGTCAAGAAATCAAATAATGCATAGAATTGGGCAAATATGCTGTGAAGCAAAGATGTTACCTTGAAGACTAAGGTGAGCCTGACCCAAGTCATGGTATTTTCAATTGCCTCATATGCATTAGAAAGCTGGAAAATGAATAAGGAAGATGGAAGAAGAATTAATGCCTTTAATTATGGTGTTGGGGACGAATATTGAATATACCACGGACTGCCAGAAGAATGAACAAATTCGTCTTGGGAGAAGAAATACAGCCGGAGTGCTTCTTAGAAATGAGGATGGCAAGACTTTGTCTCACATACTTTGGACATGTCATCAAGAGGGGTCAGTCGCTAGAGAAGGATAGCATGCTTGGTAAGGTAGAGGGTCATCTAAAAAGAGGAAGACCCTCGATGAGATGGATTGATGCAGTAGCTGCAACAATGACTTAAACATAGCAAAGATTTTGAAGATGATGCAGACTGGGCAGTGTTTCATTCTGTTTTACATGGGGTTGCTATGGGTTGGAATAGACTAGAGGGGATCCAACGACAACAACATATATAGACCATGATTTAGCATTGATTAAAGTTAAAACTCTAGAGCCAAACCACTTGTCAAGGCATGAAATGAAATGACCCTATTCTACCTCTATCTTTGTGTCCTACTTGGTTGTCTTTTAGACAAAAACACTTGACACCCCATCTCCCAATTTTTTAAACCTATGTTGTTATTAATCACCTTCAAGTTGATTCCAACTGCTGGTAACCCCATGTGTTACAGAGTAGAACTGCACTCCATAGGGATTTCAAGGCGGTGAACTTTTAGAAGCAGATCACCAGGCCTGTCTTCCAAGGTGATGCTAGGTTGAGCTCAAGCCACGAACTGTTTCCGTTAGCAGTTAAGCACTTCACTGTTTGTGCCAATAAACAGTCAATTTACTTGGCTTCTCTCATTAAGGAAACTCTGGTGGCTTAGTGGTTAAGTGCTACAGCTGCTAACCAAAGGGTTGGCAGTTCGAATCCACCAGGCACTCCTTGGAAACTCTATGGGGCAGTTCTACTCTGTCCTGTAGGGTCGCTATGAGTCAGAATCAACTCGACGGCACTGGGTTTCTCTCATTAATAGTATACCTGAACATTTGGAAACCCTGGTGGTATAGTGGTTAAGAGCTATGGCTGCTAACCAAAAGGTCGGCAGTTCGAATCCACTAGGTGCTCCTTGGAAATCCTATGGGGCAGTTCTACTCTGTCCTATAGGGTCACTATGGGTTTTTCCTTTTTTTTTGGTTCTGAACATTATATCCATTTTTCAGATGAAGAAACTGAGAGCCAAACCTGTAAGAGAGCATAGAACAAGAGGGAAATTAAGTGTAAAGTTTGTAAGCTCTGCCAAGCTTCGTATAGGATCTGGACCGCTGTGAAGAGCCGGGAGCAATGCCAGCATCCAACCAAAAGGGAAATTTCTTTCAGTGTGGCTCTCATAAAGAAAGAGTTTTCTTCAACTTTTTTTTTTTTTTTTCCTTACAGCACATTTTTGGCAGGATCAGCTAAATAAGTGTTATATAATCTAGCACCTCAGGAGACCTCAGTAGCAAAAAGGCCATTGAGTAAGGAGAGAATTTTCAAGTTCCCAGGAAGGATTTTGTCACATATTCCTAGTTGATCTTATTAGAACCTGTCACAGTGAAGTTAGAAACTTGGTTATGTTTTCTTGGGTTTTTCAATATTTGTTATCTCATTTCTATTGTTCTTGGTGTTATTTTAATTATTCTTTGTTCTTATTATTGGATTTTAATTGTCTGAAGAGCCCCTGGGTGATGGTGGAGAAATAATAAAAAGAGGCATAATAATAATGATTTGAACAGTGGCACAGGGGGGTATCTTGCTGCTGGTAATAGTGCTATTGTTATTTGGATTATTAATAATGATACTAATAGTGGCGATAAAAAGAGGAATTTCCATCTTAGAAGCTCAGAGCATTTTAGAGAAATACTAACTTGTGTATACTTATGTATCTTAGTGTAAAGCAAAGGGGAAGAGACCTGGTATTAACAATTTCTTCACCCTAAAGGAAGAAAAAATAGGGCAACAGAAGTACAAGGAATAGTTGGGAGTCACTGAAACAAATAGTACAATTAGAGAAAAGAAGTAAAAATCCTTGACTCTTCACCCTACAAATGATACACTTTGTCCTTCAGGATGGGGTTGTGCCCCATTTACTTCTCAGTCCTTCTACCTAGCATGCTACTAAACATATATTTGGCCCCAATATATGCTTGTTGAAAGGAAGAAAGGTAAAAAGGAAGGGAGGATGGAAGGAAGGAAGAATGGAAAGAAGAGTGAAAGAAAGAGTAGAAGGAAGAGTGGAAGGATGGAGGGAGGAAGGAAGGAAAAAACAATGAGGACATAAGATGGGAGGAAAGAAGGACGAAAGGATGGGAGGATGCAAGGGAGAAAAGAAGGATGGAAGAAGGGTCCACTGAAGTAGACCATAACTTCAAAGGCAAAGAGGAAGAAGGGCAATTCACTCAGTCTTTAATTGGTCCTCATCAAACCCCAACTGCATTATAATAGTAGTGGACTGTCAACCACTCCAAAACCAGGATCATTTCCAGAGTGATCATTAAAATGACAAGTCTAAATTTACCCAGAACCTCAGCTGTTGAGGTAGATGATCAGGTGGTTGAATTGTGGATGGAAAGTTATTGACTAATGGTTTTGCCCTGTCTTCCCCGTCTCCCCTACCTGCACTGCCCCATTGTGGGCTTCCATTGTTTTCGGATACATCTATGCCTGGCAGGGGCCTGCCATCAGTTGCTATTTTAAGAATATTTTCAGATTGCCAATAAGTTACTCCAAAAAACTATCTACAAATGCAGATAAAAAATTATGAACAAAGATGTTCTTTGAAACATTATTCATAAGAGCAGGTAAGTGGAAATTATTTTGATGACCAACAATACAGGGATGTTAAATAAATTAGATACATCCTTAAGATCGATTATTATAGAGCTGTTAAAAAAAGTTTTTAAATAATTTTAATGGCATGGGGAAATGTCATGATGTTAAACAGGAAAAATGCCAGGAGGTCTTGTTTTGTGGAACAATGGAAGAGGAAGCTGGAGTAGTAGATTATAAAATACCTTGAATGCCATATTAGAAGGATTTGGATTTAATTCATAAAGATGGGGTAAATATCAAAACTTTTAAGCAAGAGAGTAACATAGTTGTTAACTGACACGAATGTATTTTTTTTTTTTGCATTAAAGCAAGGCTTTGATATTTGTTTAATAGTTATATTCATTATGTTAATGCAATAAATTAATAAATAATTATCACTGTAATAATCCTAATGTAAAAAAAATACAACAGAATCAATCAGGAAGAAACTGACACATATAACTGGGAACAAATGACTAAAGCACTTGAGAAAGTATGTACATATGTAAAGTGTATCTATCATCTACAAAACTATGTCTATAAATGTCCTGGCCATGAAATCTTGCAGGAAAAAAGGTCAACACAAATAGACATTACCAAGAAAGATTCCACTCAAAGAATACATAAAACTAAAAACATGATCATCATAGAATAATACAGCACCAGGTTTGAGATAATGAGACTTTCTGTGAACAAAAAGACCCATGAAAATCAAATGTATGGAGACATTTTATTAAAATGACACTTGGTGATTTTGCTTTCAAATTTCCCTTACTGAAATCTGTCATTTAGAAAGTTAATTGTTCATTTCGACATGATCAACTCTGTTTTAGAAAAACAACTTTGGTGACAGTGGGGAAGATGAATGGAGAGGTGAGGGATTGGAGACGGAATCGCTGAGAGATGAAGACAGCCTGCAGTAGACAATGGCAGGGGGAATGGAAAGAAGGCAATGGATTCTAGAGAGTTTCTTTGATAGAATTAACAGTACAGTTAGAGGCACTGCGGGAGAGGCCTGCGCCAGAAACACCAAAGCACGGAAGAGATACCAGTCTTAGCCAGCATACACAGACTGGGAAGCATTCTGGGAAGAAGGGATTCTCCTTGTCTGAGCAACCCCTTTCCCCTGTAAATATGTTGTGGTGAACCTAACCAGGGGGTCTGTCCAGTCTGCTGCCTACCTGTTCACAAATTTCTTCCAGGAAGCTTTGTAGCCAACATTCAGGGCCAGCTCTGCTCTGATTGTTTCCACTAGACCAAGAACAAAACTGAAAAGGTTGACATACACAATGTATAAGCCCAGGTGGAAGTCTGGAAATGTGATGATGGGAGCCCTGGCCATAATCTTTATTTTCCACTAATGGACCTGGGTGAGTGTTAGTTGTGCTTGAAGCTGCATAAAATGAACAGAAATAAAAGGGATAAACAGGAAGAGTTAAGGGCATTTTCCAGAGGAATTTGAACTTGATTGAATAACGTCATACACGAGGAAACTCTCTGGTCTCAAACACAAATGGAAGATCAGCATCTAACCTAAGAGTTAATCTGCTCAACTAGACTAAAGGAGTTATTTTAAGCAACTTAGAAATGGGAGCTGATCTACATATCCTAGATCCAAAGAAACCAGGTGAACATAAAGAGAAATAGAGAAAGACCCATGATGCTTGTGACTTCACTTTGAGTCCTCTAAGTAGAGCAGAATCAGGGTGAGGAGATTGGGTGTGAAGGGGAAAGGGAGAGCACACACTGGAGTCGTGCAAAGTTTTAGAACCAACAGGAAGATGTGTTTCATTCAGCTTTGCTTTTCAAATCTTTTTTTTTCTGGATTGGGAACTTTAAGGAGGAAGAAGCCTATATTATGAACCTATAAAGCATTTCACAAATTTTTAAAAAAGGAAGAAAAAAGGCAGCCTGTTAGTCTAATGTAAGAAGCATTGAGCAGTAAACAGTCCACTAAGGAGAATTATTTTTATAGCAAAACATGGTGAGATCTTACTGATTGGATTCTGGTGCTGGCAATGAGCTTCCTGGGAACTGTTATATTTCAAAAGGAAACCACTGTGCTTGGAAAGGGAACTGACCCTAAAAGAATCCCTTAAAATCTGAATTTTGCTCTCAAACAGAAGTCCTATATCAATTATTGATATTTGTGGCTCCTTCCCCTCCAACTCCTTCGTCTCCTCTTTTATTATCTTAGTAAGTATGAGTGTTTCTCAAGCTTAGGCATTCCCTACTCTTTCCTTCCTACATTCTTTTTAAAGAATTTATTCCTCTTCATTTGACTTCAGCAAGCACCTGTATGTTGATTATTACAAACACCCTATCTGCAGTCTTATCTTCTCACATACATGCTCAAGTCTTTAGGGACGTATATATAAATCATATGTTGCCCCCTGGACAATTATACTTAGGTCTATCATTCCCACCTCAACTGTATTATGTTAAAAATTAATATGCTAAAGACATACAGGTAGCCAATAAGCATATTAGAAAAATGTCCAACATTATTAGTCATTAAGAAAAGGAGCATCAAAACTACAATGAGATACCACTTCATACCTACTAGTATGGCTATAATCAAAATAACAGACAATAGCAAGTGTGGGTGAGGATGTAAAGGAATTGGAACCTTCTCGCATTGCTGGTGGCAATGGTGAAACCAGTTTGAAGAACAATTTGGCAGCTCTTCAAATAGGTAAAGCAATAGAGACAGCAGACTATTATTTGTCAGGTGCTGAGGGAATGTGGGATATGGGAAGTGATTACTAATGGGTATGAGGTTTCTTTCTGAGGTGATAAAATATTTTGGAATTAGATAGTAGTGATGGTTGCACAACTTGTGAATATACTAAAAACTACTCAACTATACACTTGAAAATGGTAAATTTTATGGTATCTGAATGATCTCAATCAAAAAAAATAAACTAATATACTAAGAAATCTAACTTGTTTTCATAAAACAATTCTTATCAACATCCCCTACTCTTCACTGGCCTGCTGTCATCTCAGTTACCCAGACTTGAACTCACAGAGTTGACTCAGCCAATGTTTATTGAATGCCCACTGTGTGTAAAGTCATTAACAGCTGACACTTATTGAGGACTCAGCCCATTCCAAGTGCTCCTTGAAGTGCTTTCCAAATATTAAGTCATTGAATCTCCACAACAACCCCTTTGAGCAGGCTGAAAACCCCAAGGCAAAGAAGTTCTGTAAACCACTCAAGGCCACACTCCTAGTAAATTTAGGATAGTTCAGAATTCATATCCATATATTCAGGCTCTTAAATCAATTCTTTTTATCAATACACGCCATTACCCAATCCTATACTGCATTATCCTGCCCTATTGTCCATTATACTCCCCTGTACTACTCTGTGGAGCCCTGGTGGCATAGTGGTTAAGAGCTCAGCTGCTAACCAAGAGGCAAAGGTTTTTTTTTTTTTTTTAATATTATTTTGTGCCTGAAGAAGGAGTCTGGCTGAGGGACTAAGTGCAGGATAAGTGTTTTTTGCTGTTATTACTGTTGCGGCTCTCACTATTCTTACCCTACCCTCCACTCTACATTAGGTGAAGTGAAATAAGAGGTGGCCCTTGCCTCCAGGGAGTGTAATGACATGCACACAAATCCTGCACTACATGGTGTGACGTGACACAAGTTATGCTCTGCAGAAGAGCAGAGGGTAGAGGGCTCCCTTCCACTTTGGGCAGTTGGAAAGACAATGGAAGTGGTTGCATCTAAACTGGGCTTTGAAAAGGATTGGTGCCAGCAGGGTAGGCTGGGGAATGGGAAAACCTTGGCTAGCTTTCCTGGTTACAGGTTCTCCATTCTTCAATCCATCTTGTATATTTGTGCCAGATCGATTTTCCTTAGATATCATTTGAAACCTGTCTTTCCTTCAACAAGAACCTTAAATGGTTGCCCTATTTCTTTTCTTTCATACATAGTCTAAATTCCTCTCCTTGGTGTGTCTGTAAGCCAGCCCTTCTAACTCAATAATTAGCAATTGCTCCTTTGGCTTCAGTAAGCGGTTGCACCAACTCACACACAGGCCTGTGGTTTGTTGCCCCTTTGTCTTGTAAGAATAGGGAAAGCCATATTTGTTGCTGGCCTCTAGCAACTGTCAGGATGTAAAGACATGCATTTTGTGTATTGGTTTTACTTTAATTTCCTACTCTCAGTTTACTTTTTTTTTTTTTTAAACTTAGTTAAGATATATTTGATCTTGCTGTATCAAATGAGTAATTGGTGGGGAAGGTGGAGGTATTCCTAGCAAATTGACTGCTTTTGAAGCAAGATGCCCCCATGGGACCACAGAAGGTGTCTTCCTAAGAGATTTCTCCTTTCCTTTAGGAAAACGTCTTGATGGGCCCTTTGGGGTAGTGAAAGGCAAGCCCCCAGTGTGTACGGACTTGGGGAAGAGTAATGGGGCAACTAGGAGCTCAGCTGCTCTGCGTAACAATGTAAGAGGGATTTGGACTTGTCTTCTGACAGTTTGAGGAGAGAGTACGGCAGGTTCTTGGCTGCGAAGAAGTGGACCTAGTTACAAGGCAAAAAGCTGAGTCTTGGGAAGAATGACCAATGACAAACTCCCAGAGTCAGGTCTGGCTGGGGGATGTTGGAGGTCAGTGAATTTGGCACACCCTTGTCAGCTAGGTTTTATTCTGTGCTGTGCTATCGCTTTCTAGGCCCCAGTAGCCTCCAGTAAAAGCCTGTCACTCACAGCAGCCTTGGCAGAGAGGTAGTTTGGGCAAAAGAGCCAGAGGGCTAGTGTCCTGCACAGGAGAAGACACCAGGAAAGGAGGGCAGCCACAGTGCCAAGAGTGTGAGGATCCAGGAGATGGTCAACCAGGTCAGACCTGGATCTGTGAGAACATCCCTTTTTCTTTAAACATAACAAAAGAAGGCAAACCTTGAAAAGTGGTATCAGGGAGGCTGGAACTTGCCACACAAAGAAAAGGTCTCTAGAGAGATCTCTAGGTAGATAATTGTGTTCTTGGGTCGCTATGAGTTGGAATCAACTTGACTGCAGCAGGTTTGGTTTTTTTTTTTTTTTTTTTTTTGGTTTCTGTCTTTTCAAACTGCCCTGCATTCTTTCCAGCAGGAAACAGGATGGGAGAGAACAGGAATTTCTACCACCCTGGCTTTGCTCCTGTAATTCCTCATTTCTTCAACGGCTCCAGCTTCTACTGCCTCAAATCCTATCTGTTTTTAGGGTCTAAAACGAACCCACCTCCTCCAGGAAGGCATCCTTGATGCATTATCCCTCATTTCTCCCCATTGGTTCCCTTAGAACAGCTGTCAAATCCTGTCCCCAAGACCAGCAGGAAGAACACCTGGGAACTTGTTAGAAACGCAAATTCTCTGGCCCTACCCTGACCCACTGACCTGGAAACTCTGGGGTGGGGATCAGCAGTGTGCATCTTAATAAGCCAGCCAGGCTATTCTAATGTCTGCTGAAGTTTGAGAACTGATGTGGGGCCAAGTTGTCTTGAAGTGCAAGTCAGATCCTATGATTCTTCAGCTTGATGCCGTTCAGTGGATTCCCATCTCGCCTTTGAGATCCTCTCTATACGCTGGTTCCCTTTACCTGGTGACCTCATACCCACCACTGTCCCTACTGCTCACTCTACTCATGTTTCTAGAACATACCAGGCTTGCTTCTGCCCCAATACCTTCGTCCGGGCTGCTTCCTGCCTAAGATGCTCTCCCAAGGTATCTGCATGGCTCACTCCCTCAACTCTTTCATGACATTTCTTCCCTGTAGAGCCTCCTCAGGTCAGATTATTTACAATCACGCCCACCCAACCAAGACTGCCTGTCCCTGCTGTCTGCCTTGTTTTTCTCCCTAGCATTTATCTGTATAAACATTACGTATATTTACTTTCTCAAATTTTATATTGTCTGTCTCCCTCCACTAGAATGTCAGCTCCATGAGGGCAGAGATATTTTTTTTTTCTAATTTTCTTCACTGATATGCTATTTGATCTGCCATGTTAAGTTTTCAATAAATATTTGTGTTGAATGTGTGAATTTAGCAATTATTTTCTGTCTTCCCTTGTTCAGGAGCTGCACCTTGCCAATGAGGTTGTAAACTCCTCCCATCACGACTGTGCCTAGCACCATGCTGGAACTTAGACAGTACAAGGTCTAACCAGGTATCCCTTGGACTGGGATTCAACACAGAAAACTCACTACCAGGCCCAGAACCATTCAAAGCCCCTGCCCCACCCCACGCCAGTCCACAGTTCCGCGCTAACATCTTTGTCCCTTCCTGGTCCAGCACTATTTCCATTCATCTCTCCTGACTGCAGAGCACCCGAGTCTCACTGGCTGCCCTCCCCACCTTGGCTGTGCCTGCTCGGGCAGCCCCCATCTGTCCCTTACCCATGTCCCAGCAACCCAATGTGACAGCTGAGATCTATAATTTATGAGTGCCCTTCTGCTGGGCCTTTTATTTATTTCTTTGTCTGCATCATCATCAGTGTACAGGCCTTAGTCAGCACCACCGGAGATGCTGCAGGTGTTTGAAAGGCATCACATGGAGGCAATCCGTGTCAAGCATTGGCCTAAGATAAGCAATTTGAGATTCTGTAGCATACTGTGAGAGGGAAAAGCCTTTATTACTTTAAACAGTGTCCTGGAATCTCTCCCCTGCTCTCCTTATTTGCATTTGCCTGCATGTAGAGTAAAATCACAGTTTGTTCTTTAAAGAAATGTGTGCATGGGTTGAAGCTGAACACTCTAGCGAGGGGCCAGATAGCACGTGCGACTGTCTTCTCAAACCTCAGTGGGCAATATGTGTTTTTAATAATCATCTGGTAATTAACAGCTGTGATTCAGTGCCTTTCACTTGGAAAAAATAATAATAATTTTACTTCTTGGTGCCAGAAGCCAGATGGGCAGCCAGAGAGAGAGCTCCAGCTATGTATCAAACAAGTGGAGAGGGTGAGGTTCAAGGCTCCCTCACCACCCTGCAGCTGGTATGACATCTGGACAGGAGAACAAAGCCCGTGTTCCAGATACCTGCCCCCAGCACACTTGCCCACTTAGTGCTAATTACATTGTTGGTTTTATAATTCCTGCTGTAAAAAAATACAATCCCTCCTTCCTCTGGCTTGTTCTAAATGGCCTCTTTAAAAGGATGCATAGCCTGATAAATCATGTCAAACTGGGAAATAATTTTGTGACCATGAATTCTTTACGTGGTTCAGAGAAACTGCATTGGACCTTAGGCCTCTACGCTGCTCACTACCACCACTAGTGATATGGCTGCAAACCAAAAGGTTGGCAGTTCAAATCCACCAGCCACTCCTTGGAAACCCTGTGAGGCAGTTCTACTCTGTACTATAAGGTTGCTATGGGTTGGAATCGACTGGATGGCATCTCCACCTGCTCCTACTGATCTTTGTCACATCAAGGCCGATGAACAGCACATGCCTTTTGGATATCATGTGACCTTAGCAGATACACTCAACATCTCCCCAAATCTTTCTCTTTTCCTCACACACACATACACGCCAGTACACACACAAAACAAACAAACATCCTTGCTGAAGATACGAGGGGAAAGAGAAAATACCAGATACAGGAGATAAAGACAAGAAACAAATGATCTGTTATATTACATTGATCATTAGGTCCAGGGTCTGATCTCTTAGAGACTTGGGGTATGATGACAGGAGTTTATCTGCTTCGCTAAAACAATTTGAAATTTGACATGGATTTAAGGACTCTGTTATCCCTCACATAGAAAGAGAGGAAGAACAGATGAAGGAAGGAAGGAAGGAGGAAAAAAGGAAGGAGGAATGGAGAGAGAAAAGAAGGAAAAAAGGAAGTAAGCAAGCAAAGCTACGGGAGGTCCTCTATAATCTACCACTTTTACTGTTGTTTTTATTGATTATATGTTTAATATGAATGTATCATGGGGTAGATACTACACAGCAAAGCCACCACAGAGAAAACTGAATTCTGATCCAGCTGCTGCTTGGTCTAAATCACTCGAGTGGAAGAGATCAGTGGTAACCGATCCATGGCTCTGCACTATTCCATCTATCACCGGGGACAATAGCCAAGCAGCAGTTGCCTTTCCAACACTGCTTTGAGGAGCTTAATATTTTGATGGTTGCCATGGCAAGAAAGCTTAAAACACCACTAGATGATGCTAGTGGCAGCTTCAAACTTTCAAAGGCCAGATTCTGAAAAGAGGATTGTCATATTGCCATTTTGTGTAGTGTAAAGAACAAAAAATTGAGCATCAGGAAAACTGAATCCCACTCTCAGTTTTGCCGTTAAATAGATGTGTGATCCTGATGGCATATTACTTAACCTTTCTGAGCAGATAAGTTTCTGTTCTGAAAAATTAGGGAAGAGTAATGAATGCACTAAATATTGAGATTATAAGATAGCAATAATATGAACTGTGGTTAAAGAGCTGGAATCTGGCCCCACCTCTATCATTAATCTATCTTTAGATGTTTCACTTAACCTCTCTGGGTCACCATTTCCTCACTGGAAAAATGAGATATTAGAGATAATATAGAAATTGTGATTGTGTGTTGCCAACAAAAAATTATTTCTTAAGAGCTGGTATCGCAGACCAACAAATCATAATCAAGAAGATGAGGCAGTGATGAGCTTGCTTGGAACCTGTTCACCATGGTCATGACCCTGTCACTTTTCTAGTGTCTCTGAAGCTCCTGCACGTTTTTTGAAGCTGAACCCAGTGAGCCAAACATCCCCCTGTGATTCTCACCGTGGTTCTCCTCACCATGTGGGTCTATTAAGAAGCTGAAAATAAAACACCAACATCAGCATATTTGTTCTCATCAGTAGATTATCCCTCATCTTCCTCCTGCTCTCTCTGTGGAGGTTAAGAAGATTTTAAACTCTTCATGTTTCTAAATTAAAACACAGATTCAATTATTTGTACCTCTGCAAAGTGATCTTGGAATTTCCCCCTAGAGTTATAAGTTCACGTGAAAGTAATCTCACCCAAGTTTCCTTGTGGCAGTCAGGTAACAGGCAAGCTGATATTTTACTTGCCAAACAGTTAACACAATGATTACAGTTGGTGGGAAAAATTACTATCTGGGGGCCAAGTATATGCCCTTATCTAAGTGTGGCGAGATGATTTGCATGTCTAGAACCTTGGAGAACATTTTTTAAGCACATAGTGGTATTGGCACGGTGATAGTTATTTTAATTAAACTTGTATCTGTTGGAACCCTGGTGGCACAGTGGCTAAGAGTTCAGCTGCTAACCAAAAGGTTAGCAGTTCAAATCCACAAGCTTTCTTTGGAAACCTTGTGGGGCAGTTCTACTCTGTCTTCATGGCAACGAGTATATATATGTTATTATCTATGGGATACTGACTAGATGTCAGGCACTGTGCTGATGTCTCTCAAGCATTACTTTCTTTACTCCTCACAACAACCCTAAGAGATAGGCAATGTGATCTTTACTAAATAGGTTAAGAGTCTGAGATGAGGCTTAGGGAAGTTAAGTAACTTGACCAAATCCATACAACTCTGTGGTAGGTTGAGGTGGAATTCAAATTCAGGCATATTTGACTCAAAAGCCAGTGCTCTTAACCATCAGACATATTTAATATTTATTAAGCATTTACAATGCCAACAACTGTGCTAAATCTGTTATAAACACTATCTCATTTTGTGATAACAAAACCTAACGAGGGAAGCATTATTACCTCCTTAATATAGATGAGAAAACTGAGGCTCAGAAGGTTTAGGTAACTTGCCCAAGGTCATCCATCCAGAACTCAGAGGAGTCAAGAATCTAACCCTTGTTTTCATGACTCCAAAGACACTGTGCTGAGGTCAAATTTGAGAGTGACAAGGGCAATATCACAGTATTAAAGAAAGGGAGTGCCAGTGGTCTCTTGGGTTCCAGTAGCAATACCATTGCCAATTGGCTGAGTTAATTTTAGAAAGTCACTTACCCTAATTGGGCAGGAGGTTTTACTTGAAAGGTAACGACATTTTAGAAGATATTTTATGTTGTTCTTTCTGGTTTTGAAATCATCAATTTAATGTGCAAGATTTTATCCATAAGAAAGAAAAAAATACCCATTAACTAAAAAAAAAAAAACTCCAAATAGGGAAGTATTTCTATGTGTAGGTAGAAATAAAAAGATGATATTACTACTAATAATTTGAGTACTTATCATGGGACAGATACTCATCTAAGTGGTCTAAATGTGTTTACTCATTCAACCCTCATAAAAACTCTGTAAGAACCCATCCGGATCAAAGGAGAATGAAGAACACCAAGGTCACACGATAACTATGAGCCCAAGAGACAGAAAGGGCCACTTGAACTAGGGACTTACATCATCCTGAGACCAGAAGAACTAGATGGTGCCTGGCCACAACCAATGACTGCCCTGACAGGGAGCACAACAGAGAACCCCTGAAGGAGCAGGAGAACAGTGCGATGCAGACCCCAAATTCTCATAAAAAGACCAGACTTAATGGTCTAACTGAGACTAGAAGAATCCCGGCGGCCATGGTCTCAAAATCTTCTGTTGGCCTAGGACAGGAACCATTCCCGAAGACAACTCATCAGACATGGAAGGGACTGGACAATGGGTTGGAGAGAGATGCTGATGAATAGTGAGCTACTTGTATCAGGTGGACACTTGAGACTGTGTTGGCATCTCCTGTCTGGAGGGGAGATGGGAGGGAAGAGAGGGTTAGAAACTGGCAAAATGGTCATGAAAGGAGAGACTGGAAGGAGGGAGTGGACTGACTCATTAAAAAAAAAAAAAAGACTCATTAGGGGGAGAGTAAGTGGGAGTATGTAGTAAGGTGTAAAAAAAGAGTTTTTTTCTTCTTGTTTTTATATAAGTTTATATGTGACAGACTGACTTGATTTGTAAACTTTCACTTAAAGCACAATAAAAATTATTAAAAAAAAAAAAACTCTGTAGGGTAGGTACTTACTATTACCCGCATTTTATTGATAAGGCATTTGAGGCAGAGAGGTTAAGTAAATTACCAAAGACCTCATAGATAGCAAGTGGCAGAGACAGGCTGTGAATTCAGGCAGTGCATTTCACAGGCCACACTTTTAACCACTATAATATGCTGGCTTTGGGGTCAAAATAGTTCATTAGCCAAATGGCAGTCAGCATGATGCCAAATTGTATTGCAAATGCAGAATGGCATTGTGGAAAGAATTCAAGTGTAGATATCAGGCAGAGTTGGGTTTGAATCTCAACATTGCTACCATCACTGGGTTGCTACTTTTATTAGAGTAAAACTCTAACCCGTAAACTCGTTGCCTTTGAGTCAATTCTGACTCATAGCCACCCTATAGGACAGAGTAGAGCTGTCTCACAGGGTTTCCAAAGAGCCCCTGGTGGATTCGAATTGCTGACCTTTGCGTTAGCAGCCAAACTCTTTAACTACTACACCACCAGGGTTTCCAGTAAGTCTTCAGTGTTATTCTTTCCCTCATCACCTACAGTACATACCTATTGAATAAATGAATCTTTGAGGTGGAACCAATATCCAGACTATATGTGTTTGATTCCCAAGCCCAAATGTTTTCCATTTCTGAGAGCTACCTCACATAATAAATATGAAACCACAACAACAAAAGTTGCTGTTGAGTCAGTTCCAACTCATGGTGACTCTATGTGTGTCAGAGTAGAATTGTACTCCACAGGGATTTCAATGGCTGACTTTTCAGAAGTAGATCTCTAAGTCTTTCTTCCCAGGTGTCTCTGGGTAGACTTCAACAGCCAATCTTTTGGCTAGCAGTGGAGCTACCCTGGGACTCCAAATTAAGTGTATGACTGTCCAAAGGTATGGATTCTTCAGACATCATAAGGAAAGAACCTGAAATCTGAAAGTAGACACACTGCATCTAACAAGGTGTATGGTCTCTCTGAGCCTCCTTTCTTCTCCACAGATTGGGATCATGCTGTCATACATGCTTATTCTGAGACTGAAGAGCAATAACTTATGTCAAGCACCTAGCACACTTCCTGGCACAATATAGGCATATGACAACTGTGATCTCCTCAATTATCTTTCTGATGGTGCCTCTTCACTCTAAGGAAACACTGAAACACCAGAGCAGTGTGCCTATATGTCCTCCCACAAAGGTATTTAAGGCTACTTCTAACAAAAATGCATGCAAGGTGAGCATGAGCATCACTGTGAGAACAGCACCTTGAAACAAAGGAAGTCTACCATATGGGGACAGTAAGACCAAAGCAGTTTCCAATTATCTGCGACTTGGACCCTTGTGAGTTTCTTCTAAAGTTGAAGCTATTGTTACTTTTCCACTTAGATCCTGGAGAGTGAATTTCCTAGTGGATATAGTGTGTGATTGTTTGGCTGCTCAACCTTCATTAGCATTGATGGAGCACAACAGGATGCTTAAAATAAACAGGGTCCCCTTGGCCTCCATAAATAGCTCCACACTTAGCAAACAAGTAGCATGTTTAGCTTAGAATCACAGGCATGAAACGGCTTATTGTTGAGTCCCTACAGCACCCACAGGACTACCCAGAACTCATCACTCCTCTGACGTGGTCCTCCTGAGGCATTGTTCCCTCCACCACATTACACTTGCAGGCAACGAGGTCTCCTACTTCTGTATGAGCACCTCCCTTGACCTTTGTGTGCTTTATTGAAGCTTTCACTGCTGTGGATTATTAGGAGCTCTATCTTCACCCCTCTCCCTGAATGGTCTCTCGACGTTATGGAGCTGGCACAGTCAAATAGCTTCCTATCATTGCCCAGTGCACAAAGAGGACTGATGCACTATTTCTCTTAGATTCAAAAAGCAAACTGTTAGCTTCTGCTTCTGGCTAAGATGAAATTATAAGGACTGCATTACCCTTTCACACAAAAAAAAAAAAAAAAAAAAAAACAATAAAAAAGACAAAATATATGAAACAATGGTTTTCAAGACACTGGCAATAAAGGCATTGGTCCTTGAGAGATGGGAGAGAAATGGGTTGAATCCCTGGACTGTCCCAGTTAACTGCCTTGAGAGTTTCCAGGCGTGATGCAGGGAGAGGTAATCAGGCCAAACCTGGAGGACTTCCTGAATGGTAGAGCTGAGAGTCCAGGGAAATCAAGACAGTTAGATATCATGGGACAGAATATCAGAGAGGAGAGGCCTGTACAGAGAGAGTACTCCAGAGATCTGTGGAGGGCCCCCTTGAGTATTCAGCAGGGAACTGATTAGTGTAAGTGTGGGACAAAACTAACAAAGGTTGGGAAATGAGTAGTCCCAGGGGATGGAGGAATCAGTGCCCAGCATTCACACAGGGCTGGGAATACTGTCTGTTCCTAGCAGCCAGACTGGAAAACCTAACAGTTCATGAGGCATCAAGTAAAAAACTCCTAAGTGCCTTGCTTCATTAGTTGGAACCTACACTAATCATTGTTCTGATCCCACCTAACAAATCTTAAAAGCAAGGTCCAAAAGAAAATCAATTTGTAGATTAAAAATCCTGTATTTCAGATTATAAAGTATCTGATAAAATCTATAAAGAAGCTACTAGAACACAATAAGTGAGCATAGCAACATTACAGGATAAAAAGAATACATGCAAAAATTAATTTTATTTCTGTATACTAGCTATGAACAATCTGAAATTGAATTTAAAAAACAAAATCATTTTAAAAATCATCAAATATTAAAATATTTAGGGGTAAATCTAACAAAGGATATCTAACACTTCTACATAGAAGATTATGAAATATTGCTAAAATAAATTAAAGAGGGCCTAAATAAATATTTTATAAATAAATATTTTATAAATAAATAGAAAGGACTCTATATTCATAAGGTGTCATATTTCCCCACATTAATACAATCCCAATAAAAATCTCAGCAGTCTTTTTTTTAGTAGAAATTGACAAGATAATTCTAAAATTCATATGTAAAAGCAAAAGATACAGAATAGCCGAAACAAATTTTAAAAAGTTGGAGTTCTAACACTATCTAATAACAAAACTTATCATAAAGTTTGGTAAATTGGTAAAAGAAATAATCTGAAATGCTAAAACAATCTTTTCAAGCGTTTGACCCATACTCATCTTTGACCTAGGTTTGCCCCAACCTCTGAAAACTGACTTGTCTTTGGGAAGTATTGTTGGATTCACTAGATGAGAAACTATGGTTTCCCTGGTTCGGTAGTGCTGCACATAGGAATAGGAATGGTGTACCTGCCTCTCTCTTTGCACTGCCTCTTTTCCCTGTTGAACCCATTCTCCAACTCAAACTGCATTTACTTCTGACATAATATGCCCGAGGTTTCTAACAGCCTCACAGAAACCATTTTCTCTTTCTTACTTTTAGTAGTGGAAGCCATTTCTTCCTACTCCAAGTTTTAGCTGCCCCTGCAGATTATATTCTAAGACTTCTTGTGGCAGAGTATGATCATGCAATTAAACTTGAGTTAATGGTCAGTCATAAGCTCCCAGGAGCAAGTGTTGGTTGTTGTGACTTTTCCTGAAGCACCCAGAATAATTTCATGTACAAGCAGATGTTACTTCATATCATCATTAAAAAAAAAAAAAAATGACCAGAATCAAAATGTTAGCCCTACAACTCAAACAAATAAAGAAAGCGAAAGAAGTCCATAGGCACTAGAAGAAAGGAAATAATAAAGATTAGAGCAGAAATAAATGAAATAGAGAACAGGGAATCAATAGAATCAACAAGACCAAAAGTTGATTTTTTTAAAAAAAAGATCAATAAAACAGACAAACCATTGAAACCATTGGCAAAACTGACAAAAGAAAAACAGGAGAGGAAGCAAATAACCAAAATAAGAAATGAGACATTACAATAGAGCCAACTGATGTAAAAAGGATCATAACAGAATACTATGAAAAATTGTACTCCAACAAATGTGAGAACCTAGAGAAAATGGGCAAATTCTAGAAATACACTTCTAGCTAAACTAACATAAACTGAGATAGAAAACCTGAACAGATGCATAACAAGAGATCGAAGAGGTAATTTAAAAAACTCCCCCAAACAACAACAAAAAAGCCCTGGCCCGGTTGGCTTCACTGGAGAATTCTACCAAACATTCAGAGATGAGCTCACATCAGAAAATAGGAATAAAAGGGAAATTCCTCAACATAATGAAGGGCACTTATACAAAACCAACAGCCAACATCATTCTCAATGGAGAGAGGCTGAAAACATTTCCCGTAAGAACAGGAACAAGACAAGAATTCCGTTTATCATCACTTCTATTTAACATTGTGCTGGAAGTCCTAGCTAGAGCAATAAGGCAAGAAAAAGAAATAAAAGGGATCCATATTGAAAAGGAAGAAGTAAAACTATTCCTATTGGCAGATGATATACTATACATAGAGAACACCAAAGATTACAGAAGAAAACTACTGGATCTAATAGAAAGATTCAGCAGAGTGGCAAAATACAAGATCAACAGACAAAAATCAGTAGGATTCCTATACACCAACATAGAGAGCTACCAAAAGGAAATCAGGAAAATAATAACATTTATAATAGCCCCTAAAAAGATAAAATGCTTTGGAATAAATCTAACCAGGGACCTTAAAGACCTATACAAAGAAAACTGCAAAATACTATTGCAAGAAACCAAAAGAGACCTATATAAATGGAAAAAAAAAAATATCCTACTCATGGATTAGAAGATTCAGCATTATGAAAATGTCAATTCTACCCAAAGTGATCTACGGATATAATGCAATCCTGATCTAAGTACCAATAGCAATGTTTAAAGAGATGGAAAAACTAATCACAAACTTTATATGGAAAGGAAAGAGGCCCTGGGTAAGCAAAGCATTATTGAAGAAAGAAAACAAAGTAGGAGGCCTCATACTACCTGATCTCAGAACCCAGTTGTAAATCCATCCACCTATGGTCAGCTGATCTTTGGCAAAGGCCAAAAGTCCATTAAATGAAAAAAAGACAGTCTTTTTTAACAAATGGTGGTGGCAAAACTGGATGGAATACTATGCAACTGTAAAGAACAATGATGAGCCCTTGAAATATCTTACAACTTGGATGTATCTGGAGAGTATTGTGAGTGAAATAAATCAATCACAAAAGGACAAATATTGTATGAGATCACTATTATAAAAAACAAAGAAAAGATTTACATGGAAAAAAAATTATTTGATGGTTATGACAGGGCAGAGTGGGGAGGAGAAATCACTAACTAGGTAGTAGGCAAGTGGCAACTTGGGTGAAGGGAAAGACAACACACAATAGAGTGGAAATCAGCACAACTTGACCTAGGCAAAGTCATAGAAACTTCCTAGACACATACGAACACCTGGAGGAAACCAAATACTGGGGCTGAGGGCTGGGGATCATGGTCTCAGGGGACATCTAGATCAATTGGCATAACATAGTTCATAGAGAAGATGTTCTACGTCTGACTTTGGTGAGTAACATGTAGGGTCTTAAAAGCTTTCAGGCAGCCATCTAAGATACATCTGTTGGTCCCATCTTGTCTGGAGCAGAGGAAAATGAAGAAAACCAAAGACATAAGGAAAAATATTAGTCCAAAAGATTAATGGACCACACGAACCACAGCCTCCCCCAGGCTGAGCCCAGAAGAACTAGGTATTACCTGGTTATCACCACCAACTGCTCTGACAGGGATCACAATAGAGGGTTCCGGACAGAGCAGGAGAAAAATGTAGGACAAAATTCAAATTCACGAAAAAAGATCAGGCTTACTGGTCTGACAGACTGAAGGAACCTCCAAGACTATGGCCCCCGGACACATTCCTAGCTCAGAACTGAAGTCAATCCCAGAGTCCACCTTTCAGCCAAAGAATAGACATGCCTATAAAACAAACAATACACATGTGAGGAACATGCTTCTCAGTTCAATCAAGTATACCAGACCAATTGGGCAACACTTGCCTGAAAACAAAGACAAGAAGGCAGGAAGGGACAGGAAAACTGGACTCATGGACATGGGGAATCTGGGGTGGAAAGGGAAAGTGGGAGAATGCTGACACAATGTGAGGATTGAAACCAATGGCACTCAACAATTTGTGTATAAATTTTTGAATGAGGAATTAAAAAAAAAACACTTTTTAAGCAAGTGGGATTTTAGGACTGCCTCAGCTTGCAAAATTAAAGAGCACGTTTTTAATAAATGTCTATGACCATAAATCAGGAGAAACAGCACTCAGTCAAGCCTTGACCATGGGAATTAGAAAAGGCTTTGGAAGGCAGCACTAGACGTCACAGGTGAAAGACAGTGTGGACTAGCAAAGAAGGGTTGTTTATGAAGATACGTGTTTGACGTCTGTGCTACTCCTTATTGTGGCATTTGTTTAACCTGTGACTTGGTACATTAAACTGACTCAAAGAGGAGGAGAGCTGCCTGAGTAATATTTGGAAACATGAGCAATGAGATTGAACCATTGTGACCTACAGTGTTTTCACTAGCTGACTTCAGAAGTAGATCTTTCTTCCTAGTCCGTTTTAGTCTAGACGCTCTGCTGAAATCGGTTTAGCGTCATAGCAACACACAAGCTTCCACTGACAGATGGGTGGTGGCTGGACTTGAGGTGCGTTGTCTGGGAATTGAACCTGAGTCTCTTGCATGGGAGGTGAGAATTCGACCACTGAACCTCTCTTATATAAAACACAATTTAGTGGGAAGAAAGAGAAAAGGAAAACACACATAAGAGGAAAGTTTTTCTGAGACTAGTTCTCCAAAAAAAACAAAAGAAAGAATTGGGCTTAGCGAAGTTCAGAAAATCGGTTGAGACGCAATTGCTCCTGGTGGCAGGAAGTGTTAATGAGGCATTTAACGTTTGGACTTCACTTAATAGCTGAGGATAAGCTGAGACAGACCAGGCCGAACCATGCAGATAGGAGGAGGACAATAAAGTAAATGTTTAGAAACTGAACTTTATCACAGTTAAATGGCAACAATACCCTTTAGTGCTTAGCAGGATTGCTATCTTTTCTCTCTCTTTTACTTGCTCTGTAAGGCATTGTGTAGTTTATATTTAGAACATGTATTTAACTATTTTCTATTTCGTTGCTCCAAAAATTTGCACTCTTTATAATTATACACTGAGTGTATAGCATGCCATCCCTGCTTTCTACACAAAAAAAGACCAAATTCCTACCCTTACGCTGTTTTAATGACTCACTTGCCAGCAGCTACAAGGGATGTGATGAAATGCTTGGGGACATAGACAGCCACAATGGCCATGGCTTAAACCTCCACCCCTTGGCCAGCAGGGCTCCCCGAACCCCTCCATGGAAACCCGCTACAGGCACACCACATTGCACGTTCCTCTAAGAAGGTGGATGGTGCTCTTTTCTTTAATTCCCTTTCATGTTCTCTTTCTTCCTGCCTTCTATAATTTATTTATGCATTCATTCTTCTCAATTTTCCACTGCAGAATATTTGGAAAATGCAAGAAGTAAAAGAAGAGGAAGGAAAAGACAGAGAAGATGGAAAAGATGCAGGAGACGGAGGAGGAGAAGAAAACAAAAGCAATCTTATCAACCATGAGTAACTGCTTGTTGCTGTTGTTGTTCGGTGCGGTCAAGTCGGTTCTGACTCATAGTGACCCTGTGTACAACAGAATGAAATACTGCCTTGTCCTGCACCATCCTCACAATTGTTGCTATGTTTGAGCTCATTGTCACAGCCACTGTGTCAATCCTCCTTGAGGTCTTACTTTTTTTTTGCTGACCCTCTACTTTACCAAGCATGATGTCCTTCACCAGAGACCGAACCCTCCTGACGATATGTACAAAGTATCTGAGCCACAGTCTCACCATCCTTGCTTCCAAGGATGATACATTTGTTGGTTCTTCTGGCAGTTCTAAGTATAGTCAATATTCTTCACCAACACCACAACTCAAAGGCATCAATTCTTCTTCGGTCTCCTTATTCATTGTCCAGCTGTACCACACATATGAAGCAATTGAAAACACCATGGTTTGTGTCAGGCGCACCTTAGTCCGCAAGGTAACATCTTTGCTTTTTAACCCTTTAAAGAGATCTCTTACAGCTGATTTGCCCAATGTGATGTGTCTTTTGATTTCTTCACTGCTGCTTCCCTGAGTGTAGACTGTGCATCCAAGTAAAATGAAATTCTTGACAACCTCAGTCTTTTCTCCATTTATCATAACGTTGCTTATTGGTCCAGTTGTGAGGATTTTTTTTTTTTTTTTTTATGTAAGTTGTAATCTATACTGAAGGCTGTGGCCTTTGATCTTCATCAGTAAGTGCTTCAAGTCCTCTTCACTTTCAGCAAGCAAGGTTGTGTCATCTGCATAACACAGGTTGTTACAGAGCCTTCCTCCAATCCTATTGCCCCGTTCTTCTTCATGTAGCCCAGCTTCTCGGATTATTTTCTCAGCATACGAATTGAATAGATATGGTGAATGAGTAAACCCTGACGCGCACCATTCCTGACTTTAAACCATGTAGTATTCCCTTGTTCTTTTAAGCGACTACCTATTGATCCATGTATAGATTACTCGTGAACACAATTAAGTGTTCCAGAATTCCCATTGTCTGCAATGTTATCTATAATTTGTTATGATCCACAAAGTTGAATGCCTTAGCATGGCCAATAAAACACAGGTAAATATCTTTCTGGTATTCCCTGCCTTCAGCCAGGATCCATCTGACATCAGCAATGATATCCCTGGATCCACATCGTCTTCTGAGTCTGGCCTGAATTTCTGGCAGTTCCCTGTTGATATACTGCTGCAGCGGCTTTTGAAGGATCTTCAGCAAAATTTTTCTTGCATGTGATATTAATGATATTGTTTGATAATTTCCGCATTCAGTTGGATCACCTTTCTTGGGAATAGGCATACATATGGATTTCTTGGCCAGGTAGTTGTCTTCCAAATGTCTTGGCATAGGTGATCGAGTACTTCCAGTGCTGCATCCATTTGTTGAAACATCTCATTTGGTATTCCGTCAATTTCCAGCGCCTTGTTTTTCGCCAATACCTTCTGCACAGCTTGGACTTCTTCCTTCAGTACCATCAGTTCCTGATCGTATGTTACCTCCTGAAATGGTTAAACATTCTTTTTGGTATAGTGACTCTGTGTATTCCTTCCATCTTCTTTTGAAGTTTCCTGCATCATTTAATATTTTCCCCATAGAATCCTCCAGTATTTCAACTCGAGGCTTGAATTTTTTCTTTAGTTCTTTCACCTTGAGAAATGCAGAGCGTGTTCTTCCCTTTTGGTTTTCTATCTCCAGCTCTTTGCATATGTCATTATAATACTTTGTCTTCTCAGCCGCCCTTTGAAATCTTTTGTTCAGCTTTTTTACTTCATCCTTTTTTTGTCCTTTTGCTTTAGCTACTCGACATGAGAAAGCAAGTTTCAGAGTCTCTTCTGACATCCATTTAGGTCTTTTCTTTCTCTACTGTCTTTTTAATGACCTCTTGCTTTCTTCATGTATGATGTCCTTAATGTCTTTCCACGACACTTATGGTCTTTGGCCATTAATATTCAACTTGTGAAATCTATTCTTGAGACAGTCTCTAAATTTAGGTGGCATATACCCAAGGTCATACTTTGGCTCTCATGAACTTGTTCTAATTTTCTTCAGTTTCAACTTGAACTTGCATAGGAGTAATTGATGGTCTGATCCACAGTTGGCCCCTGGCCTTGTTCTGACTGATGATATTGAGCTTTTGCATCGTTTCTTTTCACAGACATAGTTGATTTGATTCCTGTGTATTCTGTCTGGTAAAGTACATACGAATAACCCATTGCCATTGAGTAGATTCCGACTCATAGTGTCTGACCCTATAGGACAGAGTGGAACTGCCCCATAGAGTTGCCAAGGAGTGCCTGGTGGATTTGAACTGCCGACCTTTTGGTTAGCAAAGGTAGTTGTTAACCGCTATGCCACCAGGGTTTCTGTACATGGGTATAGTTGCCATTTATGTTGGCAAAAAAAGGTATTTGCAGTGAGGAAGTCACTGGTCTTGCAAAATTCAATCATGCAATCTCTGGCATCGTTTCTATCACCAAGGCCATATTTTCCAACCACAGATCCTTCCTCTTTGTTTCTAAGTTTCACATTCCAATCACCAGTAAGTATCATTGCATCCTGATTGCATGTTTGATCAATTTCAGACTGGAGAAGTAGGTAAAAATCTTCACTTTCTTCATCTTTGGTCTTAGTGATTGGTGCATAAATTTGAATAATAGTTATATTAACTGGTCTTCCTTGTAGGTGTATGTATACTATCCTATCACTGACAACGTTGTACTTCAGGATAGACCTTGAAATGTTCTGTTTGATGATAAATGCAATGCCATTCCTCTTCAAGTTGTGATTCTCAGCAAAGTAGGCCATATGATTGTCTGATTAAAAATGACCAATACCAGTCCATCTCAGCTCACTAATGCCTAGGATATTGATGTTTCATTTTTGATGATTTCTAATTTTCCTAGATTCATACTTCATACATTCCAGGTTCCGATTATTAATGGATGTGTGCAGCTGTTTTCATTTTGAGTTGTGCCACATCAGCAAATGAAGTTCACAAAACCTTGACTCCACGTCATTAAGGTCGACTCTACTTTGAGGAGGCAGCTCTTCCCCAGTTGTACTTTGAGTGCCTTCCAACCTGAGGGACTTATCTTCCAGCACTACATCACACAATGTTCTGCTGCTATTCGTACGGTTTTCACTGGCTAGTTCTTTTCAGAAATAGACTGCCAGGTCCTTCTTCCTATTCTGTCTTATTCTGGAAGCTCAGCTGAAACCTGTCCACCATAGGTAAGTCTGCTGGTATTTGAATACTGGTGGCACAGCTTCCAGCATCACAGCAACACACAAGCTCCCATAGTATGACAAAATGACAGATGCCTGAGGGGAGTAATTGCTTATATATATATACAGATATATATGTTCTCCACATGGTGTGCGTATACACATACACACGTTTATATATTTATATATGCACATGCAATTATATATGTGTATATACAGTTGTATATATACGTGTGTGTATATAGAAGTGGATATGTATAAGTATATTGATCATTTTAAGTTTTTTGCAGTGCAGCATGAGATGTGATCTTTCTAGGTAATTTACAAATGCCTCCATCACAAGGTTTTCTCTGTACCACAGCCTTGAATTATTTGAGGCTTTAGAATAGTGCATCAGAGTAGCCTCAGAGGGCTTGTTACACCAGAGATTGCTGGCTCCACCCTCAGAGTTTCTACTCAGTGAGTCTGGGGTAAGGACTGAGTGTTGCTGTGGATGTTACTGGTCTTGGGACAACACTTTGAGAACCACTGGAGTGGTAAATCAAGGAAAAGAGACTGAATTCCGTGTTTGGATAGATGTTCAGGATCAGAACCAAGAACAAGAATCCAGCAGGGAGATGGATAGAAACTGGAGTCAAAGGAGACTGTGAGAAAGTTGTCCTCCTCTCCTTCCATCCCTGCTCTCCTCAGCCGTGAGGACTGTAAAAGGGTTGTGGTGGCTTTTGCTAGAGGGGATAGTGGTATCACACTGAGTACATTACTTGGTGTTGAGTCCTTCATCTAACAAGATATTGTGAGCATTTTCCTATTTAATTAGGTAATCTTTAAAAACAGATGAACAAAATTGTATGCTGATGGGAGTGATCCAGGAGAATGGAGTAAGCTGATGACACAGGAGAAAGAACTGGGAATTGTCTTTGAGTTAATGAAGGGGGATGGCTTCTGTGGTCCAGTAGATGGATTAGCCTTTGATAGGAGCTCAAACTCTCTGACTCCAGTAGCTGTCCACTCAATCTCTCTTCAGCTGACTGTAATTAGGCATTTGCCGCACCACACGAGCATTGTTCTTGTCAAGGTCACCAATGACTCCACACTGACAATCTAATGTCCAGTGTGTAGGTCTCATCATACTTGACCTAAGCAGCAGCATTTCACGCTGTTGACACTTTCCTTTCTATATGGCACTTTCTTTCCTTAGTCTTCAGGACACTACACTTTGGTTTGGTTCCATTCTTTCACAAGGACTGCTCCCTCTCCACTTCTTTTTCTGGTTGCTCTTCTTTCCTGTACTCTCTCAATATCACCGTGCCCAGGCTCATACCGTGAATGACTTCTTGTCTTCTTATATTCACAGCTTTTGGTCATCTCATTCAGGCTTATGGTTTTAAATACTATTCATATACTGATGATTCCCAAAATGTGTCTGCCCCACAAGACTTCTGCCCTAAACTGCAGACTTATATAACCATTTTTTGGCCACCATCTCCACCTGAATGGCTAGCAGACATTTCAAAGTTAACATGTCCAAGACTGACTGCTGTCTTCTCTAAACAAAGTAATCCCCAGCTTTGTGAAAGGCAACTCCATCCTTCCAGTGTGAGGGCTAAATCTTTAGGCCATCCTTGATGCCCATATTTTGCTTAAAGCTGACATCAAATCCATTTGGAAATCCTGTTGCCTTTGCCTTCAAACTAGCTGCTTCTTACCACCTCTGCTGCTCTCACCATCACCTGTTTCTTGGGTTGTTGTAAAACTGTCTCCCAACAAGTCCCCTGCTGCCATCTTGCAGCCTGGTGCAGCCAGAGTAATCATTTTAAAGCACAAGTCATTTCACATCACTCGTCTGTTCAAAAGTTGTCAATGGGTTTTCGATTCACCTGGAGTAAAAGTGAAAACCTCAGCAATGGTCTACAAGATCCTGCACTTCCGCCTGCACCTCTCCTCACTTCTTTTCCACCTTATCTCTCTTTCCCTCTCTCCTTCTACCCATCTACTTGCTACCTCAGTACCAGACACACTGGCCTCCTTGCTGTTCATTAAACTCACTAGGCATGCTTCTGTCTCAGGGTCTTTGTAGCTTCTTTCCCTCTGTGGAGTGCTTTTTCTCTTCTCACACGTGCCCAAAATGCTCACTCCATCGTGGATTCACTGAAATGTCCCCTTCTAGGTGAGGCTCTCCCAGGAGAGGCTGACTCTGACAATCCAGTTAAACCTGCAATCCCATCATCTCATTGCCTTGCCCCTCCTCACCACCTACCCAGCTCTCTACTTCTCTTCTTAACGTTTATACCTTCCAGCTTTGCTATAATTTCTTTATGTTATGGTTTTTGTCTATTTTCCCCACACAAAAAACGTAAACTCTTACGGGCAGGAATTTTGTTTGGTTGGTTCCTTAATGCATTTTTAGGCCTTAGAACCATTTCTGACACATAAAAGGCCCTCAATATGTTTTTGATCAATTAATGAAACGTGTAACTTTCAGTAACTTCATAATGTGCACCACATTTACTGCGTGAAATCCTCCTCCTAGGGCTGGAATTTTGGGTTATTTATGCTATTATATTGTTTCATAGAACACTGTAATGAATAGGCTTTTACAAAAACATTTTATTTAGGTATTTTTGTTTGTTTGTTTACCACCCTAGGATATAATCCTATAAATGGGAACAGCAGGCAAAACTGTGTAAGTATTTTAATAGCTTTGTTGGATGCAGCTGAATTGCTTTTCAGTTGATATCTCCAACAGTCGTATGAGAGAATACCTAGTTTGTAACGGTGCTGCCAAGGTGCAGTATTAACATTTTGCTAATCTTTGCCAACTTGCAAGGTGAAAAGAGGCAGATTTACTGTTACATTAGTTTGAATTCTTTGTTGAAACATTATTTGAAGTTTCAGGTATGTTTCTTGATCATTAACATATTTTTAACTAGCTCTTCATATCTTTTTCCTATTTTACTACTGAAATAACCATTTTTTTTTTAAATTGGCTTGAGAGTTCTTCATGTATTAAAGATATTAACAATTTGTTCATTGTTAAAAATATTTATCCACATTGGTGGTTTATTCTTCCATTTTATGATGTTTCACACACATAAGGATTTATTTTAATGTCAGTTCATCAGTCTTTCCTCAGTTATTTATATCACTGTTTTTGTGCATAGACACCCCTTCACCATCTTAGATCCCATGCATTTTTACTTCTGTTCATGTCTACTTTTAATGGTTTTGTATTTTAATTTCTCCTGAGTAATCAGAGGATTTTGGAGTTCAGCTCTCCCTAGATAAGTTTTTCACTGTTAGTTAATTAATTGTTCCACATCACTTGTTGCATATACTTTATTTTCTAATTAATTTCTAAAAATGTCCTACTCATACACACAATTTTTATAGTTCATAAAAGTATTTCTGGACAATTTATTCTGTTACATGTACCCATCTTTTAATTCTTATACCAGAAACACACAGTTTATATTACTGTAGCTTTATGTTAATGTCTTAAAATACGTCCAGGCTATTCTTCCTGCCATCCATTCATTCTCTTTTTTGAGGTTTTCTTGTCTATGGTCAAAAATTAAAATTATTCTTCCCTGTCAGATGCTCCAACAAAACAAAGCCATTAATGTTTTAATTGGAATTGCCTTAAAACTATAAAAAAAAAAAAAAGAAAAACCAAAATCTTATAGTATCCAATGTTCCTGTCAGAAATACTATCTGCTTCTCCATTTTTGCTTGAGCTTTTGTTTTTCCACTCCATCCTGTGGCACATACGTCAGTCTCTGTAAACACCTCTCCCTTGCTCTGAGATCAGACTGGGGTCTCCTCCTCCCAGCACTCTCCCTTGCTCACCACATGACCTTGGACAAGGTGCTTTATTTTTCTAAATCTGCAAACTAATCTGTAAAGTGGAGCCATCAGTGACTACCGGTTAGATGGTTTTAAAGATTAAATAGGAAAATTATGTTAAAAGCCCTTAGTATGAACAAATGCTGATTTTCTCACTAAATGTAGGCTTTTAAGCATCATCTTCACCATCAAGTCTTGGCGTTTTAAAGAGAAGGACTAAGGCCATTGGAGAAGCCAAGTCTAATGACTCAGGAGCTCAAAGAGTAGACTGACTCCTGGTGAAGGTCAGCTAAGGGACAGGTGGAAGGGGCACAGCTTCTTAGGAAAATCTTAATGTTTGAGTTGGGTGGAGGGGAGAAGAATGAGCCATGGTGAGGAAGAAGTCTTTGGGCCATTCAGGAGCCCCTAAGGGAGGCAGCAGGGAGACTGTGGGGAGGAGAGCTGAGTTTTCCCCACCCAGGAATAGTTCATGGGCTTGTGATCTGTGCTCAATGGGGCCCTGCACATAGCTTTTGAAATGCTTCATTTTGAGCAAGGGCCCCATAGATTGTGTAGCTTGTCTTGCCCTTACCCCTTCCTTGATTTCCCTGCATTGAATTAGACCCTGATCCTCTAGTATGGGGCCCTTTGGACACACCATTAAATTAGGAAATAAAAAAGGTTTCAACCTTGAAGAGCTCAAAGTTTATTTGCTGTAAAAAGAGGAAGAGCTGGAGAATAAATTTTTTTCCAAAATCTGAGTACTGGACACTGGTGTAAAGTTAAATTATAGTCATATGATTTACTAGCTGACTAGACACTCAGCTCCTTAAAGAAAAAGAAAGAAACAAAAAAAGAAAAAGCAAGAGAGATGGGGCCGTCATAGGTGCCATTCTTGCCCATGGTTCTGGGTGCTACAGTTCATGCCAATGCGAGTTGCTCCCTTTCTTTTCCATCCACCATGCCAGCTGTGTATCTGATAACTTACTCTTTTCTTCTTAGAAGTAGATGAGGGAGCACAACTGCAGGGATTGGGGAAGTAAACAACATTTATTGTTGTTCATCAAATGCCAGGCATTCTACTAGGGGCTTTATATATGATTTCCTATTTATTCTCCCCATGGCCCTGTGGGTAGGTAGGATTGTCTTCACTTTATAGATAAAGGACCAGGCAACATTTCCATCTGTTATATGTAAGGTCGCTATGAGTCAGAGCCAACTTGACAGATAAAGAAGGCTTCTGAACTCAGTAAATTAGCCAACTTGCTAATCACACATACAGTGTGAAAAAGGATGTAATCCCAGGTCCGCCTGTCACCAATTGCCCTGTTTTGTAGTATAATATACTGTCCATCAACTGGAAACTGGGACAGATGAAAAAATATTTCCCTTAGCCCTTTCATTTTTTAGCTAAAACTGAGAGAATAGATACATGATAGATAGATAGCTCTGTATTCCTAAACAATAAAAAAAAAACATTATCCAGATTTTATTGAGCATCCAACTTGTTCAGTCACTGTTGTTTGGATTTGGCATATGGGCTATAGCACCATTACTATACGGTGCTCAAGACATCGTTTCCACCATCTTGAGACTTATAATTGAATGGGGAGATGGTTCGTGGACAAAACAAAGCAAATGTGATGAATGTTATGAAGTAGGAATGTGTGGATGAAATATTACAGGAACCCACCTCAACTTGGTAGGTCAGAGAACCATAATCCCAGGAAGTGCTCTTTGAGAAGACACTGCATAGGTGGAAGAAGGGGAAGAGGAACTTCCAGGCTGATTGAAGTATATGTGTGAAGGCTCAGTGAGGGGAGGGACACATGGCCTTTGACAATCTGAAAAGAAGCCAGCATAGTCCATGCTGTGTCAGTGACCAGGAGCAAGGCTGAGTTAATATTAGGGAGGTAGGCACTGGCCGGGTCATGCCCAGAAGCCATGTTAGGGCGTTGAACTTAATTAAAGAGCAGTGAGAAGTTGTTAAAGGATTTTAAGCAGGAAGAGACAGGATAATTTTGTGTTTAAAAAAAAAATTTACTTCAGCTACAGTATGAAGAATAGATTGATAAGGAGGAATAAGACTTAAAACAGGGAAGCCGGCAAGGAGGCCAATGTGCTCATTCAAGCAGTGGAAGGCAGTGATGCAGCTTGTGGGGGTGGTGATGATGGAGAAAAGTGGACAGATTTAGAAGATATTTAACAGTAGTTCATCATAGTGAAACTTCAATGAGAGTTTATTATGTTCCAATCACCGTTTTCAGTGCATTACACGTTTTAACACATTTAATTCTCACAATAACCCTATGAAATTGATGCTGTTAACATCCCATTTTAGAGATGATGAAACTGAGGCTCATAGTTAAATAAATTCTCTAAGGATTCACAGCCAGTAAGTGGAAGAACCAGGACTTAAACCGGTCTGACTCCAAAGACCAAGCCCTTATCTATTATATAATGCTGTCTCTCCCAGGAAAAATTAAAAGCAAACCAAAACAAAACTTAATGACTGAAGATTGAGTGATAAGGGAAAAGATCCAGGGTAATTTCTAGGTTTCATGTTTGAGCACCTGATGGAGGGTCTTGTCATTCAATGAAGTTCACCCTTATAGATGGATGAGGTGCAGATTTTAGGGGGATAGGTGGCACACTACTCTTGGGCATGCTGAATTTGAGGTGCTTTAGAGGGTTGTTGTGAGAATTAAATGAGTTAATGCATGTGAAGTGCTTAAATGGTACCTGGCACATACTGAGTGCTACATAAATGTCTGCTATTATTATGACCCAGTGAGCAACTAGGTCCTCCAGGAGCTAAGGAGATTAGTATGCCCCAGTAAGCAACTGGGTAAAATGGAGCTAAGAAAAGAGATCTTGGCTAGAGATATAAAATCAAGACTTCTCAGCTCAGAAGGCTCTGTTTCAGGCCTCTTCCTGACTTATATGACCCAGCAGACTGGGAAGACAGCTGGACTCTGAGGGCTACCCTTTCTGGCTAGCCCTACGTTGCCTCCTATATTCAGTCAGCTTCCTGAATGCCTTCAGATTAAAAGGCAGCAGAAGGGTAAGTCCTGTGTTTCTCTGCTGCTTTAAATTCTTAACCATAATTCTCTAAAGAAACAGCAATATAATTTGAAAGCATAATGCAGAGATTATTTATTGACTTCCATACTTCTGCAGCCAGATTTTTCTCCCCCCAAAAACAACTCATATTAAGGGAGGGAGTATACACCAACCTGAAGTCTCTGAGCGGTGCAAATGACTAAAGCACTTGGCAACTAACCAAAAGGTTTGAGGTTAGAGTCCACCCAAAGACACTCAGAAGAAAGGCCTGGTGATCTATTTCCAAAAAGTCTGCCATTGAAAACCCTATGGAACACAGTTCTACTCTGACACGCATGGGTTCGCTGTGAGTTAGAGCTGACTGGGCAGCAACTGGTTTTTATACATTAGCTGAGGGACTTAACCTTTATGTGTAAGAAACACCCTCCTTGGAAGACAAAATACAACTGCCACCCTCTTAGAATAATTTTGTGTTCAGCTAATACAATCCCTTTTGGTATCTTCCACATACCAAGGTAGGTTAGAAGGATCAGCAGCAGAACTGAGATCTGCAACAAGCCACTGTTTACCCTTTATGAAAAGGGCGTGGCTTTCTTCTCATATCCCCCTCAGCAAATCAAATCTAGACTGTGGTGTAAGAAGTAAGTAGAACACTATAGAGCTGGGAAAGCTGGCAGCAGGCTGAGAGTAAGAAAACGGCTTGCTGGCTCTGACTCTGACATAAGCTAGCTATGTGAACTTTAGAAAACCATGTACTTTATTAAACTGATTCTTCTTCTGTGAAATTATTAACTAGATCTTTGGCCTTATTTTTTTTCCTCCAATGACAGTACTTATTCTTTAAAGGAAATCACAATTTCATCATCTGTCAAATGGGGATAAGTATAGCATCTGCCTCAAAGTGTTGCCGCGACGGTTAAATGAGTTCATTCATGTGCGGCAATTACAGCAGAGCTTACACGTATTGCACGTACCCAGTTCTAGCCGTGAGGATGATGTTCTGACGATGATGATGATGGTGATTACAAGAAAATAAGGGAATTCTCTGAGCATCCAAAATAAGGAAGGGACTAAAATAGAGGTGGGTGTGTGAGCCAGGCCTTGGGCTGCCTGAGGCTGGGGGTGGTGAGTATAAATTCTGGTATTGTAACCTAGGGGCCAGCTTTTAACTAAACCCAGAGATTGAGGACCAGAACTGCATGAGACTTCCATACAAAGTTGGAATCCTAGGAAGCTTCTAAATGCGGTATTAGGGAAAAAAAAAAAAAAATGTATATATATCCACTCATTAACATGGGGGATAGCAAGAGATAGCCCTGTCCTGGCCTGGGTTGTGGATGGAACTGCCATGGCTTCCTGAGGAATTTGTGCTGTGAGCAGATTTGGGTTCAGATTTGTACTTCCTGTGCTGATTGACCCTGGGGCCCCAGACAGAGGGAAACAGAGGACTGCCCTGTGAGGAACAAGCTTACATCCCAGGCCACACAAGATTTCCACATCTTTCTGCTGAAAGTGCTCTCATAATCCCAAATTACCAAACACATGAGGAAACAACAAAGCATGAGCCAAAGTCAAAAACCATGACCTTTTAGCCCCTAAGAACTTCACGTACTCATATAACCAAATAGAGAGTATGGAATAATTCAGCTTTAATAATTCAAAAAGAAGAAATTAAATAGATTTGAAATTATAAGACATAAAAAAAATGGAACCTTAAAATATAGAGCTTTGGGAAATAAAATATCTGCTCATGGTGAGAAACAATTTTAATTCCCCAGGAATCCAGATTCCTGAGGTCCATGGAGGTTGGAGTAACCTACCCAGGCCATTGTCCTTAGATGCCCTTTGAGCTTTGAGCCTTGAGAAAACTGGTTTCCTAAGTCACCTTTATGTCAACAATAGCCTAGTAAGCAGCTTAATGAAGACCGTTTTGTCTTAGGTACTGAGTTCCTCTGAAGAATTATCTATGTACAGTCAGTTTTAAGAAAGAGGACTGGAAGCTGTGTCTTAGGATAAATTGTTATTGCGTAAATACTGTTCCCCAGCCCTTTTCCATGGTAATGTCAATAAGATGAGCCATACAAATTTTTGGAAGTTCCTTTCATCTTTGGAACATTTTTGACTCCCTAGTCAAAATGTTACCTTGATTTGCAAAGTGTATATTAAATAAATTTCAATCAATTTCTATTATTGGCTTAATATGATTTTTGTTTTAACAGTGGAAACTTAGAAATCTCAATGAAGGGTTAAACATTATAACAGAAGATAAAATTACCAAAATGGAAGATAAATCTGGGGAAATCATCCAGAAATATAGAAATGGAAAAAATGAACATAGCTGTTAAAAGCGAGAAGACCCAACACATGCCTAACAGGAGCTCCAGAGACAGCAAGCTGAGAAATAAAATTTGAAGAGATAATGGATGACTAACCATTTTCAAAAATTACTGGAGGACATGTGCATTGAGGATAATCAGCCAATATTCAAAACAATCAAAAGTGAAGCACTCTAGATGAGGCTGCAGGGGTGGACCAGAAGAACTCTGTAAATCGCTGCCCGCTGGCAGCCTCTAGGAGCCTCTGAGAAGTGCAGTTTGAGTGGTTCTGCACTGATGCATCTGCATTTTTTAGTTCATTCTAAAAATTCAATGACTGTGATCTCTGTGCATATAACATATGCTGTCCTCTGACTCAGTATCCTTATCCTGACGTGAGGTTGAGAAATTAATGAGTACAGAGCCCAAATTAACAAATGGCAAGTCCACCTAGCCCCCAGTTTGCTCCCTCTAACAGAAGCAGCACCTTCCTGCTGGGAACAAACCCCTCCCTGAGCTTTCTCTGCACACTCAAGGCTATCCCACTAATGTTTTCAGGTTCTTGTCTTCAGCGCCAGGGGCAAGGTGACATTCCTTAAGATTTATTATTATTGTTCTCCATACCCTGAGGAATGTCAGTTCTCTAAAAGCCTGTGCACCGCGTTGATTTCCTAAGTTAACTGTGGCTTAGCACAGATTTATTGACGAGGTTTGTGGTTTGCCCTGAGTGTGTGTGCACAACTGCATGTGTTTGAAACAGGAAGGTGGGGGGAGAGAGAAAACAAATATTTATTTAGCTTTAATATCTGCTATCCCTGAGCTAATTGCAATCACATATACCAATTCTCGTTGGACTTGGACGAGGGGAGTATTATCGTGCTCATTTATCACATGTGAGAACGAGGCTCAGGGAAGTTAGGTAACAGGGCCAGGGTCCTCAGCTGTGGATCTAACTCTATAGGAAAGAAAAGAGGGCAATAAGATAAAGAGCAGTAAGCAAGAACTAATCCAGCACCCATAAATAAAACAGAAGCCCAGCGTTACAGGGTCTGAGCTCAGCTTGTGGAGCAGAGTGGAAGCCCATATAACTTGTGTGCTTTCCTTCTTAGAGTCTAGCAGGTAGCTGTGCTTTTATGTGACCCATACTTCACAGGCAACATTGACGCCGGGCAACACCAAAACTCCCACAAAAAACCAGTTGGGGTGTTTCCAGCTTCATCTGCTGTGTCACAAATGTCATTTTTCTGGCTTGTGTTCCAGTGCTCTAGCCTAGTGGCCCCATGATCCTCTCCTGGCTAGGTTCTGTGTTGTATCATCTTTCTCCCAGTCTTCACAGTGACAATGGGCTCCCTACACCATCCTGACACTCATAAATCTGACGAACTTTGTTCCCTCTGAGGATAACAACTTTTTTTGTCCCAAAGAGAATTGGGCTCCCCTCACCTCCCACAGGGGCCAGCTCACTCCTAGGCCTGGAATAAAGGCTGGGCTTCTGAGGCATCATCGCAGGTTGATCACATCAACAGCACTTTCTGTTGGGGAACTGGTTTACTGGAATGTTAATTAGACTCACACAGTTCTAAGCCACAAATTCAACCTCCTTCCATGAACATCAGCCCCTCATCCAAGCAGGAGTATAGACTTCAGCCCTTGTGACTCCCAGGGGAAGCATAGAGTGGAGAGCGCAGCTGTGGGCTTACACAGACCAAGGTTTGCGTCCTGGCTCTGGGGGCACTAGCTGTGTTGCTTTGGGAAATTTGCTTCTTTGTTTCCTCATTTTAAAATGAGGAGCATAATCCCAAGCATGGGATCTCTGAGGATTAACTGCAAAAAGTCCGTTTAAAGCACCTCCACAGCAGTAAATGCATAAGCATTTCAGGTCTTCCATCTTGACCTGTGGCATAGCGGTTAAGGCATAGTGGTTAAGTGCTACGGTCGGCAGTTTGAATCCACCAGGCGCTCCTTGGAAACCCTGTGGGGCACTCCTACTCTGTCCTATAGGGTTGCTATGAGTCAGAATTGGCTTGACAGAAATGGGTTTGGTTTTTGTTTGGTTTATCTTGACCTGTTGCACAGCCCCCAGGGTCCACACAATGGAGGTACAGATGAGGCTCCAGACAACACTCGCTGTCCACAGACTGGCCATGAGTAGCATGGAAAATAGCTGCTTCCAAAGGACAAAGGACATTGAGAGGATTTGGTAGGACATGGTAGAAAGAACCTGGGTTCTTGAGTCAAAACCTCAGTCCCCCATTTCCTGGTGAATCATTTCACCTCTCAGAATGGCTTTTGTAAACTATTACTATGCGGAGTCGCTGGGTGGTGCAGAGAGTTAATGCACTTGCCTACTAACCTAAAGGCTGGTGGTTCAGTGCATCCGGAGTGCCTCGGAAGAAAGGCTGGTGATGATCTCCGAAAATCAGCCTATGGAGCGCAGTTCTACTCTGAGACACATTGGGTCACCAAGAGTCAGGAGTGACTCAAGGCAGCTGGTGGTGGTGATGTAATGTATTTACTTTTGGACATGAAGAGTTGCTATTATAGCCACAGTTTAAAATGTCTCAGGAAGCCTTCCTGGGCTAACCCAGTTCAATTTTTAGCTTCACCTCGGGGGGCACTGATAGGTGGGCGATCATACTGCAACAAGCTCTAAACCTGAAGTGTGCTCAAGGACCAACGTCTCCTGCTAGGAGCGTGGTCCCCACACCCTGGATGCTGCATAGCGCCCAGCACATTTTTTTTTTTTTGTCATTGGGGTCACAGAGATCCTTTTTTTGGGGAACTAATAATCCTTGACCAGACAGTGCCCCGGAAGAGTTTGAGAACGTTCTGGACAATGCGTTCTGCGGTAGTGCCTCCAGCAGACTCGGCCTGCTTTCCCAGTCCCCACTCCCAGAGGTGCAACCAGCAGAACGAGTGCCGCCAGTGTCTTAGCCTTCCTGCACTGCCCCCTGGAGGCGGCAGCCCGCAATTTCACGGCTCTTCCGGTCCCCTGCCCCGCTGCTGGGGTTCCCCCCATCTTAGGGCCCCAGGCCCCTCCTAAATCGGTACTGGAGGAACACGACCACAAACGTGAGAGAGTCCAGTGTATGCACTGTCGTGTTTGCTTTCTACCTTTGCCAAGTCAGGCCGTGCCTTCACTGACTCTGGATTTCTGTACTGCCAGGCTAGCCAATTCGTCTCCGTTTATGTCCCATCCAAACCAGAGGGCTCTTCGGGGAAATCTGATCCTCTCAGGCTTTTGTTTAAAAGCCTTTGATGATTTCCCCTGTCCTCCAGGGAAGCTTAGGATCCTTGGCGTGGCAAACAGCATGCTTCTTCTGGGATCCAGCCGTGTCCACCCTGGGGCACCTTCCTCAGTGGTGCTTACTGCCCCGAGAGGCCAAGCCCACTGGGCACATTTACCACCTTGAATCCCTCCTCCCCTGCCCCAATCCCGCCCAGACTCCCCTGGGTCACCCCTTCAAAGCCCACCTCGAAGTATGCCACTTACTCATCTGGGACCTTCTCTGGCAACTCCTCCCACAGACCAAGTCAGAAGCATGTCTAAGCCCCCTGCTCTTAACCCTGGACTCCCCACCAGACTCTGCTCCCAGACCCAGGGTCTGCATTTTTTGTTTGCATGTGTTAAATCTCCATAGCTCTAGGACAGAACACAGTGCCTGACACATAGGACTTGCTCAGTAAATGCCGAATGAAAAACCGTGTCAGCTTGGGAACTGAAAAATTGTGAATGCTGCAAGGGCAAAGAGCCATCTCAGTTACTTACATTTGTGTGCTAATAATAATGCAGTCATCGAGCATTTATTATGTGCAAGACCTTATTAAGTGCTTTAAATTCACTTCCTCACTTAACAGGCATCTACATTCTTCACTGAGCTTCCACCTGTACTATCTTACTTAATCTTTGCAACAGCCCTGGAGGTGGAGAAGAGCAGCTCTGAGATCTGTATTACAGGTGAGAACTGAAGTTGAGAGATTGATGGCCAACGACCCAAGCATAATTCGAGAGCCAGGGCATGCACCCAGGTTTTGTGTCCCCTATCTCAGCTCTCTTGCCAGGACACAAGTCTACTGTCCCTTATTAATGCCCGGCCACCTCTTTCTGACAGAAGCAGTCCCAGGAGACTGAGCCCAACACTAAATGTGCTCTGCCTGCAGACCCCCGCTAGTGGAAGCAATCACGCTCCTCCTCTCTTGCCCCTAGTTCCTAATCAATTATGGAGGAATTGACCATGAAGAGGAGAGAGAGAGACTGCAGCTCACTGGAAAGGTACCGGAGCCTTTGTTTCCACAGCCACGATGCCCAGGGAGGGGCTAGAGCACTGGGACATATATGTGTTGGCTTTGGGTGGATGACACACAGACAAAGGAAAAATGACAAACCAACCAAGTGAATTAGGGAAGGTGAAATAAACGGTGCTCAGCAGCAGATGTGGCTGGTGCCAGATAATTTTCTCCTGTCACCTTCCCCCAGGTAATAGATAACCTGCTGCTGCCTGGAGTCCCCTTCCTGTTTGGAAGCCATGCCCCCGTTCCTTTACCTGTCTCCGTGATAGAAATCTTAAGAGTCAAAAGTTTTTGCAAGACGTATAGTGGCGATTTAACTCAGTCCCAGCTCAGGTTGCTATCTGTCAGGCTGTCACCGTGACAGGCAGATTTGTAAATGCTCTGGCTTCAGTGTCAGGGTGAAGGTGACATTTTTTCAGCTGGGGATTTTCCTCCCATTCCTCACTGAAACAGAAGGACTCAGGACAGGAAAGTAATTCCTTGAACCAGCAGTGTCCCATTCCCTGTCACCCTGCTGGGGCTGTTAACCCTGAGCTCTGAAACCATTCCTCCATTCCTCTGGCCACCTCGGCCTGACCCTTAACTCTCAAGACATGCTGGGCTAGCTGTGAGGCCCCGTGCCCAGTCCCCATTCCCTGCGCCCACCCCCCATCCCATTCCCAGGCCGGCCTGACTTTGCCTTATAATGATTTGTCTTGGCTCTGCCATTACCATTATAAATACTTACACAGATTAATTAGCCACAGTATAAAAACTCAGAATCCCAACTAAATTCACTTAATGACCTGCCATGCTATTTCTTGGCTGAAGCATCTAAAATGAACCCAGAATGCTCAGTGACATTTGTTCTTTGATTCCTTCCTGGAACTACTAAACCTTAATCAACTTTCGCCATTAACCTCTTCTTTCCTGTGACTAGGTTCTCAAGTGTCTTTCGCCCTGATGGAGTTAGATTAAGATCTGGGTGATTTGGTTTTTTGGTTTCCTGCCTGTTGTTCTTACAGGGCATGGAGTCAATTCCAACTCATAGTGACCCTACGTGCAACAGAACGAAACACTGCCCGGTCCTGCACTATCCTCACATTTGTTGCCACATTTGAGCCCATTGTTGAAGCCACTGTGTCAATCTAACACCTTGGGGGGTCTTCCTCTTTTTCTCTGATCCTCTACTTTTCCAAGCATGATGTAAAAGACTTGTCCCTCCTGATAACATGTCCAAAGCATGGAAGATGAAGTCTCACTATCCTCCCTTCTAAGGAGCATTCTGGGTGTACTTCCAAGACAGATTTGTTCTTTCTTCTGGTAATCCATAGTGTATTCCATATTTTTCACCAACACCATTATTCAAAGGCATCAATTCTTCTTCAGCCTTCCTTATTCATTGTCCAGCTTTTGCATGTTTATGAGGTGATTGAAAATACCGTGACTTGGGTCAGGCGTACCTCGATCCTCAAAGTGACATCTTTGCTTCCTGCCTAGTTCTCTGCATTTTTCTGACTTCCTTTATGACACTCAGGAAGATACCTTCAGCCCTAATACCACATCAAAGCTCAGCTTAGGAAGAGTCTCACGTGTCCCCATTTCTTAACCCAGATGCCATAGCAGGCTCTCTCTGTTTTCTTTTCTTTCTTTCTTTTTTTTTTTTTTTTTTTGCTGTTTGGTTTGTTTTAAGAGAAGCTAGTACTGTATATATTCCACTTGAATTCGGAGACAATCTCAAGAATAGATTTGATGCATTGAACACCAATGACTGAAGACCATACAAATTGTGGGATAACATGAGGGACATTATTCATGAAGAAAGCAAAAGGTCATTAAAAAGACAGGAAAAAAAAGAAGAGACCAAAATGGATGGATGTCAGAAGAGACTTGGAAACTTGTTCTTGAACCTAAGTAGCTAAAGCAAAAGGAAGAAATAATAAAGTAAAAGAGCTGAACAGAAGATTTCAAAGGATGACTTGAGAAGACAAACTAAAGTAATATAATGAAATGTGCAAAGACCTGGATTTAGAAAACAAAAGGAAAGAACACACTCAGCATTTCTCGAGCTAGAAGAACTGATGAAAAAATTCAAGCCTCAAGTTGCAGTATTTAGGGATTCTTGGGCAAAATATTGAATGACACAGGAAGCATCAAAAGCAGTTGAACATTATACACAGTCACTGTGCCAAAAAGAATTGGTCAACATTCAACCATTTCAGGAACTGACGATACTAAAGGAAGAAGTCCAAGCTGAACTGAAGGCATTGGTGGAAAACAAGGTTCCAGGAATAGTTGGCATACCAATTGAGATGTTCGAACAAACAGAAGCAGCACTGGAAGTGCTCACTTGTCTGTGCTAAGAAATTTGGAAGACAGCTACCTGGCCAACAGACTGGAAGAGATCCATATTTATATCCATTCCAAAGAAAGGTGATCCAACAAAATGTGAAAATTATCTAACAATATCATTATTATCACACTTAAGTAAAATTTTGTTGAAGATATTTCAAAAACAGTTGCAGCTGTACATCAGCAGGGAACTGCCAAAAATTCAAGCTGGATTCAGAAGAGAACATGGAATGAGGAATATCATTGCTGATGTCAGATAGATCATAGATGAAAACAGAGAATACCAGAAAGATATTTATCTGTGTTTTATTGACTATGCAAAGGCACTCGAGTGTGTGGATCGTAACAAATTATGGATAACATTGCGAAGAGTGGAAATTCCAGAACATTTAATTGTGCTCATGTGGAGCCTGTACATAGACCAAGAGACAATCTTTTGAACAGAACAAGGGGATACTGCATGGTTTAAGATCAGGAAAGGTGTGCATCAGGTTGTATCCTTTCACCATACTTATTCAATCTGTATGCTGAGCAAATAATCCAAGAAACTGAACTATATGAAGAAGAATGCAGATCAGGATTGGAAGAAGACTCATTAGCAACCTGCTATATGCAGACGATACAACCTTCCTTGCCGATAGTGAGGAAAACTTGAAGGACTTACTGATGAAGATCAAAGACTACAGCCTTCAATGTGGATTACACCTCGACACAAAGAAAACAAAAATCCTCGTAAACGGACCCATAGGCAACATTATGAAAAACGGAGAAAATATTGAAGTTGTCAAGGATTGCATTTTACTTGGCTCCACAATCAACATCCCTGGAAGCATCAGTCTAGAAATCAAATGACATATTGCACTGGGCAAAAACAAACCAAACCCAACCCACTGCTGTCTAGTTGATTCAGACTCATAGTGGCCTTATAGGACAGAGTAGAACTGCCCGACAGAGTTCCCAAGAAGTGCCTGGCAGATTGGAACTGCTGACCTCTTGGTTAGTAGCCGTAGCACTTAACCACTATGCGATCAGGGTTTCCTGCACTGGACAAACTAGCTACAAAAAAACCTCTTGAAACTGTTGAAAAGCAAAGATGTCATCTTGAGAACTAAGGTGCGCCAGACCCAAGCCATGGTATTTTCAGTCTCTCATATGCATGTGAAAGTTGGACAATGAATAAAGAAGACCGAAGAAGAGTTGATGCCTTTGAATTATGGTGTTGGAGAATATTGGATATACCATGGAAAGCCAGAAGAATGTACAAATCTGTCTTGGAAGAAATATAGCTGGTGTGCTCCTTGAAAGTGAGAATGGCGAGTCTTCGTCTCGTGTACTTTGGACGTGTTATCTGGAACGACCAGTCCCTGGAGAAAGTCATCATGCTTGGTAAGGTAAAAGGTCAACAAAAAAGAGGAAGATCCTCAAGAAGATGGATTGACACAGTGGCTGGAACAATGGGCTCAAGCATAACAACAATTGTGAGGATGGTGCAGGACCGGGCAGTGTCTTGTTCTGTTGTACGTAGGGTGGCTGTGACTCAGAGCCTAACAACAATAACGTCTGTATCTCCTGTCTGTCAGTTTGTCTTACTGAGGAGGCTTGCCTATTTCTGTGATTCTGGAAGCTATGCTACCCGTATTTCAAATACTAGCGGTGTCACCCTTAGTGGACAGGTTTCAGCAGAACTTCCAGAATAAGACAAACTAGGAAGAAATGCTTGGTTATCGGCTTTTGAAAATTAGCCAATGAAAACTTTATGGAAGTTGAAAACAACAAAGCATTGTTTCCCTTACTTGCTTTGTATACATAATTAGGAGGGATCAATCTCTGGAGGAGGGCATCATGTTTGGTGAAGGGCCAACAAGGGAAACCCTGGGTGAGATGAATTGGCACAACAGCCAAAACAATAGAGTCAAACATTCTGGAAATTGTGAGGGTGATGCAGGACCAGGCAACATTTTGTTCTGTTTTGCATGGGGTCGCCATGAGTTGGAGTTGACTCAATGACAGCTGTCTTTCTATCTAGTGCTGTGTAATCAACTAGAGGTTTACACGGCAGAGGGGTGCCTGTCACAGCCCAGCTTCAGGGTAGGTCAGGGTAAACTCTGGGGAAAACTCTGGAGGTCCAGCATAGAAGGACAAAGAAAACTTCGAGATTATAAAGAACTGTCCATAGTGGACAGGTTTCAGCAGAGCTGTCAAACTAGGACAGACTAGGAAGAAAGGCTTGGCAACCTACTTCTGAAAATAAGCCAGTAAAAACCCTACAGATCACAACAGAACATTGTCCCATATAGTGCTGTAAGATGAGCCCCCTAGGTTGAAAGACATTCAAAATACACAGTGGCTACAACAATGGACTTGAGCAGACCAACGATTGTGAAGATGGCACAGGACCAGGCAGTGTTTTATTCTGTTTTACACAGGATTGCCATGCTGACTTGACAACAACTAACAAAGAACTGCAGAAGTATAGGCCTGAGATTCTCTTCCCTTTTTTTTTTTTTTTTTCTCTTTTTCCTCTTCTCTTTCCATCAACAATTTTTACTCCGTGTTTAACTAGGGGCCTACATGTGACCCTCCCTTAGCCACAGTTCATGTCTCCACCTACAGTCTCTCTTAGGATAAGGCTCCATCTCTCCCTTTTTTTTTTTTTGAACACATGTCCTGACAGTATCTCCAGTCCCATCATTTATTAGCTATTTGGAATTGGTCCAATTACTAAATAATCTTGATCTTTAATTTCTTCATTTAATAAGAGTTCATAATATCTACCTTGTACAATGGTTTTTATGAGTGACTAATTTTACTTGGATCCACGATCAACAGCCATGGAAGCAGCAGTTAAGAAATCAAATGATGCATTGCATTGGGCAAATCTGCTGCAAAGGACCTCTTTAAAGTGTTGAAAAGCAAAGATGTCACCTTGAAGACTAAGGTATGCCTGACCCAAGCCATGGTATTTTCAATCACATCTTATGTATGTGAAAGCTGGACAATGAGTTAGGAAGACCAAAGAAGAATTGGGGACTTCGAATTGTGGTGTTGGTGAAGAATATTGAATATACCATGGACCACCAAAAGAATGAACAAATCTATCTTGGAAGAAGTACAACCAGAATGTTCCTTAGAAGCAAGAATGGTGAGATTGCATCTCACATACTTTGGACATGTTGTCAGGAGGGATCAGTCCCTGGAGAAGGACATCATACTTGGTAAAGTAAAGGGTTAGCAGAAAAGAGGAAGACCCTCAATGAGGTGGACTGACACAGTGGGTACAACAATGGGCTTAAGCATAACAATGATTGTAAAGATGGCACAGGACCCGGTGGTATTTCATTTTGTTGTGCATGGGGTCACTATAAGTCGGAATCAACTAGACGGCATCTAACAACAACAACAAATTTAGTATGATAGCATAAGAAAAACTCCTAGTACATGCTAAAACCTCAATCTATACTAGTTCCCCCACTTCAACCTTGGACAGCTTTGTAACTGCACACAAGCTCCCCCTAGTGGAGTTGGCACGAAACTGGCATGGCCATTGCATGAGAAAAGTACGAAAAGAGGAGAGACAGGAGGGAGGGTGGAGGAAGGCTTTTACAAACAATGAGGCCGACAGAGGCCTAGTGTAGACCAGGGCCAACACTGAGCTTTCAAGAGAGGTCTTGGCGACTGTGTTATGGAGGTTGGAGGGGACAGATGAATGGCCTGCAGACGCCTCCGTGACACTGAACCCCCAGAGTCTGCCAAGACGGGCCCAAAGTGCAGCATGAGATAAACACCTTGTGGATCCGGCAGCAGGAGAAGCAGCCACTAAAGATGCTGGATGGCGGTCCACCACAGGCCCAGAGAGGAGGGAGTGGGAAGACAGGCCGGAGGGCACAGGCAGAGCAAACTGCAGCCTCTTTTTGCCCCTGGGCCAGTTGGTGGAGGGGGACATATGGAACTCAGCTGAGTTCCATAAAAGGTAAATGATAAAAAAAAAAAAACTGGTCTCAGCATTCAAGGGAGGAGGAAAGAGTCACGGCTGGGTTAGGACTTGTGGGTCCGTCAACAGGCAAGTGACATGGTGCCCCTTAAGTGAACACTCTTCAAATAGTTAAACACTTATTTAGTGGGGATCTGGGGAGGAAAGAGGAGCCCTGGTGGTGCAGTGGTTAAATCACTCAGCTGCTAACTAAAAGGTCAGTGGTTGGAACCTACTAACTGCTCAGTGAGAGAGCGACATGGCAGTCGGGTTCCCTAAAGATTTACAGCCTTGGAAACCCTATGGGGCAGCTCTACTCTGTCCTGTAGGGTGTCTATGAGTTGGAATGGACTCCATGGTAGTGGGCTTTTGTGTTTTGTTTTTGTGGGCGGGATGACTCTGGAGAGCAGGCGTCTCTCCTCGGCATATTTTAGCTATTCGGCTCTACCTGAACCTGCATACCCTTCTAGAAAACAAAAAGCATTGGGCTTACTGATTGTCTCCTGTTACTCTCCCTCCCCGCTCCAAGGGGTTGATCTGTGTGTTTTTTCCACTATATACAGTCTTCCCCCTGACTGAGTTCAATCAAAGGCAGTTTCCATTTTCTCATTGCCCTTCATATTAAAAAGTAAAGCGTTGTCTCACTGTCTCCAGATTCTCTCCATATTCTCATTTTGTCTCTGAGGTGGGTATTTTCCTTTCTCCCTTCCCTTCTCTCCTCTTCTCCTCTTAGCCCTGGTCCTCCCCTGCCCCAGACTGACCATTAGAGGAGGGGTGGAACATGCCCAGTCTGTTTTGGCTCTGGTCAAAGCAGGAGGTGGCCAGTTGACACCCAGACAATTGTATGACATGTATTGGGATGTGGGGGAGGGGTATCTCGGTTGTTTGGAGCAAGAGGCCCAGCTACCAGGATGTGGAAGACCCCTGCAGGCAGCCCATTTCCCAACAAGCCCTGGCCATCTGTCATTGGGCAGGAGGCAGCCTCCAACCCCGTGCCTCCATTCACCTCCTCGGGCAGTCCTGGTAGTGACCCTGCAGAGGTTCTGAGCCCTGGAGTCCAGAACCCAGTGTCAACACCCAGAGGACTTCAGGTGAGCAGGCTCAGGAGGCCTGAGCCTCCAGCAGGTGAGCCCATGAGCCTCCAGCAGGTGAGCCTGCCTGCTATCTGAAGGAAGAGGGGAAACAAAGAGCTGAGGTCCTCCTTCTGAGGGGGCTGCTAGTCCTTCCTGCACACTCCGCCCAACTTCATACCCTCCCAGGGGCCACAGGCAAGGCCAGTCCTCCGCCTGGATTTTACCTTTTCTCTAAAAACAACATGGGTGGGAATACTGAATGCCCCAAGACAAATATCTAAGTCTGGCCTAGGGACTGAGCTGGCCTTTAACTTAAGGGCCCTGAAAGGGAAAGAAAAGCCTTAGTGTCCTGCACTGGGATTGGCAGGAGCCTCAGTTCACTCTCCATCTGTCTGGACACCCTGTTCCTTCTCCCATTCCCCAGCCCTTCCTGAGCCAGCCCCTTACGTGTTGCTGTGTTTTTGTGGATTCCGAGAGAGCTAAGAAGACAGAAGACAGAAGGAAGGCCGACGGCTCTCTCCTGCCACCTTGTGGCTAGCCTCTGGCTCTTCCTGCTTCACCACCTGGAGCCACTAGCACAGAGGGAGGGTCCTTCCGGCAAGTGAAAAGCACATCTCGGGGCTCAGAAGGCTTTCCTTCCTCCTCCTCCAGGGACTATGGCTTTTTTTCCTAATAAACTTCCAAGCCCTTCGCTGTCATGTGTCTCTACTCGGAAGGGTATGTACCTACAAAACTCTTCTGCTCTTGGACAAAAAAAAGAAAACCAAATAAAAATGTGTTTCGCAGTGCCTATGAGCAGTCTGGAAATCTTAAGGAAACATCTCTGAGAGGTTCTGGGGTGCACAAGCTTTGAGATTGGGGGAGACCATCTCAGATGTTATTGAGCATTACTCCATTGGTCTGTGAGACCCAGGGCCATAGTTTCTGAATTCAGAATGGTGTCTCACGGTCAGACAGCAGGACTGACCACTGGGTGACCATACCGTGGGGAGTAGCTGGTATCTTTTGCACATACGTCACCCCCGCCCCCAGAGGAAGCAACATCAAGATGGGAATAGCAGTCAAGTTCTACTGACAGGATTGCCGCCCACCATCACCAGGCAACAGAGACAAACCAGCTAGTTGCCGCCCTGTTGTGACAGTCCATGGGAGAACGAGGGAGGCAGGCCAAGAAGTCCCAAACCATGCCAAGTGAGCCACGGAGGGCGGACAAAGGGAGGAGCCAGGGGAACTACCTGGCTTGCGTTCAGGGGTCCCGAGCTCACCTCGCAGACCTCCCCAAAAGGGCAATGATGTCTCAAGCAGTTTGGTATGATTTGAAAGCATGTTTCATAGGTTTTAAAAGTAATCATTAACATGCCAGCGTCTGATTTAGTGATTTGAACTACACCCCTTCTTCCGACCCTACTTGCACTCCAGTGCTTTACAGCCGTTTTACAGAAATCCAGTTAGAGGTGCAGAGCCCTTCCCCTCCCTCCTGGAGGGGTCTGTTGAGCGTCCTCTGCTTCCCGGCCGGCTCCAGGCCTGCGGAAAGAGCGCAGTAGTGCCCTCCCGTGGCCGCCGGCGGAGCTTCAGGCGCCACCTCACCCGCACCTTGGAGGCTTCCTCGTCCATATGTGGGCACCGGTTGGCAGCGCACATCCGCACCTCTGGGCTTTATTAGCCTGCTATAATGTCAGTGCCATAATAGCCCCGGGGAGGCCATTACACAGCGATTTCCATCCAGAGGAGGACTATTCCATCAACTTCTCCAGAGGTCTTCTTGGTAAATGAGCTTTCTTTTAAAAATGCGTTCACTTGATTGCGTTGCTAAAGTGCATTCCACACCACGGGGACGCGTGGGGGCTGGAGGAACTGCCGGGCTGGCACCACGTGGGGTGAACAGCAGGGGCTAGGAGGGACAGGGCGACCGCTCTCCTCCTGTGGCCTTGTGTCTCTGTGAAAACAGGCACAGTGGGCGATGTTTGGCTCTTTCAGGAGACAGCATCAGCCGTTCACCCTCGTGCCCACCGTCCATGGAGCCACCCACCACCGGCCCAGCCCAGCCCCGGTGTCCAGCCAGGCCTTTACAGGAGCTTGGGCACCGTGAGCTCACGTGAATTGTGATCCGAGCCAGTCGCCAGTTCTGGAGTCACACTGAAAGCACGGACCCAGTCGGGAGGCTGGCGAAGGCGTGGTGGAGGTGTGGGGGCATCCGGCCCTGTCCACTCTGCAAGTGTCCAGGTAGCGGCAGGACACACCCTTGGCCCTCCGTGTAGCCCTCCTTGGAGCTGGGGAGCAGGATCAAGCAGGTCTCCGCCCTCGCCCACAGACCCAAGTTAAAAGGCACTTGCTTTGTGAGCTACGACACGCCCTTTAAACCATCAAGGGTGGCGGAGGGACTCCAGAGAGACGCCTCTCCCCTCCAGCAGCGAATGAGCGATTCATAGGCTTACCTGGCTGACACTGCCGTACACTGGCAATGTTTGGGTTCTGTCACATTTCACGCCCTTAGTGTCTATTCTGCCCTGGAACAATGAGTTAGTTAAGTCCTTTGTTATTTTGCAGCAGCAGGCGGGGAGGGCATTTCACAGAGTTGGGGGGAGGGTGCTGAGATGGAGCCCCTGGGTCCCTGGAGTCACCAGCGCCACTTGGCTCAGCTCCCAATTATGTCCCATGAGGTTAGCCAGTTCGTTGCCTCTCCAAATCCTGGTCCCACTGTCTGTACCTCGGGGAGAGCAGGCTCCACAGCCCCTTCAGCCCCCTGAGAGCTGCCCAGTGGCTCAGGCCCTTTGAGTCGGTGTACCAGGGCAGGTGAGCCTGGGCTGTAATTATTCTAATTAGCATCTCCAGGAGATGGAGCGCCTCCCCCTTCACTCTGCAGCTAAGTGGTTCTCAGAAGAGGCCAGAGATGATTTTCTGCCTTTGAAAACATCAAAGGAGATTGTCCCATTCTCATCTGTGCATCTCCCCTGCCTCAGGTGTCTGAGTAAGCCGAGCCATTAGTGGTGCAGAGAGGGGTCTGGGAATGCAACCTTTTTGGCAGGACAGTGGGTGAGTCCCCTGGCCTGGCAGGCTCACCTTACCTCCTCCTGGAGCTCTCTTCCTCCCATGCTCCCATTTGGCCCTGATTATCTAATACCCTGTATGCACCCCTGCCCTCTCATTTGACCTGATAAAGCCCTGGTAAACAGGGGCCTCCTTTATACTTCTTTGTAGACACCCATGTCAAACACAGTACTACTCACACAGGAAACATCACAGGACCTTAGAGTTGGAAAAGTTCCAAGCATTTATTTATGGAGTGCCTTCATTGTAACAATGTCCCAGACACTGTGGATGGAAAAGTGGACAAAACAACATCCCTGATCTTACGGAACTTTTATTCTAGTGGGGGAGATTGACATGAAACAAATAAATACATAGTATGTCAGTGTTGAGGCTGCTAAGAAGAACAGTGGACCAGGGTAAGGAGACCAAGGCCATGGCAGTGTTTCTAATACACAGGGCGATAGGGAAGGCACCTCTGACAAGGCGACATTTGACGAGAGACCTGAGAGGACTGAGGAAACAGCTGCTTAATATGTGGGTGTGGAGCACTGCAAGCAGAAAAACAGCAAGTGCAAAGGTCCTGAGGCAGGAGTGTGCTTGATGTATGAGAGGAAGCACAAGGAGATCAGGATGGTGGCAGTAGAATGAACAGGGGAGGATGAAAAAAGATATAACCAGCAAAAATTCACATTTAACTACTCCAGTAAGTCCAACTCTCCATTCAATACCCATTAGATGGAGCCATGTGCCATGAAGGCTGGGTTGGGATGGTCAGTCCTCGCTGCTTACCAGGCTGGGTAGTCTTGCCAAGTTACTCACCTGCTGGGCTTCTGCCTCCTCACCTGCAAAGTAGCCATCATAAATACCTCCTCACAGGGATGTTGCAAAGATTAAATGAGACGCCTAAGGGAGGTTCCAAAGGAAAGCTAACCCCTTAATGCCATTTAGGAAGCTCCCTGTTGGGCTGAGCTTCCCACCTAAGTGGGTCCTAGTTCTGGGCTCAGAGCAGCACAAAGAACATCTTCCCATCTGTCTAAGTCAACGTTTCACAACGTTTCATTTGTCCCTCACCCCTGAAAGGATAAAATTTCCTTTGGAATTTTTGGGGGATGTCATTTTTTTTTTTTTAATTAATGTAATGAATGCTAAATTATTGCTTGTTGGTAGTGTTTTTATTATTTGAAAAAAAATGGGGTGCCAACTACAAGCAGGCTGTATCGGTCCCATGTTCCATGAAGTACATCGAAAACGAGGTATATATTGGTCCCATGGCCCAGGAAGTGCATCACAAACTGTTTTCAAGGGAGGCGAGAACTTTATAAAAAACGTCAGCAGGGAGGTGACTAAGGCAGGCGGGCCATATCAGTTTCATGTTCCGTGAAGCACAGCACATACACGGTACATATCAGTCCCATGGCCCAGGAAGTGCATCACAAACTCTTTTCACCCCCAAAATAACTCATATTTCTGAACACCGGGAACAGTACCTTCCCCAAAACACAAAGGAAATAGTAAGCATACTTGCAAGCCTTATCTTGCTGTACAGAAGCCAAAAGACTTAAGTTTCACCTAGTCGCTCCTCTGGGAAGCATCCCCTCGTACGAATGGCTCTCAACACTCAAATATGGCACAGCCCAACTTCCTTGTTTTTTAGACAGTTGCTACAACCCCAGAAAGTACTGATGTGGATCAAATGCCTGCCAGTAAACCTCCGGGAGTGGAAAATGTAGTTGGACCATACATGTGCCGTCGCCTGGTAAAGGGCTAGTGGCAGCTCCACCATCAGCACCCTGCTCCCCCTCCTCTCTGCTCCGGTTCACCACCACCGTGGTCAGAGCAGGACAAGTATCTCATTGCTCTCTGCACAGGGGGGACTCCTATTCTCAGGGAGATGGCCGCATGCGCTGTTCTCACAAGATGTGGCCTGGGCTGGGATCCACACTGCTGCCTCCAGCTCCTCCATGGTCTCTAAGTCTGTGGGGCTGCTTGCATAGGGAGGTTCCATGGTGGGAAGCAGGCAAAGTGACCATACACAAGAAGGCCACAGAGCCTCCAGCCTGGTCTATGCAAGCTCCAATGTGTCCATCTGTGGCCACATGCTAACAAAGCCAGGTGTGGACACCCAGCATAAAGTATGCCTGTGCATCACTCAGATGACAAGGGCTGGCCATGACAGTGTCCTCCTGAGTGGAACAGGGCCCTTCTCACCCTCCTTCCTGTTCCTCTCAGCATCCTGCAAGCTGCACCTGGGGATTGTGAGGGCATGGGAAGAAGAATGCTACCAGTTCCTCAGAGGCTGTTGAGGAAATAGATTTCCAGGGGAGGAGGACAGCAGGCTGGCGGCACTGAGAACAAGCTGTTTTTCTCTGGAAATATAGGGACAGCCACCCTTTCCACAGTCTTAAGGTGGTGTATGGGGTGGGGATACCGACCTATGATCCCAGGAGCATGCCCTGCCACAAAGCCAGAGGGATCCCTCCTGGATCACTCTGGGGAGATCATTGGAGCCGGGAGGAGCTGCCAGTGACATGGCTGCCTCATTGTCACCACCATCACCACCACCTCCTCCTTTATGTACCAGGCACTGTGGCCCGTGATCCCAGGGCATTATCTCACTCAGTTTTCACCAGAAGATCATGAGATGACTACTATCCCAGTTTTACTGATGGGAAAAAAAAGAAAGAAATTGAACCGGGTTAAAGTAACTTGTACGCTCTATCACACTGTCAGAAAGCAGTTGAGTTATAATTAGAACCCAGTTCTGTTGAACCCCAAACCAAGAAGGAATTTGTTTCAATCACAAGAACCTTACCATCACGCACCCTCTCCTCTACGCCTCTTCCAAGATCTGCACCCCACCCTCCAAGTTAATACTTTACTTATAATCAATGGGGCACCAGGGTTGGGAGGAACTAGAGGAACAGCCAGCCTGGGAAGCCATAAGTTCCTAAGAAAATGAAAAATCCAGAGGTTCTCCATCTCAGGAACCTGCCTCTAAAACCTTCAGCTCTCTGCTCTGTGGCTATCGCTCTGCACGCTCCAAAAATGTGGACACCATCTGCTGGCCTGGGGATCAGTCTGCCTGCTTTAAGAGTTTGACAGTCCTGTTTCTATAGCAATAATGGTATTATATGTTGACTCACATTCCAGTTAGCCCCAGGGTAGGTTTGCCGTGAACATTTTGATAAGGTGAACCCCTCGCACTTTTGGAGCAGACTTCTGCAGCTACCAAAGAGCACTATTAAACACGCCATACATACGAAGTTGTGCTCCGCTAGCCCTTTTTCACCCATACTTCCTGGGAGGGAGGCTGAAGGACTGGTGAGTGTTATAAAGGCTTGAGGCCCATCTAACTTCCTCCCTTCATGCCTCGTGTGGTGGCTATTCTGGAAGTGAGTCATGTAGTCTACACATTCATCCCTTTCCTACCTTGCCTCAAATTGGTAAAGAACTTGATCCCAGGGAGCGATGCTCTGCTAATGAGGGCATTGTTCACATTATTCTTTTGATTAGGAATCAAACATGCCAACTTTCTGGTTTGGTTTTGCAGTAAGGAAGGGAAGCTGCACGTTGAGAGAGAAGCTTCACTTATATTGAGGAATTAGGTCTGTGCATATGAATGTAGGATGGTATTTACATCATCAGAATTGTCTAGAAAATTCTGTGGGCCTGGTTGGTTCTCCCTGTGTGTGTCTGTGTTTGAGAGTGAGGGAAGCTATCAAGGGAGTACTTGTGGTATGTAGGTATCTTTGTAATTTTATTATTTCACACCACAGGCCTGGCTGAGAGGTACAATGCACAGTGAGCTGTGAGCACAGACACCTTCTGCCCAAAACATCATGGCTGCTACCACCTTGTCACAGTAGGCCCACCCCCACCCTTGTTCCCAGGACCCCCAAGAGATCTAAGGCCAAAAGGGGAGGCAGGTGAAGAGCCCAAACATAGCATGTCCCAATATGAGAGGTAGCTGATTTCAGATATTTTACCAGAACTGAGATAAACTGGGGTAACCTTCATTTGTAAACACTGAGAGCAAGTTGGAGCAGAGCCGCCCTCAGAGTGGAGTGAGAAAACGAAGACCCCGTCTCCCAGTCAGCAGCATCAGAAGGAGTGAGTGGCTGGCCTGGGTCCTCTCCCCCAGCAGTGTGGTATTTAAGGACCTGCCGAAAGCCCAAGCCCGTCAGATGGCACGGTTCTAAGCATGGCAGGCAGAGAGTCATCATGTTGAGTTAATACAAAATGGAGGCAGGAAGCAGACATGGGAGAATGCAGCACAGCTACTCGCAGTCTTCTAAGGCTCCAAGCCACCAATGGAGTTCAGAAAACAAGGGTATGCAGAGGAAGAAACTTCTGAGTTGATCCTTGGAACTTGCACAGTGCCCTTAGCGGCAGGACATGGCTCAAAGTAACTTAAACTTCAGTAGATAGTTTATGAATAAGATTCTTAAATTTGTCCTCACAAGAATCTTTGAGACAGATATTGCCTACATATTTCTAGTGAGAAAACTGAGGTTTCATGGATATATACCATAGCGGAGAAAGGATTTGAGATCGGAAACCTGTGAAGTAATCCAGAATTTTGTCCAAGTATCCGTCCTGGCCTGACTGATACCTCAGCAATGATCCAGCCACTGCCCTTGGGGCCAGGGTAAGAGGTGTCAACTTGTGCTCAGGATTTGTCCCCAGCCTTGGGTTCTGGGTCTTAGATGTGCTCCTTCCAGAAGTATCACATAATACTGTAAGAATGGGTGAGCTCAATTTACTTACTTGTCATTTATGATAGACCTTGATTCTCTAGCTACAGTGCTTGAGTAGGGAAAATACACACACACACACACACACGCACGCACGCACGCGCGCGCACAAAACTTCATGTCATCAGATGCTCCCCTTTCCCTCTAACAGCCCGAATCTGGTGTCTTCTCAGATCCCTTTCAATGACATATGAAATTCCAGTTTCATTAGCAGGTAAGACCCGAGGACTGGGAAGGAAAGTTGATATGATGGCTGAGACAGGAGCATAAATACCAGAGAGGAATGGCGGGTCAGCGCTTCTGCAGAACGTCTCTGTCTGTCTGGGTTCACATTAAGCTGTCACCCAGAAAGCTGCACCCTCTCCGCCCAGGAGGGATTTACAGAAGCTTGATAAAATCTGCCTCTGAGTATTGCTATAAAATCTAGGTCCTTCCAAAGCTACTTCACTCAGAGAATCCTAAACCAGTAGATTCATCTTTCCATGACTTTGTTAAAAAAAAAAAAAAAAGGAGTTAGTCAAAAAACTGTTCATTTCAACTCCCATGGCTGTTATTTCTGCATTTTGGTAACGCCAAGCCAAAAAAGCCAGACCCATTGCCACTGAGTCAATATCAACTCATGGCGACCCCATATGCTACAGAGTAGAATTTCCCTGTAGGGTTTGTTTGGCTTTAGATGGCACAAATGGTTAAGTGCTCAACTGCTGCCTGAAAGACTGGCAGTTCGAACCCACCCAGAGGCACCTCAGAAGACAACTGACTATCTGCCTCCAAAAGGTCACGGCACTGAAATCCCAGTGGAGTGGTTCTACTCTGACACATGAGGTCACCATTAGATTTAATCAACTCGACAGCAACTAACAACAAAAACAATAACTGTCTTTATGGAAGCATATCACCCGGACTTTCCTCTGTGGCAGCGTTGGGTGGTTTCACCAGGTAAGGTCCACTGTTTGCACCATGTAAGGTCCACTGTAACACAGTAGTCCACAAATACTAGTATGCATCAAGATCACCTGGACGGCTGTGAAAACACAGAGTTGGGGGTTTCACCCACCCCAGAGTTTCAGACTAGGTATATCTGGGGTAGGGCCTAAAAATCTCTAGGTAATGTTGTTGCTCCTGGACCAGAGCCTACACTTTGAAACACCACTGCAGTAACATTTTTCCATTTCTTATTTCCTTATTGGGAAAAACTAGTTGCCCCAGAAGGAAATTGGAGAAGCTGGGCGCAAATAGCAGAAAGGATAGATAATCATAGATAAAGACATCTGCTCCTGGGGGAAGCACCATCCGACTCAGGACCGCACTCCTCTGTCCATGCCCTTGGCAGGTATTAATCAATCCTAGTCTTCTTTCTCACTGAACACAACTTTGGCTTCAGAATCTTTCGCAACCTAGTACTCCAGGAAACTACTAAAATTGAGTGGAATTGCCAAGAAAGATGAAAGTCCTTGCTACATTTGATCTAGAGTTGGGGATTATACTGTCACAGGCTCCCTCCCTTTCTTCCAGTGCTCAAGCCTGCTTTCATGCATTAAACTTCTTACTTTGACTTCGAGCATGAGGGGGCCACCTGAACCCAAGAACAAAGGAGGCGAGGAGATGTGTGAAGAGCCTGGAGGAAGCACATCCTGATGTTTGAGGTAGTAGATTTCAGATACGGTTACCAAAACTTGAATAGATTGGGGAAACTTCCTTTGTGAGCATAACATGCTCACAAATCCAGGTCATGACTTGCTGGCAGGAGCAAAATTGGAGAGGGTGGACAAGGAGAATGTGGTTTTCCTTGAGCATGTTCTCATAAATGGAATGTTTTCCTTTTAAAAGCAATTGCATAACATGATAGTTGTAACTTGATAGGGTGATAGATGAAGCTGTGCGCAAGAAGACAGGGAAACATTTACCGGGGGTGGTCAAAGGTGGACCTTCATATGCATTCACTCCCATCCCCCCTTGGACAAGCCTTGGCCTCACAACTGCTGTCTGCCATGACCCAGCTTCAGGAGTCCGAGATGAAAGAAAGGCTCAGCAATGGGCGGCAGGCAGAGCCAACAACAACCCCACCTCCAAATCAGAAATGAGACATGAAATTGAAGGTCACTTGCCAAACAAAGAGATGGGAAGAGACGAAGAGCAAGAAAAAGAGAGAAGGAAAAAGTGATATGAAGAGGCATCTGGGGAGTAAAATGTCTAAAAATCTAAATCCATAGCCCAGCCTTTTATGCACATATATGGCTCCAGAACTGCATAGAGAGAGAGAAAAAGGGCCTCCTGTCAGATTGCTCCTCTTTTTATGCCATGGTAAAACAAGGCCCAGAAGACCTTGCTCCATTGACCCAAACTGCTTTCCTGGCCTCCGTGTTGAGAGGGAGCAGGAACCATGAGATGGGGGTGGAGACAGAATTCTGCACAGGTTAATGCTGCCCCAGATCTGGGTGATAGCGCTAAGGGGTGCGCTGAGCCATCCACTCCTTCAAATGTCACTCAGTCAATTGGTTGGTCAACTGTACTGCCTGTTGTTGTTGCCGTGTGTTATCAAGTTGGTTCCAACTCACAGTGACCCTATAGGACAGCACAGAACTGCCCCACAAGGTTTCCTAGATAGTAACCTTTACAGGAGCAGATGGCCTCCAATTCAACGTGTGATGTCAATTCGCTAAACATCCATGGAGCATCAGCCTTATGGAAGCCAGCATAGGGTGGCTGGTAAATGCCTCGGGCATAGTCTACAGGCAAGCGTCCCAATCCTCAGTCTGTGCCATGATCCAGGGCTCCTGAGTTTTCTGCCAGTCTTCCTTTCTCTTTCCCCTGATACTACTCTGGCCCCCAGGCAGGGTAAGGGAGAGAGGGAGCTTGTCACTAGGGGTTCAGAAGTGGCAATATTCATTAATTCCTTGGAGAGTTCTCCAGACTCACACCACTTCATAAAGTCAATAAATAAATAAAACCAAAGAGGTCATCAAGTGATGTGTACAACTGGTGCTTATTAGCATAAATCTGCATATCAATGAAGGAATAAGGTCCTGCTTAAAGAGTTGGTAATTTACACATTGAAATGGACTCTGTTGCTTTTAACTAGAGCCTGCTGACAAGCTCTGTGTCACATGCCTCACCACTGGGCTGGCCACTGATGATGGACTGGGACTAGCACGGAACACTGCCATGACTGCCCACATCCAAGGCTTCTGTGGGGCTGGGAAATGTGCTTCTTGGTTCTGAATTGAGTAAATAACAGGATGTCTCCAAAACTCACAAACCTCATCTTACCATAGAGATCATGAGACCTTCTTTCAGGGTTATTATGAGAATTTGAGCTTCTCTTGGCAAAGCAGCTGACCCACAGTGCATACTCAATAAACCATGGCTATTACTAGCATGTTCACACTGTGATGTTGGTAAAGAAAAGTGAATACACTGTAGACTGCCAAAAGAATGAACAAATTAGTCTTAGAAGAAATGCAACCAGAATGTTCCTTAGAAGTGAGACTTTGGATCACGTCATTGCTGGGAAAGGACATCAGGTTTAGTGAAGTGGAGGGTCAACAAAATGAGTGAAGCCCTCAATGAGATGGATTAACACAATAGCCAAACAACAGTGGACTCCAATATACCAAGAATCAGGAAGATGACTCAGGACCAGGTCCTGGGAGTTGGAGCTGACTCCATGACAAATCACAACAACAGCACTAGTGCTGGAGTCTTTGGAAAAGCAGGCTGAAGTCACCTTGTGATGCTGTTAGGAGGACCCTGAAAACCTGACTGGTACATATGCAGCAATTCCGCCCAGCCAGCCCCGCTTGTTTTTCATTCATAGTTTTTTTACTGACTTTTCAATCTCACCCTGCTGTTCTAGCTTCATGCTGCCTAACTAGCATATTAATAATAAATAGCAATATGTTGATTGGTCTAGCACTTTGCTACAGTTTACTAGCATTTTTATGTCCAACATTCTACTTAATTCTCATCTTTGCCATGCAGGTGGGCAGTGCTAGTGCAGATGAGCAAGCTGAGATTCACTCACAGATGATGGGGCGAGAGGCTTACTCAAACTCAGGGAGACAGGAGGTGGCAGGACAGAATTCAGACCTCGGGCATCTCACTTCCAGTGCCTGCTGCCTCTGAAGGAAGCTCTGCCAGCAAGGCAGGTCAAGGCCTTGTGGCCCACCAGATAGAAGCTCACAGCTTTCCTCTCCTTCAGCTGATATTTACGAGGTTATTTATTATGTGTCAGACAGGGAACTACCTGCTGGTAGATTGAGCAACATTTGAAAATCATCAGGCACTACCGAACATCTGTCTGAAGCCTTCAACGATACCAGAGCCGGGAAAGACCAAGGCAAGGGAACTGTCCAGGTTACAGGGTCTAAAGAGACATGGAAAGTGAAATGCTACTAAGTGGGCCAGATCAAGGCTATAAAGGACATTATTCGGACCATTGAGGAGATTTTTTAATACAGATTGCATATTATATAATAGCGTTAGTAAAAATAAACAAACACACAACTGCTCTGGAGTCCACTCTGCCTCATGGCAACCCCATGTGTGCCGAAGTAGAACTGTGCTCGGTAGAGTTTTCAGTGGTTGATTTTTTATCAGGTCTTTCTTCTAAGACACCTCTGTGGGGACTTGAACCTCCAAACTTTCGGTTAGCAGCCGAGTGTGTTAATCATTTGCATCACACAGGGATTCAATGTTGAATTTCTGAATTAGATACTAGTATTGTGGTTATGTAAGAGAACACCCTTGTTCCTAGAAGGTGACCGAGGCGGCGTCTGGGAAATCTAGGTGAGAGGTATACAGCTATTCAGTGTGCTATTCTCGCTACTTTTTTGAAGATTTAACAAGAAAAAAAAAAAAAACCATGCAGACTTCCTGAGCAAATATATCTATCTAATAACTAGTCGTGGTGCCTAAAGACTCATCTTAAAAAATTTATTATAGAAATCTAAAAAATACGGAATCATAAATGTCATCTAATTAAATCTTCCACCTTCTATTTGCCCCCCGCCCCTTGCCACCTGCTGGCATGAAAAAATCAAAACCAAACACACGCTGTCAAGTCGATTCCAACTGATAGCAACCCAATAGGGCAGAGTAGAATGGCCCCATAGGGTCTCTATGGCTGTAAATCTTTAAGGAAGCAAACTGCCACATCTTTCTCCCAAGGAGTGGCTGGTGGGTTCCAACTGCCAACCTTTCAGTTAGCAGCCTTCACACACACACACACACACACACACACACACACACACACACACACCCCTTCAGTGCTAGAAAAACTCCAGTGCAACCCTTTACTTCTCTGAGTACCTCAAGCCACTGGTATTTAATGGTATTTACTTTCTATAAATTGGTTGTTCCCGAGTAGCCTCTTTCCCCTGGTCTTGAAGTGCCTTCTGTGACCATGTAGAGAATGCCTCACTCCTTCTCCGCCACGCAGCCCTGAGATGTTTGAAAACAGCTTTGTGCTCGCCAAGCCTCACCCTTTTCAGTTCCTCTCTATAGGTTCACATACTTTAGAGCCAAAACAGACTTCAGAGTTGTCCACTAGTCTGCCGTTGAAAATCAAAATCTCCAGAAGAAAGAGCCAAGGGTTCAAGCCCAGAGTTCTCGTTTTGAAATTTTGCTAAGTGTCATCCTTTTGGGTGAAACAAATCCCCAAACCAGCTGTTTAATTTTCTAGGTGGTCAACTCCCTGGAGCAAATCCGTCCACCCCCTTCCCAGCCAGCACTAAGTATCGCAGCTGAAAGGCCTCACAGATGGTGGGGCTGGCCAGCCTCTGCCTTTTGGGATGGTTCTCCCTGGAAACAGAGCAAGCAGGTGTCCAGGCTCCTCTTCTGCTTTAAGAAGCCTATTCTCTTCTGGGGGCTCAGACTCAGACACAACCCACCCAAATGTGAGCAACGTCACAATGAAGAACACTGAAAGCCACAGCCAGGGTGCTGGCCAGTGGGTTTTCAACGGAACTGAGGCCCACATGGTACTTTCCACAGAGACAGGACCATTGGAGGTGGGAGGGGAGGTGGGAGGGCAGTTATGATGGGAAAGGCTCTGCAGCCAGGCCTGGCTTGCGTTTCATCTCCTCCAGGGTTTGGTGGCGGTCAGAATCTGAGTGACCCGCTTAGCCTCCCTGAGCCTCCATGTCCTCATATGTTGAAATGAGAATATCCCTGCCCTCTAGACTTCAATGAGGAACAAAAGAAATGCCTATAACGCCTCTTGGCACAGAGCAGAGTGGTACAAACGTTTATTGCACTCGCTGCTAACTGAAAGGTTAAAGGTTCCAATCCACCCAGAGCTGCCTCAGAAAAAGGCCTGGTGATCTACTCCTGAAAAGTCATTGAAAACCCCACTGGGCACCATTCTACTCTGACACGTAGTGGGTCCCCACGAGATGGGGTTGACTCAATGGCAATTGGTTTGGTTTTGGCACATAGTAGGTAGTCAACAAATTCAATTACTTATTAATGTTTAATTCCTAAAAGGCTATAATGATACATTTAGCAAAGGCTGTCAGAGACCAATTAATTATAATTATAAATCAGTGAAATCACATCATAGTCAGTAATATGAATTTAAAAATGTGTTGGGAAACAAGCCATGATGTATTGGGGTACAGCCAAGACAACCAGCTGCGGCTAGCAGACAAGGTCGTCTGCTGTCCGGTGGACTTAACAAACAGCGTAGCTTACTGAAACTGCTGTCTTGCTAAACAGACATACCCCACCCGTTTATGTGGAGAAGACAGGTGACTCTGTTAGTCTCAGACAAGAACTGAAGTCAATACTGGAGTCCACAGGACAGGAGCAGGGCTGGCAGGTGAGGGCTGAGGTCCACTCACACGGGCTAAACATTTGCAAGAACCAGAGACTTCTGGGAAGGAGGGGTTGCTACAGAAAATGGTGCTTTGGGAGACGTCAGACATACAGAGGAGCTTTCTGTTCTGGCAGGAAGTGAATGGACTGTGTTGAGATCTCAACGAAAGTGAAAACATATCGATGCAAATACCACCAACTGAGCCCCACATTGTAATCCCTGGTTCAGAGGTCAGGGTGTCATTGGTTCAGGAGCCTTATGGGGTGCAAACCCTGGAGCTGGGTGAGGCTAGCTGCCTATGGCCCTATTGCCAGGGGAGGGTTTCAGAGAGGCAGCAGCACCAGGACCAGACAGGGAACTCAGGCTCATGATAACAGTGACGATATTCTTGTATTACTGAACGGGAACAACAGACCCGGCTCTGTTACACTGAGCTGCCACCAGATTCGGCAGAGTTAGAGAAAGACTGTGACAGTCCTGAATGAGTTTAAATGGAATGAAGGCATCTCGTGCAGAGCCCCCACCAGACTGACACCAGTGATCGTCGTCTCTGATGTTGCAGGTTCCTCTGGGGCAGCCGACACTTGGCAGACTGTTTCGGCTGAAAGGACCAAAGCACTGTCAAATTCAAGTCTCATTTTGCAGACGATGAAACGGAAGCCAGAGAGGATGGAGCTGACAAGTCACAAAGACTGTACCAACGTTTGGATTTAGTTTTCTTCCTATTACACCTGTCCTTTCTCTTCTAGAATGCCAGCGTAGAATGCCTTGGGTAGAGGAGGGAGAATTTTAGGACCTGCTTTCCCTTTCAATTAGTTCTAAGGCACTTAGGGTTTCAATTCAGGAATGCCAAACCCGCTTACAATTCACCTGCTTTCTGGGCAACAGTATGTGGATGCGGCACTATTTCTAATGGCCACCAGAGGGCACTAGCACCCCATGTCAGCCGCCCCCTCCAGCCCTTACCTGATCACCGTGCAGTGTCTGTATATTTATTTTCAATAAGGTCAAGAGTATCAAGGTTGTAAAATAACATATTTTCGCTTGTTTTCTTCCCACATTTCAGACAAAGCATTTCTGAAGTCAATTATCTCTCTGAGATGCCATTCTCCCACCCCCTTCATGGTTGTGCTGCCTCTCAGCACATCAAGTCTGACACCAAGGGACTGAGAAATGGGGGGATGACAGCACAAAAGACTTTCTTCCTGACTGGGGATGTCACACCCCTGTTCTGGCGTCTTGGAGTAAAAGGCAGTCTGCAAGATTAAGAGGTATGTCCCAACCCCCCTCCCCGCCTTGGGAAAAGTGCAGAGAGGATGTTGGGTTGGATCTGCTATGTTTGGGGTGTCCAGCTTCTACAGAGGCCCCACGCACAAGTTGTTTAAGTACCAAGCCCCTAGGCGGTACAGTTAACACACTCAGTTGCTAACCGAAATGGGTCCATCCAGAGGCACCTAAGAAGAAAGGCCTGGCGAACTACTTCCAAAAAGTCAGTCATTGAAAACCCTGTGGAGCCCAGTTCTACTCTGACACACTCAGGATCACCTTGAGTCGGGATGGACCTTACAACAGCTGGTGGTGGTGAAGCCCCGGAGAAGGATGGTGGAGCATTCTGGAGAGCACCTGGGAGGGGAGGCAATTAGGCCAATGAGTGTAGCCTTAAACGGAATCGTATCCGTGCCTGAGTGCCCTGTCTGAACGGAGGCTTTGTGCAAACGTGGGAGGCCAGGAGGGGCAGGGGCAGGAGGAAAGAAGGCACGTGTTCGTACACGCACGCAGGGGAATAGCTCGGGTCTCACAGCGCACCCCTGGAGCCGGGAGGGGCTCCGGCCCTGCACTGGCTGACAGGCTCGCGTGCGCCCTCAGCGTTACCATGTTGTCCTGAGAAGGCCGGAGATTGCTGTGACCTCCAGGGCAGGAGTCACACCAGGAGCCCGTGGGCAGCCCAGCGAGTCCCCGTGGGTTATCAGCACTACAGCTCTTGGGCAATGCAGAACGGTGGTGGCGTCGCCTCTGGTCTTACCGCTGCCTCCCATTTCATCACTGGATTTATCAGCGTGTTTCTGGGCCTCTTGCCTCCCAGCCCTCTCCCCTGTCTAAATCTATGTGTAGGGGGCAGACAAGGAAAGTAGCAGCTGCGGACCTGGGAGCCCAAATTTAGGAAATGCTATTCCTTGGGGACTGAGGCCCCTTTGAAGGTCTAGCCACAGCTTGAGGTCTCCAGAATATAGTTTTCTTTAACAGCAACTGTTGCTCAGCTCAAGAGCAGGATTCCCCTCACCTGGCTCAGCCCCCCAGCTCTGGGCTGGTTCTCTACTCCTCCTACCAGGGCATACCTGAGCACACTTCTGCATTGTCTTAGTGTCCCCCCAGCCCCTCTTTTCTTTCTCTACCTGAACAAGTCATCTGTTTTGGGGGTGGACTGGATTTTCCAACCCCATGGGTCCTGGGTCTTGGGGAGGACCGTATCTGAGCATGACTGCACAGGCATCTTGCCTGCTTGCTCCCCATCAGTGACCAAGGAGCAAAACACCAAGGAGACCCCTGACCTTGCCAGCCTTCAGTGGCCCGAAGACAGGGCACATAGGCTCAAGTGCCTACAGGACCCAAGCAGGGGATGTAAGGGAGCCTCGGAGAGGCAAAGGAGGTGGAAACACCCCAGAACATCTAACTACACACATCTAAAGGTACTAGAACATTATTTTAAACCTGGAACCTACTTAGCAAAACATGTTTGTGGGTCACATTTGGGCTGTGTGCCACGCACTTTTGAAACCCTTAATAAACCCCATGAACAGGTCAGCCATAGACAACTTGCTGTCTATCCACTCTTACCAAGCTCCATGGCTCTGGTAACTTCCTTTCCTTCCTCAGGCTGCTCAGTTGTCCTGGGGTCCCCTTCCTTCTCTGGCTGGCTGTCTTCTATGCATCCCTCAAGACCCAGTTAAAAGAGTCCTTTGTGTTTGTTTCCATAGCACGTCTGTTATGATATTCATTATGATATACCAACCCACCAGGCACTCCACAGGAGAAAGATGTGGCAGTCTGCTTCCGCAGAGATTTACAGCCTTGGAAACCCTGTGAGGTCACTATGAGTCGGAATCAACTTGACGGCAGTGGGTTTGGGTTTGGGTTTTGGCAGCGTAGTCGTTTATTTTTTTGTTTCCAGTAGATTCTTATTACTAATAGGAAAGGGACATGATCTTGCTTAATTGCTTTGTACTCCTGGTACCTGCTGGGCCCTCAATAGAGACTCATCAAGTTGAAATATCTGTGGAGAGGCCCTGACCTCTTCTCCTCAGCCCCAGGGAACATGATTTATGATAGCCTTTTTTTAATCTTTTTTTTTTTTAATCATAATTTATTTATTTATTTATTTATTTATTTATTTATTTATTTTATCCCTAGAACAGAGATCACTAAGCCTAGAGCTCAGGCCCTGAACTGGGTCAGGGTGACTCTGCTCTTGAGCTGAGCAACTATATTCTGGAGACCCCAAACCTTGACTTGAACTTCAAAGGGGCATCAGCCCGCAAACCAAGGAATATTACTGCCTCAACTGTGGCCCGCAGGTCATCATTCTGGAGTGAGCTAAAGGGACATGTTTCTCTTTGCCATTTCTGATGCCACCTCTTCGATCAACCCTTGTTGACGAGCACATGGTCACCCTGCAGTGACAGGCAGATTTTCACAAGGCCTACCTTTCGTACACTACTGAGTCATGGCCATTCCAAGCCATTTTTCAGCTCTGCGCAAGTCCCCGCTATCCCCAGCCCAGCCTCCTGCCTGGATTTCAGGAGGAGAATGTAGGAACCCTGGCTGGGTCCTGTCCCACTGTATGGCCAGATCTAGAGCTGACATTTATTCAGCCGTCATTCTCTGCAAAGCCCAGCATTAATAAGGAATGTGCAAGCAGGAACTGTGAATTAATGTCCTGAATATGCAGATGGAGGAGACAGGTGCCGCTGGCCCTCCGTAAATAAACCATGCATGCATGGAGTGGGGTGAGGATAGAGTGGATGGAGCCCCAGGGACAGAGGCGGTGGACCAGGCCTTCCGGGCTGATTATGCTCTGCCCGAGAGGGATGGAAATGCCTCCTTCTTGACAGCTATAAAGTTGCTGAGTGTCGAGCTTGCCTAGAAAGGCAAGAAGCCAAAAGCCATCTAGCAAATTCTTGAGCTGAGCCTTCTCAGGGGAGTTCCTGGCATTGCCATGTAGAGTGAGACAGGGAAGACGAAGGGGCACAAGGAGGGTGTTGGGGGCAAAGAGAGAGAAGGATGGGAGTGAGAGAAGGACCAAGGCTGAAGAAGAAGAGAAATATCAGAAAAAGGATAACTGGGAGAGAAGAAAGCCTGACAAGGGAGGGGGCACAGGTTCGGGGTAGGGCCCTGGCATTCACTGAGTACTGACCTCACCAGGTATTTAGTGTCTATGTAGTCAGCACTTGCAGCCACTCTAAGAGGGAGCCGAGGACTAGAGGGCGCTGCAGTTGTGGGCTCCCCATCACACAGCCAGCCAGTCAGTGTCACAGTCAGCTTCAACTCAGGCCTGTGATTTCCATGGGAAGGCTCTTCCCCCTCCACCTCACCAAGTCTGCATCAGCCCATGAGCTACCTGATTCCACACAGCTCAGGTACCCAGCATCCCCATGCTCCACTTGAAGAAGCAAATAGCAGAGCAAAGTGGGAGCGGCAAGCAGGGAGGACGCAGAGACATCTGGACAAGGACCCCAGACCTCCCCGGCGGACCATCCAGAGCAGCAAGAGACCAAAGAGGGGGGTGAGGAAGATGACAAAGTATCTTTGTTTCTTGAGCCTTCCCTTCCCCTTGTCTCCTGCCCCAGGGGCCTGGCCTCCATGTCCTCCCCCGCTGCCCTGTTCCAGTTAGAGCACAAGTTCAGGTGGGAAAGGGACTGAGCACAGAGAAGAGAGCTAACCAACTGTCTCAGTTACCTAGGGCTGCAATTGCAGAAAAGTCACAGGTGGGTGGTTTTAACAAACAGAAATTTATTTTCCCACAGCTAGGAGGCTAGAAGTCTGAATTCAGGGTGCCAGCTTTCACTCTCTGTGGGCTCTGGAGGAAGGTTCTTGTCTCTTTATAGCTTCTGCTCCTCCAGGATCTTCACGTGGCTTGGCATCTAGCTACCCCATCTCTGCCTGCTTGCTTCCTTGCTTAGGCTGCTGTTTTATATTTCAAAAGAGATTGATTTAAGACATGCCTTACACTACCTCACTAACATGACAAAGAAAGCTCATTCTTAAATGGATTATAACCAGAGGTATAGACGTTAGGATTTACAACACATATTTTGGGGGGACACAATTCAATGCACAATACTAAGCCCTGTCCCCAACAACCTAGCTATCCCCCCATTCCGAAAAAACAAAACAAAAACAGTTGCCTTCAAGTGGATTCTAACTCATGGTGACCTACATGTTTCAGAGGAGAACTGTGCTCCATAGGGTTTTCAATCCTTGATTTTTCAGAAGTAGGTTGCCAGGCCTTTCTTCCGAGGTGCCTCTGGTTGGATTCAAACCACCAAACTCTTAGTTAGTAGCCAAGTGCTTAACTGTTTATGCCACCCAAGTCCTAAAGAAATATGAAAACAACAAAAGGCCACTGAATAATAAGCGAATGCAGACATTGTTCTTTAGCTCAAAAAAGAAAATAAAAAAAAGCAAGATTTTTTCTATGTTTTTTCCCTATTTAGTTTATCTTGCTTAAAACACATGAGCCCAGTTTTTGGCAAAATGGAAGAGGTTGGAGTAGAAGGTCAAAGCGGGAAGCAGAGCACTTTGAGAGTGCTTCCATTACGTTAGAATGCCACCCGCTGCAAGAGCTTAAGAGGGAGATCCTTTAATAGCCTACAAATGAGAAGTCAAAGACAATTACAATTCATTCCCAATTAATTGTAGTTTTTTTTTTTTTCATTACAGGAGTTACCAGTCAGATCACAACAAAGCCTTAAAACAAAAGTAGCTGGTGGCCTCCACTTCAGTCACATGCCACCTGAAAGGAGGCTTGGGAGGTTTCAGCATTTTGGTTCAATCTCCCCTCCCTTCAGCAAAGGACCTTCCTGACCCCTCTGTGAGCAAGAGAGAGCTAAAGTCTTTGGAAGCTGAGGAATCTCTAAACCGTGAAGTCATGGACAAGTTCTTTACCAGCACGCTGCCAAGTACTTTTTATGGTTTTTAATCCCAGTTTATTTGCTCTGTGGGGTAATGGTCTCAGCAACCACATTTCTTGTTACTGATTCAGCCTTCTCTGCTTTTGCTCCAAGTGGGGTCCTCCTCAGGAATGCAAGGCAACAAAGACAGCCTGGGAGGGCAGACCCTCACCCTGAGCCTGGGAGCCAGGAGGCCCGGTCCCAGCTCCAGCTCTGCTGCTGAATACCTGCATGGCACTGGCTACCTACTTTACCTAGCCCTTGTCTCACTTCCTCCTCCACAGAATGAGGGGGTTACCTCCAGTTCCCCCAAGACCCCTTCCAACTCTATGATCTTAGCATTGTGCAACAGAAATAATAGACAGTATTCGCTGATGTGTTTTACAGGCATAACCTCATTTAATGCTTTTAAATAAGCCTCTTGCCCCCTAAGGAGAAAAGTTGAAGTCCTTACCCCAGGTAACTGTGAACGTGACCTTGTTTGGAAATAGGATCTTTGAAGATATTATCAGTTAACATGAGGTCATACTTCAGTAGGGTACAACCTAATCCCATCTGAGTGGTATCCTTACAAAAGAGAGGAAGATCCACGGAGACAAACAGAGAGAAGACAGCCATGTGAAGATGCATCTGGAAGTCCAAGAATGACTGGAGCTACCACTGCTGAGAGAGCTAAGAAAGGATCTTCCCCTAGAGATGAAGGGAGCATCAACACCTTGCTTTGGACTCCCAGCCTCTAGAACTGTGAGACAATAAACACCTGTTGTTAAAGCCACCCACTTTGTGGTACTTTGTCACAGCGCTCCAGGAGACTAATACAGCAGACACCTTTGCTGTTGTCACCAGTTCTCAGCAGGAGAAACAGGTAGCTAACTTTTCCAAACACATAGCCATCAGGTGAACTCAGCTGATGCCAGAGCCTCACCTCTTAGCCTCTGTTTCCTCTATGGTTTTGGTCTCCGACCCTCTTTTCAGGAATGTTCCTGGGAAAAACCGTGGTCTCCCCCTCTTTTGATGGAGGAGAATATTCCTGCTGAACCCCTCACCTCGCTTGGGTCTGAATGGCCAGACTGGACAGGCTCTGAATGGCCAAGCTGGAGAGAGTCACCCTGCAGGTCTCAGAGATCAGGGACAGGGACTCTGGGCCATCATCCCAGGCAGAGGATCCGGAGCGACAGCGGTGTTCAAGAGAACAAGGCATTCAGAAGGCAGAGCAGGCCACATTGGCTCCCACCACCAGCGGCGCGAGTTTCCCCAGGGGTTAGAGTCCTTGCTGAGCTTTTCCTTTATTATTATTGTTGTTGTTTGAAAATGCCTCGCTTATAACCAGGATAGATTTCTCAGGATGCCAAATAATGGGATGCATTTTCACCCTGGCTTTATAATTAATGTTTGCATCATTTATCTTTTGTGGAAAGATTATTCTGACTAACGAAGTTCTGGGCCACTAATTCATTTCGCTGCCCTGTCACTTCCTGCTCCTTCTTATTACCCAGAAATAGACTCATTAGTCAGAGTTCAACGACAGGGAGAAATTGTCTTCGTTAATTTAATTCGCTCACTCACTTCTGGGCCCGTGTTTGTCCTAAATTGGGGATCAGGAGGGGGAAAACGAGTTGTCCTAAGTGCTCACTTCAGCCTCATTATGCCTGCCACCTCCCTTCTTTTTGACAAGAAATGAGGCCAGGAGAGCTCCTAGTGGTGGCCACACCGCACTGACCTTCCTCCACTCAAAGCTAGAATGGGTGGGTGAGGGACACGGTCCAGGAATCACTGGACTTTTCACATATAAGCAAGTTTTTACCCTGAGTTCTCAATTGATAGCACTACCTGGGAATCCTTAGGAATAGCCAGGTATCCTATACATATATATATGACATCATATCTAATAGGCTAGGTTCTAGAGCTAGATTGACATGAGTTCAAATCCTGCCTCTTCACATGGGTGTTATGTGACCTCGTTCAAGATTCATAACCTCTTTGGGCTGCAGTTTCTCATCCACCAAATAGGAATGGAAATAGATATCTCTTGTCATTGTGAGGAGTGAGCCACATGATGCTGGAGAAGCAGTTGGAACAGTGAGCTACTGCTCTTTAGGACTTGGGATAAATATAGGGTGCCTAAGTAGCCAAAGCATGGGCAGTGGGAGGAGGGGTTTCTCCAAGGCGGTGTCCTTCACTGTGGCTGCACAGTGGCAAGCCCCAAGGATGCCCAGCCCCCCCCCACCCCAGGTGTTTGAATGGGAACCTCTGGGCCTGTGAGGAACCTGTGCTCTTTCATTTTATAGCTGTCCAGGTGGTTCTCATGTGAGGCCAGGGAGAAAACCATTCAACCCCTCAAGGTTTGGGGTGATTAATCACTGAGAGGAAAAACAACTATGTGTTTCCTGAAAGGGCTGCACAGGGAAATGGGTTCAGAGATGTACTCCTGGGTCTAGCCCTGTTCAGAGGTGAGTAATTCTGAACAGGTTAGCTGCTGTGGGGCAGGGCTGTTTTTCTGGGTCCTTCTGTGGCCAAGACCAGTGCCCACCTTACTCAAGGTCCTGGGCATATTGTAAAAAGCAATCTATCGGGGAGCTGGAATCAAATCACAAATAAACTATTAGTGTAAACTGAAATAAATGCACTGACAGCAAGGGGGTCTATCAGAGGCTGAGACCCAGCCTGGGGACCAGGAAGTCTCCCTGAGGAAGGATCTTGAATTGGGTTATAAAGGAAGTGGAAGTCACCAGGTGAGGAGGGAGCAGAAATGCTTTCCAGGCAGAAGGAGCAAAGACCAGAGCAGAGTGAGAAGGTCCACATGCCTGGAGCACAGAGAGCCCGGTGCAGAGGCCAGCTGGAGAGGAAGCAGAGACCAGACTGCAGGGCCTTGTGGATTTGGTTTAGGACTTTCAGTCCTCCTGTTTAAGTGCAAAAGGAAGCTTTTATTGAGGGATTTTAAGTTGGGGCAAAAAGGTGGGCGACACAATCAAATAAGTCATCTCTCAAGCCTGTTCACTTCCTAGCACCATGACCATGAGGGACAAAGTGGTGACATGATGCAGGGACCTGTAAAAGCCCACCACCCCAGCTGAGATCCTATAATCCCCAGTAGTGAGCCCCTTATGGGAAAGCACAGTGGACCGAGTTCTGGTTACCAATGAGGGTTGTATCTCTCAGTTATCAGTTATGTTGGGGCAGAAAATACTGGAGAACCTATGCTCTAAGTCGTCATCTACCGAGACACTTCCTAATCAATAACCCAGCTTCCTAGTAAGGCTGATGCGGGCAGCCCTAGAAAGGGATGGCCTTCTTCCTGGTAATTATTCCATTGGAATCCTAGTTTACCCATCACCCTTTGTGGGCTTAATTTCTGCGTCTGTTACCAGGAGTCTGTTCACCTCTGCTGGATTCAGCCCAGTCTGTGCTCGAGAGGCTGAGGACCATGGTTCCTGGTGAAGGCACCACAGAAAAGCCCGGTTTTCAGTCTGCCTCTGTGGGGTGGCCGTGGCCCGTTCTTCATGTCAGGATATCATGCGCCAAGTATTTGTCTGCATTTTGGGGTGGGTGATTCCAGTGGCAGGTAGGGCTCCATGTCAGAGCACCAGGCCGGTGGGCAGGCATCACCGACCCCCTGTATTGTGTGTGTCTGAGATAGATTGTATGTCTATGATCAGTAATTTCTCATCCTCACTGATGAGAGATCATTTTAAGTGAATCCTTAGAGTTTGTCTGAGTTGTTTTGTCTGTAAGTTTCGTTGAACTAGAGAAGCCCCCTGAAGTCGGTTAAGAGAAGTCACGGCCAGGGAAGGAGGCATGGATGCACTTACGAATAGGGATCCAAGGCAGTCCTCCTGGCGGTGAGGGTAGGGGCTGACCGGGGGTCGGGTGGGCAGCGTGAGGGAGAGAGGGCTCGTGGGCCTTCATGCAGACCCTGTGGTCCACAGACTGATGAATTCAATAATCCTGGCTGTGGAGTTCTGAGAACAGACTTTTGCCTTCAGTTGCCAGAACTGCCAAGACTTGGGAAACCCTGGTGGCGTATTGGTTAAGTGCTATAGCTGCTAACCAAAGGGTCAGCGGTTTGAATCTGCCAGGCGGTCCTTGGAAACTCTATAGGGCAGTTCTACCCTGTCCTGTAGGGTCGCCATGAGTTGGAATCGACTCGACGGCACTGGGTTTGGTTTTTTTTTTTTTTTGCCCAGCCTCAGAGAAAAAAAAGTAACTAAGGCAAATATTTAGCACAATGTCTGGTGCATAATAAAAATTACAACAATTAACATTTACTGTTAATAGCATTTACTAATAATTTTTATTCCTGTCACTCCTAAGAGAAACAGCAAGAATTGGAGAACTAAACATTGATCACTAAGGGTTTGACTTTTTTTTATTATTCATTACCTCAATTAATTCTCAAAATAGCAGTGAGGTCTATATCAGGCCTATCGAACAGACAAGGAAACTGAGGGTCAAAATGATAACTTGCACAAGGTCCATAGCTAAGATACGACTCACTGCTCTGCCTTTTTTCACAGCCTCTAGGAGCCTCTGAATGTGGCCATACACTCAGGCTGTTTTGATGAACTCACTTTGTGACCGAGTCGTTTGGATAAAGCTCTTTGCCCTTTACTTCCCATGCGATCTATACTTGGCTCTTCACATAAGTGCAATCACTGCTCACCCAAAATATTTCTGACCTGCAGTACAAAGATGTTTTCACTCTAAATGGTTGAGCAAATGTCAGGATTAAGATAACTCCCGCCAGGGATGAGGTGTGCAAAAGCCAGGTAAGACAAAGTAGCTGTTTCCAGGTGTCAGTCTTAGGAGGTGATCCCTCCTTAATTTCCCTGGGGCAGGGGGAGGATGTATAAATGCTGCTGGCAAACACTGAGAACATCTAGAGAGTGGTTTTCCTTGCAGGGTACAGTGTGCCCATGCATGGTCCACGGCAAGAAGCTACAGTGTTCTCTCTCGGTCCTAAACAGAATTGGAAGTCAGCAGCACAGGGCTCCAAGGATTATGGAGTCATCTTAGTGCCTTTGCTCAACTTCTTTCCTTTCAGTCTGCCATTAGAAGGTGGTAACAGATATAAAAGTGTGGGTTTTAAATGTTGCTTCAGAAAGAAAAAGTTGAAATCCAAGATAACAATGAAAGAGAACTGTAGTCGTCTTCTTGTTAACTATGTTCTATAGCCTTTTGACCTTTGGGGATAACGAGCTACATGTCATATCTACTTGGGCTTCTTTTGTTTTACTGAAATCATCAAGGTAACCCATGAGTAGAAGAGACCCCGGCATGGAAACACAGTGCATGCTTATTAACTTGGAGCCTGGCTTTTGGGAGTAGACAGTTGGAGAAACGGGGAAATTTAATTTCCTGAGGTCAACATATTTCTGAGTGATTGGCAGGTTATTTTTGTTCTTCACTAGCCCTGGTATGGAAAGGAAGTAAAGAAAGGCTCTGAAAGCTGCCCAGAGCTGTTCCTAGCTTTGGCAAAAGTTCTAGACCTTGTGAGAAAAATCAAGAACTAGACCTAGAGAATGGTGATCAAGGGTGAAGGGATTTCTCAGGTAATGGTAATAACTACATGTTGTCAGAGCATCTTTCATAGATTTTATTTCCTTATTTGGCCTTGTATCAAGCTTATGAAGTGTTACATATAACAGACTTTTTTTTTAATAAAAATAATGTAAGAGGCTCAGAGAATTAAAACATTGCCTGGGAATGCGCAGAGAAGTAATGGTAGATGCAGGACCTACACCCAGTTCCTCTAACCCTGGGTCCAGCTCTTTGTCACCCGCTTGTGCTGCCTCCTCCAGACCCTGTCCAGATAGCACTCACATGGCCCAGTGTTTGTTTTATCTGAACAGATAGAAGGCAAGAGGCGTAGCTTGGTTTAAAGACTTTTCTTTCTTGTCCAACCTCTGCTCATGTGGAATTCTAGATAGTATATAAGCAGTTAAGGCTGTAGATATGGTAGTTAGATAGCTACAAGTTCGTACTTAGGCTTCAAGGTCAAGTGACTTTGGGCAAATCATCTCATCTCTTTCAGCTCAATTCCCTTGTTTATAAAAAGAAAAAGGATGATAAAATCGACATCATAGGATTGTTTTGAAAATAAAATAAGAATATGTGTGCTTGTGTCTATGTATCAGTTAGCATGGTGTCTGAAACTCAGTAAAGGTTAGCTTCAAAAAATTTAATAAAATGACCCTTGCCCCCAAAGTGGGGATTCCAGCAGTCCTAAAGCAGGCTCTGCAAGGACTGGGAGGGCTGAATTGCTATTGAATAAGACCACTCCTTTGTTTCAGTTGCTACTAGAAGCCATTTCACACAGACCAGCTTCCACTCACTTGCGTTTCCTGAAGCCCACAGATCCCAGTGGCCAAGAAGCATAGAAACCTTTCCATGACCTGGCCCTCCTTCCTGGCTGGGCTTGGTATGGATGGTCAGAGGAGGTCAAGGAAGGCCACAGGGACCGGGTGCAGAGAGAAGCAGAGGGAGAAAGATCAATGCTGGACACAAAATGATTAACTGGGCTAACCTGGGCCACTGGAGCTGAGGAGGCATTCAGATCAATGGATTTCAAAGCAAATTAACAACCCGGTGCTCTTGGCAGCCAAGCTGTGAAGTTAAACACAGTGACTGGGTAAGGACTTGGTGAGCGATGGGGGAGAAGAGACAGAACACGTAGATCTCAGGAAACAAAACTGAGAGGACTGCTCTGACTCTGAAATATGCCCTCTCCTTGTTGCCTTCCAAAGGCAAGATCACAGTTTGGTGCCTATGCATCTATAAATATGCATCTGTGTGAGGACGTGCAAGTGTCTGTGTGTGTTGTGTGTGTATGTGTGTGTGCAGGTACCACCTCTTTGTCGTCCTGCCCCACAAGGGCACAGCAGTGCTGGGGAATGTTTTGTTTCTAAGGCAAGTGCAAATGGCATTTTATTCCCATGCATCTGAGAAAAATTGCATATTAAGGGTATTCAAATACAGCACATGTACTTATATACTCCAGAGTGCCTCCACACAAGTTGAAAACACTGACGTCGTTCATCACAGTAACCTGGACCCCCAACACTCCCTGTCCCTGTGCTGATGGGACAAGGTGTCACCCCTTCAAAGTCCATCCACCTTCTGCCATATACCGAAAAGGCAGGGATATCACCACAAGGAAAAAGTTATATTGTAGCTCTTACTCTGCTGGCAAATTCGAGAAAAGCATGATTTTCAACTAAGTCAAAGACTCAGACTTGATGCGAAGGTAGCAAAGTGAAACCTACGTTTTGCTACCAAAGAGCTATAGGAAGTCCTATGGCTAAGAACCCTGCCTTTATAATGCCTTATTGGACAAGTTTTTAGGATTGCTTCTCGGCAGCAGGCTTTCTTTGTCCTTAAAGAATGGTAGGGGTGATGCGGAGCTCCAGCTCGGGCTGAAATCCAGGTAGATGGCAACTTAATTTCCCCATCATGCAGGGCAAATACCAAGGAGCGTTTCGGGGCATCTGCAGCCGTGGGGGTGTGACATGAATCACGGTGTCTTCAGTGGCAGTGTAATGAAAGACGGCGAGGTTGGGATATCATGTGCAGAGATGCTTCGCAATTCTCCACATAGAGTGACACTCACATTTCAGGGGGAAAGTTGGGCTTTGAGTGTGCTTCCGCCTCTCCCCTTTCCTCCAACCCTGCTTTGTTGAAAGTGAGGAAAAGAAGATATAAAGAACTTCTGCGTCTCACACTTCCGTAAAGGAGTTAAACACCTTCAGTAACAGATTCTGGAGTTTTTACTTCTTTCTAAAATGTCTAAAGTCTATAGACTTGTTTTCTTCTGTGTAAGTGTGTATATGATCTTTCCCTTCAAGGGCTCTGGCATATATTGAAATCAAAGTTGTTTCTATCTTTCCCTTTTCTATCAGCCCTTCCTCCAATCAATTCTCTTTATCTCCCTTAATTGAACATAATACAGGGCCGCACATTATAAATAAATTTTTTTTTTTTATTGAATTAAGTTTCATGTTCCCAGACTACATTTAAAAAAATTTATAGACTGTTAAATAGAACGTTTTACATTTCTCTCTCCAAGACAATGACAAATACATGTGGGGCAGCCATCAGTCAATTATTTCAGCACAGCACTGGCAATTTATATGGAAAAAGAAACAAAGCACTTCCGCTTTAACCCTGGGGGAGAACAACTGAATTACAAAGCAATAGAAACCCTAACTAGTACTGAACTTCAAAATACCTTTCTTGACCAACCAAGAAGAGGTAAGCAATTATAAGGACAAACCAGCCTCCAGCTTTAGAAAATCCCATTCTGCTTCATGCTACTGAGAAAACACCTGGCCTCCAGCCTCTGTGACCAGGGGAGAATAGAGATATAAGTGGGTAGTAGTTAGACAGACCTCAAAACTAAGTGAATGATTAATTTTGTGGGGCACCGGAGGATATCACTTTCCCCACAAACATCCTCACTTTCCAGAAATTTCCTTGTCATTTGCAGCCTCATCATTGCAGGAATGCTAGTCTTCTGCATGGCTAATTACCCTCCTCAGAAAGCTTTAATTCTGCCTCTCCAGGTGGAAACAGGTATTTCCTGCTTCCTCTCCCAATTCCCCACAGTAAACTGGCTAATACGCACGGCATTAGTTTACAAAACCCCAAATCATTTTCAACTTGAAACTTCACCACAGAAAGACCCGTTGACACCAGTGCAAGCCATCCATTTTGTAAGCCTACTTTCAAAGAGCAAAGGCATCTCCGTGGCAAAGGCCCCACCTCACCCTCGTCCTCCATCCTGGGGCAGGGCTTTGACCACCAGCTCTGAGGGGACGACGACCCCTCCTCAGCTGCCTCGGCAGAGAATGACGGATTGTGTAGGCACCTACCTGTGTCGCCCCTCCAGTTCCACCTCTTCCCACCTTCCCTGTTTCTTTTTTTTTTTCCACTTTAAAAACATCCAACTTTGCCTTGGGGATGAGCAGAATGAAATGTCACTTACCTATAAAAAGAGAGACAGAAAAGAAAGCCATGCATCACATTATACACAGGTTCTTTGAAATCAAGGCCAGCCTCTGACTTTGAAAGTGTAACAATGAGTGAATATTATTTTTTCATCCTGCCTTTCTATATTTAATGAAACTCCGGATTTTGCAAGAAGCCCATCCCTAGGGCCAGCCTCCCTTCATTATTTCCTTTGTTTTGTCCCTGCTCGCCTCCCCTTCCCCCACCCCCGCCCCACACTGCCTGCCCTGCTCTTCACTGAGGAAAGGTCAGGACCAGGGAGATGAAGAGAGAGACCTCAGACCTGGGCACTGAGGCTGCACGTGGCAGAGGACCTCAGGGTCAGAGATGGCCAGTTGCAAGGCAGCAAGGCGGTCAGCTCCCCACAGAGTGACTGTCCATCTGGCAGCACTGGGACCTTTTCAAATGGCTCTGGTTCCGGTTCTTTCTCTCCCTGCCCTTCTCCTTTGCCCCCTCCCCATCTGGGTGCACTCCCCAAGGTCTCTGTCCCCCTCTTTCTCTCACAGACTCACTTCTGTTCACCTTGGTGCTCACGGTCTGATCTGCTTCTGCAGAAAATGCTAAACACCAGGCCAGAAGCGACCGGCATAGGTGATTTTTGTCTGGCCCCTGCCTCAAAGCAGGGTTGAGCCTCGTCCATCTTAGCCTTGAAGGACTCATTGTCTAAGAACTCTGGGACGCTGAGTCCACACTGTGCTTGGCTCCTGGTCTCAAAGGCTCACTCAGAGCTGACTCCGGGAATCTTGGCCCTGCACCTTCTATTCTCAAGGACAGTCCCCACAACACCACACCAGTAACCAGTCGCCATGGAATCACGTCTGACTCATGGCAACCCCATGTGTGTCAGAGTAGAGCTGGACTCCATAGAGTTTTCAGTGGCTGATTTTTCAGAAGCAGATCACCAGGCTTTTCTTCTGAGGCATCTATGAATTGACTTGAACCTCCAACCTTCCAATTTAGAGTACGTTAACTGTACCACTGGAAACCCTGGTGGTGTAGTGGTTAAGAGCTACGGCTACTAACCAAGGGTTGGTAGTTCAAATCCACCATGCGCTCCTTGGAAATTCTATGGGGCAGTTCTACTCTGTCCTATAGGGTCACTATGATTCGGAATCGACTCTATGGCAGTGGGTTAACTGTACCACCCAGGCACCCCACACTGTGTACAAACTCCCCTAAGATGCTTAAATATTTTAATATACATTTTAAATGTCCTGCAAGTATCTTTTTATTATTGTGCCTGAAAAACGTGGTTCTTCTTAGCCACTTCTTAGAGGTTTTATTTTCTTGTCTCTTTTCCTCCAAACTTCTCTGTGCCCCTCTATGAAGGATGGCCCAAAGCTGAGTATTTAATGGAAAAGTAGCCACTTGCCCCTGTTTGACTGGTTCTGACACAGTGTTCCCCAAAATGTTTTCCCCTCAAGACGTTCTGCAGTAATGGAATCTTGGTCAGGTGATTTTGGGAATCACTGCACCTCCTCCCTCTCTTGGAGGCTCATAGTCACATTAGTATGTTAAACACGTGGAGAAGGTCTGCAATGAAGAAGTCTGCGTAAGCTTTTCCGAAAATATTTGACTCAGAGACTTTTCTTCCTACAACAAATTAACACACTTCAGTGAATACTTCTCTCCACTTTAGACTGATAATTGTTTTTTTGTTAATTTTGGTTTGGATGTTAAACTACAAGCAATCGCTCTGGTTTTATCGTGGGCTATGGCCGCTCACAGTGGACTCAACCCCAGCAATGATCATGAAGATGGCACAGGACTGGGCAATGTTTTGTTTTGTTATACATAAAGTTGCCATGAGTCGGAACCCAGTGGATAGCAACTAACAACAAATGACCAGAAGACTCCTAAAAATGAAACCTCCTCCCGCTGCCCTAGAGAAAGATGGCACCCGGGCTCAGGGAACCGGACTCTAGTTGAGGTCTTCAATCACTTGACATGAAAGCCCAGCAACCTGCGCACTGTGAGCTGGGGAGAATTCTAGTCACCCTGATGCTCCATGAGGGTTTGTGATGTTGTGATGAAATGCTATTTTAAGTGCGCTTTGTATACTATAAAAGTCAAATGATTTTGAAGGTGTGGTGCTATCAGCTGTGCTATCCTCGGGGCCCCACTCGTGGAAAAGAGAGGGAACACTTAGCCTCCGCTGCCCTGGGAGCTGGTGAAGAAAGGTGAGCGCTGTTTTTCCCAGTGAATGACAGTGGGGTTAGTGTACCTTGATTAGTGCCCTGCCCTGGACCCACGGGAGAGAATCGATCTAATAAGTCTTTTTTCATCTTTCATATCCATGTCTACAAGTCTCCCTCTGTTACACAGGAGTGCTTTCTCTGCCTTCCCAGTGTTTACACCTTTTAAAAGCTTGTAGTCCTCTTCTGCCTCTGCTCTGCAGCTTTGCAGCTGGGGAGTTTCTCAGTAGACAGAAAATCTCTCAGTGGGGAGAGGAAAGAGAGCCTCCTGGGTTGGATCTGTGAGGCAATACTCTGTCTGCCTCTATGATTATTTAAATGAGAGACAGTGCAAGGACAATCACCCTACCATCCAAGAAACTACATTCCTTATTTTTTTTTTTTTTTACGGTGGTAATTATATATGTAACAAAGCATTTGCCATCTCAACATTCTCCAAGTGTACGATTCAGTGACATCAGTCATGTTTATCATGTTGCAAGAAACTATTTGTGATCCTAATGTGCAAGTCCCAAAATTATTTCCTGTGGACTAGGATGATGACTCTGGAGCCCCTGGTGGTATAGTGGTTAAGAGCTACAGCTACTAACCCAAAAGTTGAGAGTTTGAATCCACCACGTGCTCCTTGGAAACCCTATGGGGCAGTTCTATTCTGTCCTATAAGGTCGCTATGGGTCGGAATCGACTCGATGACAACAGGTATAGGTATAGGTAGGATGACTGTATTCAAACAATGGTGGTTCCATGGTAGAAGTTTTGCCTTCCATTCAAAAGACCTAGTTAAATTCCTGGCCAATGCACCTTATACAAAGCCATCAACCATCTATCAGTGACGGATGGCAGGTCGCTATGACCCTGGACAGGTTCCAGCAGAACTTTCAGATTAAGAAGGACCAGGAAGAAAGGCCTGGTTATTTACTTCCAAAAATTGGCCAGTGAAAACCATATGGATTACAACGGTCTGAACCACAACCAATCATGGGGATGGTGCAGGACCGAACAATATTCTGTACCCTCGTACATGGGGTCGCCATGAGTCAGGCGTGTCTTGATGGCAGCTAACAACAGCAGGATGATTCAAGGAGTTGGCAATTTTCTGTGTACAGTCGCAAAAGCGTCTCTCATAATGTCTTTTGCTGGTCCATGTGACAAGAATGGAAGAAATGAAACTGGGGTACCAGCCCTGGGAGAGCTTGAAAACTTCATGGAAACAGAGCAGGTATGTCTATTAAAAGTTGGGCGAATGCTCAGAAAACCATACATGCTCCCCAGTGTCCATCTCTCATTGTCTCACTTTGGGATCCCACCAACAATTTAATCCCAGCCCAAGGGCCCCCTCGTCCCTAGCACCTTCTTACATCCCATGTGAGAGCATAGACTTCCTCCTCTGTGTCCAGGAGCTTGCTGCTTGCCTCACCTTGCAGTACCTCTTCCATTTTGCCATGGTTACAGTCTGCTGTTCCTACCCTCCGGCTACATTTAGACTTTTAGCTTTGACAACACCTGGCCCTGGTTTTGCTGAAAAATGAGTTATTAGAAACCTTTATGTTTTCAGATCTTTCTGGGTTTGGACTTGCAGATAAGGGAGTGTGGATCTACAGACAACAGATACTGCAATAGTACTGGGGCTACAAGGATGAAGGATGTGATCCCTGCCTGTTTATATCCCAGAGGGGACACAGGTGAGGAGAGGCTGAGGTATCACACAGCACCACAGCTGACATGACAGAGGCAGGCATGGGGCACACTGAGACGACAGAGGGGGATGTCTTCCACTTGGGTGCTAAGGCCAATATCCATGACTGTGGATCAGATCATTGCAATGGATTTTCATTGGCTGATTTTCGAAAGTAGATCTCCAGGCCTTTATTCCTAGTCTGTCTTAGTCTGGAAGCTCTGATGAAACCTGTTCAGCATCACAGCAACATGCACCTCCACTGACAGAGAGGTGGTGGCTGCATATTGAGGTGCATTAGCCAGGAATTGAACCCAGTCTTCATGAAAGGCGAGAATTCTCCCACTGAATCACCAATGCCCGCAGAACAGTATAAAAGAAAATAAAACCGGGAATGCAGTGGAAATCATCAGGGACAACTTCAGAGAAGAGGGTGACCATTTCTGAGCCACTCCCTGATGAAATGCTGTATTAAAAATCTGTCGACTACCATCTGTCCTCCATCCATCCAGCGCAAGGGCAAATGTTCCTTCTTTTCCTCCCTTCTTGCACCGCTCAGTTCTGTGACAGAATTTACCACGGACTTTCCCCAAAATCTGAGGCTTGCCTCTCTGCAGTGTGGGGAGCCTGGGTAGGAGCTGACTCTGCAGATGAGGCCAGCACTCCCTGCCCCTCGGTCCCCACTCAAGACATGGCAAGCCCGATCCATTTCAGTGAGTTTGTACCTGCTCTTTAGTGAGGCATTGTAAAACCACAGGTGGTGACAGCTCAAAGGCTCAAAATCAGTTTCAGCTTAAGGGGTTCTCCTTTTCCAGATTCTAGTCCTCACTTTAGCAATGAATACAGAAGGCAACTCAATTAATCCTCTCGGCTGCACAGCCAGGAAATCAGCTCAGACTTTGGAGTTATGAAAGAGTAGCCTGGTCTACGTGGAGGCTCACAGAGCACAGCAGATGCAGGGAAGGCTCTGGATATGCTGCCAAGTGTCTTCATTTGTGCTGAAAATACACATATACTGCAAATTTGGGCCTGACTTTTTCAAGACTAGCTCCTGTTCAAGTACTCTCTCTCAGAGCCTCTAGGCCTTCAAGAAAAGAAGCACAGGGTGAAAAGGCAAGGGTTCCTTCCTCCTTCTTCCCTGGTCTCAGCCTCATACTCTTCTTCCTTCCAAACTGGGAATCTGAGCCTCCATCGGGGGAGCCAGTGCGCGTGCATCCACGCCACTATGGCCTTAAACAGCATCTCTGCAACGTAGGCCACAGGCTGCATGTCCTGAATGCCTTGCCCTCAACAGCTGCTAGAGTCTGTGTCAACACTCAACTCTGTCCATGCTGTGGGGAGAAGGTCCCCTAAGACCTGCACCCAGTCCCTTAATTCAGTGGAACAGCACCCCATCTCCGGCTATGTTGTTTGGAGGAGAAGAGAGGGGCTGGCGTTGCTCCTGAGTCTATTTAGACAGAGAAATAAAGCAGGGAATTTTAGAGGCATGGTATTTATAGTTTTGAAAGGCAATAGAATGGATTTAAAACCACCCTCCTGCCAGCAAAATGGCACAGGGGGTGAGATGGATTTCCCCTCACTCTTCCTTGTGGTCTCTTCTTACTTTATACAGAACACTGCTGGAGATGCAAAAGGTTTGCCCAGTTCCTACCCACATCTTCTGCCTGCCCTGGAAAGAGAAATCTAACATGAGCACTCTGTGGGTGGGAACGCGGAGGCCCAGGGAAACCACAGGGTGGAATCTGGCAAGTGAAGAAGAGATAATGCCTGCCTGGGGTGGTTGACCACAAGTCTTCAGGCTCCCTCGTTTACCCTTGCATGCTTTTCTAGACTGAGAGACAAGGTCATTCCAGGTCTAGACAGGAAGTCAAGTGGTGGGTAGGCAGATGGCAAGTGGGCAGTGGGCTTGGGCCATAGCCCTTCAGTAGGGAGCTGCTTGTATGCTGGTTGAAGCTTCTATTTGAAACCAGAATTCCCCTGAGTCAGGCTTTTACTTCCTCTCACTGCGTCACAGAGTTTGGCTAGGTAGGGGATTTTCCTTTTCTTTTCTGTGAGCGCATTTATTGATTTTCACCATCAGATACAGCAATGTGCTAAATATGTGGGAGCACTCAATTTCCCTCCCTGACAGCCCCACCCTTTTTTCTCCAGCATTCTTCAGGGGGGATTGAAGGGAAAGGGATGTCAGGATAGGGACCTGAACTAAGCAGAAGCACAGCCTGAGCCCGCTCCTTGCATCAGCTATGGCCACTCTCTTTGTGGAGAGTTGCAACAGAGCCAGCTACTTCCCTAGGTTTCAAGAAAGCCCTAGTAAGTGTTACTGGCCTCACCTTGCTTCAAGTGTTCTGGTTTTCTGAGAGGTGCCTCTAGAAAGGAAGATAGAAGGTGCTAGTTTAAATGGCTGATAATTAGCATTAATTTGTCCTTAAGACTGGACAAGTGTTCCTAATTTAATAAGAATTCCAGGAAACAAAAAGGATAGTCACCAAAGTTCAGAGTAGGGTTAGGGTCTGAGGCCACTCTGTTAGGCTGGTAGTCCTCAACTTTGGCTTTACGTTAGAATCACCCAAGAACCTTTCAAAAAACTCAATACCAGGCTGTATTCCACACCAATTAAATCAAAACATCTGGGAGCCCGTGAGACCCAGGCACCAGTGTTTTTTAAAAACTCTCCAAGTGATTCCAGCAATAACTGATTCCAGAACAAGTGTTCTAGAACTGCATGCAAAATACCAGAATGAAAAAAAAAAAAAAAAAAACCAGTTGCCATTGAATCGATTCTGATTCATGGCGACCCCATGTGTGTAAGAGTAGAACTGTGCTCCACAGGGCTTTCAATGGTTCATTTTTTGAAAGTAGATCACCAGGCCCTTCTTCCAAGGTGCTTATGGGTAAATTCAAACCACCAGCCTTTATAGCAAGTACCCAAGTGCTCCACCATTTGCACTAGTCAGGGACTCCCACCAGAGGGCTTGTTAAAACACACACTGCTGGGCTCCAGGCCCAGAGTTTCTGATTGAGGAGGCTTAAGGTGTGGCTGACCATCTGCAGTTCTGACAAGTTTCTGGACGGTATTGATGCTTCTGGTCCCAGGGACCAGACACTGAGAAGCACTGCGTTAGATGGTCCTGAAACTCCTTGAAAGAGCAGTTGGAACTGTGAGGCTCCCTCACCCCCTACCAGACTTGCCTGAAAGAAGGGTCCACCTGGCTTTTCTTGGTCTTCCTAGGGCTGCAGCTGAGAGGGAATCTTTCTGTACAGAGGGCTTCCATAGCCAAAAGGAAGGAGGGCAGCATTCCCTCTTCCCACCTCTCCTGCTGCCAGGGGTTCTAACATTTGTCTTTAAAATTGAGTCCTGTGGTCCCACCAAGTGGTAAGCCTGCAGAGGACAGGAAACCGTTTGTCTTTATCTCTGACACATGTCTGTCAAACTCATCAGGACATGAATGGTCTAGTTTGCAGGCTGGAAAACCAGGAGGTTATCCTATTACTTTCTGATAGGAAGTGTATAGTTAATCAAAAAGTACTTAATGAACATTTCTATGATCATAGCATCAACTTTTTTGATAAGGCTGAAGTGTAATAACACAAGTGGGGTTTTTATTTGCATGGAATTTTTAAATTTACAGTCCCCTTCAGCTACATTTTATCACCAGTGCATCTTGGCCATCCCATGAGGCATTCCAAGAAGAACCTAAGAAGAAGCTGAGAGTGGCAGAGCCCTAAGAGAGATGCTTCCGTGGCGCCCCCACCTCTTCTCACAGTCTGAAAGCTCATGCAGGACCCCACACCTGTGGGTGCCCAAGCTCTCTGCAAAGGACCTTCTGGCTCTACCCTTAAAACCAGTGGCCGTGCGGCAGCTTCTGACTCATGGTGACCCCACGGGTGTCAGAGCAGAACTGTGTGTGCTCTAGAGAGTTTTCAGTAGCTAATTTTTTGGAAGTAGATTGTTAGACCTTTGTTCTAAGACACCTCTGAGTGGACTCAAACCTCTAACTTTTGGTTAGCTGTGGAGCCCATTAACTGTTTGCACCACTACACCTTGCTAAGCACCTCACACTTTCCACAGATGAGGCTGTGGGAGCAGCTGAAATGGGGCCATGTGTTGATTGAAAACCCCTTTTTTCTACTCTTTTTAAGATTGCTCTGCTCAGGGCAGGCATGTGCCCACGATGGGAGGCAAGCAGGCTGCTCTGAGCCTCAGCTCAGCCACGGTTCTGTAGGGGAGGGGGAGGAGGGGGTTCCTGTATGCCCTCCTGCCTCTGAGCTTATTCGTGGAGTAAGACACAGAGGTCCCACTGAGATTGTTGATCACATCCAAAGCAAAGGGGAATTGAAATTCATCTGCAATTTTTCCTGTCAGCTGCAGCCCAGCCAGGCCTGAGCCTCGGCCTCCCCCAGGGCCTGTGGCTGCTGCGGGTCCCCCAGGGGAGGAAGGAGGCTGTGAAGTCACCTCTCTAATGTCCTACATCTGCTTCTTGAAGCTGAGAGGGGCCGTGGGTGGAGGGAGACATGTGAGACTAGGAGAACAAAGTCAGCAGAAGACACCTTCAGAAAATGATCCATGAAATGAAAGAATATGAGAGGCTGCTGAAGTCCCTTTCTTCCCCCTTTGTCTGCATCTTCCTGGGTCCAGTCCTGTGGCCCCATGTACCCCAGTGGGGAGCTGTGAGCCAGGCCTGCTTCCTCCTGCCCCCAGTGAGTGATTGCAGAGGCTCATCATGCACACTGCTGGCTGTAATGATGCGATAGCCTATGATATGTGGGTTTTACAGGGGTTTTTAGGACATTGGTAATAAGGTTGCTCCAGTAAACAGTCTGGCAGGGCAGTAAAAGATCAAAACCATTGCAAAGATTGCATTCCAAGTGGCTTTCCAAGTCAGAGCAAGTGCTACCAAAGCTGTTCTACAGCTGAAGTCCTGGCACGGATGCTGGGACCCCCACTGCTCCTCTCTGAGATTCCTTCCCACTGCAGGCACAAGGGGACACATGATGTGTGCCTTCTCCTTTTTGCTTCTTTTTGTTCGATTATTAATGAGAAAGTGAGTATGGCTTCTTCCTCTAGCCTTCAGCCTCTGAGCAGCCCCAGGAGGGAATGCTGGGCTGAGTTGCCCTTGCTAGTGAGCACTGTGCCTTCCCACTCCAGATGTTCTAGAGTCCGGACTCCACAGAGACCCTGTTGGCTGAAAGTAAAGGAGAGACCCCCTCCCCAACTCAGGACCTGTCTCCCCCCAGCTGTTTTCCAGGTGAGTCACCTGCTCCCCCCATGTCGAAAACACTGCTGATGAAAAATCTTCCAAAAAGATAAGAGAGCAAGGGTGGGGTGGGCACTTGGAAAGGAGGGTGAGGAGCCCTCCAGAGTGCTTGTGGCCCTTGGGTCTCTTTTCCCTTTGTCTGCTGTGTGGACTTTGCTCTGTGACTGGCAGCCCAGGAGGGTTGGGCCCATGCCAAGGAAACCAAGGCTGGAGCACCATTTGCTTTGTCCTTGTTTGTGGCGACTGGGAACTTGAGTATAATCTGGACACCTACCTTCCTAATAAATGCGTTTAATTTCAATGGAAAATTGGTTAGGGATTGCGAGGTATTACCCCAAGCCTGTTAGCCCTGACAAAGTATCACGATAATAACATGTCTATTCAACTGGGCAGCTCTGTGCAGTCTACAGTGCACTTTCATATCTGTTATAATTCCTCACAGAAATCTTAGGAGGTTAATATTCTTTCATATTATTATTTACAAAAGAGGAAACTAATGTTATGAAGATTGTCATTTGCCCAAGTTCACAAATTGTTAACTCCTAGGTTTATAACTTGGGTGGTAAATGCCAGTGCCAGTCCCCATAATATCATGACTGAGGGAAAAATTTTGCTTCCTGTACAGAGGTCAGTGTGTCTGGGATCACTTCAGCTGGTATGGGCCTGCATCCAGCCAAAATCTCACAGCCCTGCTCAGAAGAGCAGAGCTGATGTGCTCACCTCAGCCCCTCCCTTCCTGGTGGATTTTATGTTCTCTTCTTTTATCCCCAGCCTAGGAAGCAGAAATTTAGGCTTACTGATCCCAAGTTGAATATGTATCCAAGCATCCCCCCACACTGGTGTTAGCGAATACACTTTATTCCATCACACCTGCCAGGGAATCTCACTTAAAATTTACTGTCAGTATGTCCAATTGAGTCTGGTGCGCATAGCAACTAACAGTTAATTCTCAATAACTAGATGTATATGACTAGAATTATGTAGTGGTTACTGTCCATTAAATGAAAATCGACTGGTTATTAAAAACATATTTATGAGGATTAATTCTGCAATAGCCACGCCACAATATCTATCAAAGTTTATCCTCAACATATGCATATTTGGGAAGATTAAATTGTTTTCACAAGGGAAACTTGGGAAAAAATACTTTGGAGATGATTGGTAGTTACACAGGTCAAAAACTAAAATTTCTTGCTCTGTTAACTAAAAAAAGGCAGCATTCTTGACTGTTTTCATCTGAAGGTTGGTAAACCATATGTACCAAAAAACAACTAACCAAACAACAAACGAGAAACTAAGATTCTTGATCTGCAGGTATAAATTTACATGCAATTGGTTGGTAACTAATAGTATCTAAATGCCTGAAAACATTTGAAGGTGGCATTAATCTCTTAGTGAAATAGCACTCTGGACTACGTCATAGTTCTACTTACAGTTTGAAGAATTACTTTATACAAGAATTTAGCCTTGTCCTTGGTTCCTAGAATGTAACCTCTAAATCCATGGGATCTCCCGAGTGACTGAAGTGTCTTTGCAATCTATGAGGACTCCAGACCAGACCTGAGTGCTTAATGCTAATGAGACAACTCATGTTGGGTGGGGGCTGGCCATGTCAGAAGAACTCACACCATGTGATATCAGTCCAACATCAGGGGAGTGGGGAGGGAACTGGAGGTTTAGTTCAACCAAGTGCAATGATTCAATAATCATGCCTACGTAATGAAATTCCAATAAAAATGTTGGATGCTGAAGCTCATGGAGCTGCCTAATTGATGAAAGACATTGATGCTCAACAGAACGACCCATCCCTTGAGACATGGAAGCTCCGAGTCAGGCACTCTCTCAGAGCTTGCCTGTGTATCTCTTCATTTGTATCTTTTTTGCTATAAACCAAAAAAAAAAAAAAAACCTTAGCAACTCATAGCAACCCTATAGAACAGAGCAGAACTGCCCCATAGGATTTCCAGGGAGCAGCTGGTAGATTTGAACTGCTAATCTTTTTGGTTAGTAGCCGAGCTCTTACCCACTCTACCACCATGGCTACTAGTAAACTGTAAGTACAGTGATTTTCTGAATTTTATGAATCATTCTATCAATTATATAATCCATACGGTAATGGGAGTCCCTGAGTTTGTAGCCAGCAGATCAGAAGTGAAGGGACCCTGGGAGCCCCCAAGCTTAGGGCTGGTGACTGAAGTCTCGGGCAGACTTGGCAGTCTGGAGTACTGAGCCTGTTAACTCGTGAGAGCTGAACTCGCCTGGGTGGCTAAGATCAGAAGAAAAATGGCAATATTTAAAGTTGATGTTGGAGCCGATGTGGCCAGAGACACCCTTTACCACTATGTCATGAACAACCTGTGAGACTTTGGATGTCAGTGAACCCCCCTGTGCCTTGTTTCCCTGATCTGAAAGACTGAGGAGGTAAGAGTAGGTGAAGTCTCAGAGTTCTTCCAGCTCTGTCTATGACTCACTTCATCAGGCCCATGGGGAGAAGTTTCACATTTTAAAGCCACAGCCCTTGTACCGTTGCTGACAGCTTACCTAAATTGTGTACAAGATAAGGTGTGTGTGTAAGGGGAATGGTCTTGGGAATGCGAAGCAAACACAGTTAATAGCGATATCTCAGAAATTTTACTCCAAAAGTTAAAAAAAAAAAAAAGGAAAGCACAGAGCAATTGGTTATTCATGGGCTATCATCCACTTTCCTTCCACTTGATTGGCTATCTCTACTGACCTGGAATCTAGGAAGATTGAAGCCACACACATACTCACTCACTCACAAACACACCCAAACTGTGGTTTCTTATCTACATAGCTTCTACTGAATGAGGTGATTAACTCCCTGACCTTATGGAGCTCTAATATGACCTCAGAGAATAAATAGAATCTTGTTATCTTGTAATGAGTTTTATGGCTTATTTCAGTACATTTCAGCCATGTTTCTCTAGTGATTAAGGCAATTATCGGCCCGTGCATTTCAAGATTATGAATTATGAGCTCTCTCCAGGTACCGAAAGGAGCTTGGGTACGCTCAGACCTCTTCTTATCCCAGTCAGTACTTACTCCCATCCTCCCTCCCCCATATACGTAAACAGACACTGCTCTGTGTTTCTGGTAGCCCCATGTGCCTCTTCCATCCTACACTGCCATGTGGTTATCAAAAGGATGATTTTAGATTCAATTCCTATAAGTAAATTTTTCCTGTTTACAGTTAGTTGGTGCCATGCACAGTGCTGTAATTATTATCATTATTACTTGAGATTTAGGAAAAAGAACTACTTGCCCTGTCCTGTCCTGGCACATTTACATGACCAAATGACAGGGTGCAAGAGAGGCTGTCATCATGGTGCCCTCTTTTGTCTTTGTCTCATGCTTTAATATTTGTCAGATCCTTCTGCCTTACAATTGAAGTCATGTGAGCTAGGGTGATTTTCACTCTTTGTGTTCCCCTTTCAGGATACACTATAAAAAGTAGTTCATGAATATTCATTAAGACTTCCAAGAGAAATGTGCAACATATTTTAGGTTCTATGTGCTCATGTCATTCAGTAAGTATAATAAGAGGACAACAGCGCAATGATGGTATATGCCCCACCATACACACTTTGGCCTCCTCCTTTTTTGTAGACTAGATAATTAAAGTATATCAGTGCTACAAGGAGGTGGGTTTGGTGGGTGTCTATGTCACCAAAGGAAACTAAGTTCTAAGCTGCGCTCAGCTTAGGACACAATACATGCCTTTGGGGGTTAATGAAAAACTGTTTAACATAAGTATTAAGGTATCATTTCTAGTAGGTTTCTACTATATATATGTATATATATATATATATATTTTTTTTTTGTAAGGTACACATAAGTTAAATTTTTGTCCCTTCGAGAACTTGGGATAATAGTGTTTCAATCCAACATGGCATTGTGAAAATCAGAGATAAAGTTTGTATCCCAGGTCGCCATGTACAAACTGTATGACTTTGAACAAATTGTTGAACTCTAGTAAGGCTTAATTTTCTCATTTATTAAGTAGACATGATTTACAGCATTCAGCAATTTAGCAAGAATCAGACGAGATAACATATGAACAACAGCTGGCGTGCTGTGTGACACGCTACATGTTGCACTGCTCTTCACTCAAGCTGCTTTCAGAGCTCACTCTTCCTTGTACTGGAAGCTAAAGTGTTCCCAAAAAAGTCTCTTGAATATACTATTCTACACGGTAGCTCACAGTGTGGTGGCTGCCCTCTTTGATGCCATTCTCACAGGCTACAGACACCCTGGGCCATCCCTAGCCTATTTTAATAGCCTGTTAAGGTCCATCCACACACTGAAGAAAATCCTTAATGGTGAGACTCTCAAGTCTGAAGTAAGCTCTGGATTTTTTTCTTTGCTCAGGGTCATATTTTCCCAGGATCAACGGCTTGAGTCTCAAGAACTTGTCCTGCTATTTCTGGATGCCTTTCCATGATCCATTTGACCTTTAGAAAAGGAAGGTTTGTGGCAGATGTAATCCCACTGATACATGTGTGGGATTTGAGACAAGTTAACCCATAGCTATCAGGTGGTACTACTTGTGTCCTGAGGCCAGACTCTACTTACAACCTACCACCTGGGAGCCCTACAAGGCAGCACACTGGTTCATGTCCCATTTCTTTCTTTCTGTCCCCATATAACTCTGAACTTAGGACTGTACATATTTCTTACTGCACGAAATATTGTGTGAACGTGGCCCAGAAACAGTGAGTACATCTTTGTATTTCTTCTATAATTTAAAAATCAATACAAAAAACAGGAAATATGTCTGAGAATAGTAGGCTGAAATTGAAACAAAACTCCAAAGGTTGAAAAAGCTGAGATTGAAACTCCCTCTAGAGTTCATTTCTTCTCAATTTCCCTCCATACATTTCTGTTTGGAGGTGTCAAGAACTGTCTGATGGTTATCACATCTACCCCAGAAGCTCCTGGCAAAACTGCAGACTTTGGCAACGGAATTCTAAGTGTGAGACAGTACAAAAAGTATTTCAGTATCATCTATGCTAAAGTACGCTCCAAAATGACATATTGCATTGGGCAAATCTGCTGCAAAAGACTTCTTTAAAGTGTTAAAAAGCAAAGATGTTACTTTAAAGACTAAGGTGGGCCTGACCCAAGTCATGGTATTTTTGGTTGCTTCATATGCATGCAAAAGCTGGACGATGAATAAGGAAGACCAAAAGAAGAATTGGCACCTTTGAATTATGGTGTTGGCAAAGAATGTTGAATATACCGTGAACTGCCAGAAGAACGAACAAATGTGTCTTGGAACAAGTACAGCCAGAATGCTCCTTAGAAGTGAGGATGGCTAGACTTTATCTCACTTACTTTGGACATGTTGTCAGGAGGAATCAGTCCCTGGAGAAGGACATCATGCTGGGTAGAGGGTCAGCGAAAAAGAGGAAGACCCTCAATGAGATGGATTGACACAGAGGATGCAACAACGATGGGCTCAAACATAGCAAGGATTGTGAGGATGGCGCAGGACTGGGCAGTGTTTTGCTCTGTTGTACTTAGGGTCACCATGAGTCAGAACTGACCCTGTGGCACCTAACAACGACAACAACATGCTGCAAACAGGTAAACCACAATTATAAAATATGGAGCCTCATCTAAAATCTGCACCCAAATTGGCCATTATAAGAAATATTTGATTCAGAGAAACAGAAGTTCTGGACATCTTCTTTTCAAATTGACACTTGTAGAAGAGAAAGGAAATCAGTTAAGGTATAGGGAAGAAAGTTGGACTTTTAGAGTTTTTTTCCATGTAAAGCCTGTTCATAAAAGATGCATATGGAAAAAATGAAAAAAAAAAAAAAAACCCATGTGTGAAAGTATTTCTCAATCCCTGTTGTACTCAGCACAATGGTCTTGTATAGTATTTAGCACAATTAACCTCTTTGGCAACTAATGTATCTGGACAGTCCCTCGACAAGTGCCGGCTACGTAGCAGTAGCCACCTTCTGCTGGCGTCTATTTGTTGGACATGGGACTGGGACTGAGAAGAACATCTCTGACTGATAATCAGGGATGCAAATGAAAGACGACAGGAAACACCTCTGGTGCAGCCTGAGTCACAAGCCCTAGGAAGACGTTTCCTAACATGCTGGAACCAGAAGTTCAGGTGTTACCAGATACATCACATATAGCACACATATTCACGTGTTCCACGTGGCTGGGTGAGTGGGTAAGTACTCAGCCTAACTGGTCCCTCTGAGCGTTCCTAACCTCTCTCTGCTCACCACACCCCATGACAGCACTGATATCAGCAGGGAGGCAGAAATGAAAGAAGGCTAAGGGCAAAGGAAGGTTTCTCTCAGGGAGACGTCCCCAACTCCTGCATATCCAGCTCCTTGGCCACTGCATGGTGTCTCCAGCTACCACTCTGCGCTGGAGATTCATCTTTGCATGGGAGATTCACAGTGATAATCTTACAATGGAAGATGATAAAGGAAGTTCAGAATATCTGTGCATGTGGCAAGATCCCAAATCTGAATCTATATTTAGGCAGCATATACCTTCAGGACACAACTCCAGTCTCAGGTTTGAAGAGCCCTCAGTTTCCTTTTCTGGCACTCCCCGACACACTCAGAGTTTGTACTAGTGAACTCTAGACCTGACCCATGTTCTGGGCCCTATGATCTGTAGGCTTGAGGAAGGCAGCACTCATTGCTGAGTTCTGTTGTTGTTATATCCATAGCACATAGGCAGTGCCTGGCACATGGTAAGTACTCAGTAACTATTTTTTGCACGGCCATAGATAGCACTTGCTGGGTAGGAAAGTGGGCTCCCAGCCATCGCAGGGGGAATGTGTAAGTCTCCATCTCCATAAGCTTCTGTGCAACGGGCAATAGTGAGAGCTGAGCGGAGAGCCCTTAGGGAGTGCGTGGTCCAGGGCAGAGGACAGTAGTTGGCCAACTCTTAAGGAAGGAGATTTATAGTCATTATCATCATCTCCCAGACTAAGTCAGACAAGGAAGAAAGGCCTGGCAAGCTGCTTCTGACAATTAGCCAACGAAAACCCTGTGGTTCACAACAGAGTATTGTTCTGTTGTACATGAGGTTGCCATGAGTCAGAGCCAACTCGACGGCAACTAACCGCAGTAGCCATCTTTAGTCTCCTGGGTCTTGAGTGTGCAGGGAAAGTGTGCAGAGCTTCGTCATGTGCCTGCTCACACACGCACATATGTAGATCACATGCGTGTGCAATAAACAGGCTTCCCACAGCCTCCTTGCCCAGGGCCAGCATGGCCAGGATCAAGCTGACTTATGGAAAGTGTCATATCAGCAGGTGTCTCCCACTGATAGAATCATTCTTTAATTCACTCAGCCGTGCCATTTAATTACCTTGATCCATGCTTTGTTTTGCTAAAGTGAATGTCGCAGATTGAGTGTTACTTGCTGAAAATACTGACAGAGGCTTGACTATTTCTGTAATGGGAGCTGAAATATGATCTCTCTTTTTCCCTCAACCATCTTCTCGTTCCCCTCTTCCTGGGTTCCCCTTTGGTCCTTTTTGTTTCTTTCTAGTGTAAAATGTAAACTATTAATTTGGAGCAGGAGTAAAATTAAGCCCTCTGGAACGAATTCTTGGAAACAGAGCTGCTGCCTGACTTAATTCAGCAGCGATTATGCTGAAGAGCCTGCCGGTTTCTGGTGGAGACTGAATTGCTTTTAGAGAAGTCAAGCCAGGCTGCAGAGCGGGACCGAGGGAGGGAGCAGGACGATAATTGGGTAGATAAGAAAAAGCAATGTTTGTTGTAGTGATGGAAAAAATAGTAGATAAAATTGTACATGGCTTGGCAATTTCTCAATCTCGTCCTTCAGGAAGGTCCACATGAGGACATGGATGGGTGTCATGGTCTCCCTAACCACACTGGGGACCAGAACGAGTCCCCTCAACACCACCCCCCCCACCATGGCTCAGGTGTGAGGATGGGCAGGGGTAGCTGGTTGTGCAGGTAACAAAACTCCAGGGAGCATGGTTAGCCCCCTGCAGCTCTCAGGAAGGGAACAACTAATTAGCCCACAAATTTATGGGCCCTGGGGATGTGAGCAGATGGGTATTTAAGTTAACAGCAGATCCTATTTGTCCTCCATTAATTCCAGAGTGATACCTGAGTTTATTGGAGTTTTATATTGTTTCATCTGTTTCAAAGTCAGTTCTCCCACTTCCCCCAAATGTTATTCTTTTGACAAGCAAATATCTGTCTCTTTTTCCAGTTTTCAGAATGGAATATGAATTCAACCCCAAACTGCACTGACTTCCTAATCCGTAGAGGGCTCCTTACAGGCTGGTTCTTTATGGGTTTTCAGGCGGGTGTTCTCTTCCCAGACCTTCACGTTTCTGAGGCTCCAGCTTGCCAGCTCCTCATTGTCCTTTCAGCCTGATCAGTTGTTCCAATGCAGCTGCCGTCCATGCCTGGAAATGACCCTGATTTAAAAATTACCAGAGTTATGGTGGGCATCTCTTTTTGCTCTCCATTTCAGAGATATTTTAAGGATTGAAAGTCTTAAATTCTGTAATATTGTAGCTTTAAGCAATTTCAGGAATTATCTAGTCCCATAATTTACAAGTTTGGTTCACAACTCAGAGCCACTACCAGCTCTCATCTCTACACACTCCTGCAAACCCTCAAAAAAAGAAGGGGATTGCAACCCATGTCTTCCTCACGGGAGAAGGTAGGCTGGTGACTTCTCAAGGCCCTCAGACCTCCTTGCCCCTTGAGACCCAGATCTTCTCTCCTCTGCTGAGCTCACCAGACCAGAGGGTTGGGGCATCTCCAGGAAGCTTTTAAAAAGGCTGAACTCTGCTCCCACCGACAAATGCCTGGCTGCAACCAGAGATGTTTTGTTGTTAGTTCTTCTTGAGTTGGCTGTAACTCACGTTGACCTTATGCGTAACAGGAACAAAAAAATCTTCTGGTCTGGTCTGCACCATCTTCATGACTGTCGGTATGTTTGAGTCCATTGTTGTAGCTGTAGTGCCAATCATCTTGTGGACTTTCCCTCATTTTAGCTGACCCTCTACTTCACCAGACATAATGTCCTTCTCTGGCAATTGGTCTTTCCTTTATGTTGTGATCCATATGGTTTTCATTGGCTAATTTTCATAAGCAGATCACTAGGCCTTTCTTCCTAGTCTGTCTTAGTCTGGAAGCTCTGTTGAAACCTGTCCACCATGGGTGACCCTGCTGGTATGTGAAATACTGGTGGCATAGCTTCCAGCATTACAGCAACATACAAGCCATCACAGTATGAAAAACTGGCAGGTGGTGAGCAACCAGAGAAGCTCTCCTTTGATCTGTTTTATTTAAAGTGTTCCACTGAGAAATATATTTTGAAAACCATCAATCTATTTTAACTGTGCAATATTTATTGGAAAAAAAAAGGAAGAACCTAGGCTACAGTGAAGTTAGGGACTTACCCAAGGCCAAAATGATGGAATATCAAATACTATGCCTGAATCCTACTCGAGGTTATGCTATCATTTCACAGAACTCCTCTGTCTGGTGAATTAGGAAAACATAATAACAGCAACAATGTAGATCTGGGTAGAGATGCAAGTGTGACCTGAGAGATTAGTAAGTAGCCATAGTGTGGAGGTTCACCAATTGTCCTCCACTGGGACGCAAGCAGCAAGGGGAAGTAGAGGGTCCTAACTGCACTCTTTCTGTGTAGACCCAGTTCAGGTATCTTGATCACCGTCACTCCCATGACCTCCTCACATTTGTACTAGCAAAGGACAGGCAGTGCTTATATAGGGCCAGGAGAATGCAACTAGTTGCCATCACCAGTCAACAGAAGAGTTCTTTATGTTGTGCTCCCACGTCTCTGGAGTGCCTGTCTGACATTTAACACCATTCCCTGGCAGGTAAAGAGGAGGTAGACATGAGTGGCCTTTGGTTACCAATAAGGTGAAACCATGTGTCAGATATAGTCGTTCTCAAACTAGGCCTCACATCAGATTCACCTATTAGGGTTTTTAGAAAGCCTGATGTGTAGGCCCTTCCTAGAGATACTGATTTGGTAATTTTGGAGTGAGTGGGACAAGGATGCCTACAGGTTTTAAAAGCCTTCACAGGTAATGTCCACAGAGAGCATGGGTTGTGGTTGAAGAGTCACAGCACCCAGCATCACGAAACTTGGCTTCTAGACTCGCGGTCTCACATTTCACCACATTTAGCAATGAGAGGTCTTTTCTAGAGCAGTGTTGTGGTTGTTGGGGTCGATCAAATTGGCTGTGACTCACAATGACAGAACGAACAAAATATTGCTCAATCCTGTACCATCCTCAGAATCGTTGTTATGCTTGAGCTCATTGTTGCAGCCACTGTGTCAACACATCCGTTGAGGGTCTTCCTCTTTTTCGCTGACTTTTTACCAAGCATGATGTCCTTCTCCAGGGACTGGTCCCTCCTGATAATATGTCCAAAGTACATGAGACAAAGTCTTGCCATCCTTGCTCTAAGGAGCATTCTGGCTGTACTTCATCCAAGACAGATTTGTTCATTCTTCTGGCAGTCCATGGTATATCTAATATTCTTCGCCAGTACCATAATTCAAAGGCATCAATTCTTTTTTTGGTTTTCCTTATTCGTTGTTCAGCTTTCACATACATATGAAAACACCAAGGCTTGGGTCAGGCTCATCTTAGTCCTCAAAGTGACATTTTTGCTTTTTAGAACTTTGAAAAGGCCTTTTGCAGAAGATTTGCCCAAAGCAATACATTCTTTGATTTCTTTTTCTTAAAAAAAAAAAGACTTTATTTTCAAGAGCAGTTTAGATTTACAGAGGCTGTACAGAAAGTACAGAGTTCTCATATAATCCCTCTCCTCTGCACAGTCTCCCCTATTATGAACATCTTGCATTCATGTGGTACATTTGTTATATTTGATAAACCAATATGGAGATCGATACATGACTGTAACTGAAGTCCACAGTTTACGTTAGAGTTCACCGTTTGTGTTATGCAGTCTTAGGGGCTTTGGCTAACGTGTAACATCACGTGTCCACCGTGACAGCATCCTTACAGGACAGTCTCACTGCCCTAAAAATGTCCTGTGCTTCACCTATTTGCCCCTCTCCACCTTCCCCAGAACCCCTGGCAACCACTGATCTTTTTACACTTTTGTCCTTTGCAGCTTGTCAAATAGTTGGACTCATATAGTATTTTTTTTTTTTTTAGACTGATTTCTTTCACTTAGCAACATGTATTTAATGTTCCTTTTATGTCTCTTTGGTGACTTGATAGCTCATTTCTTTTTATTGCTGAATAATCCTCCATTGTAATCATGTACCACAATTTGTTTATTTATTCACCTATGGAAAGGCATCTTGGTTGCTTCCAGTTTTGGCAGTTGTAAATAAAAATGCTATAAACATTGGTGTGCATTTTTTTTTTTTTTTTTTTTTGCGGCAATACATTTTAAACTTATTTGGGTAAATACCTAGACATCTGATTGCTGGATCGTGTAGTAAGCCTACGGCTGGCTTATAAGAAATGGCCAGATTGTCTTCCAAAGTGCTGTCTAATTTTCATTCCCTCCAGTACTGAATGAGAATTCCTGTAACTCCGCACCCTCACCAGCCTTTGATGTTGTCAGTGTTTTTAATTTTAGCCATTCTAATAGGTGTATAGTGGTATCTCATTGTTGTTTTACTTTTACTTTACTATTCCCTGTTGACATATGATACTGAGCATTTTTTTTTCTTAAGCTTATTTGCCATCTGTGTATCTTTTTTTGGTAAGGCATCTCTTCAGATCTTTTGTCCTTCTGTAATTGGGTTGTTGATTTTCTTATTGTTGAGTTTTAAGAGCTCCTTGTGTATTTTGGTATTTCGGATAGAGCCCTTTATCAGATATGTGTTTTGCAAATATTTTCTCCCAGTCTGTGGCTTATCTTTTCATTCTTTGATTCCTTAACTATTGCTTCCCATAGGCATTTATTGTTGATCCAAAAAGAATAAAATCCTTGACAACTTCAATTTCTTTACCATTTATCACAGTGTTTTTTATTGGTCCATGGCATGGATTGAATTGTGTCCCCAGAAGATACCTGTCACCTTGGCTAGGTCATGATTCCCTTGTGTGATTGTCTACCATTTTATCTTCTGATGTGATTTCCGTATGTGTTGCAAATCCTACCACTATGATGTAATAAGATGGATTAGCAGCAGTTATATTGATGAGGTTTACAGGATTAGGTAGTGTCTTAAGCCAATCTCTTTTGAGATATAAAAGAGAGAAGTGAGCAGAGAGACCTGGGGACCTCATACCACCAAGAAAGCAGTGCCAGGAGCAGAGTCCGTCCTTTGGATCTGAGGTTCCTGTGCTGAGATGCTCCTAGACCAAAGGAAGACTGATGCATCACAAGGACCTCCCTTCAGAGCTGACAGAGAGAAAACCTTCCCGTGGAGCCAGCACCCTGAATTCAGACTTCTAGTCTCCTGGACTGTAAGAGGATAAACTTGTCTTTGTTGAAGCCATCAGAAGATGTGTTTGCAGGAGGGGCAAGGGCAACTTTGGTGCTTCATAAAGAAACTCTTTCTCCTCTTAGTACAACAGAAAATAGTTAGGTCTTGTAGCTCCCAACTCCACTAGGGCTGTGTATTCTTTCTGCTGGTAGGAAGCAGACGTGGAGGGGGGGCGGGCAGGGGGCGAAAGGACAGATAGCATATGACTTTTGTTCTTTAGACTTCTAAGACTTCTTTACAGCATTTCCACTTCATCTATCAAATCCTCACCTGGTAAATAGAAATTTTGTTTGGAAAATAAATGCTATCAGCAAAGAGAAAAAGATCCAGTCAGCACCTTCTTAGGAAAGTCCCAAACCAGGAAGGAAATAAAAAAAAGAAAGTACCAATATCACTTTTCATTCCCGATGATGTGACTGTAGGACTTCTATGCTACAGTCATCTCAGCATTCTCAAGTGTTTCTCCACCTACAGCTCTGACTACCGCCTTCTTGCACTTATTAGAGGCAGAATGGGGAATAGTAGTAACAGTGTGGCTCAGGAGACAGCCTGGCTCAACCCTCACTAGCTGTGTGACCTCAGGCAAGTCAGTCAATCTCTCTGTGCTTCCGTATTCTCATCTGTGGAAATGGCATGATAATAAGGTTGCTGTGACGATTGAATGAGTTAATTCCTGAAAAGGTTTTTAGAGAGTGCCTGCAAGCACTTCATGAGTTTAAGTTATTATTGTTATTATTATAAATTTTCACTTTAAATATTTTATATGGCTTGCAGGGAGAATTATGCTGTTTCCATTCCAGAGATAATAAAACTGAGACCAAAATATCTTTCAACACGACCCATTTATTAGGTGCCAAATCCTGGGTCTAAAATCTATGCCTCCAGAATGTTATCCGTATCAGTGGCTTCCAAACCAAGGACAGGAATGAGATGTTATAACAGGTATGTTTGAAGCCTCACTACTCCACTTTAGACAGAACAATTCCAGAATAATGCCTTCTTTATCTGACTTACTTATCAGTCATATTTTAAAGCTTTCTTTTGAATAAAGTTTTCATACACCTTTTAAACTTAAATTTAAAGAACAATGTCTGCAGACTGTCCTGTTTAACTCTTACATGAGGGTAACGTTCATGTCCACATCAATAGGGTATACTTTTCCAGAACTGACAATCAGCATGAACAGGTACCTCCATGCTCTTCCTATCAGAAGAGGTGATCCACCATGAGAACCAGGGGTTGTTAGACTACAAGGAGCTCCTGTCACACCTCTGAGGCTTGTGCTGCTGTGCCTGGTGCAGCTGTGTGGCCTCATTGGCCACAGGTATCGAGGACAGGGGGCTATGGAGGGTGGTTTTTACCAGGTGGTTATCAGTCCACAAGGAAGCTGAGCCCCAGGAAGAGCCTGGGATCAGAGTTTGGGAAGAAAATATAAAATCCTACCATTTTGAGTATGTATTTGTCCCAAGCGCTTGACCTAATCATGCCTAATCCTTACACCATCTCTGCAAGGACCATTCTCTTGTGTACCCCTAGGCTGCTGAGCTAGCTTAGCTTTTGGTGGGTAAAATATTTCTCAAAATATCTACTTAAAGGAAAATATATATATTTTTTAATTATTTTTTCCTGGGCACAGGAACTGGGAAGGACAGTAGGTGGTGGAAAAGATAGCAGAGGATAGGATTGGCAGCAAGGTAGCCTTACCCTCAATGGCAGTAAGAGGGTCTTTGGTTTGGGGTAGTCCTCATTTCCTAGTTGGAAAAGCAGTTGTCCTGAACAAAGCAGGGTGACCTAGACAGCATTTCAGTCTTGCCTAATGGGCCACTAGAAAGGGCCAAAGGATCCAGTGTGGGAGCCAGGGGAGAAGAAGTGGTGCGATTATATGTAGAGGGCCACAAGAGTGTACAGAACTCAGACACATAGTCCTGTGAGAACTTAACATGACTTTTCCAGCATCTGGATATCTCTCCTTCTGTTATTTGGCTTTTTTTTTTTTTTTTTTGGCAAGTGACTTGCCTTCGTAGAGAAACACACAAACAAGCTTAGAAGCCATATCCAGAGCTGGTAGGACTGATGTCCCGGTCATGCGGTACAGACTGCACAGCGCTGACTGTTGGAAGGAAAGTGAGCACTGCATTATGGAGGCTTAGCAGGAGACAGCCGACATCTGTGAGTTCACATTGGCCTTGGCTGACCTGAACAAGGAAGAGGACGTTTCGTTCAGAAGCTGAGAGGAAAAAAAATGGAAGTTTCTTTGGACCTGGAGGGAGCCAGCTTTGACGGCCAATCTGGGTTTTGCCTGATCCCAAAGATAAAAATCTGTCTAGCCACATTGCAGCAGAAGTCACTATGAAAAAATAAATCAAATTTCAACTCTGACTGAAACTAAACCAAGAACAGTTAAAGAGGGGTTAGGAGACCGCTAATATGAGCTAGTGCCTACCACATGTGCTATCTCAGTGAAAAGCCTTCCTTCCACAGTGAGGGAGGGGTAAAATCTGCTTCACATGTGGGAACATGGCCTCACAGAAGATGGGTAGTAACTGGTTCAAGGTTACACAGCCAGAAAGTGAAAGTGCCGAGGAAGAGCCCAGGCCAGTCTGATTCTGCAGCCCATTCTCTTTCCACAGTAACCTGAAGCAGTGTGGAAATACGTCTGCTGCTTCTGCAGTTGTTACTATGACTACACCTTTAAAAAGACCTTAATGTGTGGCAGGCACTGTGCATTATTTTATTTAGCACTCACCACAACCTGACAAAATATGTAAAGCCTCAGGCAGTAAAAACTGAGGCTTAGAAGGTTTAACGGTTTCATGTTGGTCTAGTTAACATCTGAGCCAGGATGGGAACCTTAGTCTTTTGAATCCAGGACCAGGTGTTAAACTGAACTTTCTATGTGGGGTTAGGTGTCTTCTCCTGATTTTCCTACTCAATTGTTGCCCGTGGTTATGCAGAACTGAGTAAATGGATATTTGAGCAAGAATGTAAACGTGTGAATGATATCTGAGTGGATGTGTACGTATACACATTTGTAGATTCTACGTGGTGTTGAATGCCAGCTACACACAAGGTATGGTGCAAGCACGTGCAGTATTTTAAATATTTACAACTGTACAAAGCAGGCAAAATCAGACTATATTATTAAACTCATTTTCAAATATGGAAGCCAAACTTAGAATAAAATTAATTGCCAAGTTCACAAAGTTAGTAAAGACTGCCATGATTCAAACCTAAGGCTGTTTGATTAAAATAATCACACCCTTTTTTCTCTGCTGGTTGCCCTTACATAAAATGATCCTAAAGAGACTTCACGGAGAAATGATAAGAGATCTCCAACATAAAAGCTTCAGAAGCACATTACAAAATAAGTTTACAAACGCTCAGTAAACTGCACGTTTTTGGTCAATGCATTCAAATCACAGAAAAACTAGCTCAGGCTTAGAAGAGAGCTTTATTTTCGTAATTACATTATGCAGAGGAGAAGTCTCTTTGAAAAAGCTTTTTTTTTTTTTTCCCCAGGGGTTTTGAAACTTCCTCTGAGCAGCTCTTTCGAGAAGACTTATTAGAATTTATTTTCAATTATACACCAGAATAAGCTGTCTGCAGTATAGTTAACTTTCAATTTCAACCAATTTTCGACGCATTCAATCATAGATGCCTCAGTGATTAAGAATCTATGTTGCAAAACAATTCCCACTTTCCAACAATGCAATCAAACAGATCTACAACTCATAACATATTATCCAATGCTTTTTCAGCTCACTGGTGAAGTGAAATAGAATTTACCAACCATCCCCTTTACTCATTGTGCTCTAAGCTCATTTGCAAAGAAATCTGCAACTCAAAATAGCTCGCAAGGAGGTTTTGGTTCAACACAGCCTGGAAGAGATAGAGTCGAGCTGCTTTGGATATTCATGACTTTGGGCTGTCTCATTTCTTCCCTCTGCCCTTCATATGCTTTGGCTGAGCACACCATAACATGAGGAATGAAACCCCTCCCTACACAACTCTGAAATTGCTCTCCATGGCAGGAGTTCTGATTCATTAGGAAGACCAAAGCAGGTTTTATGTCCAGCTGTTTGCTCTTCTAAACAGCATGGCTGTGACTGAGAGAGAGAGAGAGAGACTATGTGTGTGTATGCACACAAGCACATTTGAGAGAGAGACAGAAAGAGAATGACAGACAGAAACACCTAGGTGAAATGCTGGGAAGGGTATGCAGCAAACTCAAACTCTTTCTTGAAAAGTTTAGGAGGTAAAACAATCTTGATAAATTTACAGAAAATTCTAAGTTTCAGAGATTAAGTCAAACCATAATAATCACTATTGTAAAGTTTCACTTTTCATTTAATTCATTAGATACTAAGTTTAACTTGGGGTTAAAGTGATGGGAAAGATGGGTAAAATGGAGGAAGAAGAAGATGAACAACTTCTCTAAGAAGGTCGGCTTTTTTCTGACTGAAGTGAAGTCTTCAGTGTTTCAACATGAAATGGAGAAATGGTCTGAAGTTCAAGGTATCCCTTTGGGGAATATGCATTTAACAAGACCTGAGAGTATAAATCAGAGCCCAATTATTAAGAAATACTTCAAATGGGCTCAGGTGAATTCTCCCCCTTTCTGATTCCTCAGGCTATGGAAAAGTGAATAAAATGACAAACACCTGGCTCTCTAAACAGGTGTTGGATGCAGCGGGTAGGAAATAAATACATCAAAACAAGTAGTTGCTCTGAACTGAGATATCCAAGCATGACCCAGATTAAAGGAAGTGCTGCGGCAGCTCTGCACACTTATTCCAGAAAAATTGAAAAAGAACAAATTAGAAATAAATTAAAGAACTGTGCTTGTAAATGTCAAATGAAGAACACTGGAAGAAAACCTACCTTGAAATGTATAAAAACATTTTCCATGAGTGCTTTGTGCTGTACAACGACTTGATAAATGCATGAATACAACATAAAACAAGAGCTGAAAGGAAAGCTTGCAAATTGACAGACTGAGATAAAAAAGTGAGACACAGATCTAAGACACAAACTGAGGATCATTTCAGGACTAATAAACTGGGAACCAAACAAGGACTCAATAGATGAATTCTTATCAAAAAGGGGGAAATGTGGGACAGCACTTAAAATTTCTTACAGAAACAAGACTTTCTGGATTCACTGAGGCTTGAGAAACCCTTGAATCTGTTACCCTGAATTTTTTTTATTTATTTTTTTTATTTTTTATTGTACTTTAGGTGAAGGTTTACAGAACAAACTAATTTCTCATTAAAAAAAATTAGTACACATATTGTTTTGTGACATTGGTTGCCAACCCAACTCGATATGTAAACACTCTCCCTTTCTCAACCTTGTGTTCCCCATTACCAGCTTTCCTGTCCCCTCCTGCCTTCTTGTCCTTGCTGCTGGGTTGGTGTGCCCATTTGGTCTCATTTTGTTTTATGAGCCTGTCTAATCTTTGACTGAAGGGTAAACCTCAGGAGTGACTTCATTACTGAGCTGTAAAGGTGTCCAGGGGGCATACTCTCAGGGTTTCTCTAGTCTGTGTCAGACTGCCCTGAAAAAAATTTTGAACCTTGAGCAGAAACTATCCCCTGAAGTCATCTTCGAACTAAACAACAGTTTAGCTGAATTACTGAAGAATGTTCACTTTGAACATTGCATTTTTTTTAAAGAATTATCTATATCAGGTCAAACTGACACAGTAACTCTAAAGCATAGATGAGTAGCTTATGGGCTAGTGAGTCCAAGTCAATGGTGGTGAAACAATGTAGGAAGAGACAGCGAGAATGATAACACAACATGAAGCATGTAACCAATGTCATTGAATGTACATATAGAAATTATTGAATGAGTGCATGATCTGTTGTGTATATTTTTACCAAGGAACAAAACAAAACAAAACTAACCCCAAAAAAACTAGGAACCGGAAATAAAAAAGGGGCCATGATGGAAAATTCAATTACTGACATAAATGAAGACTTGAAATAAACTCCATAAGTGCCGAGGGAAAGGGACAAAGTGATTAAAGCAACTAAGGAAAGCATACTAAATATGGAGGACAAACAGAATCCAATATAAGACAGTTGGTATCCTTGAAACAAAGTACTTAATAAATCCATTAAAAAAGTAATCGAATGCATAATACAGGAGAATACTCTCAAAATTAAGGAACAACTGAATCTCCATGTTCCATAAAAATTCTTTCAGAATTTTTGATAATGAAACATAACCTTGTTAAATCATATTAACATTGGGACAAAAGAAGACTTCTTCTGGCAGCTTGGATTAAAAAAAAAAAAAAAGGCACCAGAAAAAAAAAATAAATACAAACTAATCTCCTGCTTTTATATGGTAAAATTCAGTATAACATGACAATAAAGGAATGTCTAGCAAGGTTTCAGGGAAATAATATGTAACTCCAAAATATTACGGTAGCTAATTTGTCTTAGAGGCTTGTCATTGGCTGCTGTAGAGTCAGCCTCTGGCACATGGCAACCCCACACGCAATGGAACGAAATACTGCCTAGTCCTGCACCATCCCCATGATTGGTTGTGGATCAGACTATTGTGATCTGTAGGGTTTTTACTGGTTGATTTTTGGAAGTAGATCAGCAGGCCTTTCTTCCTAATTTGTCTTCATCTGAAAGTTGCACTGAAAGCTGTTCAACATCATAGCAACACGTAAGCCTCCACTGACAGACACTGACTGCACATGAGGTGCAGTGGGAGAGAATTGAACCCAGTCTTCTGCTTTGAAGACGAGAATCCTACCAGTGAACTGCCACTGCCCTCTGTCTTAAAGGTACTGGATGTATCTTCAAACGTATAAGAACACATGATGCAATCAAAATGGAGGAAAGGGAGGTAAAAGATATTCCACTGGTCTCACCCCTTTGGCAGCATGAGAGAATGAAGAAAACTAAAGACACAAGGGAAAGATTAGTCCAAAGGACTAATGGACCACAATTACCACAGTCTCCACCTGACTGAGTCCAGTACAACTAGGTGTGGCTACCACCACTGACTACTCTGACAGGGATCACAATAGAAGGTCCCAGGCAGAGCTGGAGAAAAATGTAGAACAAAATTCTAACTCAAAAAAAAAAAAAAGGACCAGATTAACTGATCTGACAGACTGGAGGAACCCCTAAAGTATGGCCCCTGGACAACCTTTTAGCTCAGTAATGAAGTCACTCCTGAAGTTCACCCTTCAGCCAAAGATTAGACAGGCCCATAAAACAAACCAAAGCTAAAGGGGCACGACAGCCCAGGGGCAAGTACTAGAAGGCAAGAGGGGAGAGGAAAGCTGGTAATAGGGAAGCCAAGGTAGAGAAGGAGAGTGTTGACATGCTGTGGGGTTGTTAACCAATGTCATAAGAAAAAATGTATACTAGCTCTTTAATGGAAAGCTACTTCGTTCTGTAAACCTTCATCTAAAGTACAATAAAAAAAACCTACTTCCAAAAAATGGCTGTCTATATTATTTAAGCCATTTTATTTCAGATTTAACCCAATCCTAATTGATTTTTTTTTTAATTGATACACCTCCTTTAGCAAAATGCAAATTTGTATCCTTTATTCTTGCACACAAATTGTGGGTGTAATGAAAAACAAATGAAGTTTTGTCCTCTGTTCAGCAGAAACATCCAAATGTAAATATTCCCATTTTGAAATTGTGTGCATGTATCCATGTATCCTCCAGGGCGTTTCTTATATGCAAGCTGCTTTCTTCCTGGGGCTTCCATCAGCAGAAGCAATTTTAAGCAGATAAGTGTGAGCATGAGTCAACAGAGTATCCCATGCTCCCAGCCAGCCAATTACTCACTGTATGAATATCCACGTTGGCACTTTTGCTCACCATACAGCCGCCTGTTCACAGAGCTAGCTCCTCAGAGATCAGCTGTCCCTCAGGTAAGGATAGAAAATTTTCCAAGTATAAAACCATTTCAGATGTTGGACAGCCATGCAAATTGGAATGGTGATGGGTGGGAAGTGATATACCGTTTTTTGGCTTAAGCCGAAGCCTGGCTCCATTCAGTCACAACTGGACATTATCAGACTAAGACAGCCTTGTATGGAATGACTTAAGCATTCTGTACTGGTTCTACAGATTAAAAAAAAAAAAAAATTCTTTAATGTATTTTCAGCCATGTGGCTTTACTCTTCATTGAATCTGTTATTAAGTTCCTGGAAAGACCTCTGTCATTTTCATTTAAAGGACTGATAGAAAAATTCCACAAATCTTCAGTGAAAGTTTCACAAGGGCAGTGTCCAAGATTTCTCTGTACCTAGTCCTCAGTGCCTGCCAGAGCACTAAGCAGCACAGGGATACAGAATCTGCCTCCAGAGGCTCCTTTAAACTTAGTATGCACTCCCCACCTTCCCCCCAACTCCATGCACCAGATGATCCCCAAAATGAGTAAGCCAGCTGCCACTGAGTGGGACCTGTGCCCATCTTTTCTAAATCTGTTTGCCTTTGTTTTACACCCCTGGTTCCTGGGCACCCTACCCAAGCTGGCTCTCACCCCAGCTGGATCCCTCTTCTGCCTCAGGGGTATAGCAATTCCTGGGGATTCCGCCCCACCTGATTTTTTAAATTTTTGTTTTGACAGCACTTCAGTCCATTATTTCAGTTTTAAAACCATTTCAAATGAGAAAGACCCTTCCCCAGTCTTAAACTTAGGCATCACTCAATCTGGATGGACCACCACCACTCCTACCATGTAATAGGATTCAGACAAAGACAGTCATTTTCTTAGAGAAGAAGACCATTAGTATGGGGATGCATATGATTTGAGTTTCTGCATCTTGGCTACAAAAATAAAACTGAGGAGCAGCTAGCAATGTCCTGACACATTAGCACACGCACAAGCACAAACACACTCATATTCATGATTCTACCTAAAAAAACTTTTCAGGTTTCCATTTGCTTGATCCCTCCTCACATCTGTCTGTTTGTCATATGGTGGGGGCTTTTGTGTTGCTGTGATGCTGGAACCCATGTTACTGGTATTCAAATACCAGCAGGGTCACCCATTGAGGATGGTTTTCAGCTGAGCTTCCAAACTAAGACAGACTAGGATGAAGGACCTGGGGGTCTACTTCTGAAAAGAATTAGCCAGTGAAAACCTTATGAATAGCAGTGGAACATTGATACAGTGCCGGAAGATGAGCCCCTCAGGTTAGCAGGCACTCAAAAGATAACTGGGAGACAGCTGCCTCCTCAAAGTAGACTTGACCTTAATGACATGGTTGGAGTCAAGCTTCTGAGACCTTCATTCGCTGATGTGGCATGACTCAAAATAGAAGGAACAGCTGCAAACATTCAATAATAATGGATGTACAAAGAATGTGGAATGTACGAAGGATGAATCTAGGAAAATTAGAAATCATCTAAAATGAAATAACATGTATAAATACCAATATCTTAGGCATTATTGAGCTGAAATGGACTGGTACGGGGCATTTTGAATTAGACTATGACGGGAATGACAAATTGAAGAGGGATGGCATTGCATTCATTGTCAAAAGGAACATTTCAAGATCTATCCTGAAGTACAATGCTATCAGTGATAGGAAAATATCCATATGCCTACAAGGAAGACCAGTTAATATGACTATTATTCAAATTTACACACCAACCACTAAGGTCAAAGATGAAGAAAATGAAGATTTTTACTAACTTCTGCAGTCTGAAATTGATCAAACATGTAATCAGGATGCACTGATAATTACTGGTGATGGGAGCATGAAAGTTAGAAACAAAGAAAAATGATCAGCAATGGAAAACACAGCCTTGGTGATAGAAATGATGCCAGAGATCCCATGATAGAATTTTGCAAGACTAATGACTTCTTCATTGCAAATATCTCTTTTAAACAGCATACAGTGACTATACATGTGAACCTCACCAGATGGAATACACAGGAATGAAATTGACTACATCTATGAAAAGAGACAATGGAAAAGCTCAGTATCATCAGTCAGAACAAGGCCAGGGACCGAGTGTGGAACAGACCATCTATTGCTCATATGCAAGTTCGAGTTGAAGATGAAGAAAACTAGAATAAGCCCACGAGAGATAAAGTACGACCTTGAATATATTCCACCTAAATTTAGAGACTATCTAAAGAATAGACTTGACACATTGAATGCTAATGAACAAAGACCAGATGAGTTATGGAATGACGTTAAGGACATAGATGAAGAAAGTAAGAGGTCATTAAAACGATAGGATAGAAAGAAAAGACCAAAATGGATGTCAGAAGAGACTCTGAAACTTGCTCTTGAATATTGAGTTTCTAAAGGGAAAGGAAGAAATAATGAAGTAAAAGAGTTGAACAGAAGATTTCAAAGGGCAACTGGAGAAGACAAAGCCAAGTATTATAATGACATGTGAAAAGACCTCAAGTTAGAAAACCAAAAGGGAAGAACACACTTTGCATTTCTCAAACTGAAAGAGCTGAAGAAAAAAATTCAAGCCTCGAGTTGCAATAGTGAAGGATCCTATGGGCAAAATACTCAGAAGCATCAAAAGAAGATGGAAGGAATATACACAGTTTCAAAAAGACTTGGTCGATGTTCAATCATTTCATGAGGCAGCATATGATCAAGAATCAATGGTACTGAAGGAAGAAGTCCAAGCTGCACTGAAGACATTGGAGAAAAACAAGGCTCTTAGGAACTGATGGGATACCAATTGAGATGTTTCTAAAGAGATGCAGCACTGGAAGTACTTACTCTTCTATGCCAAGAAATTTGGAAGACAGCTACCTGGCCAACTGACTGGAAGGAATCCATATTTATGCCTATTCCAAAAAGGTTATCCAACAGAATGCAGAAATTATCGAACAATATCATATCACACCCAAGAAAAACTTTGCTGAAGATCATTCAAAAGTGGTTGCGGCAGTACCTCGACAGGGCACTTCCAGAAATTCAAGCCAGATTCAGAACAGGATGTAGAATGAAGATTCATGTTAGATGAATCTTGGCCGAAAGCAGAGAATACCAGGAAGATGTTTACCTGTGTTTCATTGACTATACAGAGATATACATCTGTGTGGATCATAACAAATTATGGATAACACTTCGAAGAATGGGAATTCCAGAACACTTAATTCTGCATGAGGAAACTGTACATTGATCAAGAGGCAGTTGTTCAAACAGAGCAAGGGGATACTGTGTGGTTTAAAGTCAGGAAAGATGAGTGTCAAGGTTGTATCCTTTCACCCTACTTATTCAATCTGTACTCTGAGCAAACAATCAGAGAATCTGGGCTATATGAAGAAGAACACAGCATCAGGACTGGGGGAAGATTCATTAACAAACTGTGATAAGCACAACCTTGCTTACTGAAAGTGAAAAGGACTTGAACCACTTACTGATGAAGATCAAAGACCACAACCTTCAGCATGGATTACACCTCAACAAAGAAAACAAAAATCCTCACAACTGGACCCATAAGCAACGTTATGATAAATGGAGAAAGACTGAAGTTGTCAAGGATTTCATTTTATTTGGATCCACAATCAACACCCAAGAAAGCAACAGTCAAGAAATCAAAGGAGACATTGCATATGGGGAAATGTGCTGCAAAAGCCCTCTTTTGCACTTTGAGGAGTAAGGTATGCCTGACTAAAGCCATGGTGTGTTCGATTGCCTCACATGCATGGGAAAACGGCGCAATGAATAAGGAAGACCAAAGCAGAATTAATGCCTTTGAATTATAGTATTGGTGAAGAATATTGAATATTCCATGAACTGCCAAAGAATGAACAAATCTGTCTTGGAAGAAGTACAGCTAGAATGCTCTTTAGAAACAAGGGTGGTGAGACTTTGTCTCACATACTTTGGACACGTTATCAGGAGGAACCAGTCCCTACAGAAGGTCATCATGCTTGGTAAAGCAGAGGGTCAGAAAAAGAGGTATATCCTCAATGAGATGGATTGACATAGTGGCTGCAACAATGGGCTCAAGCAAAACTACAATCATGAAGACGGTGCAGGACCTGGCAGGGCTTTTTTCTGTTGGTCATTATTGGTCAGAACCAATTCAAGGGCACCTAACAACAACAACATGTGCTTGAGCAAAGGATCTGACAATGTTTAGAATATTCTTGGTAACAATCATGTTTATTAAGCACTTATTACATGACAAACACTTTGCCAAATACAGTATCACATTAAAATAGTATTTGTAAACTATTGATAGCTATTTGGCATTTGGCAGATGAAAAAGCAGATTTTGAGATGTTAGTTAACTTCCCCAAATTTACACAGTTCATATTTGGCTGACCTCCACGTAACATTCCGTCCTTATAGATTAATTGCCTTATCTATTGCCGCTAGAGTTTGTACTGAAGTGGACATGGAGGGGGTCACGGAGGAGAATCTATGAATAACTTTGGTGCTTTTCTCATAATTCCCTGCTGATTCCAGAGTGTGTCAAGTGTGGGAGACTTTTGTCTCCTCCCTTCCTTCCTGCACTTTCTTTCAGTGGGTTCCCTCACCAGGCTGACGGGTCTGCCAAACATTCCAGGTAATCTAGAGCAGAATGTGAAGTTTCTCAGCCTTGGATAGTGGACATTTCCTTTACAAACAGGTATTGTCATAGATGTGTGGGGTTCTGGGAACTTAGGCTGTGGACTGTGTGTGTGGGAATAACAGGCTTTTTTTCTCCCGTGGGAGCTATACTCCTTTTGCCCAAGCACTAAATCATTAGAACCTATATTTGTTTCCCAGAGGGAAATCCCTGTTAGAAAAAGGACTCCTGGTGGCACATGGAAAGATAAGGCTGAAATATGCCTTCCACAAGGGCACGTTCTTCCCCACTAGTCATAAAGGTGACATGGTCTAGGATTCTGGTTCCGTCTGGCTCCGCCATCACATGTTCCTCCATCTGGCCTCAGGTGCACTTGCTGCAAAGTGATGCTAGCTTCACTGTGCTCCAGTTTTACCCTTTCCTCAGGGAGGTACTGCAGGTGTTCCCTTCCTGTGCCGTAGGGCAGGGACATTTCTATTCCCACTCCCACTTACATCTTTCTTCCATGCCCCGCCTCCCCCTCCCCCACACATAAAAAGACTGCCTGCTTTATTTCATGTACAAATAGCAACTTCCAATCAGGAGGAAACACCTGGGAGAGTCATGGTTCTCGTGGTACATGATAATTAGAGATTATTATAATACGAGTTTCATTGCCACATCAAACTGTGTCTTTTAGCATTAATTAATCTCCCATCCAGCCTCTGAGCCTCTCCACTGGCCTGCTGGAACCAACCAGCTTGTGACACACATCAGAGCCTTGCATCTCATTATCTTTTCTCTGGGTGAATGGGGGCAAAGTAAGTAGGGATTCCTGGGTGCTTTTACCGAAGCAAGGAACCCTGGTGGCAAAGTGGTTAAAGCGCTTGGCTGCTAACTGAAAGGTCAGCAGTTCAAACCCATCAGCTGCTCCGCAGGGAAAGATGTGGCAGTCTGCTTCCTTAAAGATTTACAGCCTTGGAGACCAGAGGGGGCAGTTCTTCTGTCCCATAGGGTCTCCCTGAGTGAGAATTGACTAGAGGGTGGTGGGTTTACCAGAGCAGCTGCAATTCACGAGATGGTTTACATGTTGCTATGGTTTGAGGTAGGTGGAGGAAGCAGTGTGGGGACAGAGGGCTGAGCCATTTATCTATCTATCATTTATTGCTTTCTAAGCAAACTCATGGCTTTTTTTTTTTTTAAGCAAACTAAGAAGCAAAGAATGGAAATTGCTTCCTTAAGGTGACTGGGGCATGTAAGAGGGCTCTTTCCAGGTCATAGGTTGAGAATAATATAGATTGTCTTGAAGTCCTGGCCCCTTTGCTAATTCTTTGATTCTATCCAAATTATTAGAGTGAGTATAACATCGTCTCCCTCTTCACACCTGTCATCTCCCTCTGCTTTACGTTAGTACTGCTGGTTGTCGCTTTCTAGGTGTGAAGCTGAGGACTAATGGTTTAGGAGCTGTTCTGTTCCTGCGGAGGGGTTCTTTACTTGCAACTAAGGTGAAAAAAAAAAGGTAAACTGCCTTTATTCAGAGGAACGGCCAATTTCCCACAGGTATGATTCGATTGCTAATACGTATTTCACACATTTTGGGGATAAAATAGAACTATTTGCCAAAAACAAAAAAAACATTGTATTGACTATCATTGATAATTAACATGCATTTGTATTATTATTATTAGTACTGCAGTAATTACTGATTACTACAAAGATATTTGAAGAAATATAAATTCTTTAGTATAATAATTAGGTATTTTTCTCACTCCTATTTAATAGGTATATTCTCTACATGTGTTTGAACTTTCATGAAACTTTGTTGGAATAATCCTCATGTTTGTAAAAACTCTTGGATTCTTAAGGTGTGTGTGGGCGTGTATATCCCAGTTAAAACAAGGGCATATAGTCACCAAAAGGCTTGTACGAGAATGTTCATGGCAGCGCTCTGTGTAGTAGCTAAGCAGTAGGAACTACCCAAACGCCCTTCAAAAGTACAGTAGATAAAGAAAAAAAAAAATGATGTGTAGCGTATTTGTACAATACTATATGGTGTTGAGAATACCACCCAAAACAGGCAATAATGTGACCGACTCTCACAGACAAAATGTCACACCGAAACAGCCAGCCGCAGAGGAGAACACTCTGCATTATCCCCTTCATGTAAATTGAAAAACAGGACCCTTGTTCAAGGTGGTGGAAGTCTAAGGTGGAGGTCTATTTGTGGGAAAAGGGTTTGTGACTGTAAGAGTTTCGAGGTTTCTGGTGTGCTGTGTTCTGTCTCTTAATCTGAGGGCTGACTATCTGGGTGTGTTTGTTCATGACAATTCATTGAGCTGGTGTTCTGAGTACTTGGCTATATTTATGTTTTACCCAAATAAATGTTTCCAAAAAACAGAAAAGGTATTTGAAGCATTTTTTCTTTCTTTCCTCTCCTACTCCTTTCTTCCCTTTCTTCCATCATCCTTTCCTTTCTTTCATTCATTCTTTTTTATTTCTCTAGGAAAAGTCTTCATAGGGCTACTCCCTATTAATCCCAAGAAAGGACGCGGTGCATTTTAATCACCTCTGAATCTTGAAAATTCTTGTTCTTTCCCTTACCAGTTATAGGACTGGAATAAGAAAGTTCTAGGAAGTTCCGTGTGGTCAGTCAGGAGAGAAAGTTATTAGGGTGGCCAACCTTCTGGCTTTGCCAGGGCTTTTCCGGTTTTAGCACCGGAAGTCCTAAGTCCTGGTAATTCCCTCCTTCCCAGATAGTTCAGAACAGTTGGCTACAGTAGCGCTTCCTTTACTTGAACCACGCCTTTGATTTAGAATTTAAAGGAAAAAACTTAAGTTTATTAAATAATAAACAGCAGCTTCCTGAAAGCATTTACATCCGAGCCTCTGATGTAGTCATGTACCTCTAAAGCGACATGCATGTTGCCGACAAATAGAATCATTTAACACACTTTAAAAAAGCACAAGCATTATTATTATTTTTTTTAATGAGGTGGTTTCTCCACATCATTGCTTTCTTCATAAGAGACAAATAAGCTCAATAGGTAGTGAGGAACATCTAATTTTGTAGCTCTGTTTCCAGTTCAATGACATGGCTCAATAAAAGTTAAACATAGTAATTTGTAGGCTATTGTTTACATACCAACAAGATTTTCCGGTTATGGTGATTTCTAAGAACTTTGAATCACTTACGATTTCTTTTTTGAGGGACCAATAATACTTAAAGTAGATTTTTGATGAAAGCCCATCCCACTCTGTGGAGGAGAAACTCTGCTGGCCATGCTCTCCATCACCTGTGCCCCAGGTCTGCAAGGCAGCAGGCAGGCACCTGATACGTAGTCACTAAGGAGGGAGTGAATGTACTCAGCAGACTGAAGCGTAGCCAAAAACAGAGTGGCTTGCACATCACGTGGGACATGGGTTACTTCTGACTTCACCATTCTACTGCTCATGAAGCAAAATAGAGTGCTAACAAGTCAGTTATTTATTAAATATCCTGTGCTCAGCAGATGCTAAGTACTACAAGTGATAAAAGGCACGAATGGGCATGAGTCCTGCCCTCAAAGGCGTGCACTAATGAAATAGCAAATAATACAAGGTGCTTGTAAATTGTGTAAGATGCTGCAGCAGGACCATGACATTTCAGAGAAAAGTCCATTGAGGGTGGTGGTAATAGCTTTCTAGGTGACAGGTACTATCTTCTTTATTGGCATTAACACATATAATGCTCACAACTTCTCTGTGAGGTTAATGGTGGTATGTCCATTTTGTAGATAAGAATACTGAAGTAGCATGGCCCAGATCACACAGTGGGTCATGGGGAGAGGTCGGATCAGAACCCTGGCATCAAAGTCCAGAACTCATCTACTACCCACAACACCATGCTGCCTTGGAGAATGTGTCCTTAAAAAATGGGTGGGATACAGATGCACAGCATTCTAGGCTAGACCTCACTATCATACACGCCAGAGCATTACCCCATGAGGTGGGGCAGGGCCAGGAACGCTGAACTGAGCCCGGCCATCCACCTCCTTCTTCAAGCACAAATGAGAGGACAGGGCCTTTGTGCAGAGGACAAGATGCCCCAAGAAAAGATGGTGGGCAAATGTCCCTGCCATGGCCCACTAGCTCCTTTCATGGAAAGAATCAGAAGTGTCATTAGCTATCTTCGTCAAAGTAGCTGCCTTTTCTGGTTAAGAACTGATGCAGGAACTCAAAATCTGAGCTTCAAAGTATGCCCTACATTTTGTCCTACCCAAGTATAAGGCTGTCATGAGGCTTCTCCTTGGCTGAGAGCAGAGGAAAATCAGGATTAAGAAAAGGATAAGTTAAAAAGCAAACACACGCCACTAACTCCTCCCCACTCCCCCATACACATTAGGTGCCTAATTGTGCAGTATGCTTCCAAGGGAGCAGAGAGTCCTGGCCCCGGGGGATACTCCGGAGCAGAAGGACTGCCAGCACTGTCCCTCCCAGGCTGGTGTGACGGCAGGTGCTCTGTGTCCTCCTTTGTATCAGGCCTAATCCTGTGCTGATTATTTGTTTATTTAGTCACTGCTGTCTTGTTCCAAGCATACAACTCTCCAAATGAATTTTCATTTAAATATGCAAGCAGCAGAAAATGAGGCTTTAAAATGGAAGACTTTGGACTCTCTAGCATGATTTGGTATAAAATGAAATTTGGTGTACAGCATGGAGTCTGTCTTGGAGTCTCACCAAGTGCTTTCAGTTAGAAAAGAACCAAAGAATCTTAGGTTAATGACACCCAGTATTTGCAAACGGCTTTACTGGGTGCAAAGTCTCTTCACATGTACTTCCATTTGATCCTCAAAACAGTCCTGGGAGGTAGGAATGTTATCCACATAGACAGATGATGGTAAAGTGACTAGCCCAAGGTCACCCAACTATCAAATGGTAAGGTTGGGAGTTATATGGATCTTGTGATTGTGATCCAGATTCCATCCACGAGGACCACACCACCACTTAAAGGAGTCTCTCTATTAGAAGGTGAGCTCATCTTGAAGGAACTTCAAAGCAAAAGGCTGGTGTGGAGTAATGCCTGCTCATATGTGTGCCCCACCTAATCATATTCTGAGAGTTTTCTTGGAGGTATATAACTTGTTCCTTCTAAGCCATTCCATCCCTTCCTTTTTTTATCTTTCATTTTTATTTTTTTCTTCTTTATTCTGGAAAATCCCAGTTGAAGGCCAATGTACCAACAAGAGCACAGGGACAAAAGGCAAACTCTGTCTTAATGATGAAGATCAAAGACTGCACCCTTCAGTATTGATTGCACCTCAACATAAAGAAAACAAAAATCTTCACAATTGGACCCATAAGCAACATTATGGTAAATGGAGATAAGATTGAAGTTGTCAAGGATTTCATTTTACTTGGATCCACAATAAATGCCCACAGAAGCAGCAGTCAAGAAATCAAATGATGAATTACATTGGGTGAATCTGCTGCAAAAGACCTCTTAAAGTTTTGAAAAGCAAAGATGTCACTTTGAGGACTAAGGTGTGCCTACCAAGCCATGGTGTTTTCAATCACCTCATATGCAAGCAAAGTCTAGACAATGAATAAGGAAGGTCAAAGAAAAACTGATGCCTTTGAATTATGGTGTTGGTGAAGAATATTTAATACACCATGGATTGCCAGAAGAAGGAACAAACCTGTCTTGGAAGAAGTACAGTCAGAATGCTCCTTAGAAGCAAGGATGGCACAGAACAAGGCAGTGTTTAGTTCTGTTGTTCACAGGGCCTCTATGAATCGAAACCAACACAACAGCACCTAGCAACAACATGCCTTAGTGACAAACACAAAATATTATTTTCATAGATGAATACTGAATGACTGATACCCACAGAACACCTGTTTGACTTCTTGGCTGATTAGCTCAAGGTCCTGCTACAGACAAGTGCTGTTGAGTTATTGAGGCATGGGTCCAGGGGAGGAGAAAGTCAGGACACCTGCCTGCCTTCTCATCCTGTCTGCTACTGAGCATGATGGAGAATAGGGGCCCAGAGGAAGAATGGAAGCTGACTTGATGCTTATTTTTTCCTCTTTGGACTTGGGTTTTTCCTTAGCTGTATTGCTGCAGAATAGACACAATCAATTTGTATTCTGTCTGCACAGTACTGTTTTGGCTACCGAATAATGGTTAATTTAATAACCTGGTCAACTTACAGGAAGAAACTAAATATTAATATAAATGAATTAACTTTTCAAACAAGAAATAAATTATTTGCTCATTCTTTCCACAACCGTTTTTGAATAGGAGCCTAGATAAAGCATACAAATGAATGATGTCCCTGTGCAACAAAGTCAACCCTAGAGCAGGGAAAAGCTTTGCAGTCTGAATCACAGTTTTGATGCTGATTTATTTGTGATGATGCACACTTTCACCTATTTTATCTCTATTCATCTTTCCTTTGCTCTTGACAGCCTGTGGGAACACATGGTCAAATTATTTTTAATAGGTAAAATTTGCTGACTTTTAACTCCCCTTACACAATTACAGGGACTTAATCTGTGTCCACATCTTCCTCATTTACTGGTTTGTTGTTGTTATTGTTAGGTGCCATCGAGCTGGCTCTGGCTCATAGCTACCTTACATACAACAGCACGAGACACTGCTTGGTCCAAGCTGTATCAGAAAACATTCTGCTGCTATTCATAAGGTTTTCACCAGCCAGTTTTTCAGAAGTAGACTGCCAGGCCCTTCCTCCTAGTTTGTCTTGCTCTGGGAGCTTTGCTGAAACCTGTCTATGATGGGTTGCCCTGCTAGTATTTGAAATACTGGTGGTATAGCTTCCAGCATAACAGCAACTTACAAGCCACTACAGTACAACAAACTGACAAATGAGTGGGGGATTTACTCATTTCAATCTCTGCAAATGGTCATCTCTATCCTTAAAAAATATTTTTAAAAAGTTGCCACTGAGAAGGCAGGGCCAAATGGCAGAGTAGTCAGATGCTTCCTGTGGTCCCTCTTACAACAGACCTGAAAAAACAAGTAAATCAATTATATATGACAATCTAGGAGCCCTGAACATCAAACCCAAAGTTGAGGAATCAAACTGAGTGTCAGGGGAAGGGAGGAACAGTTCAGAAGCAGCCAGAAGCTGCCAGACCTGACCCAGTGGAAACCGGCACCCTTTAGGCTGGATTGGCTGGTGTGCACAGTGAGGCAAGCAGTGGTGTTTGGGACGCGTTTTCCACATCTGGAGAGACCAAGGGGTGGAGAGTCTGTTCAAGCTTCCAGAACCAGGGAGAAGTGGTGCTCAATTGGCAAAAGATAACTAACTACATGTGTCTAATCTACCATGTGGATCAAAAAACACCCTATTTGGGAAGAATTTTTCCCCATTTACCTCCCCCTTCCCCACTCTGCACCAGGTCCCAGGCCAGCTTCAGTGATTGCCACATCCCCTGGGCCAGAAATAGGACCCATTGTGTGTCCTGAGCCATTCTCCTGGCTTTGGAGAGGGAAAAAAATAATAAACAGGAGAAAATACCAGCTTCCTTAAGATGGGAACTCAGGTGTAAGGTGTCCATCGACTCTGAAGGCCTTTAACACCTGAGTAGACCTGTGTGGACCCATTGCAACAGTGTATGCCCTTGTTACCACAGTATAACAGAGTATATACCTGAAGCTTTTTTCAACTGTATCAGCTATAAGGTGGAGTAGGAGGTTCATGACATTTGACACTGCTCTGCCCATTAAGCAGAGCCCTCATCTACCCACATCAGGGGCCAGAGGACTGATAGCTCCACCCATGCCACCTAGCCATTCACAACAGAGTTCCAAGAATAAGTGGTGCCTCCCAGTCCTTCCAGTCAACAGCACTGGGTGCCCATAGTCCAGCTGCAAAACCCACCCACCTACACGCTCTAGGGAACAGGTACACACTTTTCTGCCAGAAACTAGGGGCAGCCCTCTGCCCCCTGCCTTGCTCAGAAGCGCATGACTCCCTACTTCATCCAGATACCTGTGCCTACCCCAATAATTCCTGCCCATCTAGGACTGTAGGTAAGAGCCTTCACCACACACTTGGTGACTGACTACCTGGACACCTGAATGGAATCCATATAAGAAAAGTAAACGTACTCTTGGGCTCTAACTACCTGGTGACAGGACATGAGATCTTCAAAAGCACCAATAATCAAACTAGCTCACAGGATATTGGGGCATATCAAAACAAGAAACTAGGACACAGTAAACAAACATAAAATAAATATAATAGTTAATTGATGGCTCAGAGACAACAGTCAGTATCAAAACACATAAAGAGGCAGATGATGATGGATGGTTTCAGCAAGCTCCCCAAACAAAGACTCAAGGAAACTTCCAGAGGAAGACAACTCCTTGGAATTACTGGAGGTAGAATTCAAAAGATTAATACACAGAGTTCTTTTAAGAGATCAGGAAGGAGATAAGGCAAAACACAGAACAAGCCAAGGAACACACAAAGCAATAGAGGAACTTAAGAAGGTTATACAAGAGCATAATGACCAAATTTAACAGGTTGCAAGAATCCATAGAGAGACAGCAAACAGAATTTCAAAAAGTCAATGATAAAATAGACAACTCAGTAGAAAGCCATAGGAACAACTGAGGCAATGGAAATCAGAATTAATGAGACTGAAGGTAAAGCACTTGACACCAACTTATTTGAGGAAAAATCAGATAAAAGAATTAAAAGAAAAATGAAGAAGTGCTTAGAATTATTTGGGATTCTATCAAGAGTAATAACCTACAAGTGACTGGAGTTCCAGATGAGGGTGGGGAGAGGAGGGATAACAGAAAATACAGAGAGAATTGTTGAAGATTTCTTGGCAGAAAACTTCCCTGATACCATGAAAGATGAGAAGATATCTATCCAAGAGTCTCAAAGAACACCACACAAAGCGGATCCTAAAAGAAAGTCACCAAGGCATATTCTTCTTCTTCTTTTTTTTTTTTATTGTGCTTTAGGTGAAAGTTTACATATCAAGTCAATCTCTCATACAAAAAGCCATACACACTCCACTGTGCACTCCCAGCTGCTCTCCCCTTAATGAGACAGCACATTCTTCCTCTCCACCCAGTATTCCTCTTGTCCATTCAACCCGCTCCTGTCCCCCTTTTCCTTCTTATCTCCCCACCAGGCAGGAGTCGCCCACATAGTCTCATGTGTCTACTTGAGCCACGAAGTTCACTCCTCACCAGCATCATTTTCTGCCTTATATAAAAAAAAAAAAAAATAGTCTAGACCAATTCCTATCTGTATAGTTGGTTTTGGAAATGGTTCCAATATTGGGCTATCAAAGGGCTCGGAGACCTTGACCCTCAGGGTCCCTCCAGTCTCAGTCAGACCATTAAGCCTGGTCTTTTTATGAGAATGTAGGATCATCATCCACTGTTCTCCTGTTCCATCAGGGATTATCTGTTGTGTTCACTGTCAGGGCAGTGACAAGTGGTAGTTGGGCACCATCTAGTTCTTCAGATCTCAGGCTGATGGAGTCTCTGGTTTATGTGGTCCTTTCTGTCCCTTGGGCTCATATTTACCTTGTGCCTTTGGTGTTCTTCATTCTCCTTTGCTCCTGGTGGGTTGAGACCAATTGATGCATCTTAGAGAGCCACTTGCTAGCGTTTAAGACCCCAGATGCCCCTTACTAAAGTGGAATGCAGACCGTTTTCTTAACACATTTTGTTATACCAATTGACCTAGATGTTCCCTGATACTATGGTCCCCAGACGGTCACTGCTACTGGCCTTTGAAGCTTATGTATGTATTGAGGAAATTGCTTTTGGTTTAGTCCAGTTGTCCTCACTATCCCTGTGTTACGTGTTGCCCTTCCCTTCACCTAAAAAAAATTTAGTTGAATATCCCTCTCCCTCCCTCCCCACCCTTGTAACCAACAAAGAATATTTCCTTTTGTGTTTAAGCTTTATCTGGATTTCTTAAAATAGTGGTCTCATACAATATTTGTTCTTTTGCAATTGACTAATTTCACTTGGGGTAATTCCTTCCAGATTCCTCCATGTTATGAAATGTTTCACAGATTCATCATTGTTCTTAATCATTGTGTAGTATTCCATTGTGTGAATATATCATAATTTATTTATCCATTCATCCATTGATGGGCACCTTGGTTGCTTCCAACTTTTTACTATTGTAAACAGTGCTGCAATGAACATGGGTATGTATATATATGCTCATGTTAAGGCTTTTATTTCTTTAGGGTATATTCCAAGAGGTGGAATTGCTGGATCATATGGTAGCTCCATTTCTGGCTTTTTAAGGAAGTGCCAAATTGATTTCCAAACTGGCTGTACCATTTCACATTCCCACCAGTAGTGTATAAGTGTTCCAGTCTCTCCACAACCTCTCCAACATTTATTATTTTGTGGATCAATGCTAGACTTCTTGGGGTGAGATGGTATCTCATTGTAGTTTTGATTTGCATTTCTCTCATGGCTAATGATCATGAGCATTTCCGCATGTATCTATTAGCCCTTGAATGTCTTCTTTGGTGAAGTGTCTGTTTATATCCTTTGCCCATTTTTTAATTGGGCTATTTTTCTTTTTGTCGTTGAGTTTTTGCAGTATTATGTAGATTTTAGAGATTAGACACTGACTGGAAATGTCATAGCTAAAAAAATTTTCCCAATCTGTAGGTAATCTTTTTATTCTTTTGGTGAAGCCTTTGGATAAGCATAGGTATTTGATTTTTAGGAGCTCCCAGTTATCTAATTTCTCTTCTGGTATTTGCACAATGTTAGTAATGTTTTATATACTGTTTATGCCATGTAGTAGGGCTCCTAGTATTGTCCCTACTTTTTCTTCCATGATCTTTAATGTTTTAGATTTTATATTTAGGTCTTTGATCTATTTTGAGTTGGTTTTTGTGCACGATGTGAGGTATGGGTCTTGTTTTTTTTTTTTTTTTTTTTTTGCAGATGAATATGCAGTTATACCAGCACCATTTGTTAAAGAGACTGTCTTTTCCTCATTTCACAGACTTTGGGCCTTTGTCAAATATCAGCTGCTCATACGTGGATGGATTTATGTCTGGATTCTCAATTCTGTTCCATTGGACCAAGACATGTTCTAATAAAAACTTGCCAAAACCAAAGATAAAGAGACAATTTTAAGAGTGGCTAGGGATAAATGAAAAGTCACCTACAAAGGAGAGTCAACAAGACTAAGCTTGCTTTACATGAACAGATATATGCACACCCATGTTCATTGCAGCAGTGTTTACAATAGCAAAAAGATGGAAGCAAGCAAGGTGCCCAACAATGGATGAATGCATAAATTCTGGTATATTCACACAATAGAATACTACGCATTGACAAAGAACAGTGAGGAATCTGTGAAATGTTTCATAACATGTAGGGTTCTGCAAGGCGTTATGCTGAGTGAAATTAGTCAGTTGCGAAAGGACAAATATTGTATAAGACCACTATTATAAGAACTCAAGAAAAAGTTTAAACAGAGAAGAAAATATTCTTTGATGGTCACAAGAGCAGGGAGGGAAGGAGAGGGGTATTCGCTAATTGGATAGTAAATAAGAACTACTTTAGGTGACAGAAAAGACAACACACAATATAGGTGAGGTCAGCACAACGGACTAAACCAAAGGCAAAGGAGTTTCCAGAATAAACTGAATGCTTTGAAGACCAGAGTAGCAGGGGTGGGGTTTTGGAGATCATGGTTTCAGGGGACATCTAAGTCAACAGGCATAATAAAAATTTTTAAGAAAACATTCTGCATCCCACTTTCGAGAGTGGCCTCCAGGGTCTTAAAGGCTAGCAAGTAGCCATCTAAAATGCATCAATTGGTCTCAGTCTACCTGGATCAAAGGAGAATGAAGAACACCAAGGACACAAGGTAATTATGAGCCCAAGAGACAGAAAGGGCCACATAAACCAGAGACTACATAATTCTGAGACCAGAAGAGCTAGATGGTGCCCGGCTACAACTGATGACTGCCCTGACAGGGAACACAACAGAGAAGCCCTGAGGGAGCGGGAGAGCAGTGGGATGCAGACCCCAAATTCTCATAAAAAGACCAGAATTAATGGTCTGACTGAGACTAGAAGGACCCCGGTGGTCATGGCCCCCAGACCTTCTGTTGGCCCAGGACAGGAACCATTCCCGAAGCCAACTCTTCAGACAGGGATTGGACTGGACAATTGGTTGGAGAGGGATGCTGGTGAGGAGTAAGCTTCTTGGATCAGGCGGACCCTTGAAACTATGTTGGCATCTACTGCCTGGAGGGGAGATGAGAGGGTAGAGGGGGTTAGAAGCTGGTGAAATGGACATGAAAAGAGAGAGTGGAGGAAGGGAGTGGGCTGTCTCATTAGGGGGAGAGCAACTAGGAGTATGTAGGAAGGTTTTTATGTGAGAGACGCACTTGATTTGTAAACTTTCACTTAAAGCACGACAAAAATTAAAAAAAAAAAAAAAAAAAAGACTAAGCTTGGACTACTCAGCAGAAACCATGCAGGCAAGAAGGCAATGGGATACATACAAAAAGCCTTGAAGGAAAAAAAAAAAAAGAAATTGCCAGCCAAGAATTATATATCTAGCAAAACTGTTTCTCAAATATGAAGGTGAAATTAGTGTATTTCCAGATAAACAGGAGTTTAGCAAATTTGCAAAAATCGTACCAAAATTACAAGAAATACTAAAGAGAGCCTTCTTGTTGAAAATCAATAACATCACATAACAACTCAAGACTAGAACACAGGCAAAACAACCAGATATCAACCCAGTTAGGGAAGTCACAAAAATAAATCAAAGCTAAAATGCTGAAAATAGGGAAACAGAGACATCAATATGTAAAAGATGACAACATTAAAACAAAAAAAAGAGGGACTAAAAAATGTAGTCATAGATCTTTCATATGGAGAGGAAGTCAAGGCAATATAAAGAAATAAAAGATTGGTTTAAATGTAGAAAAACAGGGATAAATATTAAGGTAACCACATAGGAAACTAACAATCCTACATATCAAAATTAAAAAAAAAGAAAAACATAAAGACTCAGCAAATACAAAATCAACAAAAAAGATAAAAATACATAAAGAAAAATGACTCAGCACAGAAAATTAAGTGGAACAAAGAAACTGTCAACAACACACACAGAAAAAAAACATCAAAATGACAGCACTAAACTCATAACTATCAATGATTGTGCTGAATGCAAATGGACTAAATGCACCAATAAAGAGAGAGAGAGTGGCAGAATGGATAAAAAAAAAAAAAATCCATCTATATACTGCCTACAAGAGACACACCTTAGACTTAAATATACAAACAAACTAAAACACAAAGGACTGAAAAAATATATCAAGCAAACAACAATCAAAAAAGAACAGGGGTGGCAATATTAATCTCTGAAAAAATAGACTTTAAAATCCACCACAAAGGATATGGAAGGACACTATATAATGATTAAAGGATCAATAACACCAGGAGGATATAACCATAATAAATATTTATACACCCAATGACATGGCTCCCAAATACATAAAACAAACTCTAACGGCATTGAAAAGAGAGATAGACAGCACCACGATAATAGTAGGAGGCTTCAACACACCACTTTTGGTGAAGGACAGAGCATCCAGAAAGAAGCTCAATAAAGACACAGAAGATCTAAATGCCACAATCAACCAACTTGATCTCATAGACATACACAGAACACTCCACCCAAAAGCAGCCTAGTGTATTTTCTATTCCAATGCACATGGAACATTCTCCAGAATAGACCATATATTAGGCCGTAAAGCAAGCCTTAACAGAATCCAAAGTTTCAAAATATTACAAAGCATCTTTTCTGACCACAAAGCCTTAAAAGTAGAAATCAAAAACAGAAAAAGCAAGGGAAAAAATCAAATGCATGGAAACTGAACAACACCTTGCTCAAAAACTACTGGGTCATAGAAGAACTTAGGATGAAATAAAGAAATTCAGAGAATCAAATGATAATGACAACACATCCTATCAGAACCTTTGGGACACAGCAAAAGCAGCACCCAGAGGTCAATTTATAGCAATAAATGCACACATCTAAAAAGAAGGGCAGGCCAAAATTAAAACATTAACCATACAACTTGAACAAATACAGAGCAGCAAAAGAAGCCCTTGGGCACCAGAAGAAAGCAAGTAATAAATATTAGAGCAGAATTAAATGAAATAGTGAATAGAAAAACAATTGAAAGAGTTAACCAGACCAAGAGCTGGTTCTTTGAAAAGATCAACAAAATTGATAAACCAGTAGCCAAACTGACAAAAGAAAAACAGAAGAGGAAGAAAATAACCCAAATAAGAAATGAGATGGGTGTATTACAGCAGACCCAACTGAAATTAAAAGAATCATAACAGAATACTATGAAAAACTGTACTCTAATAATTTTGAAAACCTAGAGAAATTGGCAAATTTCTAGAAACATACTACCTACCTAAACTAACTTAGATGCAACCAAAAGCTGATAACTTTCCTGAATACAACCAAACACTTTGAAGGACAGAGTAGTAGGGGCAGGGGTCTGAGGACCATGGTTTCAGGGCCCATCTAGGTCAATTGGCATAACAAATTTTATTAAGATAATGTTCTGCATCCCACTTTGGTGAGTGGCATCTGGGGTCTTAAAAGCTAGCAAGCAGCCATCTAAGATGCATCAATCGGTCCCAACCCACCTGGAGCAAAGGAGAATGAGGAAAAGCAAAGACACAAAGGAAATATGGGCCCAAGAGACAGAAAGGGCCACATAAACCAGACACTCCATCAGCCTGAGACCAGAAGAACTGGATGGTGCCTGGCTACCACCGATGAACACCCTGACAGGAAACACAACAGAGAGCCCCCGACCGTGCAGGAGATAAGTGGGGTGCAGAACTCAAATTCTAGTAAAAAGACCAGACTTCATGGTCTGATTGAGACTGGGGAAACTCCAGAAGACATGGCTTTGGACTCTCTGTTAACCCAGAACTAAAACCATTCCCGAAGCCAACTCTTCAAACGAAGATTAGACAGGACTAAAAGACATAAAGTGATACTCATGAAGAGGGTGCTTCTTAGTTCAAGCAGATACATGAAGCTAAATGGGCAGCTCCTGTCCAGAGGCAAGATGAGAAGGCAGAAAGGGATAGGAGCTGATTGAATGGACATGGGAAATCCGGGGTGGAAAGGAGGAGTGTGCAGACATATTATAGGGATAGCAACTCGGGTCACATAACAATGTGTATAAATTTTTATACAAGAAACTAACTCGAGCTGTAAACTTTCACTTAAAGGACAAAAAAAAAAGTTGCTATTAAATCAGTTTGGATTCATGGTGACCCCTTGTGTGTCAAAGTAGAACTATGCCCCATAGAGTTTTCAAGAGCGTAATCTTTTGGAGGTAGATTGCCAGGTCTTTGTTCCAAGGTGCCTCTGGGTGGATTCGAGTCGCCAACCTTTCAGTTAGTAGTTTAGTGTTTAAGCATCCACACTCCCCAGGAACACCTTCTCCTATCCTTTGTTGATGTTGTTAGTTGCTGTTGAGTGGATTCCGACTCTACCCTCTGGTAATATGACTTGCCAACGCCAACTGCTGCAAATGACTTGAAGGTGGTACCTTCACAGTGACTCTGTCACAGCGACTGATGCCCTCCCAGGAACGCAGCTTCCGTGACCAAGGTGCCGTTTCCCAAGCTTCCAGAAAGAATTGAAAGGGCACTGTTCTTTGCTATTTAGGCTTCCAAATACATGTCACATGTCTCACAAAATCCCACATAGAAAGAGTTCTCCCAGCCCTTTCTTGTAGCTCCCTTTTTAATAGAGGTGCCACTTGATATTTGGGTCTGTGTGTAGGCACAGAAACCACACTGTCCTGAGTATTTATTTCTTTAGTTCCCCATAATCCTCCCTTCGACACACACACAGAGCTCCCTCCCTTCCACAAGAATGTCCCTGTCCCACTCTTCATCTCCTGACCATCACTCCATGTCTATTATAAATAATTGTATTTTATTTAATATGTGACCACAAATAGATGTTATGCTTTGCAGGTGTCCCTAAGTTATTGTCAAGTGAACGTGTCTGGTCTTCCCCATTAGAATCATATTGTTTAGAGGATGAAGAGCTTGCTGTGTGGGATAAACAAACACAACTCTGGCCAGTAAATACTGTTGTCTAGACAACCACAACTGGGTATGTGAACAGTGATATGCCATTCCGCATTTTGGGTGTTAGCATCTTAATAGAGAGTAGGCTCAGTCATCTCTGAGCTCCCTTGTATGCTCCTAAGTTACAGCACTTATGTTGGCTGTGTTCTTGCACCATGTACATTAGGGAGCTTTGTGTTTTGTCAGCACTCAATTACTATTAGTGATTGGTGTCACACAGGTTAACTTAATTTCTATTTGCAGATCATTTATTCAATCATTCATTCACTTCATACATAGCTATCAAATGTCTACTATGTGCCAAGCACTCTTCCAGGCACTGAAGAGGTTACTGGATCAAACAGACACAATTTCTGCTGTCACGGAAGTCACATCTTCGTCTTAGATAATATGCAATAAACAAATATGTAATCCAAAGTCAGATATATATATGTTATGAAGACAGGTAGAGTGGCCTGGAGTGGCCTGGAGTGGCCTGGAGGCCCTACTTTAGGAGACAGGCTATGAGCACAGACTTGAACTAAGTTAGTGAGCAACCCACTGAATATCCGGCAGAAGAACAGCAAGTGTTAAGGCCCTAAGGCCCTAGAAGCATGTTTGGTGGGTTTGAGAAACAGCCGGAAGTCCAGTGTAGCTAGGGCTGAGTGAGCAAGGAGGTGGGTGGTAGGACATGAGGAAAGGCAGGACCAGGCCATGACCAGATTTGTGGCGATGGTCGGGGATTATATTCCGCTCGAGACACAAAACCATGAGGATGAACAGCTGATTTACATTTTAAAAAAGATCGATACGGTTGCGCAATAGTAAATGTAACTAACAGCATTGAATTATATATGTAAATGCGTTGATATGGTAAATATTTTATTTTATGTATATACTTACCACAAGATATATATATTTTTTAAATAAAAAAGGGTCAGTGGGTTTTTTTTTTTTTTTTTTTCCCCTGATGAGTAGTGAATAGAAACGGGGTGGGGGGGAGTAAAATTAGAAACAGGGAGCCAGTTAGGGATTTTTTAAGGTGGCTCTTGGAAAGCAGTGGTAGTGAGGTGATCCTTGGTACAGTGGAAGAGGCTAAACAATCAGAGAAAAAGTATATAAAGAAAACTTCATTTCAACTAGTCCCAATGGGGCCAAATTTAGAGGCATAGAATTTACCTCCTTGTGATTAAGCCTTGTATCACCTTTATGTGCTACCTGTGTACAGTGCTCTGATACACAGATATCAGAGGTTAACATATTTCTCCTTTTCTCTCACCTGCTGTTTTCCCAGATACCTCATCTACCACATTCCTTTCTACATCATAACTGCTTTCTTCCATAAATCTAATGTAATTGCTTTATCTGGACATTTTTTTCTCCCTCTCCCTCAAATTTTGCTTTGTGACCCTCTCTCCATCTGGCCAAACATGTTCCTTCTTTCTTTCTTTCTTGATGGATATATTCTGTCTATTGCCAACCACTTGGCATCAAATTGATTCTGGCTCATGGCAACCTCATGTGTGTCAGAATACATAACGATGCATAAAGACTTCATGGTTGTGACTTTTTGGAAGCAGGTCATCAGGCCTGTCCTCTGAGGCACAACTGGGTGTGTTCCAACCGTCAACCTTGCAGTTAGTAGCTGAGCCCTTAACCGTTTGTACCAGCCAAGTGCCCACAATTTCAGGCTAATAGCCATGGTTTCACAGATAAAATCCTGTGCTATACCACTAAATACATACCATCTGTCCACTTTTCATGTTCTGCTTTCTCTTTTTTGTTCCTGACCTTGTACTGCTAGAAACGGTGAAAACACTACCTGTACTCCCACAGTCTCAGGTTCTGGGGCCCAGAATTTAATGTTACTAGAGACACGATGTTTCAGGTTTCTTCTGCCTGTGTTAAATGTTGTAACATCAAAGTAGAGGAGGAGCAGCGTGGGGTTGGTGAGTCTTGGCAGCCTCCCATCTTACTCCATGGTCCGGGAAGAAAGCCGACTTCCTAAATAACCATGTCAGTTCTCCATTGAGCTACCTCCACTGTCCTCATGGGGATGTTACCAACTACTGACAAATGTTTCTTCCCCTGTCACCAGAGGGGTATGTCTGAGCATTCTCTTTTGAGCTCATTCAACACGGACACTAATGCATCTCAGAAGCCCAGCTATACTTGCCATCGGCAAAACTCTTAACATATTCCTTTCTTTGTGTGCATACTGCTTTAGCCAAGCATTGACTCTACATTCTCAGCATATTTTTATTCTTGGAAGACTGGTGGCACAGTGTATTAAGAGCTTGGCTGCTAACCAAAATGTCAGCAGTTCGAATCCACCAGCCTCTCCTAGAAAACCATATGGGGCAGTTCTACACTGTCCTATAGGGTCACTAGGAGTTGGAATTGAGTCGATGGCAAAAGTTATAGGTTTTTTATCACTCTTTTGTCCAGATAATTATTACTTCTATTTCTTCACTCTCACCTCTTTAGGAATATCGTCTTATATTGGTAGTGCATATATATATACACTTATATACAGCGCATTGGTTCTAGCTCTGTAGAATCAATCCCTTTGTGTCCCTAGTACATGGAACATATTCTAAAGCCTTCCGTTTCCATACCTGACTCCTGAATATTTTATTTTAGTATTCACTTATCCCTGAACTTGCTAAAATGCTAGCTAACTATGGAGTGTTGGCAGTTAGCAATTAAATTTCAACTTCCCTGTCTTATCTGTGGTTAAGGGAGGCCAAAGCAGGGTGTACTATCCAGTGTTATCAGGAGCCACAACTTCTGCCCAGTCCCTTCTTTGAGAAAAAAAGATTTCTCCCATCAGAATGGATCAGAGTGAAGCAGGATCTCTGAGTAATACTGAGCTAATTTAATTTGGAAAACTTGTCACCAGAGGGCACAGAGAGGAGGTATATTGGCACAATTGCTGACTAACTGACTATTGTAACATCTGTATACATCTTGGCCATATTTCAGAAAAAAAAAAAAAAAAAACTGGTTCTTTTTCTACTAGGCTTTGTTTTGGTACCAGTGCATTAGGGAGTTTATGAAATATACTTCTTGAGAAATATTTAAAATAAAACACCATTGTTCTGAAATCGTTGGTAGGCACAGACCTGCTTGGGGGAAGGGGCTGTGCTAAGTAACCTCTGGGGGCCTTTTGAGGTCTTGGATCTGCTGAATTTCTGCTGTAACCAGAGTTATACCTAACTGCTCCTTCTATAAAAATCACTCCCAAAGGTCTCTCTCACAGGAAGAGGAATGAGCAGCATGCAAATGAGCAGCCTGAAGCCTTTCTGGGATTGCTATTACGGCACTAACTCCCTACCTGCTTCTGCTCAGCTCTCATCCCAAAGGCTCTGGTCTCAGCCACATCAGAGCAGCCCTGGCTCTGACTCTTGTTCTTCTGAGATGGCTCCGTCACTCCCCATCTCAAAGTCGGAATGACACAGTAGATGGCTCATGTCCCTCCCTCTCTGCCTAGCTGCCTTCTGGTCTAGCTTCACTCCTGGGATCTATAAAAGGCATCTGGTTGTCTCTGTAGTGATCTGTTTCATTATTTCCACATCAACAATAACAAAAACCCCAGGGGAAAGAGCTCCCTTTCAACAATATTTTGTGCTGTTGAAGCTGAAAGGGGTGGAGAACATATTAGCCCTGTTGACATGGGCCCTTATATTGCCAGTTGAGTGAGGACATGAACTGGGCAGCACTTGGACACATGAAAGCCACTAAGACCGCCTTTAAGTTAAACCTGGCACCTGTGCTGTGTCACACTCACAGGCCCTGAGAACACACCGCCCTCTGCCAAGTACACGCAGTGATGTGTAACTTTGTTCTGCTCATACTTTTGCTTTGGAGATAGCTGCCCCATTGCCAGGCACACAGTAGTTGTTCAAAAAATATCAGTTGTCTCTGTTACAAAACTCCCTAAATCACAATCTCAAAAACGCAATCTCGATAACCTAATGATACAAAAACCATGTTAGGACATGTTGGGTGAGTCAAGAGCTCAGCAAAATGGGAACTAAGATAACCTTACAACATAGGCGTGTACAAACTTCAGCTTCTGTGTGTGCACGCGTGCAAGTACACACATACTCATTTCTCCCACAAACACGTTCAATGTCCCTGTGCCAGATCTGTAAGCTTTACAAATCCTCACAGTCTTGCAGCCATGGAACCCTAGGTTTTTGCAGCCTCTACCCCACCACTCATTGTACAACACCCAAATACAAGCAGGACCTCAATTACATATAAATACACATGCCTGCAGCCACGAAGGAGAACCAAGGACACACCCCTGTCTGCCACATACCAAGATATTCCCACCCTGGCCCCCAGCAGCACCCATGCGCACTGCCCTGACTTTGCCTGTTAGGCTGACAAAACCTGGTGCTCCCACTCTGGATTCTTGAGATGGAGCCTGTATCTGCTGAATGAGCAGTCTGCATTCCAAATCCAGCATCTGGCTTGTAAGAACTCAGATCCTGAAACTTATTTCAAGGTCAATTTGCTTCAGAATCAAATCCCATTTGCCATAAAGCAGAGATATGCTGGGGAGAGTAAAAGGGACTCTAGAAGGGAAGACACGTTCGTTAAAACAGCTGTAGGAAAACAAAACCAAATAGTGTGCGCACACACACACACACAACATGTACCCCTTCACAACCTGAGTATTTTTTTTTTAATATGTTTCTTTTTTATTGTGGTATATATTTATATATATATTTATATATATACCACAGGAGCCCTGGCGGCACAGTTGCTAAGATCTTGGCTGCTAATCAAAAAGTCAGCAGTTCAAATCCACCAGCTGCTCCTTGAAAACCTTATGGGGTAATTCTACTCCATCCTATGGGGTCACAGTGAGTTGGAATCGACTTCATGACAATGGGCTTATATATATGCACGTATATACATATATTTACACATATCTCAAAACATTTGCCTTTTTGACTTTTCTACATGTACAATTCAGTGACATTAATTATGTTCATCATGTTGTGCAAATTCACCACTGTCCATCCCCAAATTTAAAACTGTTTTGCTCTGGATGTTTCAGTCCTATACAGTCTCTCAGTCCCCGTGGCTCTTCTGAGCGGATGTGCTCAGCCATCAGAGTCATGGAACTGGGGTACAAGACTGTTTCCATATCTTATCATCTCAGGTTGAAAACAGGAGCCATCTCTCCTGGCATGGCTGCAACCTCCTGCCTCATTCCGAGTCACCAGGCCATTACTAAACTATTACCAGTTCCTTGCAGACATTTTCCCAAGCTAGTGACAGATTTCCTTGAGCCGGTGAGTAGACCTCAGGGTGTCGGGGAGAATTGACAGCAGCAATTTTCAGCTCATTGTCAAATAGCTTCCTTCTCTGTATTGTAGCTGCCTGGCTCTCCCCTGCCCTCTGTCTACAGTCATGTCCTGTTCTGTGGTTTTGAGGAACAGTCTTTCCTTGGCTTTGTCCTTGCAGATTGGAATCTGCACAGAGCAGTTGGCCCAGATGTTGCTTTGGGCAAGGTAGGAGCTGGGCCATGAGCAAGGCTCAGGTGGAGTAGTCAGGCTAAGACCAAGCATTTGGGTGGGTGTCCGAGCTGCCCCACACTCACAGCCACTGCAGCCACCCATTTGTTGCCTCTTTCTCCTGAGCAGGGCCTGTAACCATTATTGTCAATGAATCACTACCCCCGGAAGACACAGGTTCTGTAAGTGCAGGTGACAGAGAATATGTGAGAGATCAGCAAAGAGCACTGGCTGGCTATGGCAAGGGTTCTATTGAAGGCCAAGCAACAAAATGATGAAAAAGTCACTTTGCTGCTTATACTCACCCAGATGCCACACTCTCTATCCCACCCGGTGGACCTAAATGGGGTGTGCTGTGATGCCCTCTGCCTTTGTGCCTGCAGGCCAGGCACTGGGTGTACTCTGGGCTGCCCCCTGGGCACTGCCACAAGGAAGCTGACATTCTACCACATTAGTCTGGCCCATTTGTGATTCAGCAGTTACTCAATGAGCCCGTGGTAATATACATCCTCAGCAAAGGGCCAGGTGCCAGAGGGTTTACAAAGAGCATAGGGAAAACCCCAGCTCTCCAGGAGTTGTGAGCTAACAGTAGGCATGGCTGTTGTTACCTGCCCTCAAGTCGGCTCTCAACTCATGTGACCCCATGTATAATATTATTGTTCCTGTGTCATGTCCACAATCAGTTGTGAACTGGACTGTGATGGTTAAGACTGTCAGCTTGGCTGGGCCATGATTCTCAGTGTTTATATGCGATCACTCCCATGATGGAATCTGCTGTGAGTAGTCGATCAGTTGAAAGGGAGTTTCCTTGGGGGTGTGGCCTCCATCTGAATGTAAGCAGAGGTTCTGGCTCTTTTGCTTGCTCTGGATCCTGCGGCTGCCTCCTGTTCATCTGACCTCTGGTTTTTGGGACTTGAGCTATCAGTTTATCTGCCGATCTTGGGGTTTGTCATCTTCATAGCCTGTGAGCAAGAGTCCTGCTCTACAACCTGCCAATCTTGGGTTCGCCAGCTCCTGCAGCTACATGAATTAGGAGGAGCCTCTAACCTGCTCCACAGACTTGGGACATTCCAGGCTTTACAATTGCATGAGCCATTTCCTTGATATAAATCTCTCTGTATATATATTTATATGATTTACTGGTTTTGCTTCTCTAGAGAACCCAGCCTAAGACCTAGACTGTTGGGGTCCATAGGGTTTTCACTGGTTGATTTTCCATAATAGATCACCAGGCCTTTTTTCCTAGTTGGTCCTAGCCTGGAAGCTCTGCTTAAACTTGTTCAGAATCATAGCAACCTACAAACCTTCACTTATAGATGGGGCAGTGGCTGCTATTGAGGTGCATTGGATGGAAATCTTACCCGAGTCTCCCACATAAAGGATTAGAATTCTGCACTGAGCCACCACTATCCCAGGCATGGTCTGAGCATTCCATAATGCACATAGAACCAACAATTTGCTGTGGATTTCAACTCATGGTGACCCAATGTGTGTCAGATTAGAACTGTGCTCCATAGGCTTCTCAATGGCTGAGATCTGGAAGTAGATTGCCAAGCCTTTCTTCAGAAATGCCTCTGCAGATAAGGCTACTGCTTTTTAAGAATGTACTGTTAGGCAGGGAGCTAAACTTTAAACGTCCCTTCCCTTCATGGCCTAACTCCGTGAAGCAGAATCTATTATTATACTCGTATAACTGAAGAGGAACCTGGGGCTGCAAGAGGCTTGGAAGTTTGATCCAGTTGCCAGAGCAAGTTAGGAAAAGAGTCAGGATTTGAACCCAGGTCTTTCAGATTCCACATCCTCAGTCTAAGTGTTTAACCATTATGTGTACTGCTTCAGGGAAGTCAGATTTTTGCTTTGATTAGAAATGCATCTGCTTATCAAACCACTTTAGCATACAGAAGCAGGTTCAAGGCAAAAACAAAACAAAACAAAACAACTCAATCTGGCTGCAACACCTTCTTCTTCCACCACATACTGAGGCTAAGTCCTGTGAGGTGAGGACAGGACAGAGGGCATGGTCTTACAGCCAGACAAGAAGCTGACAGGGGAAGGTGCACAGGCCGGTGGTCTGGCCATGGGGTGGTGAGGCGTAGTCAGTGTCTCACCCTTTGCTGGGCACATTTTAAATCCAGGCATGGTTTTTAGTTTCATAATCTTGGTGGACAATATGTGGCTGCAGCAGCTTTATGTGCTCTGTGACCTGGGATAAGTGATTGCAGATAGCGTAACCCAGGGAACCTTTAAACAAGAACCAACAAAGTAGTGATGATCTCAGTGAAAAAGTCCTGGAGCTAGCCCCAGAAAACTGGGACAAACAACACACAAGGCTGAAGTCCAGCTCTGGCCCCAGGGCTCATTCCTGCCACCTCCTGGCTACTGCCCCAGGGGCTGTCTGGGGGGGGTCTCTTCCTGAGGCACAAGGGAGCAGTTTGCTCTGCCCCCGGCCCTCCTCTCACCATGTGCAGCTCTCTTGCCTCTTATGGAACCATCAGCAGTTTTTACCCCCTTGGGAAGAATAAGTGAGTGAAAGGAAAACAACTGACCCATCTGGGGGAACTTGTTTATTTTCTAGCATACTGGTGGTACAGTGGTTAAGTGCTCAGCTGCTAACCAGAAGGTTGGCAGTTCAAAACCACCAGCCTCTCACAGGAGAAAGATGTGGCAGGTGCTTCCATAATTAATTGCAGCCTTGGAAACCCTATGGGGCAGTTCTATTCTGTTCTATGAATTGGAATCAACTCGATGGCAATGGGATTGTTTGGATCTTTGTGTTTGTTCATCTATAATTGTTAATAATAGAGCTGGAACTGGGGTGGGCTTCCACGGACTGCTGACAGCAACGACACTGAACTCCACACAGCCTCCACATCCGGCCTTTCCCAGGATCTGCTTCCTCTAGTTCCATCACACTAGGGACAGCTCTGCAGCTAGAACCCTACCCACTGCACTCTCGGCCCCTCAGATGCTCGTTCTCTGGCTGTATCACAAGGAGAAGGGAACTTTCAAGTAGGAAAGCAGGTCTTCCAAGTCAGCTCTCCAGCTCCAGACTGGCTGCAGACCGTCACCCCAGAATCTCAGACGTATTGCAAACAGTGAGCGTCTCCACCTCACTGGTCATCCAGGTGCTAAGAGGCTGCTCCAAGTCCCTTTACTGCACTGACATTCGAGATGTTCTGCAATCTGCAAAGCCGGGACAGAAAGGCACAATGCCTTGTGCATGGAAGAATGGGATTTCACAGACAAAGGGAGACAGTGAGGGTAGGAGAGAGCAGCAGCAGGGGGCCGAGACCAGGGCTCCCCTGCTTCCTCAGCTGTGACCTCAAGGCCGGTACTTGACACTCTCTCCAGTTCCTTCCAGCTTTACAATACACAACTGCCCAAGGGCTTCAGAGTGGAGTGATTCCTGAAATAAGAGGGCCTCATATCTTCTGAGGATATGTGGCTGTGTGGATTTGGCCAATTACTTAACGTCTTTTAGTCTCTATATCTTCTTCTGTGCCTAGGAGTGAGGTGAGGCCTAAATGTGATCATGTCTGTCAACTTCTTGACCCAGTGCCTAGAACATGATACATACTCAGTTGTAGCTGTACTCATTAACAGTTTAAGATTAGACTATCTTAAGTTGTGGTAAGTTTTTAACTTGCACTAAATCTGAATGAAGTAGTCCAGTAGTTTAATTCTATCGTGGATTTCATTGTCAGTTTAGCATTTGAGGAGCAATATTGGAAAGCAGGGGACAGCTTACCCCAGAGGTCCAGGTCAGCCTGGAGGGGAGGGAGGACACAGAAATTCTAATCATTTCTGTTGGAAGAAAAATGTAGTCTTCACAAAGGACTGGGGGAGCTCTGTTATAATTGAAAATATTATTTCAGAGACCTCAACATGAGGACCCAGGCTTTGGGCAAACAAAGAAATCTGGTTTGTGCCTACATGCCAGAGGGGTGGTTGAGGTGAGGCTACTGGGGGTCTGCTTAGAGAAGTGACCTTGAGTGTCAACAAGAAGAAAGCCCAGGACTGGGGTCTATGGCTGGTCCCTAGGTGAAAGCTCCCAACCAGACTCTCTTCAAGATGGGGGCCAGATGGGGGAAGAAGTCCTGTGTGAGGGAGATAGGATCTGAGAACAGACACCCACAGAGAGCACAGTTGGCAGGACAGCTCAGGAAACAGTGACACCAGGCTGAAGTGGGGTGTCACAAAACCAGGCTCCTGCAGCAGAAGCCAAGGGAGGGGTAACGATGAGCACAGGTGGGCAGGCTTCAGGGCTGAGCTCCTGCTGTTCTATGCAGGGGCCTGAGCTAGAGAGAAGCTGTTTGTTCCTGTTACTGGCACCCAACTGCACGCCTCCCTACTGGTGAGTCTGGGTTAACCTGCATTCTGCTGCATTAATCCTAACCACAGAAGCATCGTGCATAGGACACTGTTGTGTTTTTACCTTACTAACCCAGTGAGGCAAAAAAAAGTGTCTGCTAAACGTAGGGGGTGAAAATGCAAGGCGCTTTACCTGTAACTGTGTGCAACTGTAGTTCCATTTAACTCAATAAACACACATTCAACACCTAGTCCGTATCCATTTCTTTTCCTTAGCTCCATTTTCCTCCACGAGACTTTGCACACTTTGGAATAGACTTTGAACTGAAAGCCTTCTATGCAGTGATATCAGTAGGTAGGTGACGCATTACAGCAACCAGATATTGTTCATGTTAGAAATTGAGACCAGCCATTCTTAACAGTTCTAGAACATTTCATGTAACCCTAAGCACTTAGCTGCTAACCAAAAAGTTGGCAGTTTGAACCCATCCAGGAGCTCTGTGGACAAAAGACCTGGCAATGTGCTCCCATAAAGATTGCAGCCAAGAAAACCCTATGGGACAGTTCTGCTCTGTCAACATGGGGTCACTACGAGTCAGAATTGATTCAACAGCACCCAATAAAAACAAGTGTATTAGTTACCTATTACTGCGTAATAAACCAACCCAAATCTTACGATTACTAAAACGTTTTATTATCTCTCACAGTTTCTGAGGGTCAGGAATTCAGGAGCAGCTTGCCTGGGCAGTTCTGGCTCAGGGTCTCTTGTGAGTGTACAGTTAGGAGTGGCTTGGGCTCCCTCATCGACGGCTGCACAGGGCTGGAGGATCCATTTCTAAGGAGCTCACTCATGTGGTTGGCAAGTAGGTGCTGGCTGTTGATGGGGAACTCAGTTCCTCTCCACGTGGGCCTTTCCACAGAGCTGCTTACGTGTCCTTAGAGTGTGGTGGCTGGCTTCCCCTCAAGCAAGTGATCCAAGAAATCAAGGTGACAATCACAATGTCTTCTGTGGCCTAGCCTCTCAAGTCACATAGTGTCACTTCCACCACTTTCTATTAGTCACACAGGACCAGCCCTGATTCACTGTGAAAGTGTCTATAAAAATGTGGCTGCCACGAGGTGAGGATCATGGGGGACATCTTAAATGTTGGCTACCACAACTGGCCATTCATCCTTTTAATCTACTTTTGAACTATCTTTGGAAGCACGTGTTCACACACACAGATTCACACGTGGAAAATTGTAGCTTCATGTGGGAGAGGCCTATTTTTCTCACCTAAATTCACATGTTTTAGTGTGTTTTCTTGGTTCTGACAAATGGTGTTCCATTGGCCAATTGCAGTTGGGCTTCAGCACAAGGTCTCCTTTCCTTGCTCCTCTACTTTCCCTCTCATTCCCATTCTGCTTCTAGCTCCAGTTACTTGCAGCTACCAGTGGAACCAGAGAGTTTCCTTAGGTCTCCAGCTCCATTTGAATTAGAAACCTTTGTCTTTCTCCTTGTTCTTCTCCTCTTTCCTCACATAAGTGGATTCTCCTTTGACCTATTGTTCCATCAGTCACAAAGCAATATGATTCATCAAAGAGGAGCTGGAGAGGCAAAAAGCCAGAGGATTTATCCTGCAATTACCAAGTTCATGTACATGCATAGAACGTAGCATATGACTATAAAATGCTATCATATGTGCAGGAACCAGGATTTAGTTTCAAACAGATCCAAGGTGTTATTTGAAGTTCAAGTTCCACTTGAGTTTCTCCACCTAGCAATACTAGGATATCCTGTACTTAATATTTTCTACGTAACATATTCCTCTCCATGTCTCTCCTCCTCCTCCAGGTGCCAAGGCAAAAAAAAAAAAAAACAAAAAACCCAAAGCTCCTTTGCATACCTTGATTCCCTTTGCACCTATACACATTTAGCGACTGCTGTTCTTTTCCATTCTTCTAAGCACCTAATTTAGGTCTCTCTCACCTCTCAAAGTATGATTTATATCAGTGTGCCAAGTATTTGACCAGATCATTTTTTTTTTAATGCAACTTTTGAAATTTCATTCTTCTGCTCCAAAAGTCTTCTAGTCTTTCTCCACTGTAGTCAGGATTTGATCCAAACCCCTTGGCATTGAAGATACTCAACACAAGCAATCCAAAGTATATTTCTACTACTTTTAACTATCCTTCAGCCTGAGCATCCTCACTCCATGCCTCTATTCATGCCATTTTCCCTTCCTGGTATGACCTTGTCCCTGCCAGCTCAAATTTCATCCATTCAAGCTCTCCTACATTCTCTTTGAGAACTCAAGCTCTCCCTGAACTCTTCCTTTCTTAAACTCCTATCCCAGTTATTGCTCACTCTACTCATTTGCCCTATAGAAACAAAGCTCTTCATGCCCTGGATGCAGATCTTCTTAAATTGTCTTCTCAAAGGTCTTCTTTTTCTGCTGGGTGGACACTGTTCTACCTGTGAGAAGAATTCAGTACTCGTTTACTAATGAACTTTGTGGAGCAAAATCCCAATTAAAAAAAAAAAATAGGAGAAAGATTTTTACTGAGTTCCTTTCTTCCTCTTCTCCTGATCCAAAAACTGTATTGGGAAAGAGCTGAGTTCCATCATGGTTTGAACACTGAGTATCGACTCTGCATCAGGGAGTAGGCATGACAGTCACCTGGCTGAACCAGAAGAAACTGTACATTCACTCTATGGTTGCTGATTCCTGGGTTTGTTTGTTTGCACTAGCTTTATTTTCTCTCTCAGTTTACCCAGTTCATTGTTTGACAATTTAACGATTATTTTTGGTATCATTGGCAAGTATCCTATTTAGCGCTACCCACTGCGGGAAGCTGGAGTAATTTGCGCTTGTACATTTTTGTTTTCCACCAGATGCTGCTACGGCGATCATGCCAAAGCTGCACAAATGACTCAAACAAACAAACAAAAAATTCCCACCTCCATCACTAGATGGAGAGATGGAAGCAAGAGAAGGATGAGCAGTTTGAGATCTCTGTCCTCTGGAAGAGGAAAGCCTATCTATAGTGTCTTCTTCCTGAGAAAGAATATTGACCTTAAACCATCATCCTAATTAGCATTTATATGAATTAAACTTGGACAAGGTAGAAGAGGTGAAGACAGACGCATGCTTGGCTGTTAGGAAGGAGTGAATAAAAAGAAGTTATTTACTCAATCGACAAATAAGGATCTATGAAGTCCCAGACTCAGAGCTTGGCATTGTTATTCATACAACCAACACCAAGGAATACATCCAGCTCAAATGCAAACCTCAGTCTGCTTTTCCCAGTGTCTTGTCCCTATCAAGAGATCTTCAGTCTTCTTAAGATTAATTCAATGCCTAACGAGTCACAGTCAGGAAACCAAGCAGCATGAAAGCAGATGTGAGAGAAACTAACGTGAAACAGAGAAGGCCTGTTAAGTCATATATTTCATTACCCAGTGTGCATAAGGTGCTTCCTTGCAGAATATTTACTCACACATTATCTTATCTGGACTTAAATAACTTTGATAATCGGGTTTTGACTATACCTTAAAGTCCTATTATTAAGCCAAAACCAAACCAAACCAAACATGTTGCTGTTGAGTCAATTCTGACTCATAGTGACCTTATAGGACAGAGTAGAACTGCCCCACAGGGTTTCCAAGGAGCAGTTGGTGGATTCAAACTTCCAACCTTTTGGTTATCAGCCTAAGCTCTTAACCACTGCACCACCAGGGCCCCATTATTAAGTGAGGTATAATAATAATGAAATAACTTGCCATTCCAAGCAACCCAAGCCTAAGCTCTACCTGTACCTGACAAAAATCAAAGTCAGAAAGGCAGTCCCAACATGAAATAGACAATATAACCCAGGCAGTTGCCTAAGCCACCTCTTACCAAATCCAGGGCTTATAGGCCGGAGCCCAATAGGACCCCAAATCTCTGCACATATCAGTCTCCCAGGGAGGAGTCTTTGAGCCTTACCATCTGTGATTCGGCCCTTAGAATGAATGGTAGGGCCAAACACAGGGATGGAGGAGTCAGTGATTGGAGAATGGATGATTAGCTTGCAACCTCTCTTCAAAAAGGAAGACCTTAGCTTAAAGTATGAGATAGATTAAATATAAGAAAGGACTTTGGTTTTACTAGAAAATGTAGACAAATTTACTGTTTAAAGAATTAATTGGGATAATTGAATAGGTTCTCTGGTAGGATTTTATACTAGTGTTGTCCTATCAGAAGAAAAGGGAGTTGGGCTAAATGAAGGGTTTCAAACTGTCTTCCAGAAACTCTATGTGGTAGGCAGAATAATGGTCCCCTGAAGATACCCCCAGAACCTATGAACATGTTAACTTTCATAGCAAAAAGAACTTTGCACATGTGATTAAGTTAAGAATCTTCAGATGGGGAGATGATCCTGGATTTTCCAGGTAAACTCAATCTAATCAAATGGGTCCTTAAGAAGGGAAACCTTTCCTCCTTTCCTAGACATGGCCAGAGATGTGACTGTGGAAAACAGCCAGAAAGATACAATCTTGTGGACTTTGAAGATAGAAGAAGGCAAGGAATGTGGGCAGACTCTAGAACTGGAAAAGGCAAGGAAACAAATTCTCCCCTAGAGTCTCTAAAAATGAATATAGCTCTGCTGACTCCTTGATTTTAACCAGTGAGACTCAGGTTGGATTTCTAACCTACAGAAATGTAAGACAACAAGTTTGTGTTGTTTTAAGCCACTATGTGGTAATTTGTTACAGCAGTAAGAGAAAACTAATACACACTAAGAATCCTAAGGTTCAGGGGCAAGCTGAACAGGTTGAGTCCTGGTTCCTATGCTCACCCTGCCTGCAGCACCCTACTTTTCTCAGAAGTTTTAAATATTCTATGTGTACCTAGATTCATTTTGATAAACCATTTCTTTTGATTTTTTTTAAAGTTCTAAATTATTACTTTAATATTTCCAGCTACTATAGGTAATGCATATATGAGAGATGAAAAAATGATCAGGATTAGGAATTTGATATCTAAGCATGATTTCACCACCAACTGAATCACAACATCTTTGAAGATGTTGTCTCATCTAACGAATGAAATGACCATATCAGGTGGTATCAGAGAAGGCTTCACAAACAAGGTGTATTTGATGAGCGAGAGAAAGAAAAAAAGAGGGAGAGAGGAATGGAGAGAGAAAAACAGGAGAGAAAGGAGAAGAAAAAAGAGAAGTGGAGAGGAGAGGAAAAGAGAGAAGAGCAGAGCAGAGAAGAGAAAAGGAGTGGAGAGGAGGGAAGGAGAGAGGAGAGGAGAGGGGCAGAGAGGAGAGACAGCTGACAAGATGAAAAGAGAAGAGGGGTGGTATACCCAAAGTTACTGGAGATGTTCCAAGGAGGAAGACCTGGGGACCAGAGCGACAACTTCCTGAGTATCTGATCAAGGCACAGGCTCCCAGGTCAGGAAGTGTTAGGCTGCCAGAGCTGATCACTTATGAAAAATGGTGTGAAACTGTCATATAGAGGAAATCTCAAAAAGAATGAACTTTCTTCCTTAATTGTGATTTTCTAATCTGCCCATCTGTGGAAAGAATCTGAGAAGCATTCAGACCAGAGAAAAGAATAATTATTCTTTACCTACTTTATGTCACCCTGAGCATTGATAACTTACCCACTAATTCCTCTCGTTCACTCATTCAAATAAGCTTATTAGTGATGTGTACTAGGCTTTGGCAATACAGCAAACAAATAAAACTCATTCCTTGCCTTCATGGAGCTTAAAATCCAGCAGGAGAGAGGCAGTAAACAAATTAGTACAAACATCGTTGATCATTTTCTCTGTAGTAAATGCTGCATGAGTGTTAGAGTTACGTCTTAGAGACAAGGAGGTTGAGTTTGAAGGCTCATACATCTAGCTCAGCATTTTGAAGTCAGTCATCATTAGAAGAAGAATTTAGACAAAGGTCTGCTAACCCCAAACCTATGCTGTTTTCACCTTACCTTACTGCCCTCCTCTCCTCCCCCTGGAAAGAATACTCATTAGTGAAGGAAGAAAGAAACGGAAAACAACAAAGTTATAATTATTGGTCATTTCATGACAGGGAATAATTGCCCCAATAGAAGTCGCCACTTGCTCATCCAAAATTTCAAATTTGTAATTAGGCCATTGAAGTAACCAGGACAGCCTACTAGGACAAGATTTCTATGAAAAACTACCTACCTAAACTGCAGTGAGGACAACTGGGAGGTTGTTGTTGTGTGCTGTCAAGTCAATTCCAATTCATATCCGCCCTGTAGGGCAGAGTAAAACTGCCCTGTAGGGTTTCCAAGGCTGTAATCTTTATGGGAGCAGGTTGCCAGGTTTTTTCTCCCAGACAGCCACTGGAAGTTTCGAACTGCCAACTGTTCTTTCAGTTAGCAGCTAGTGCTTAACCACTGCTCCACTAGGGCTCATTAACTGGGAAGTATGGATCCTATTTCTCTGTTCTCTGAAGAATTGCTAGCAGCTTCGGGCCTCCTGAGCCATCCTCAGAGGCAATTCCACCTGCAATTTCATAAAACTCCCACCTACCCGTGAGTGTGTCTTTTTTTGCAAGCTCTGGGCTGGCTGCGAGTGATGCAAAACCATTTTAGCTGCTCAAAAGCTATCAGCGCTTACATGTAGGTTTGAGCAAGACAGATCCTGCTGTACTCCGGGCATCAAAGGGGATTACCCAGAAAAGGATAACAGATTTTAATTTAGATGACCATGATGGGGGCTCACGAGGAAGAGACTAAAAAGTGGACAAATTTAACTCCAGGGTGGTAAGAAGGAATGAGATGAAACTGATGATAAAGGTGTATTTAGAGCTTTATTTAGCCAGCCACCAAAAGGTCTCCTAAACTAAGGCGTCTCCTCATGACAGGCAGCAGTCTGGGATTAGATAAATGCCCCCAGGCAGGCTAGCTGAGCCCCTAGAGGGCTAGACCACATGGAAGAGTTTAATAGCTACTATTTGCCCTTTGTTCCTGTGGAAAAGACAACTCAAACTACCATCTATTCTCAGGGTAGGTGGGAGAGTGTTGCCCCATTCCGATAGGAACTCTTCTAACCTTCAGTACCCATGTTCTCTTTTGCTTTGTTTATTTTATATCATTTTATTATTATTATTTTGTCTTGGCCACTGTTTGAAATCTTACAGTACAGAAAATTTTCTACTAAACCATTACTGTCTTCGCTGGCTAAAGTCCAATCACTGTCCATCAGTCTGTTCTGCTTTTATATAAATGGTGAGCACTCAGCCATCTATCTATAAAGGACATTAAGTTGTTCACTCTTTTAATTATTTTAAGTTAAATTTAATCATTTAATTGTTGAATATTTGTTGACTGATCAGCAACTATCTGCTAGCAACTGCGGTAGATACAGAAAATATAGCAGGGAATGAGACGATGTTGATGTGGTGTGGTAGAGCTAGAGCGAGAAAAAGGAAATAAGATGGGAGGTGGAAAAGTACTTATAATTTGTAATAAGTAATACACAATACAGAATATGGGACTGAACAATGACTAATAAAGTGAGGTGGGGGAAGCTGACTTCTATGAGATAGCCCAAAAAGTCCTCTCTAAGGAGGAGCATTTAACCTGATTTAAAATTGAAGAAGATATTCTTTCATGATAAACACACTCAACACATTTGGAATAGAAGGGAACTTTTTCTCAATCTCGTAAAGGTCCTTCACAAAACACCCATAGCTAACATCGTACTTAATGATGAAAGGATGAATGCTTTCTCCCTAAGATCAAGAACAAGAGAAGGATGTTCACTCTTGCCACTTGTATTCAACATTGTACTGAAAATTCTAGTCAGAGCAGATAGACAAGAAAACTAAAAAAATACTTAGATTGCATATATAAAAAAATAGTAAAACTATCTTTATTTGCAGATGATATGATTGCATATATAAAAAAAATCCTAAGGAATCCACTAAGAAAACATCAGAGATAAATGAGTTACAGAAAAGTTTCAGGGAGCAAGATAAATATACAAAAATCAGTTATACCTCTATATACCAGCAATGAACACTCTGAAAATGAAATTAAGAAAATAATTTCAATTACAATAGATTAAAAAGAGTAAAATAGGAATAATTTTACCAAAAGTGCAACATTTGTACTTTGAAACTACAAAACATTGTTGAAAGTAATTAAAGAAGGTCTACGTAAAGGAGTGATGCCCAATGTTCATGGATTGGAAAACCTAATATTGTTAAAATATTAATACCCCCCTAATTCATCTACAGACTCAAAACAAACCCTAACAATATTCCAGTTGCTAAGTTTTTTTTTTGCAGAAATTGACAAACTGATACTAAAATCTATGTAAATGCAAGAGATCCAGCATATCTAAGACAATCTTGAAAAAAGACGAACAAATTCGGAAGGCTTACCTTCCCAATTTCAAAATTTAGTATAAAGCTAGAGTAATCAACACAGTATGATACTGGCATAAGGATAAACACAGAGAAGAATAAAATAGAATTAAGAGTCCAGAAATAAACCTTCACTTTGATGGTCAATTGATTTTCAGTAAGGATATCAAGGCAATTCAGTGGGGGGAAGGATAACTTTTTAACAAATTAGTGCTAGAACAACTGGATATTCTCATGTAAATGGGTAACACTGAGTTTCTATCTCATACCGTCTACAAATATTAACTCAAAATTGATCATAGACCTAAATGCAAGAACTAAAACTACAAACCTCTTAGGAAAAAACATAAGGGTAAATCTTTGTGACCTTGAGTTAAGAAATGGCTTCTTAGGTATGTCTCAAAATCATAAATGACATAAGAAATAATAGTTAAATTGAACTTTATAAAAATTGAAAACTTTTGTTCTTCACAGGACACCATCAATAAAGTGAAAAGACAACCCAAAAAATGGGATTAAATATTTGCAAATAATATATATGATAAGGAACTGATATCCAGAATATATTAAGAACACTTGTTGTTGTTGTTGTTATTAGGTTCTGTAGAGTCAGTTCCAACCCATAGCGACCCTACATACCACAGAAGGAAACTGCCCAGTCCTGCGCCATTCTTACAATTGTCATTATGCTTGAGCCCATTGTTGCAGCCACTGTGTCAATCCCTCTCATTCAGGAACTTCCTCTTTTCTGCTGACCCTGTACTTTACCAAGCATGATGTCCTTCTCCAGGGACTGACCCCTCCTGACAACATGTCCAAAGCATGTAAGATGCAGTCTCGCCATCCTTGCTCCCAAGAAGCATTCTGGTTGTACTTCCTCCAAGACAGATTTATTCATTCTTTTGGCAGTCCATGGTATATTCAATATTCTTCGCCAACACCATAATTCAAACGTATCAATTCTTTTTTAGTCTTCCTTATTCATTGTCCAGCTTTCACATGCATATGATGCGATTGAAAATACAATAGTTTGGGTCGAGTGCACCTTAGTCTTCAAGGTGACATCGCTGCTTTTCAACACTTTAAAGAGGTCCTTTGAAACAGATTTGCCCAATGCAATGAGTCTTTTGATTTCTTGACTGTTGCTTCCAAGGGTGTTGATTGTGTATCCAAGTAAAATGGAATCCTTGACAATTTCAATCTTTTCTCTGTTTATCATGATGTTGTTTATCAGTCTAGTTGTGAAGATTTTTGTTTCCTTTACTTTGAGGCGTAATCCATACTGAAGGCTTTTGACATTCATCAGTAACTGCTTCGAGTCCTCTTCACTTTCAGCAAGCAAGATTGTGTCATCTAAGTATCGCAGGTTGTTAATGAGTCTTCCTCCAATCCTGATGCCACATTCTTCTTCATGTAGGCCAGTTTCTCAGATTATTTGCTCAGCATACAGATGGAATAAATATGGTGAAAGGATACAACCTTGACACGCACCCTTCCTGATTTTAAACCACGCAGTTAGTTACTATATGGTGTTTGTAGTTACCATATGACCCAGTAATTCTACTTCTACTTACATACCGAAGAGAAATGAAAACATTTGCTCCCTCAAAAACTTGTACATAAATATTCATATAATAGCCAAAAAGCAAAAACTACTCAAATTGCCATCAACTGATGAATGGATAAACAAAAGTTAGGGTATTTATACGATTAAATATTTTTTGGCCATACAAAGGAATAAAATGCTGATAAGAGCTACAATATAGATGAACTTTGAAAACATTATGCTAAATGAAAGAAGTCAGTCACAAAAGACCAAAGAATGTATGATTCCATTTATACGCAATGTCCTAGAATAGGCAAATTTCTAGGGACAGAAAGTAGACTAGTGGTCGCCTAGAGCTGGGGGAGGCACGTCAAGAAGAAATGGGAAATGATTGCGAATGGGTACCCGTTTTCTGTAGGGTAAAATGAAATGTTTTATAACTGACCATGGTGATAGTTGCTTAACTCTGTCAATATACTAAAAAAAATTGGTTGTAAGAATTAAATTGGTGAATTGTATAGCATGTGACTTATATATCAGTAAAAACGTTAAAAATTGAGGGTGAGCTAGTCAAGCAATAAATTGGGACAGGAGTAGTTCAAATCCATTCTACTCAAACTGTAGTCCATGGAACACAAAGGTCAGCATCACCTGGAACTTCACTGGAAATGAAAAATGTGGGCCCCACCCTAGTTCTACAGAATCAGATTATGCATATTCACAAGTTCTTCAACTATTTATATACATATTATGTCTTGAGAAGCACTGGTCTAGACAGAGAGGGAGTGAGAACCAAGACTTAAGTGAGAAAGAGCTTGGCGTATTTGAGGAACAGAGAGAAACCAGTGTGATTTAGCATCCAAGGGACAAAGAAATGGCATGAAATTAGTCAGGAGAAGTAGACACAGGACATATTCTGCAGGGCCTTATGGTCTAGAAATGAAGTTTGGATTTCACGGCAATGCAGAAAGAAGGAAGAGTTTAAGAAAGGGAGTGACATTACTTCACTTGCTGCTGTGTGAAATATTAATTGCGTAGGATCAAGAGTAGACACTAGGAGCCCAGCTGTTGGTTAGTGGTTGTGCCTTGAACTAAGGTTGAGAGAGCAGAGATGGAGAGGAAAAGATGGTTACAAGATATATTTTGAGGAAGAATGGGCAAAATTGCTGGTTGGATTGTATATTATGGTAAAGACAAGGAAGAAACCAGGCTGACTCCTGGGTGATTGATATGAGCACTTGAGTGGTTGGTGGTGCCATTTACTGAGATAGGAACAACTGGATGTTATAAAAACTGAGTTTGACTTTGAGAGTGTTGAGTTTGAGCTTTTGGTAAGATGCCCACATGGAGATGTCAAGTAGACCGTTGGATGTGTAAATCTGGAACTCAGAGATGTTTGGTCTGGAGATAAAATATTTGGTGGTCATTAGCATATAGACACTATGTAAGTGAGACAACCTAGGGAGACAATAGAGAATCCAAAGCAATATTAAAACACCAAAGAAGGATGTTATATTCATTACCTGATTTTCAAGCCAGAAAAACATTATGGACTCTATGGAGAGTGAATAGTAAGTGGAATTTAGATGCTAAGGAAACTTTGATATAGACTGACAAAATTGGAAGGGGTAATATTCAACATATTTAATAACTGGACTAGGAAGAAAGGCCTGACAACTTACTTTTGAAATTTAGCCAATGAAAACCCTATATATCACAAAGAATATTGTTCAATACAGTGTTGGAATATGAGGACCCTAGGTTGGAAGGCACTCAAAATACACAGTAGCTACAATGGACTCAAGTATATTAACAATTGTGAAGATAGCACAGGACCAGACAATGATTCATTCTGTTGTACATGGGGTTGCCGTGAGCCAGAGGTGACTCTAGGACAACTAACCACTCAGACTAGGTGTTGTCCATAGCACTGCAGGGTCCTGGAAAAGCTCCTCTACTCTCCACTGCTTAGAGGAGTAGATGGATCAAGGAGAACTTCAGATGGGTGGGTGCAGGGTACCAGTGCAGTGGAGGTCACCCAGGGAACTCAGGAAGTGTGTATTCACTAAGCCACATAGAAATGATTCAATATGTCAACAACTGGGATAGCCATACCCAGGGCAGCCTGACTGAATATCAATCAGCCCTAAATACATACAGGGGGCTGAAAGGATAAGAGAGGCACTTTAATTAATGAAAGCATTTAAAGAATGAGCAATCAAGATGTTCAGTTTATTTACTTTTAAATCATATTCTCAGATTTTACTAGCAGAAAATTCTTTCACCTCCAACATAGCTCTTATTTCCTATAGCAAGTTGTTTAGATGTCTGTTGCTCCATTACACCAAAGATCATGTCTTACTCATGTTCTTAGCCCACCGTCATACGTGCAACATATGGGCAATGCTCAAGGGATGTTTGCTGAATAAATAGATGAATATGTAAATATTCTATAACTAAATAGAAGTGGAAAATGAGACGAGAAGAAGCCACCCTCTCATACCAACTACTCCTATAAAAAATATACAGGCTACAATTCAGTATCATGACCTTATGACTGGAAGAGACATTATAAGTCACTCAGTGTATTGGTTTCCAGGCTCTGCTCCAGGAATCTCTGTGAAATCAGGGCTACCCCTCCATTCCAGACTCCTGGAGTTGCCTTAAAAATGGAGAGGGGCATTGGTTTGAGGTGGGAGGCAATTTGATTTCCTGATTCTTCTTCAACGAGAGCAATAATTTCATCGTAGTGGTTAAACGCTACAGCTGCTAACCAAAGGGATGGCAGTTCGAATCCACCAGGTGCTCCTTGGAAACTCTGTGGGGGCAGTTCTACTCTGTCCTATAGGGTCGCTATGAATCGGAATCACCTCAATGGCAGTGGGGCTCTGGGGGCTTCTAAGTGAGATTTCAGAACAAATGATTTAACTATAATGAAGGTTTTAAATAAAAACCATGATCTGATGCAAATTACTCCCTTTTTGGTCATTAAAACTGAGACCCAGAAAGGCTGTGTTAAAGTTAGTTGGTCAGAGAGCAGGACCAAGACTACTCATAGCTACATGACCTTTCTCCAACTGTGGGATGACCTCAGAGCCACCGCCGTCCATCTGCTCACTGAAAAGCCGCTGGATCCCAGGATTTGTCCAAACTGAATCAGAACTCTAGGTTGGTGGGATTCAATCCATTCTTCTATCCTATCCCCTGACTCTTTTATGACTTATAGCAGAAATTCCCGAGAGAAAAGCAGAAAGGTGCTCCATCCCAAGCCCCAAACCTGAATCGATTTAGAACCCAGATATGAATTTAACTGGGCATGATGGTCTTCCAGATAAGGAGATAGATCAGGCCAATAATAAGAAGAAAAAAAATCAGTTGATCCCAGATCTTGACCCAATTCATTGTTCATAAATACAAACCATTTATAATTACCTCTCAACAGTCCCTCCTGCCTTCAATGGACAAATTCTGTGAATGTGTTGCTGTGAAGAGTAGTTACACTTGAAGTTTGGCAGGGAGCATGGGCCTAGACAGTGAAGCTTTGTTTTTTGTTGTGTCTGGACCAGTGAGTCCATTTCCCACCCTCTCCTCTTTCACCCCATAAGTACCCATAAGTGGTCAGGGTGTTTTCTTGGCAAGTGAAATAATAAATGTCTACATTTCCTGTTATAAGTTTATTTCTTTCTTATTTATTTTGGCAAAAGAACTGTAAATGCAAAAGCGATAGTATGGCTGGGAGGCAGAGGGCCATAATTAAAATCCCTTTTTGTTTTTTAAATGGCTATTCAAATGCTTGTGAAACCTGCTACACAAAGCAGCCGCCAAAACCCCTTTGCTGCTAAATGGAATGAAATGGATTTTTCAAATGTCACGCTAGTATCCACTTAATAATACATTTTCCTATAGACAGGACAATAATATATATTTTAATCACTTTTCTACAGGCAAATACACTGCACAGGAGCTGCCCTTCACTGGCACTTGGAAATTATGAATTTTTCAATAACCTTTTCTATTATTCATCCTGTGTTATTCCGTAACATTTCTGTATGAGGAATGTGCTTCCCAGGCTCTCTATGAATCTCTTCTATTATTTACTAAACAGCAAGGTGTCTCCCCACAACCTCTATCCCAAGCCCCAGAGAAGGCTGCTTGGAGGAGGGGGCCAGACATGTCTAGTTACATCCTGGGTCATTAATAATTTCATATCTATAAGTGATACAGATCGAGCTGGCTCCTCCATGTAAGTTCAAGTGTGGCCCACAAGTGGACTGGCTCAGGGAGGTGTTTGTGCACCGTGTGGGAGAAGGCGAGGAAGACCATCAGCCTAAGACAGTCCTGTTTATAGCAATCAGGCTATGTTCTCTACTCCTGACCTGTCCCTATTCCAGGAGAGAGACCACCTGGGGTTTAACTCTGAACAGGGAGATGGTACTTCTGGGTTGCATTCTCTGTTACAGATATGTGATCTGATTCCTAGAAACCTCAGTTATTTTTACTCTTCCTCAAATCTCTCTCTCTTTTTTTTTTTTTTGGCCTAAATAATACCAACTCATTCTTCATGTCTAAACTTTAGCCTTACCTGCTTTGAGAAACCTTTGCTGACGCTCCCTGAGCACATGAATCCTCCTACCAGGTAAATCCACAGTGCCTTATACCTTCTCATCACCGTGTTTATCACACTGTACTATTTAATTGTTGGGAGCCATTTAGGGGGGCACAGCATGTCTCCTGATCCCCATTATAACTCCATTTAGCACAGATAGTCTGTCAGTTTGTCATACTGTCGTGACTTGTGTGTTGCCGTGATGCTGGAAGCTATGCCACCAGTATTTCAAATACCAGCAGGGTGGACAGGTTTCAGTGGAGCTTCTGAAAGTTAGATGATAAAAACCTTATGGATCATGATAGAATATTTTTTGACATGCTTTCTTTGGACACATCATCAAGAGGCATCGAAAACTAAAGGAGGACATCATGTTTGGCCAACTAGAGGACCAACAAGGGCGAGAGAGACCCTTGGGGAGATGAATTGGCACCACAGCCTCAATGAGGGACTCAAACATGCTGGAGATTGTGAGCGTGACACAGGACAGGGCGACATTTTGTTCTGTTGCAGTTGGGATCACCGTGAGATGGGGCTGACTCAACAACAGCTACAACAGGTATTCAAAACTTATTCTGAATGAATAAATAGTATGGTCAACCAAATGCTCCTCTCTAACGAGGCTTTTGACAATGTCTGAAACATATTAAAGACCTAGGTGTCAAAGCCATTTTCTGCTCACTGAATACCCAAGCGCTCCCACACATTTCCAGCTCCGTTGAATTTTGGTGGGGCCACGTGACTAATTTGGGTCGGAGGACTGGGGTAGACATGACACAGAACATGAGTGGGTGGAAGCATTTAAATCAGATGTGAGACCCTCCAGCTGTCCTGCTACAATGACAGAGGAGGCCCTGGGTCACAGGGTACACAGCTTCAAAATGGTGGAGTCTCTGTCAGCCTGGGTCCCACACATATACACGCACACACTGAATGACCTACATTGTATGTGTACCATGAACAAGAAACAAAACTTTTCCCTATTGAGCCACTGAGATCTTTTATTTATTATTGTGGCATAACCCTGATGAACACAATCCTCATAAACGGAATCGTGTAGAAAGAGAAGCGTGTGATGGAATGGATTTTCTGTGTTGTTGTTAGTTTTTGTTGTTACTGTTGTTTATCCTTTCCAAACCCTCCACTATGGGACTCGGCATTTACTAGAGTGTTACTATCTGGCACAACAGCCAGGAAAAACTAAGAAATCTGGAAATCTGACCCATCCTTACTATGCCCCTGGGAAATGCCCTGCCAAAAATTGTTGTTAAGGTAATCATCTTGCCTCCAATAAGCTGGTCAGTGGTTTGTCCCTTATGTGCTTGGTTTTCTTTCTCTTGCTTTCTGCACTAAGAGTCCTTTAGCCTGCAGAGGGCAGAGTCTGAGCTCAAACCCTGAGCCACCCTGACAAGTTCCCATCAGTGGAGCCTGGGGGAGCAGAACTCCATCACAACAAAAGAAATGGAAACACACGCTTCTTATGACTGAGCCCCGAGCCATGAAGGTTGGCAAGATTTAGAGTTCTATGGGTTGTCATTCTTTGGACTTTCCTGCTGGGAGGTGGAAATTTTTCTTCACCCTGGGTGAATGACTCCTTTCAATTCTTTTGAACAAATTTTCCCTACAGCTAATAATACAAGTCTACCAATGCTGAAGTGTTACTTTTTGCCAGGAGATTTATGCATAGTCATTCAATCCCATTGCCAACCCTAGGAAATAAACTATTTTAAGAAAATGTTGGCTCTGCTTGTTTCATTACCCCATCCTCCTCAGTCTGGTGGCAAAATGAAAAATGGGATTATTATTATCATGGAGATCCCTAAGGGCAAAAACAAGGAGGCTGGATGATTAAATCCAAAGACCCATTCCTAAACAGGGACAAGCATCAGGTAAGTTAAATTCACACGGAAGCAAAGGAGAGAACTGGTTTGCCTCCAGGGAAGCAAAGGGTTGGAGCTGGATCTGTCCAGATGGAATAATAGTACATCCCTGGGGAATGGAGGAGTAGCCCTGAAAAGAGGAGCTGGGAACAGGGATTTTGTTTTCCAGCTAGAGTTTGCTGAGTGGAAATCCTTTATCACCATCCCATAAAGGAAAAGCAGTGGATGTGGAGGCAGAAAGAGAGGAAAAGAGAGAGAGAGCATGCAATAATCAACTGGAACCTCTCACGTGGCATTTACCGAAAAACAACATTAAAGGGGCTCCTAAATTTCGTGAGTGCCCAAACTGCGTCTCAAATTAGCTGGGCCAGCAGGAAACAATTTTTTATCCTTAAGAGGCACTGTGATGGAGGACAAGGGCTGCACCACAGGGATGCAGGTAGAAAACCCATGAGGAGTGGTGGGAAAGGGCCTCCATGGTTTCTTCTATCCTTCCTGTTCCCATGTTGTTGTGTGCCGTTGGGTCTATTCCAACTCATGGTGATCCTGTAGGACAGAGTAAAACTGCCTTAAATGGCTTCTTAGGCTGTAATCTTTACTGAAGCAGATTGCCAGGTCTTTTCTCCTGCGGAGGCACTGGTGGATTTGAACTGCCAACCTTTTTGTTAGCAGCCAAGTGTTTAACCACTGTGCCACCAGGACTCCTTCCTGTTAACATAGAAGTCACCAAAGCCCAAAGTGGATGCCTTCCTTCACTCCCTGGCCAGCAGGGTGCAGGGGAAGGATAAGGACACAAGAAGGTAGGCAGAGGAGGAACACATGAATGGACTACTTTAAAAGAAAAAAAAAATTTTTTTCTTTTTCTTTTTAGCGTCAACAAATTCTGCCTCTTGGGCAAAGTTCTGCCTGCTGCCTGTTTTTGTAAATAAAGTTTTATTGGAACGCAGACAATGGTAAATACCCTTTGACTATGGCTGCTTCTTCACTACCATGGCAGTTTGCAGCAGAAACTTTGTGGCCCAGAAAGCCTAAAAATTTAATATCTGGTTCTTTATACAACATGTTTCCTGACCTCTGGACTCTCAAATAATAATCTTGAATTTGACTGGAGAAGGAAGACAGACTTTCGGCTTAACTGAGTATACTTCAAGGTGTGTAAGTCAAGGTTTCTTGTTATCAGTGAAAACGAGGAGTCAGCGTCCAGACACTTTGAGTATGGAGGAGAGTCTTCCTGTTACGCTTTATAAGGCAGTTACGATCAGAAGGTAGTTATCTTGTCTTACAAATAAGGAAACTGAGGCTCCGGGGAAACGAATTCCCAAATCACAGAATGTGAGAGTGCTGGAGAAGAGACGAGAGAGCCCAAGGCCAAAGTCAGTGCTTTCTCCTGCTCTGCCACATCAATTGTGGCACAGAGACCAATCTAGGCAAGGGCTCAGTAGTTATGTCCTACTGGTTCTGCTTCTGTAGGACAGACAGAACTCCTCCCTCTATCTGCTGTTTTTGTTCAGAACTGATGAACCACTGCCTAGCTTTGCCTCTGAATTTATTCTGAGGTATTTAGCATTTGCTCTCGAGGTCTTTCTTAGCTGCCCTTGCCTTCCCCTGAACCCCTTGGTCCAGACAAACCCCTACTAGTTTCAACAGATGGTAAGGAGGTTTGATAGGCTTCTCTGTCCACCAAAAATCTCTGTCCTTGAACAGCTCACCATGGTTCCTCATCCACAAGGGCTCATGAAGGGGTTGTTATGGGAACACCCGCCTCCCTTCTTTCATCTCAGTTTGTATCCTCTGCAGTCAGCAACTCCCTAAATATCATTTATTTATGTATGTTTTAGAATGAGGGGGACACAGCCATGTGTGATGGAGATGTCATTTCCAAAATAATAATAGCATCCCAGCTGAAGAGAGGCAAACACCCCCAGGGTCAGTCCTGCGAAATGAGACATCTTTCTTAACAATTTAGCTTCTGAGGAGACATAAGCAAACTACTTAGCCTATTTCAGGTTTTTTCCTTATGAACTGCTTGGCCTTTTTGAATGTGGAATCTGTATTCTTAATTGGATCTCATCAAAGCTTTCTCTTTGCCTTCAGCTGGTGGAGCCACATCACATGTGCAGGGAAGTAGCAGATAGAACCAGGTAATTAGCTAGTGGGATACACCCGGGCTGTCGCTGGTCTGTGTGATCCCCTCTCTGTCCCACATAAAGCCCTACAAAGGGCAGGCAAGCCTCAAGCTGTGATTCAGTTGCAGTCACCCCATCTCCTTCAAGTCATCGCTCTTACTCCAAAAGTGGGAAAAACAGCAACAGTATAAAAAAAAAAAAAATTTTTTTTTTTTTAATTGAAAGCTTACTACTGTATATTAGGCACTGGCTAAGCATTCTGCAGAAACCCTGGTGACGTAGTGGTTAAGTGGTATGGCTGCTAACAAAAAGGTCGGCAGTTCGAATCCACCAGGCGGTTCTACTCTGTCCTATAGGGTCACTATGTGTCGGAATCGACTCAATGGCACTGGGGGTTTGGAAAGCATTCTGTATGCAATTTATGATTTCAGACCGATGAAACTCTGTAAGTCAAAGGCACCATTACCCCAGTTTTATAAATAAGTAAACAGGCACAGAGAAGGTGTGTAAGTGGCCCAAGGACACACAGCTAGTGAGCGGCAGAGCAGGAAGAGAGCACTGGGACAGGAAGAAGGGAGACATGACAGCCTGGGACACGGAATGTATCTAGCTCCTCTCATCCTTTGTAGTGACTTCTCTGGGCCTTAATGCAGACCAGTGAGCTGGGACTCCTTCACTCCTTCCTCTATTCTCCTGCATGACGCTGCAATTTCCTCCCCAGGAAGAAGATTCTAAAAACTTACTTTTAATTAATAAAATTTCTTTTTGTTATAGATATAAAATAAGAGCATTCCATAAGATTTTGGAGGAAAAGAGCTAAAAGGACAACCTGTTATAATTTCCCCTTGCTAACATAAATACTATTAATACTTAGGACAGGACAATCTTTATGTAGATTGCAAAAACCTACAAAACATACCATAATTTCTCTCTAAAATCCTTCTATTTTAGCCTGGGTTCTCTAGAGGAGCAAAACAAGCAAAACATATAAATATATGTAGAGAGAGATTTATATCAAGGAAACGGCTCATGCAGTTCTAGAGGCTGTAACGTCCCAAGTCCATGGGTCAGGATAGAGGCTCTTCCTGATTCATGTAGCCACAGGGGCTGGTGAACCCAAAATCAGCAGGTCAGGGAACAGGGCTCTTGCTCATAGGCTATGAAAGTCGACTAAACTCAAGATCAGCAGGCAAGACCTCAAGTAAGCTGCTAGCTGAAGTTCCAGAACCAGAGGTCAGAGGAACAGTAGCCAGCTTCAGGATCCAGAAAGAGCAAAAGCCCTCAAGCCCTGCCAGAACATCCACCCACACTCTAAGCAGATGTCTGAAGAATTCCCCTTCAACTGATTGGTTACTTACTGAAGATTCCATCATGGGAGTGATCACATATCAAATCTCAATGGGAAATGACCATGACATCACACTAAAATACAGAGAATCATGGCCCAACCAAGCTGACACACAATCTTAACCATCACAGTCCACCCCTTGTCAGCTTGGCACCTGTACACATCTCCTAATTCTTAATTGGATCACACATAATCTCTGAATAAAGATAATCATAAAGCCATACTTGCGCCTAACATCATACAACTAACACACATACAACTGAAAACGCATTAGCCCTGTTTATAGCTTATATTTTATAAGTGAAGAAAACAAAAATATTTGATGCACATGCACAAAGCAGAAATAGTTATAACAATTATAATACTCATTTCTGCAACTAATCATGTGGCCTTAACTGGTATTTAGAATTACCTTCTTCCCCGACCCATTCTGTATTCTCTTTGCCCTCAGCAAGCACCTCAGCTGGTCATGGTTCTTTTTCTGGTGGGGTGACCCAAACCTTCACTTCTGAAGGATCAGGGCCTTTAGTAGTCTTGTTGGAATTGAGTTGCTGTAGCTCTCCACTGACTTTAATCACAGAGACATCTTAAGGGATCTTGTGCATTCCAGACATACTATTCTTTACCTCCATTATGTAATACCAATCCAATTTCCTCTTGGTAATTAGGATCAACTACACCAGCCAGTACAGTAACCCCCTTTTTGCCTGTTGATCCAGAGGACTAAGGAGCCCAAAGTGGCCAGGTGGCATTCTTAGCTTCCAGTTCAATGGAATCAGCAATGTGTCTCCAGGTGGGAGCATCCCTCCCTTTGGAACTAAGACCTCTAGACCCGCAGAGCATAAGGTCATGGGGACAGGAAGCAAAAATCTTGTGAGTGGGTCACTAGGGGTAATAGTGAGTCGTGCCACTCCCATTTCTACCCCTTGATTCCTGGACCCATGAATTCTGGCTATAGGAGATACAGCACCATATATTTGATGCTGGTTGAGATTATAATCAGCCACCTGGAGAACACTGCCCCAACCCTGTAAGGTATTGTCACCCAGCTGGCACTGTAATTGTGTCTTTAGAAGGTCATTCCATCATTCTATCAAGCCAGCTGCTTCAGGATGATGGGGAGCATGGTAAGTCCAGTGAATTGCAGGAGCATGGGCCCACTGTTGCACTTCATTTGCTGTGAAGTGAGTCCCTTGATCCAAGGCAGTGCTGTGTGGGATAACATGATGGTGGAAAAGGAAATCTGTAAGTCCACAGATGGTAGTTTTGGCAGAAGCGTTGAATGCATGGAAGGCAAATCCACATCCATAAGTATGTGTCTATTCTGTTAAGGACAAAATACTGCCTTTTCCATGATGGAAGCAGTCCAATGTCATCAACCCACCACCAGGTTGCTGGCTGATCACCTCGAGGGATGGTACCATATCAGGGGCTCTGTGTTGGTCTCTGTTGCTGGCAGATTAGAAGTGGAAGTCCCTGTTGCTGGGCCATGCATAACCTCCATCCTTGCCACTATGGCCACTTTGTTCATGAGCTCATTGAGCAATGATGGGAGTAGCTGGGGAAAGAGAATGACTGGTTTCCACAGAATGTATCATCCTATATACTTGATTGTTAAAATTCTCCTCTGCTGAGGTCACCCTTTGGTGAGCATTCACATGAGCCACAAATATCTTCACTTCTTTGTCCCATTAAGAAAGGTCTACCCACATACTCCCAAACCTCAGTGCCGTTGAGTTGATTCTGACTCATAGTGACCCTATAGGGCAGAGTAGAACTGCCCCATAGAGTTTCTGAGGAGCACCTGGCAGATTTGAACTGCCGACCCTTTGGTTCGCAGCCATAGCACTTAACCACTACGCCATGAGGGTTTCATCCACATACTACCTCCCCACAAATCCTTGTCTTTAATTTTCCTATCACGTTCCTTCCAGGTCCCTGACCATCCAGGCAACCCATTGGCTACAGTCCATCAATCAGCATACAATTGCACATCTGGCCATTTCTCCTTCCAAGCAAAGTGAACAACCAGATGTGCTGCTTGAAGTTCTTCTGCCCATTGAGGGAATTTCTCTTCACCACTGTCCTTCAGGGAGTTCCCAGAAAGGGACTGTAGTGCTGTCACTGTCCACTTTGGAGTGACACCTGCATATCACACAGAACCATCTGGAAACCATCACGAGTTTTCTCTTCTTCAGTCAAATGATCCCAAGGAACTCCCCGTGAGGCCATAGGTGCAGACTGGGAGATGGAAGGTAATATGACAAGAGTGGAGACCATGGGCATTTGGGCAGCTTCCTCATGTAACTTACTTCCTCATGCAACTTACTTTTGCTCAGGCACAATTTCATATATACCACTTCCATTTAATGATGTAGTGCTGCTGTGCACGTCCAAATTTATGATTCTGTGGGTCAGACAACACCCAGTTCATGATGGGCAGCTCAGGCCACATGGTGAATTTGTGTCCCATAGTTAAGCGTTCAGTCTCTACTAAGGCCCCATAACAAGCCAAAAGCTGTTTCTCAAAAGCAGTGTAATTTTCTGCAGAAGATAACAGGGCAATGCTCTAAAATCCTCAGGGCCTGTGATATGATTCACCAATAGGGCCCCGCCAAAGACTCCAAACAGCATGTCTATCTGCCATGGACAGGTCAAGCACCACTGGATCAGCTAGGTTATATGGCCCAAGTGGCAGAGCGGCTTGTACAGCAGCCTGAACCTGTTGCAGAGCCTTCTCTTCTTATGGGCCCCATTTAAAACTAGAAGCTTTTCGAGGCACATGATAAAAAGCTTGGAATAACACGCCCAAATGAGGAATACGCTGCCTCCAAAATCCAAAGAGGTCCACTAGGCATCGTCCCTCCTTTTATTTGTGGGAGAAGCCAGGTGCAATAACTTTTTCTTCACATTACAAGGAATATGTCAGCATGCCCCATACCACTGGACCCCAAGAAATTTCACTGAGGCAGAAGGTATCTGGATTTTTGTGGGATTAATTTCCCACCTTCTAGCACATAAATATTTTACCAGTAAGTGCAGAGTCATTGACACTTTTTCCTTATTAGGTCCAATCAGCATAATATCATCGATGTAGTAGACCAGTGTGACATCTTGTGGAAGGGAAAGGCGATCAAGACCCCTGCAGACTAAATTATGATATAGGGCTGGAGAGTTGATGTAGCTCTGAAGTAAGCAACTGAACATGTATTGCTGGCCTTGCCAGCTAAAGGCAAGCTTCTTCTGATGGTCCCTTGGAACAGGTATGGAGAAAAAGGCATTAGCCAGATCAGTAGCTGCATACCAGGTACCAGGAGATGTATTAATTTGCTAAAGCTATGAAACTACACCTGAAACTGCAGCTGCAATTGGAGTCACCACCTGGTTAAGTTTTCAATAATCCACTGTAATTCTCCAAGATCCATCTTTTTTTTTTTTTTGTACAGCCCAAATAGGAGAGTGGAATGGAGATGTTATGGAAATCATCACCCCTGCATCCTTCAAGTCCTTGATGGTGGCAGTAATCTCTGCAATCCCTTTAGGAGTGTGGTATTGCATTTGGTTTACTATATTCCTAGGTAGGGGCAGTTCTAATGGCTTCCACTTGGGTTTTCCTACCATAACAGCCTTTACTCCATTTTTCGGGGATCCAACGTCGGGTGATCACTACAGGATGGGTTCAAGGACCCACTGGACCTACTGTGAGGTGGGCATGAGTTAAGACTCCACTAATAACCTGACCTCCATATGCCCCCACTCTGACAGGTGGGCCACAGTGATGTTTTGGGTCTCCCGGAATTAGTGTCAGTTCAGGGCAAGTGTGCAGTTATCCCAAAAAAGTCTGATTATTTCCTTTTCCCCAGTGAACAGCCACTCTCGTAAAAGGCTGTAGATCCCTTTGGGGAAGGCTGAGAGAAAGATTAACAGTATAATTTTTTGGTAGTGTATTGCAGTCATTCCTCAAGGGGACCCAGCCTCCCTTTCGATCAAGGGATTGTGGGTCTGTAAACTTGCTCACATCTAGGAATTGATTGAGAGGCCATTACTCTCCATTCTGGCAAGTTGAGTTAGACTGCCATTCACTTGACCTAGAATTCTTCTGCTTGTACAGATCAAGTAAATATTCAGTAGATTTCCTATCTATTTCACTACAAGGGACACCATGACTAAGTAGCCAATGCCATAAGTCCATACGAGTCAAACTATTCTGATTACTGCTTTGACTCTTCTGTCTATCATGATAACCACACCTACCTTGTCTTTGTCAGTTTAGTGCTACCACTTGACCCCTACCACCACAGGTCTCTAATCAGTCCCATTGTAGTTAGGTGTCTTAATTCAGTTAGGCAATTCCCACTGTCAAATCTGACTTACATGAAATGGCAATCACAGCAGTCTTCAAGGATCCGGGGGCTCCTTTCACAAGTTTGTTTCTCACTGTTGTGGTAAAAGGTGTGTCCTCTGCCGGGATCACAATAGAAGATCCCAACAGAGCTGGAGAAAAATGTAGAACAAAATTCTAACTCACAAAAAAAGATCAGACTTATTGGCCTGACAGAGACTGGAGAAACCCCAAGAATATGGCCCCTGGACACTCTTTTAGTTCAGTAATGAAGTCACTACTGAGGTTCACCCCTCATCCAAAGATTAGACAGGCCCATAAAACAAAACGAGGCTAAAGGGACATACCAGCCCAGGCACAAGGATTAGAAGGTAGGAGGGGACAGGAAAGCTGATAATAGGGAACCCAAGGTTGAGAAGGGAGATGTTGACATCTCTTGGGTTTGCTAATCAATGTCATAAAACAGTATGTGTACTGTTTAACAAGAAGCTACTTTGTTCTGTTAACCTTCATCTAAAAGACAATAAAAAGAAAAAAAAAAAAAAATGTGTGTTCTCTGAACACTCCATGTGTGCGTCTGTGGGTCTAACCTGATAAATCCGGTCTAGCATGCAAATTTCTCTAAGCCTTTGGATACCTTCTTCTACAGTATACCAAGGCAGGTCTGGTACTTCCACTTGATTTATTGTAGGCCACCACATAATCCAGAAACCCTGGTGGTATAGTGGTTAAGAGCTCAGCTGCTAACCAAAAGGTTGTCAGTTTGAATCTACCAGGCACTCCTTGGAAACCCTATGGGGAGGTTCTACTCTGTCATATAGGGTGGCTATGAGTCGGAACTGGCTCAAGTGCAAAGGGTTTAATAAAAACATAATCCATGCTTCAGCAACCCAACCAAATAAACTATTAAATCCTTTCCTAACTCCCCAAGCTGAAACATTGAATAAAGAATCTGTGCTTATTGAGCCCACATCAATAAACTCAGATTGATCCATCTTCATGTTCCTTGCATCATTATCCCACCTCCTTAATAGCCATTCCTACATGTATTTCCCAGGTTTCTGTTTGTACGTATTAGAAAAGTTAAGCAGCTCTTTCAGAGTGTAGTGTACCTCCTCTTGGGTTATACTTTGTGCTTCACCTTTTGGGGGTCATCGGATGTTAAGTCTAGTTATAGGTCTAGAAGCCAAAATCAGTGGGGAAAACTTTTGAGAACATTCAGCATTGTCTTCTAAAACATCTGCCTCAGGCGATATCCCAGGTAATGACTCAGGCAAAGGTGCTTTAGATGCACCTAGGTTAGTCTCATTAGATGGCAGTTGAGGGGCTAATGGTTCTGTTGGAAGGAGTGATTCAACGGAATTTAGGGCCTCAGTTTCTCCAGCTTCCTGATTATCTGCCCATGTAACCCCATCCCAGGTTTCAGGATCCCATTTCTTCCCAATCGATGCCCTCACTTTAACTTCAGACACCTCTTGAGTTTGGCAGTTGAGTTTGCATTGCAATTTAGCCACTGTTACAATAAGACTCTGGATTTGGTTTTTGGCAATATCAGCTTTGTTACTACAAGACATAAGGCTTTCTTTCAAGGCACAAGTGGAAACTTTGAGGTTGTTTATGTGATGCTTGAGCTTTGACTCTGAATCCCTGAGCTCGTCTCTGTCTTTCACCAGTTTGTTTAGCAACAGTAGGACCAACCAACTAGCCTTCCTATTGTTCTCATTATGACAAAATTGTATAAAGGTATCAAACATGCAATCACCCAGAACCTCACCTTTCACCAATGCCTGATCTATTGGCGATGCTATTCTGCATATTTGAACTTCCACGTCAAGCCATGGATTAGCAGTGCCCTCTTTACTACAGGAAGCAGAGTCATCAACAGGTGTAAGACTAACCAGACTTGAGAACCAATTTAGAAAATTCATCCTTGCAATTTTGTTTCTCTAGAATCACTCTTGGTACCAAACATCTTAGGCTGGGTTCTTTAGAGAAGCAAAACCAATAAAACGTATAAGTACATATATATACCCAGTGCTGTCGAGCATATAGAGAGATTTATATCAAGGAAATGGCTCACATGGTTTTAGAGGCTGTAACGTCCCAACTCCATGCGTCTGGATAGAGGCTTCTCCTGATTCATGTAGCCACAAGGGGCTGGCGAACCCAAGATCAGCAGGTTGGGGAGCAGGGGTCTTGCTCACAGACTGTGAAGATTAACGAATACCAAGATCGGCAGGCAAGACTGCAGGTAAGCTGCTAGCTCAAGTCCAAGAATCAGATGTCAGAGAAACAGGAGCTAGCTGCAGGATCCGGAATGAGAAAAAGCTCCTGAGCCTTGCCAGAACATCCACCCACACTTGATACAGGCTACATGTCCAAGGAAACTCCGCTTCAACTGATCGGCTACTCACAGAAGATCCCATCGTGGAGGTGATCCCATATGAAATCTCAACAGGGAAGTGACCACAACATCACACAACTGCCAAAACACTAATAATCATGGCCCAGTCAAGCTGACACACGGCCTTAACCATCACACCTTCCTTTTTTTTTTTTCCACCTTCCTAGTACCAGATTATTCTAAACAGCATGTAAATTGTACTATTAGCATGGGTTTTATGTAATGTAATTGTCATGAATTTTCTGCTTTCCACCTTTGTCTAGAATGATCAACCTTATACAGTGTTTAGAGGCAATGGCTCTCACGGGTTCATCAGAAATAGAGTGTGTAAGGCTGGTGCATAAAAGTTAGCAATTGTCAGCCAGGAAACTGACCAAAGAAACACTGACCCTCTAAATGCACTCATTCTTAACAGACATGTATAGAAGATCCACTAGGCATTAGGCACTGTGCTAGGTGCTGAGGGAAGAAAATAAAATAATACAGGCCCTGCCCTCATGGGTCTTGCAGCCTAGTAGCAGACATGCAAAACATATGATACTAAAGCAGTGTGGTGAGTGCTGTGATTGAGTGTGCCCAGAAACACAGATAAGCATGCTGCTTATGAGGCCATGAAGCGCAGTGCAAAACAAAAGGAAACACAAGAAAATACATGGGACTTTGGAACTAGAAGGAGTTTGTTTTAGACCCCAGCTTCTCCCACAACTACAGGCAAGTGACACTTGACTAGGAATTTGGGTTCAATTTTCTAATCTTCAAAACAAGATAATTCTGCAGAGTTATAATGGAGATTGTTTTCGTTGTTAGCAGCTGTCGAGTTGACCCCTGACTCATGGTGATCCCATACACAATTGAATGAAACACTGTCCAGTCTTGTGCCATCCCCATGATCGGTTGCAGAGGAGACTAGTATGATCCATAGAATTTTCTCTGGCTGATTTTCAGGAGCAGATTGCCAGACCTTTCTTTCTAGACTATATTAGTCTGGAAGCTCTGCTGAAACCTGTCTGCATTGTGGTGACACACAGTCCTCCACTGACGAACGGCTGGTGGCTGCGCATGAGGTGGATGGCTGGGAATCCATCCAGATCTCCCTGGTGGAAGGTCAGAATTCTACCACTGCCCCTATAACAGAGGTTAAGTAAGGTAAAGTGTGGAAACTGCGGGAGCAGTGCCTGGGGTGGGGGCGTGAGTTCTTTCTCTCTCTGCCCCTATGCTTCCTAGGCCCTGTTTCAGATCCCAGATTGAGTTACCTTGAGTTCATACATTCTGACGAGATGACATTTCAATATCCTGCAGTGAGTGCATAGGATTTGCTAACCAGCAACCTGTCTCATGCAACCCTAGTCAGAGCCAAGCCAAAAAAATGGCTTCCTCACTTGTTGGGAGAGAAGATATTTGCACAGTAGCAATCCCTCCCTCTCTAATCTTCAGACTTGCTAAAGCATTCTCCAGTCTGGAGCAGGATGCCCAGTGAGATGAGGAAGTGGAGCAAGCAGGGGAAGGGCAATGGTGTGGTGGGAGGTGGCTACACTAGGGCAGGCCCGCTCTTTGGTTAGCTCATCTCTTGAGTGGAGAGGGGGAAAAAGAAATAAATTATAGTTTGTCCTTTGCTAGATGTTGCAGCACGTTTCCTAATAATAGTACCTCTCACAAGGGCAACTGCTTGACACCCAGGCAAGGCAGTGTTCAGGGAGAACGGGACAAGATAGAATTACAAGTGACAGGATAGCCTGTGTGCGCAATTACAATGCATTGTAAACAAGGAGAATTGCAATTCCAGATGCCAGGCATGGCTGGTGATGGACAGGGACATGAGCTATCTGGGGGGATGGCAGGCTGCTGCACATCTGCTCTGAGCCCTGGATGGTGGGGGGATGGCAGGCAGAGGAGAGAGGACCTAGGGGCTGTGCTATGGACACCTGGCAATCAAGGGCTGGAAGAGGAGGGAGCAAAAGGTGGTGAGAAAGAAGGAGGAGAGAGTACCAAAAGGTTCATTTTTAAAAAGGAGAAAGTGTGTGTGTTTATGTGTGTGTGTGTGTGTGCATGTGTTATGGAGGTAAATACGAGAGAAAAAATTTTGGGCCCACCGCTACAGAACAAAAGAAACTAGTTTTTTTTTTTTTTTCTGAGAGACCTACTATATGCCAGGCTCTGTAAGGCATTTTAAATATATTGTTTCAATGATATGTACCAAAACCATTCAAGCATTGACCTGTTTATTAAACACAAAATTATTGAGCTTTTATGATTTCTAGTCCGTGGGCTAGTCACTGTGAATCCCAGATTAACAGTATATAAGAAGATAGGTGTTAGAATCCCATTTTATAGATGAGGAAATCGAGGCCCAGAGAGGCTAATGAGTGAGAGGTTTATCAGCTAGTGACAGCATATGAAGACTCCCGTAGGAATCAGAAGCCAATACTGAGCATGCCTTACCACATATTTTACACAAGGCCCAGAAAGTCTATCTTCCACTGCTAAAGCTATTTCTCTGGTCCTTTTTGCCAAATATTAAATTAAATAGGATAAATGTGCATAGTAGATGCTCGATAAAAAACTTTCTTCTCATCAGCATTGACGCCACCAATACAAGCATTTCTTGCAGATCTAGCCTCCCAGAGGTGTGCCTGATGCCCCTAGGGACCCATCAGTGCTCTGCTGAGGCTTCTGCTTTTGAGATGAGCAAACAATATCGTGGAGAGAGGAACAGGGGGCCCTTGGGTGGAACTTGAGGGGAGTTTGGGGTGGGAGGAGGTGAGGTGGTGTGAAGACTTAACAGCTGAGTTGGCAAGAAATGTGTCAAACAAGCGGAAGCTGTGGCCGAATCAATGGTGCTGACTCACCTGGAAAGGGTGACCTGAAGTTACACCTGCTTACTGCTCTGGTCACCTCCTGTTGCCTGTGGCCCTCCTACTTGGAGTTTGCTCACAAGGTGGAGCACAGCCCTACCTGCCCAGCTCCACTGCAAACTTGCATTCCCATCTCTTTGCAGATGCGGAGACAGTAAAAACTGGTGGTCGAAAGCAGTGGTTTCGGAGTCAGACCCGGGCTCAACTCCTGGGCCTGCCACTTACTGAGATACCTTAGGTCATCACTGGGCCTCTCTCAGGAGGTGTGTTTCCCCATCTATAAAATGGGAATAATAGCCTTCACTTCCACGCAATGATCATGTAGATTCTTTTGATAATGCCGTAAAGCACTTAGCACAGTCCCTGACCCAGAGTAAGAATTCCAAGAGGAGTTATGGCTAAAATAACTGCAAAATGCCCCTAGTGACCTGCTATCAGGGCATTAAGGGGCCATCAAATAGCAGCATGCCGCTGACGCCAGAGACCAGGTTCCACAGTGTTCTTTCTGTGTTGGATCTTTGGGCCCTGCTTTGCACTCTGATTTCTACCCCTGTTTTAGTTTCTGTGTCTCCTGTCCTCTTTCTGCATCCTCTGACCTCACACTGGGTCTTCCTCCTCAGACATCAGCCTGTTTGCCGTTTTCAGGTCTAATGAGCACTCAGGTTTCGGCCTCCCCACTCCTGGTCACTCCAGGTTCCTCTGCTCCCCCTCCTCCAATTCAGACCTGGGAATTCATTTTGGGCACAGCCCTCAGGGCCAGCATTACGGTTCTGGCTCTGAAAGCCGAGTGGATGCAGGGGGTTGTCAACCAGGGGAGGACAGAAGGCTCCGCACTGATATCTCTTCATGAGGATTAACCCACCAGTGGTGAGAAGGAGCCCTGGTGTTGCAGTGGTTAAGAGCTCGGCTGCTAACTAAAAGGTCAGCAGTTCAAATCCACCAGCCACTCCTCGGAAACCCTATGGACAGTTCTACTCTGTACTAGAGGGTTGCAATGTGCCAAAATCGACTTGACAGCAACTTGTTTGGTTTTTTGTGGTAGTAAGGTCAGGGTATGGGGGTGTGGAGCAAACAGTCTCTTGTCTGAAAGGCTGTGAAATTATATTCACAGATGGACTATCTTGGGAGTATCTTTTCCAGTATCAGTTTAGCATGCTCTATTTCCTCCGTGAATACCTGCATGCATTAGGACCCTGGCATACAGGTATGGAAGAGTTTGTCTCCTGACTTATGTGTTGTGTTTTGATATGGGAGTGCTATTTCTCCTCCTCTCAGAGGTGAGACATGCACTGCTTTGTACAGGGATCAGACCACTCACTCTGACTCCCCTGACATCAAGCCTTACACTCTGAGCTAAAGATAACTAGATAATAGACAATAAGTCCCCTGGACACTTTTCTTTTCTCTCCTCAACAGAGAGGCCAGGGCAGTAATGCCAGTGCATTTACCTGGCACCATGGGTGTGGTGCATATGCATGGTGTGTGTATGTATATTTGTGTATGTGTGCATGTGTGTTTATATGTGAGTGTGGTGTGTCTGTGTATGTGTGTGGATATATACATGTATGTATATGTGTGCATGGGTGTTTATATGTGTGTGGTATGTCTGTGCATGTGTGTATGTGTGTGTGGATATATGCATGTGTATATATGTGTTTATGTATATTTATATGTGTGTGCTGTGTCTATATATGTGGATGTGTGTGAATGTGTGTTTTCGTGTGTGTGTGGTGTGTGTATGTGTGGGCATGCATGTGTGTGATGTGTGTTTATGAATTTTTCCACAAAGGTGATGAAAAAAGGGAGTGGGATTACACCTCCCTGGCATGTGTCTGCTGTATTAAAAATCTGCTACATGGCAGGTGCTTCCTAAACACAAAACAGCAGCAATGATTTGGGATAAAGTGACTTGGGGAGGAGTGAAGGACTTCCGGTTCCACCAGCACATGCAGGTAAAATGAGAATGACGGCGCTGTGCCTCTGCAGAAGCTGCCCTGAGGAGCTGGTCTGCAGGCACAGGGCGGAGTGGACATGCAGGCGGCTTCTGATCACTACACTAGCCAAGGGGAACAAGACGCTAGGGCCGGAAGAAACTTAAAGGTCATTTTTCCAGTCCTCTCACTTTATAATAAAAGCGTGTCCCAGAGACACTCAAACTCACACAGATTATTCATGGCAGAATGTTAATCAGAAATGGGACCTCCTAATTAGAGCCCCGTGCCTCCCCACTATAAACAGAGCCCAGGTGTGTGTTCAGGTCGGCTGTGGCAAGGTCCCCTGCGTGACTCTGCTATAGTCATCTTGCTTAAATGCCACTTGCATCGTGTCCCTTCAGTGGCTGCTCATAACCTACAGGAGAAAAGCAGCATCTCCCCTTCGTATGCTCAAAATTGGCACGCTCTGCAGCTTTACCTCCTGTCCCAGCTCTGCAGTTTAATGCAGCGTGACCCATACCTTTGTTGATGCCATTTCTCCTGCTAGAAAGGCCTCTCTCCTTCTCCCTCCCTAGCCCAGTAGACCTATTGCTCAGAACTCAAATACAGAACAGCAGCTCACCATAAGCTAGCGCAGAACCCTTCCAGCAGTGAATACCGTTACCTCATTTAGCAATGAAGGCACAGTGCCCTCAGTTATGGGCTTCTACGTGTTGTCTTCCTAAACAAGTGAGAGGCCTTGTCTCATATTTCATTACATACCCTCAGCACCTAGCACTGTACTTTTGCCCATTAGTGTTAAGTATTGGATGTTTGGTAACATCCTGCCAAGGCTGGGTATTTATTCCTGACCTTCTGTATTTGTTTTAACTGTCTCTTCTAGTTCTAGGTGGAATCAGGTTGCCAAGGTGTCAGATCCCTCTGGCTACAGTTGACTCTTGTGTTCCTGAGCTACCCAGGCCCAACATCTAGAAAAGAAACCAAAAGATAAATATCCCTATTCCCCAGTTCAATTTTGTTTCACAAGCTTGGCTCACTTCTACCACTGCCTGAAACCATACTGCCAAGAATATTCAGTACAGTGATTAAGAGGAAGGATTTTGGATTCAGGTTGACTTGGATTTGTGTCCTGGTCCTTCTATTTGCTAATTGTGGCTTGAGTTTGGCAATAATGTCTCTAAGCCTCAGTTTCTTCATCTGTGAAATGGGGTTAATTTGGGTATAGTAAACATCTCATAAGCTGGTATAGGGAACCCAGGAGATAATACATACACATCATCTAGAATAGTGCTGGGCACATAGCAAGCTTTCCATGGATTATCATTAGCTGTTCTTCTAAGTCCTTGCCTTACTTGATCCTCCTTTATGGGTGACTTACTCACCAACGTCCTCCTGAGGGTGGTAATCTGTTTTTTTCTCTGTCTCACTTTTTATTCTACCAACGCTGAACTTCTTTTGATCTCCACCCACCTTTTCTGTAATGCTGACAACTAAACTACCCAGCTTCTCCGTGAGCTGGTCTCCACCTGACCTGCTTCTTCCACTGTTGCTGGTGCACAGCTGTGAAGGAACAGAGGCCTGGCCTGGGTGCTAGGGAGCATTTAAGAGATGACTCCACTTGTGGATCACGACCTCTGAAATAATGCTTGCATATACGGGATAAAATAACAATATACACTACAGTATCAAATTCATTCCACCACACTTGGATAATTCATAATTTTCTCAGTCAACAGACATCTGTGAGTCCTAAGACCTGATTGCATTAATAACTTGAATTTGCTTGGAATGTTCAAGAGTATGGGTTTGAAGTCAGACAGTTATTAGCTATATAACATTGAGAAATGTATTTAAATTCTTTTTGCCTTAGCTTCTCCATCTGTCAAATGCAAATAATAACAGATTCTATGATAATCCTAATGATAGTAATAACAGAGCTTATGATTATAACACACTACTTATTAAATTATAATATAAATGTAATATGATACATAAAAATAAAATATAAAATTTTAAATAATAATGGACTCTGTAATTAATCCTGTGATTGTGAGGATTAAATGAGACAATACATGTCACATGGACAAATGCCTGGGGATAATTAGCACTCTTCAGGGTCCCTCTCTTTTATGAGCAACTCCACTTGCTCCATCGTGTCCTGATGGAACATTTACATTTACTTTTTGCCTTAAGTCTGTGGGTATTAATCTGATATTGAGATTGCTTGATACTTCTTTCAATAACTGAAGTTGCTCTAAGGTCAGCTACAGCCAATATGGGGTCAGTGATAAAGATTTAGATTGTCCCTTCCAAAGAGTTAAAAACATTATTAAAAGAGTTTCTTAACGCTGAAGTTTGTTGTATGTTTTCTTTCTGAGAACATGCAGTTTTTTTCTTTGAAGCACCTTAAGAGGAAGATGAAGTATTATAGTGGTCTGAGAACCCACTGTATCAGTGATCTATTGCTGTGTAACAAATCACCCCAAAACTAAGCAGCCTAAAACAACAAACTTATTATCTTGCAGATTCTGTGGATCAGGAATCTGGGTACTTCCGCTCAAGGTCTCACATGAGGTTGTAGCCAAGCTGTTGGCAGGAGATGTAGCCTAATTTGAAGGCTCAACCAGAAAGGTACCATCTGCTTCCAAGGGCACCCACATGATTGTTGGAAGGTTTTGGTCTCTTGCCAAGAGAGCCTTTCCACAGGGTTGCCTCACAACAGGTTGAATGATCTAAGAGAAAGAGAGTTTGCCCAAGATGAAAGTCACAGCTTCTTTATTACTTAATCTTGGAAGTGACATTCCACCACTTCTGCCATAGTCTAACTGAGTCAGTAAGTACAGATCATACTCAAATGGTGGGGACTATACCAGGGCATGAATACAAGGAGGTGAGGGTCTTGGGGGCCTTCTTAGAGGCTGTCTACCACCACTACCTATATAAAAGGTGACCTTTGGAGAGACTTTCCAGGCATGCAGCTGTATGAACCTGAGATAAAGACCTAAAATGTTGTTTAAAAAGACTAACTTAAAACCCACATACACACAGTGATGTGACATTAACAATGACAGTATGTAATTTCATTGACCTTTTAGAGAGGAGTTACTATGTGCCAGGCCTTGAGCTCAAAAGCTTACAAACACCTGTTATTTAGTTACCTGAGAAAGCTTTGAGGAGGGTATAAGCCTTGAGGTAGGTCCAGGTAAAGTGGTGAGAATTTGCCTGGCCAGTGAGGAGAAAGAAAAGATGGTAAAAAAAAAAAAAAACAACTAGCAAATGAATATAGCCTTAAGCCAAGATGGGGAAAAGAAAGGAACTAAAATGGAGAATGAGCTGAAACTGAGAAGTAAAAGACAGGGTTGGCCATAAACTGCAATCATGTAGGGTGGATAAGAATTTTACGCCTCTTATATCTTGACAGGAAACCCTGGTGACGTAGTGGTTAAGTACTATGGCTGCTAACCAAAAGGTTGGCAGTTCGAATCCACCAGGCGCTCCTTGGAAACTCTATGGGGCAGTTCTACTCTGTCCTATAGTGTCTCTATGAGTTGGAATCCACTCGACAGCACTGGGTTTGGTTTTGGTTTGGTATATCTTGACAGGAGCCCTGGTGATGAAGTGGTTTAAGTGTTTGGCTGCTAACCAAAAGGTTGGCAGTTCAAATCTACCAGCTGCTTCTTGGAAACCCTATGGAGTAGTTCTACTCTGTCCTATGGGGTGGCTATGAGTCAGAATAGACTTGATAGCAACTTTTTTTTTTTTTTTTAACCTTGATAGGAGCCCTCGTGGCTCTGGAAATGACCTGATGGCAATGGGAAAAAAAGAATCTTGATGTTGTTATGACATGGCCTACTTGGAGGTGGTGAAAGGGGGTGTGGATCACGTGGCCTTTCAGGTCCTTTCAAACTTTAGCATCAGTGTTGTACGTCAAATGGTCCATGGACAACAGTAACTAACAACTGTGCTCGGGGTGCAGAGTCAGACAAAATTGCGGTGGTGGCGTGGGCAACCCCATGGGCAGAGAGTGGTCCCGCCACCCTGAGGGGTCTCCTCAGCCCTCCAGGCATTACCACTGGCACAAGGGTCTGAGGAGTGTCTCCTGAGGCCAACTTCCCAGCACAAAAGCTCAGGAGAACTTGCCATGCGATCGGCTGCTGCGTGGGTTCCCCAGCCAGGCCAGCTGGCAGGAAGTCTGCCAAGGCAGCAGATCTGAGGAAAGAATTCTCAATCACATTTACATGTGCATGGTGCAAAAAGGGAAAGGAGGAGGGGAAACCCTCCGGAATCCAGAAAGAAAGTCACTAACTAGTCCACAAAGAGGAAGAATCAGCTCCAGATTTGTCTCAGATGTTCTCAAATTGCTGTCCTCAAAAACTCCGCTTCCCCATCTTCCTCCTCCTCCCATCCGTCCAGTCGCCCTAAGAAAATCTCTAATTCTGTCTTAATTTGTGCCTTGGTTGCAAGTACAAAACCGAACGTCATTGCAGCTTCCCCCAGCCCCCCCTTTGGCCTCTTCACAGCTGCACTTCCTCAATGGCCTATTAGAGTTCTTTCTCTGCTATCATCCCCTATTCTTTGCCAAGCCCATCCTCCCAGCACAGGGCCCTAGGGTACACTAGAGGGTGGGAGACCCCAGAGAGAAGGACGACTCCACACCAGCACTCACCACAGAGCCATACTTAAAGTTGCCCCCTTGACCTCCTAGGGAACAGGGATCTGGCTGGAGTGGGGAAGAGCAGAGAAGGAAATGGCTCAGCCTGGGATGACACACATGGTAATCTTGCAAAATTACGGATATTTTGGGCATCTTGCCAGGACCCTGAGGGTAGTAATAAATTTGGGTATTTGCATCATTTTTCAAATAAAAGAGTAAACACACACAGCCTCGTTACGTCCTCCCAGCAGAATCCTTTCGGAATATCAGATGACAGATTGTTTCTGTGTTATGTCCCTGATAATGGGGCACAGGGTTTACTCTCAGTTACAGCCCTGGCTTGAACCAGACAAGCCCTCACTTAGACTCGTCACCTCCCACTCTCCGGGGAGGCTAATTTAACTCCCCTCTTGTGGCCTCCACCAAGGATGATAGTTCTGGGGCGCTTCTAATTAATCTTCGTAAATTGCTATGTGATCTTGGGATATAAAGGCAAAGTATTATTAGAAAATGCTGGCTGGGTTAGCAGTCGGCCATAAAAGTCAGATGCTGGTCGGCTCATTTTTTATGCAGCAATTATTGGGAACGGTTGCCAGTGGTTTTGTGTGATGGGCACGTAACAGGTCCTTAGGAGAAGCATGGGGCAGGGACAGTGGACACAAGTGACTGGGGCAGGGCTCAGCAGAGAGGGTTGGTAGCCAGGTGACATCTGAGCTATGTGCCTATACAAGTCACGGTGCAGCCTTATCCGAGAGAGGCTGTCACCTCAGTGTGTTCTGTTACAGAAGCCCTATCCCTTCCGTGTTTCAGCATTTGCAAAAAAGCACCTGTAACTAAAACAGGTCTTAAAAAACAAATAGTCCCCATTGCCATTACAACGTCCTCTAGCTGGGGAGTCCTGGTACAAGCGAGTGTCTGATTTAAGGCGGGAGGATGAAAGCACTTCTCAGAGCTTTGTCTATGTGGCCTGTGTAAATCTAAGAGTAGAAGGAACCCTGAAGAAATTTTGGGTAAATCACCCCTGATCTCTTAGCCCTGCTTTGTGACTTTTTTCTGATCCATTCACAAGACTTGAGCTAAAAATCACTGTCTCAGAATTGTTGCGTAACAGGAGGCAGGACTCAGCCTCAATCTGTCTTGATTCTGCATCTGTGTTAAGCAGATATTAATCCACCACTCTTAGGATTTTTTACTGCTGGAGTCTCCAATCAATGTTTAAAGAATGCTCTTTGAACACAGAGGTGCTGTGTCTGAGGGAAGGTGCTGATTACTCTTCTGGGTTGCACATTTGCCGGGGTAATTTTGTGAGGCACGTGACCTTCGGAGGAACCATACCCAATTACTGCAGTTTGTTTATTATTTCACCTTAGTACATTGCTAACACAGACATTTTCCCTTAATATTTTATGAAGATGATATCTTAGATTTAATATTTTAATATCTATTTTTCACAAGGGCTAAAGAATTAGATGGGGGGAATATGTGTATATTGTGTGTGTGTGTGTATGGGGAGGGTAGTTAAGAGGTTTCAGATGTCTTTGAAATGAGTTAAATTCAAGGCACAGATAGACCGTCTTCTCTGCTTTCAAGGGCTCAAACTAATGGAGGATAGTATTCATCTTGGGGGTCTGAACACTAATGGAAAACCACAGAAAGTAATCTGATCTCCTGGCACCAAGGACTCAGAAAAGCTTCTCACCACAGCTTCCGTGCCCTGTGGAAAAACTTAGTCATGCACTGTGGGTAATTAACAGGGCTTCCAACCATTCATTTCTAACAAGTTCCCAGGCAATGCTAATATTACTGGTTAAGCACCAATTAAAATTTATTTTCCATAAAAATCACCTGAGGATCTTATTAAAATGCAGATTCTGATTTAGTATATCTGAGATGGAATTGCAAATTCTCAGCAGGAGTTTGAACCAGAACAAAGTGGTTCGTTCAAGGCCCTGGCGGTTAAAGAGGGCAGGAGGTGAGTGTCCATGAGCGAAGGCAGAAAGAGGTACAGCCGCAGAGCAGCGGTTGGAAGCTGCACTCCTAAAGTAAATCCCTCCCATTAAAACCAAGCCAAACCAAACCCGTTGCTTGGTCAAGTCGATTCCGACTCAGGGCGACCGTCTCAGACAGAACAGAACTGCCCCATAGGGTTTCCAAGTAACACCTGGTGGATTCGAACTGCTGACCTTTTGGTTAGCAGACGTAGCACTTAACCACACCACCAGGGTTTCCATCCCTTCTACTAGACTTCCTTAAAACTGCACTTAAAAAGAATATGGGTCATGACGTCATATGCTGGATGGTAAAAGAGAGCTGAGAGCGTGAGGTTCAATGGTACTCGGTGTGGAAAAAAAAAAAAAAAAAGGCATTACCTCCAAGCGGAGGTAAATCAGAGAGTAGGCTTGTTTTATTGTTTTGATTTTTTTTTGGCGGGGGGGGGTTGTTTTGTTTGAGGGTATTTGTCCAACAGAAAAGTAGTTGAGAAGGAGCATGTGACGTTGGGAGTCAATAATAACAATGTATAATTTAGAGAGTGTTAATAAGTGCCAGGATCTGACCTCAGTGCTTTGAAAGCATTAATTAATTACTCCTCCCAACAACTCTGAGGTAAACATCATTACTCCCTTTTTCAACTAAGAAAGCATAGAGAGGCTTCTCCAAAGTACCAAGAACAAAAACCAGTAAGTGGTGAAGCCTGGATTTAAACCCCAGGCAGTCTAACCCCGAAGCATAGTTTAACTGCTAAGTTACTTTAGCAGCGTGCTACTTAAATTTAGAAGTACAGCTACTGCTCTACTTCTAAAAAAAGACCAGAGACCCTCATTTCCATACAGTTGGCATTCCGGAGGGGGAAGGGCCCGCTGACAGTCAGGCTGCGTAGGACTTTTTTCCCCCACATTTCTCATCGGGTGCTTATTGTCAGTCAGTGCAATTTCTACTCCATATTTTCCTCTCCAGAGCCCTGGTGGTACAATGGTTAAGCGCTCGGCATCTAAATGAAAGATTGGTGGTTCATACCCACCAGCCACTCAATGGGGGAAAGACATGGCTGACTGCTTGCTTAAAAATTACAGCCTTTGAAACCCTACGGGGCCATTCTACTCTGTCCTATAGGGTCCCTAGGAGTTGGAATCAACTTGATGGCACATAACAGCAATGTTTTTCCCCTTCAAGGCTATTCATGATATTCACCTAATACATATTTCATGAGTCTAGGAGAACCAAAAAGTGTATAACTTTACAACAGCAGCCCTTTCTGCATCCTAGGGGTGGAACACAGAATCCCTCCTTGGTAAAGATTTTGGGGGTGTGGAGCATGGGGGCAGGTGGGTGAGAAGCACTTTAATAGCTTTTGATTCGCAGAGCCCAGCCTGAAAGGAGTGTTCATATCATCAACATGGAACATTCTACATAATAAGTCAAAACCTATATTCTTTGTGGGCAAGGCAGCATCTCTGGGGGTATACAGATTACTAAATTAATTCACTTGTTTCACTTGAGAAGAGCTGGTAAGGATGAGGGGCAGAGTGGAGTCCTGGAGTTCAGAGAGGGAGAGAACCTGAGAGAGAGGACCTGAATCCAGGTGAAGGCCTGAGAAAGACCAACGCGCCAGGTGCGGACACTAGGGAAGGGGCACAAGTGGTGGGCTGTAGAAGAGCCATGCCTGGTATCTAACTACAATGTCTCTTGTTCCCTGAAGTAATTCTCCTCTGATACCTCCTGACCTTCACGAACACCTTGTGGTTGTGCTTCTGTGGGGAACAAAGAAAAGAACAGTGTCTACACCTGGGGATAAGAAGGAAGAGAGGCAGAAAACACAGTAAGGGAGTGACAAGATCTTCAAAGCAGCCAGGAGAAGGGACCCTGAGCAGATCTGTGGAGAGCCTCAGGAAAATGGGACAGAGGAGTGTCGCCTGTCACCAATGGGAGGAGAGCTTTTCCTATGGTACTTGGAGTAGTCAAAAGAAAATGCAGTTGGGAAGATAAAAAAAAATTTTTTTTCTTTTTTCAGAATAGAACGTATTTCCTTTACATATGAAGGAGATCATAGTTCAGCCTACCCCACACCTGACACCTTTCTAGCAATAACTCAGGGCCCCAAAACTCTCTAAAGCTTCACTACTTCCCAAAATTTTGTTCATGCACTGACCAAGGATAGCTCTTGCTTCTGACTTGATGGCCAGTGTGACTTGCAGAAGAGGGAATTATTTGTTACTTCCCCTGTGGCTCTGGCACCGGGCATCCATTCATAGCAGCTACAAGAACCCAGAGGGACAGAAAGATTTTTTTTTAATGCATAGGAAGAGAAATCTTACGGATACAATAAGCATGATGCAGATAGTAAGAATAAATGCTAAGTTAGACATTCCTCATTTCAAATACAAGGTAAGGAAAATCTATGCACCATTGTCAGCTTTGAGCTTTGGGGGCGACCGAGAAAGGCCACTTCAATTACAGGCTTCTCTTTTCATGTCTCTTTTTCTCCCAGTAGCCCTCTCCATCTGTCAGGATGCTCTACCAAAAGGACACAGTTCTGTGAGTTCTCAGCCCTGTGGAATGGTCCTGGCTACCACAAGTCCTCATGAAAGGGCTCCTGACCCTCTAATTTCTTTCAGATCCCTGTTTTTCTGTGCCTGTGGCCTGACCGATAGCTGTCCTCTGAGGGCAGGGGTGGCAGGTGGCTGGGAGTGGCCGAATCACCAGCCGTGGACTCACTGTGCTGATGTGTAATCACAACTCAGCCATATACCATAATGTGGCTATAAAGTCCTCAGAACCACGGTCTATGAGAGTTATGCCTGACGTGAAGTCCAATCTGTAACAAAGCAGCCAGCATCAATGCCACAAATATGTGACAGCGGGCGGGAAATGACTGATTGGAGATGTTTATAAACACAGGAAGTGAGCTGCTTGTGGCGTCCAATCGAGGGGTTAGCAAAATGAAGACAGATGGCAACAGATTAGCTCTCACATTTCTTTATTGCTGCCAATCTGCACAGATCGCTCCACTGCTCAACTCCGTTCACATAGCTCTCCCGACGGGGCGCTCCAGGTAAGTTATAGCCCAGCTCCACCTCCTGGCTCGGCATAGAACTGCAGCTAGCTTTACAAGTGAGGCTTCTGCAGCTGACACCTGGGCAATGTGGAGCCCAACACAGCCATTCCAAAGATGGCATCGGTGTGTTAGCACTGCAGCCCAAATCTGGGGCTTACTCTACTGTCTTGGAGCAGTTTGCATAGAAATATAGAATTTCATGTTTAGAAAAAGATTTTAAAGACCCCCTATTTAGCATATGAAAGCTGGATAATGAAAAAGGAAGATTGAAGGAGAATTGGCACATTTGAACTGTGGTGTTGGCAAAGAATATTAAATATACCGTGAAATTTCAGAACAAGCAAATTGGTTTTGAAGGACGTCCAGCCAGAATGCTCCTTAGAAGTGAGGACGGTGAAACTTCAGCCCACTTACCTTGGACACATCATCAGAAAGACCAGTCGCTATAAAAGGACATCATCTTTGGTAAATAGAAGGTAAGCGAAGACAGGAGATGAATGAGATGGATGAGATCAGTGAGACGAATTGACATGAGGGCTGAAACAATGAGCTCAAACATAGCAACGATTGTGAGGATGGCACAGGACCAGGCAATATTTTGTCCTGTTATACATAATGTTGCCATGAGTTGGAGCTGACTTGATGGCAACTAACAACAACATCTAGCCCAACTCTGCCAGCAATGCTGGGATAGCCTGCATGGCATCTTTGCCAGCCAATGGGAAGTGCGCCATTTCCCAAGATAGAACCTTTCATCTTTGGCATTTGACTATTTGAATGTAAGAGTTAAACGTTCTTTCCCTGGAACTCCCATCCTCCGCTTCTTGGCAGCACATTGAGCAAGGGTTCACCTCTCTTCCTTCATACTTCATAAGGTAGACCTGCAGATAAGTGAAGAGGTCTCATGTCCATATGTGAACATGGCCTTAGCTCCCTCAGAGGACCACTACAAGCTCTCTGCTAACACATCATGTGATCCTTTCCCCTTGTCATCCTAGCCAGCCTGGTATATTTCAAACTTTTTTAGAATGTGGTACAGTCGTTAACATAGTATTTGTTCAACTGGCTCAGAGTAATGTGAGACTCAGGAATGTTTTGTTTTATAAAAGAGGAAAATGAACTTCACTCTTGTAGGAAATTTACCATCAGTGAAACCAAGTTTATCTTTCTTTCTCTTTCTTTCCTACCCTGCCATAACTAAGCCCAGCTTCTCTGATGCTAGGCTTTCCCCAGCCTCCAGTCTCTGTATCCTAGTGCTCCTCCTGGCACGGCCGTTGACCCCACAGTAATTTCTGCTCTGCATTTTCCTATGCAATCAACTGACCTCAAACAAAAGATATTTAAGGTTCACTAGCCCAACTTGATAGAAACCCTGGTGGCATAGTGATTAAGTGCTATGGCTGCTAACCAAAATGTTGGTGGTTCAAATCCACCAGGCACTCCTTGGAAACCCTATGGGGCAGTTCTACTCTGCCCTGCAGGGTCACTATGAGTTGGTATAGACTCGACAGCAACAGGTTTGGTTTTTTGCTTTTGGTTTAGTGCAACATGATAGGTTCTTCATCAGTCATTCACTTGATTTGGACCTTACATATCTTTTTGATCCCTTAAATTCCATTTTTGCCTCCAAATCCAGTTCACTCCTTGTTATGCAAGTTCTGGTTACTGGTTCCCCATCTTTCTTCCTATGACTGTCCTGCTGAGCTTCTAGGCCTTGGACTCTCCAGCACAGGGTGCTATGCTCTGACCTCTTCAACCTTTCTTCCAAAAAAAAAAAATGGACCCCAGCTTCCCTTCCTTAATCAAGTAGTGCCTTGTAAAGGGCAGTAAAATGATAAGTATTTCATAGGCATAACTAATTGACTCCTCACTTAACCCTATGAGATAAGTAATTACCGTTACATCCCCATATTACAGATGCAGAAATCCAGGTACAGAGAAGTTAAGTAACTTTCCTAAGGTTACAAAGATGGTAGGTAGCAGAACGAATATTGAAACCCACACAGTCTGGTTCTAGAATTAAAGACCATCCACTATTGCCTTGTGATGGATATATTCAGAAACAATTAGTCAGAGAGGTGTTTTATGCCCCTGGTTCCCTGTCGCCATTACCAACCTGGAATGGTTGCCCTTTCTGACCTGTTACCCTTTCCTGCCGCTGTATACACTCTAGAATGAATTTACATTCTTCTCTTTCTCCACGTTCCATCTGATCTACCTGGTTGGCCCTGACAAGGAGCCCTACCTTCTGCAGTTAGCTAGATTTTGCTGAAGTCTGACATACACTGACATAAACCTGTATTTAAATAATTGCCTTTTTGTGCCTAATTATAAGATACTGTTCTCCTTACCCTCCCCTCCTGTTAAAAGTCATCATCTTAGATTTGGGCCAGTCCTCTAGCCTGACAACATCTCTCTGGATTCAATCACCTGATGAATTTGCTTTTCTCCCAACTTCATGTCATCCGCAAATTTGATAAGTGTCATCTCTATCTCTCCATCCAAGTTGCTGATGTACGTGTTTAATGGTACGGGACACAGCCAGAGCCCTGTGCAAACTGGCAGCTCACTATCTGACATTGATCAATTAGTCAATGAGCACCTGTTGGCTATAGTTGTTCATCCACTTACTAATAAACCTAACCTTACTAGTACTCAGGATAAATTTCTTCATCATTTCGACAAAGCCATTACAGAAGGCCTTGTACAATGCATTCCTGAAATACTGATTCACTATGCCTCCTGCATTTTCCTGCAAAGCACTGTCAGAGTAGGAAATGAGGTTGGTCTGACATGACTTAATCTTAATAAATCTAAGACAGTAGGAAATCACTATTAATCCGTACTGTGCACAGTAAGGGTCTAAAGAAAAGCGAATGCCTTTAGAGGCTTGATTTTTAAACTGTACCCTTTGGAGTCCTAGATTTCCTAAGAGGTGCTTCAGAGGCTACCACAGGACCCCAGGAAGAAGGGGAGCAGCCCCCAGCCCCTGCCCCTTCATTCGGAAAAGCTCCATTGTTTCATCTATTATAATAATGTTCTAGCTTAGGCCTGTCTTGAAAAGGTGAGATGCAAAGGATAATTTGAAAGCTACTGCTTTAAAGGAAGACGACCCTCTTTCTGTCTGGAGTTGTACTTGATCGTGCCATATTGACTGGTACTTGAGACACTCTGTTAATAAAATCGAGATACCATTATCCACATTTGTTCTGTGCCTCATGGAAGTGCTATAAGAGTTGATAGGATAGATCACTTTAGGAGAGAGAAACTAACGAAGTCCATTATTGGAGGGTACACTTCTAAATGCCCAAAAGAATCGGTGTCACTTGTTTCCAAGCAATCTGCTTAGAGTCACTATGAATCGAAAACTGATTTGACAGCACCCAACAACAAGATTCCAATCCAGGTAGTCTGACTCCAGAGACCTTGCCTTGATGATCACATTGTTATTTACAGCGAAGCTCATCTTACTGTTAAACTTGATGAAGGTGGATGCTCACCAACCATCATTTGAGAGGTCTCGGAACCCACATCTGTTCCCATCAGCTGTCCTACCTAAATCTACATTAGAGATGGTATTTTTCCTTAGAGCTATGTTGAAATGAAGTAGTCCGTACCAGGCATTGAAGATTCAGTGTGAATTAGAGCCTCTCTAACGCGTCTAGTTGAGAATACATCTTTGAAAGAAAGGGCAAACAGACAGTTAAGCTTTGATGGACTTGGGGTGAAAAAGAGGAAGAAGCTCAGATGACAGGTGAAGGCAGGCCAGGGCCACAGCCCTAAGAAGTCTGGGAGAGGTTACTATAAAGGGAGCGAGAAGGTCCTCAGAAACTTTCCACTTCTTCACGTTAAGCTACGGACTAATCCTGGGTATTATGAAAGAAGACCCCTCTAATAACCACACCCTGTGGTTCCCTCCAGTCTTCTTCCAACTGTGCTGGAGAAGAGTTGAAAGAGATGCCAACCTGCAGAATATGCAGCCAATGTGAACAGAGGCATGCTTCGAAGCAGGGTGATTTTAGTGTATAGCTGTTACTCATGGTGCAGGGGCTGGCTCCCTCCCTCTTTAATTGGCAGGAGCTGATTGGAAGGAAAGGAGCACAATAGCAGTGACTTCCTCCTTCCATACCATCTTCTAGATCCCGCATCTGAGGCTGGCTTTCTGCCAGCATATGTATATGAATTTCTATTGCCTATTGAGCACAAAAGAAGATAAGAGTCCTGAATAGCGTCAGACAAGGAATGAAATGAAATTTTAACCCTAGTAATGTAAGATGCATTACACTTCTCCTCCTTTTAGAGTATATCTGCCATTTGAGATAATTCAGCTAGAATCCACAGAGAACCCAGTGAGCCAGGAGAGAGCAAGAGCGTAAAGGTACCAGAGAGGATATCACTTACTCAGAGGGAATGTGATCCAAGGTTTGCTCTACACAAAATTGCCTACACCTCGAACACTTTCTGAACTGGGGAAGCCTAAACCGCCATTGTTATTATTGTCACCCCCTCATGCCCCACTCCCACCCCCATGATTGCTTCTGGACACCATTAAATTATTTTCTTAAAGATATTCAGCTGAGCCATCGGAGGAAATGGAATAGAAGTGGGAGGTTCAGGATGAGAGTTACTGAGAGTTAGACTCCAAATTAATTGTCTCAAGTCTAACAATGGAACAAGGATATTTCATTATATATGTTGTTCAGGTAGAATGTTCTACTTTGTATTACTCCAATTTCCATGTATGTACTACTGGAAAGAGCAGTACTGAGCATCTCTACATGGTATGTGCTATGATATATATAACACGGTATATAGTTCTTGTACCCCAGATATATTTCAAGTAGAAGAGAAAATAAAACATCTAACAATTGCTGGGATTTGCTCCTGTGATCTACAGTCAACCCCAATTTCAATTGGAAGAGAAAATAAAACATGTACATAAACCTAAAGGAGTATACTGTTAGAGTACTTCAGGAAAAACAATTTTCATGCAATAGTAGACTTCTCATCACCAAAGGTGTTTAAACTGTGTATGTTAATGTATGAACCCTGTTAGTCTCACCATAATTCAACAATGTTAAACTGGGTTGCTTGCTGCAGTACTTCTCAGGGCCTTTACATGCTAAAGTTCATTCCGAGTCGTTCGGAGAAGGTGGGTATTTGACATATTCATAAACTGGCGAACTATAGAGCCCCCTCCCCACTTTTATGTAAAGGACCATCTAAAGGGACTAGTTTTCTATGGGACTATATTGGGAAACACTCCTTACACTGGAGTCCCTGGGTGGTGCGAAAAGTTAGCACAGTGGGCTGACAAACAAAAAGTTGGAGGTTCAAGTCCACCCAGGGATGTCTTGAAAGAAAGGCCTGGCAACCTACTTCCGAAAAATCAGCCATCGAAAACCCTATGGAGCACAGTTCTACTCTGAGGGGACACATGGGGTCACCATAAATGGAGATGGTTTCGCAGCAACTGGTTTATTCTTACGCTAAGCACAGACCGAAACAGGTGCTGAGGTTCCTTCCGAGCCTGAAAGCGCTCAAGCCACTGTCCTGGCAGGGACCTCTCTGTGGAGGGACAGGCAATCATGAAAGCCCTGCTGTTCCTCAGTTCCCACAGAGGCTCTGGCCAGCTCTAGTCCTTGGCTCTCTCAGGGGCAGCCATAAGGAGTTGAGAGAGCCTCCCTCCTCTCTACTGGAGCCTACTGCTGAGGGGTTGGGAAGCTACTCCTAATCCACAGGTGGGGGAAAAGAGACTTTCTAGAAGGGATAATGCTGCTTCCTTTACAAAGTCTTCTTCTACTTTCATGGCCTCCTTTTACCTTCACTTCTTCACCCAGGTAACCTTTAGCATTTGTGTTGACTGTAGATCCCAACAGTCATTAAGTGAATGTAAATATGCATAAAGACACACACACACGTATTTCATGTTGCGTTTCTTGGGTATATCATTTGACTCACAGTGACCTTATAGGATGGAGTAGAATTGCCCCATAGGGTTTCCAAGGCTGTAACCTTTATGGAAGCACATTGCCACCTCTTTCTCCCATGGAGCAGCTGGTGGGTTCAAACTGCTGACTTTTAAGTTAGCAGCCAAGCGCTTAACCACTGTGCCATGAGGGCTCCCTGAGTTGAAATCAATTCAACAGCAATGGGTTTCATTTTTTGGTTTTGGGTATGTTAGTGTGCTGCAGTAAGGATGCTACCTGCCTGGGTTTCTGAAGAGCCCTCAGGACATCCCGTAACCTTGGTCACATCACCACTGTTCACACCTCTGCAAAATAGAGAGGCTGGAGCTCTCCTTTTCCCCGGGGATGCTGACAGAATCAAGGGGAGGGTAGACATGGGTGGCTTTGAGAAAAAGTGCACTGATACTCGGGCTTGTAGTTAGCCAGAATTTCACTAAGCAGAGTGGGGAGTGTCGTGGCAGCATTTTCCAACTTGATGGTCACTACTGAGTGATTTGCTTGCAACTATAAAGAATAAAATTAGTATTCAATGATTATTTGGATTTCAAAAGACTAAGCCTAAATAAATAAATAAAGGCTGAGCCAGACCTGTCTCCCTTGACACTGCATAGCTTTTTTGCATAATCCCTTTCCAGGCATACAGTAAATTCCTGGTTTCTCACCCCTATAAATCTGAATCCAGCCACAACACAAAAATACTGGATTCAGGAGAGGGGAAAATGAAATTCACATTAAAGAGTAAGAAGAAAAAATTAAAAACAAAAAAACAAAAAGAAACAACTTCATCCCATAAGCCAACATGGGTCTCCCATGCCCACCTATAACCACACCATGTGTAGTGGGTAAAGAGCAAAAAACTGTGGGGACTCCAAAGTCCCCAGGTGGAAAATACTTCTAGGAAGAAACCCACAGGAAGAAGGCAGGCTGGTTCTCATCACCAAGGCAGGAGAGAGGATGGAGTAGCCTGTCCTCAGGCTGTTTCCTTTAAGTAAAGTTCCCAACTTTTCTGGGAATAGATACCACTGGGCATTACCCTGATTCAGGAGAGGTTTGGAGGCAGGAAAATGCTAGCAGGAAAGGTACTTTTGGCTAAAATAATCTCTATTTTTCTCTTAGCTTCTCCTTGGCAGTCCTCGGAAAGAGAACCTGTCATGGGTTGAATTGTGTCCCCCCAAAGTACAAGTCAACTTAGTTAGGCCATGATTCCCAGTATCGTGTGGTTGTCCTTCATTTTGTGATTGTAATTTTATGTTAAAGAGGATTAGAGTGGGATTGTAACACCCTTAAAAAACCAAAAAACCAAACCCAGTGCCTTTGAGTCGGTTCGACTCATAGCGACCCTATAGGACAGGGTAGAACTGCCCCCATAGAGTTTCCTAGGAGCGTCTGGCAGATTTGGACTGCCAACTCTTTGGTTAGCAGCTGTAGCACTTAACCACTACGTCACCAGGGTTTCCCTAACACCCTTAAAAAAACACCCTTACTAAGGTCAAATCCCTGAGCCAATGTAATTTCCCTGGGGTGTGGCCTGCACCACCTTTTATCTTACAAGAGACAAAAGGGAAGGGAAGCAAGCAGAGAGACAGGGGGACCTCATACCACCAAGAAAGCAGTCCCAGGAACAGAGTACGCCATTTGGACCCAGGGTCCCTGCACCAAGAAGTTCCTAGTCTGGGGAAGATATTGATGAGAAGGTCGACAGAGAGAGAAAGCCTTCCTCTGGAGCTGACGCTATAGAAATTAATTTCTCTTTGTTAAACCATCCACTTGTGGTATTTCTGCTATAGCAGTGCTAGCTGACTAAGATACATTCCTTTTGGAGGAAGGGGTCTTGGCAGAGTGGGACCTGCCTGGGAAAGGAATTAATCTGGGAGAGAGAGAGAGATGTCAGCCATACCTAGCAGCAGAATCTTTAAGGTGGTGAAAGAATGTGAAAATTGTTCACTATAACTGATCTGGTTGGATCATCTGCCCCTACCAGGTAGGGCTTTAAGAAGGAATGAGTAGAAATGGTCTTTCAACTCAATTGGAGACAGCTGAAATTGAATTGAATTGAGGGCTAACTTACTGGTTAGGAGGCTTTGCCTTCATCTGCTTACCATTTAAAAATGTCACACAAGTTAATTTATGCTGACTTTCTAATGTGAGGCACTTTATATGACATTCCAAGGGAGCTTCTCCCCCCACCCCCATTTGTTGTGGTAAAAATCATTTTCACTTTATTCCTAATTGAGGGCAATTGCCTCTTTTCAATTTCTCCATTTTATTTCATTTTGGTAAATATATGTGTAGCAAAACACTTGCTATTTCAACATTTTTCACATGCACATTTCAGTGACAATAGTTACGATTATCATGTTCAACCTTCACCATTGTCTTCTAACCTTTTTTTCATTCTGAAAGGCAGCTATTTTGCAAATGAGAAGACAGACTGGGGATAGATTAGCAAAGCCAGGATTTAAACCTAAGTTTCTTTTTTTTTTTTTATTCTGAAGCTACTTTTGTGGATTTAATTTTTATTTCTAGGACTGATAATATAGGGCACAGGCTCCAGCCAGGAGTTTGGAATTTCTCCGTAGTTCTCAAGCCCTTTTCCAGCAGATCTTCAGGCTGACAGCTGCTGCCTATTCTCAGTTAGGATTCCATGGTCCAATCAGGAAGAGTGGGTGCCAAGGAAGGGGAGCACCCCCAAACAGTTCCACCTGAGACCTGTACTGGACCTGGGGTTCCTGCTCACCTCACGTTGGCTCTCCAGGTTATGGGGAAAGAAGAAACCAGCGGGTGCTGGGACTGCCTGGGCTGAGCCTCCCCTCCCGCCAGGTGCTCCCGTGCTGGTGGCTGATTCTCATTCCCCAAGCGTCGTTCTGCTCTCCTTCATCAGCAGAAGGATTGGATATCTTGAAACACTAAGTTTTCATCTCCTCTTGATTGGACTCTCAGGAGTTTAAAAAGCCTCTGCCTGAAAGTGAGGCATGTCACACCTTAATAGCCTCGTTTCTGAGGTGATGTGGGCTTTCCCAACTTCCTGGGCTTTGGTGGGGCTGGCTGGGCTCTCTGCTTTTTTGTCTCCTATGCATTTCTATTCAGGGAGCTGTCTCCAAGCCATCTCTTACGGAGCGCACACTCATCCGAAGGGAAGGAGAAACATGCTCTACATGAGCATTAGTGACAGCTGATATCTGTCACACCGGGCTCAAAACACGGAGGAGGGTGAAGGGAAACAAAGAGAAGGGGGCAGGAACGGGGGAAGGGAAACACCCAGGCCGGGGAAGGGCTCAGGGGGAAGATGTGACATTTGAAGGAGCTCTGGTGGTGTGCAAGTGGTCAAGTGCTGGCTGCTAACTGAAAGGTCAGCAGTTCAAACTCATCAGCTGCTCCCGGGAGAAAGATGTGGCCTTCTGCTTCCATAAAGATCACAGCCTTGGAAACCGTATGGGGCAGTTCTACTCTGCCATATAGGTCAATATGAGTTGGAATCTGCTGACCAGCAATGGGTTTTGTGACATTTGAGGTCTGGCTTTTATCACTCTGGAGAAGAAAGTAAGAGAGCTTTCACTGGGGGTAGACATCTTCGGTTGCTCTCTGTGTTAGAAGATCCTGGGATCCAAGCAGGAGACACACCTGTGACACACCTACTGTACGCCTGTGAGCCAGGTCTGACTTTTCTACACTGTGGCCCCCTTCGCACATCCTGGCTGGCAGCATCCTTCCCAAAGGGAGAGAGTCAGCTCTGCCTGCCCAGCTTGCTCTCTGCACTCCTCCTGAGGGCAGGTATTTGCATATTTACCTGCAAGATGGGGCTGGTGACACGTATGTGTTTCACATATATTGATGTGTATTTGTGAAGTATTTTGGGATTGCTTAAGTTTACTTTAAATGAGAACAATCAGGGTCTCAGATATTTTTTCTTTTTGAGATTTCTGCCTAGCATGCTGTGTCCTACCCACGACAGCTGGTATTGGAACTAGCATGTTCTATAGGAAGACAGACTTCACCCTTCACATATACTCTTTCTCACTCTACGCCCCCCAAAGCCCATATAACCAAAAAGAAGTCTGCCTGGACTGAGGCATACTGTGGCCCAGTTCTGAATGGACAGTCCTACACAGCTTCAGCTAAATAGTCCGGCTCCTGCACTGGGAGATTGGCTGCAGAGCTGTGAATCAGGCACCCCCTTTGTCTTTTTCTGTGCTCTGCCCTTTAATAAAGAGCATAAAAATGAGAACGGAAGAGCTGCCTTCCTGGAACACATCAAGGTTTCTCCAACCCAGCATCCTTCTTTGACTCGGATACCAAGATACATCGTGTGGAGGGCATGGCTGTCCCAAAATATCTCAGTTTCCCTCAGCAATGAATTATGGACCTTCCCCCCCCCACCCCAGAATTGGCTCTTCACTGTAGTGAGGTGCAGTACTTAGAGCTTCGTGGGCTTTAGAGGGAGTCCTGGTTCCATTCTCAGCTCTATGACCTTGAGCAAGATGCTCACAGTTTCTGAAAACCCTTGGTTTTCTCCTGGGCAAACTAAAATAAGGATAATGCCTACTCTGCAGGACATTTTTAAAATTTAAATTAATATATATAAATCATCTAGTACAGAGCTTGGAGCCACTGTGTTGCCACTTTATTGGGGAAGCTCTTCTGGACCAGGCAAACAGCTCCTTTTAAGCTATTACACTCTACTTCCTCTTCCTAGCATTTATCACAAATACGGTTAGTTAGTTGTCTAACGTCGTTAGCTGCCACTGAGTTGACCCTTGACTCATGGCTACCTCATGCACAGCAAAATGAAATGCTGACAGGTCCTATGTCATCCCCATGATCTGTTATTGACTGGACCGTTGTGATTCATAGGGTTTTCATCGATCGATTTTTAGAAGTACATCTCCATGCTTCGCTGGCTGATTTTTGGAAGTAGATCACCAGTCCTTTCTTACTAGCCTGGCTTAACCTGGATGCTCTGCTGAAACCTGGTACTGGAAACCTGGTTCTGCATCATAGCAACACACAAGCCTCCACAGAGAAACAGGTGACGCTTGCACATGAGGTGAATTGGCCAGGAATCCAACCTTGGTGTCTTGCATGGAAAGCCAAAATTCTACCACTGAACGACCACTGCCCCAGTCGTCTAGTAGTTAATATTTATGGAGCACCTAACGGGTGCCAGGCATTGTTGGAAACCTTTACTTATCACAGTAACCCCATGAGGACAATTGTCATCCCCATTTCAAGCATCAATAATTTGAGGCACAGGGCAGTGAGTGGCTTGCCCAAGGTCCCACAGCAGGCCTGGGATTTAGCATTTTAGCACAGTTTGGTTTGAGAGCCATTGCTCATAACGACTGCTGTCTACTGCTCTTCTGCCTCAGTCACCCCTTTGGGGATTGTGTTGATCTCGTTGATCTCTGAGTCTGTAGTGCCTGGCACATAATAAGCAAACATGTTTACTAAATGAATGGTTACGTTTTTGAATTATTATTTTAGCTGGCCCTGTTTCCTGTGGGTAAAGGACTCTACAAACTCATGACTAAGACACTGCTTTAATTTGTTTTAAATGTATCTCTTCAAGGTCCATATATTGTTTCCTGGTTTTAGGATTTTTGAGAATTTGTGAACAAGTCTAGCTTGTTTCACTCTTCGGACTTAAATAGATGTCTATCATCTTCCTGGCCAGTGTCAAATTTTTACCCTTAAGGGTCTGAATAACTTTAGTCAGTGCCTCCCTCTGCTTGATCATTTTGGCGGCCTTTCCCTCAGCAGTCTTCAGGTTGTCTTTTTTTTTTTTTAGGTGTACGTACACAAGGGCTGGAATGCTGGGGGGTCAGCGGGACCAGAGGAGAGACTTCACTGTAATTAAAGACGGACGGCCTCTTTTATAATCAGAGGGAAGCAAGGGCTCAGGGAGAAGTGCCAGGCAGGTTTAGTGGCTTCCCCTCCATCGACCCTGAGTACCTAGGGCTCCTCTCTGATGGCACTGTCGCACCCCTCAGGGTCCTGCACTGGTCTGTCCCTCTTGTGCAAATGCTACTCCTGCAGACCTTCAACAAATGGGGTCTATTACTTTTGGGCTCAGTTTACATGCCACCTCTTCAAAGAGGCCTCCGCTGACTACCCTCTTCCCAGTCCCTCTTTAACCCAAATCCTTAATTTTCTCTATTGCATTTAACACTGAATCTGTCCTCTTTACCTTTGTGTTTGTCTGTATATTTTCTGACGTGTTCATTTTTTTTTCCACTGCTGTAACGCCAGGGTTCAAAGGATACTTGGGATTTAATAGGCACACAATGGTTGGTGAATGGATGGATGTAGTCGCTAGCTACACTCTTGTCTCTTTTCTGAAAGGGAAGGTCTTTGAGAGCAGGAATCAGGGTGATTCATCCCTGCAGCCTTTGCACTGAGCGTGCCTAAAGTCCAAGAAGTCCTAAAGAAAGGAGTGAACAAACACAGGAATGAATTGCTAAAGATTGGGTGGTGGGAGGCAGTGGTGAGCTAGGTGAAAAATGGAAGCTCTTGGCCCTAAAAAGGGGTTGGTGATAAGAGATGGAACTGAAAAACAAAGATGGCTTCTAGAATTGGGTGAGGAAGGTGACTAGAAGAGAGTCAGAGTGTTTCGAAGCAAGGTTATAGGACCACCCACAGCAGAATTACTTGGAGGAGCTTGTCACAAATGCTGACTCAGAAGAAAAATCTCTGAGGCGTAAGCCCAGGAATCTGCATGCTAAGCAAACTTTCTCATTTTTCTTTGCACTTTACAGTTAGAGGAGCACTGCGCTAGAAGTCTTGAGAGCAAGGACAAGGAAGAGTCTTATGGACTGACGGACTACGTGATGTCCGGGAAGACTAAATGAAGTAAGAAAAGGAAAAGAAAATAGGGAGCTGGCCTGAACCAGCACCCAAGACCACAGACCAGGTCAGAACCTCGCCTAGTTCTAAGGAAAACTGTTTCTGAGGCTAGGAATTGTTAACCCCAAGTCAAGAAGGCCCATCTTTCTTGGACCTAGAAAAGTGAGAGAGATTTCTAAGTAGAAAGAAGAAATTTCCATTAAGACAGTGATGAAAAGAGAGCACCTGATAAAAAGGACTGAAGTCCTGATACAGGCTACAGCATGGAAGAGCCTAGAAAACATAATAAGTGAAAGAAGCCAGAGACAAAAGACTATATGTTAGCATTTATATGCAATGTCGAGAATAGGCAAATCACTAGAATAGAAAGCTGATTAGTTGTTGCCTAGGCCTGAGGGCCAGGAGGCCTTTGGGGATAAGTAAGGGGGTCAGGGTTTCATTTTGGAGTAATAAAAATGTTCTAAAATTTATTGTAGCAATGACTACAAAACTATGTCAATATAATAAAACCACTGAATTGCACACTTTAAGTGGGTGTATGTAATGAAATGATATGTAAATGATATCACAATAAAGCTGTTAAAAAGAGAGAGAGTACACACCTTATATACAAACATCCGTCACTTTAGCCTTCCTGAGTAATGTGGGCTTATGTATTTATACTTATCATCCACCATCATCTGGACTGTCTAATATCCTAGTAAACAGAACTGCCTTTGAATGGCCGCTGGGTGCTCTGTATGGTGAAAAGAAGGCGTGAGTGGATCTGGGCTATGAAGTCTAGGGCCATACGTGAAGGGGAAATCTCCTTCCACTGCTCTTGAATGTCTGAAATGGTGGTGTTGAAAGTTTCCCAAGAAAAGTGTGGTTGTAGCCTGTCTTGAGGATAGATTTCAGTTTTTGACAACACTTTCTTGTCACATTTGACCAATCAAAATTACACAAAGATCTCTGCTGGACAATCATCACGACATAATACAAGAGAAGAATTTCTCATTCCCTTCTGCTAAGTCTACATCTGGACTCATCCCTTTTCTGATATTATTAGCCTTATGACTTTGGGCAAGTGGTTTAACCTATAAAATGGAAACACTCACAAGCCAGTTAGTTTATCTGTAGAAGCGACCAGCCACCTTGCAATATGATTGTCAAGGTGTAAAGAGATACAGCATAGGGCTGAGCCTGGCGTGACCAGCACAGTGTTCTAGAAACACCAGCATCTTTTTCACTTCCCTTCCTTATTGTTTCATGACTAGAGGCTTCTGCATTTACAAATAATTCGGGCAAGTTGAGCCTCTGTTTTCGCACTGTTGAAATAGAGCTGAAATAAGACAGCTGAGAGGATTAAATGACTTATTACAGGTAAAGCAGTTAGAACAGTGCTCGTCACACATGGTTAATGCTCAATAAATGTGTGCTATAAAAAAAAAATTTTTTATTATTAGTAGTGATAATAACAACACCATTATTAACGTTTATTAATGTGTTTATTCAGTGAGTACTTACTAAACACATGCCATGTGCTACAAGAGGGCTTCTGTTACTATAAATGTATGCAAGAATGTGGGTCCCTGGGAACCAGCTAACGCTCCATCCTCCCATCTACCCCGCCATGGCTGGTGCCATCCTTCTCATTCTGATGGACAAATGTGGTGGATCCAAGTAGCATCTTTCTGAAATTATTTGAAGTCAAAACATATATCACTTCAGCAGTTACACAACTGAACTGATACAGGATAGCCACTTAGAATTGCTATTATGTAAAAAAAAAAAAAAAAAAGGCATTTAAAAATGTTTGGGGCAAATATTATTACACATGAAATGAAAGGATTAATGCTTAGGGTCCTAAACAGAAGCATTCTCAATAGTGGTTTTGGGGGCCAGAGGTGTTCCAAGCCTCTTTGGACAGAGTCCAGGTTTTTGCTAAGCCCCCTACACCCAGCTCGCCCTTCCCTGGCCCCTCAGGCCACCTCTCCACTGCTCTGCCAAGATAGAACAGGAGTGGAGCACCAAGGCACTCCTTCTGAGCCTTGCCTGTACCCCCAGCCTGCACCGCCTCTCAAGCCTCACACCCAGCCCTGCACGTTGTGAGACTAGAATTTCAGCTGAGTCATTTTTCCAAATCTAAAATGTGCAGCTTCTCTGAGAAACTCCTCTCACTTCTAAAGCCTCTTCCGTTCAAGGTAGTACCTGGCAGGACTTCTAATCACGGGCAATTGATATTCTACTGAGCGTCTTTGAAAAATGATCTGCAAACAGGAGGCTGCAAGCTATAAAAGCCTCTCTCTTTCTTGCTTCCTCTTTTCCCTCTCTCTTTTTCAGAACACAGCTTACAGCTTAATAAAAATAACAGCCCAAGCAAGAGCAGGAAACCTTAACACTTTGCCCAACAATATTACCCTTTTAAGAGTTTTATTAATCGGTTCAAAGTTGTGCATTTGCCTAAGAGGTACAAGGAATCTTCCCTTGCTGACAGGATCATTCTTGCATTTCAGGAGTTGGCCCTGTTGGCTCAATTAACAGAATGGCTGGGAAAAGAGGTCAGCCTTGGAAAGCTCAAGACTCACTGCATCCATGATGCCCTGAATACCAGTTTGGCTCTTCCACTGCACTTCCTTGCATCATCCAACACACACAGACCACGCACATAAGTGCACACATGCGTGCACCACATATATGTGCATGCACACACATACACACATGCATATATATGCACTATACTCTCACGCACACAGCCAGATTACACACACACTACACACATGCATGTACATGCAGGTGCACAAGGCACCCATGTACCCATGTGTATATACACAGACCACACACATGCAGGCACATACACTCATATGTGCACACATACCACACACACACACCATACATACACACACACAGACCCACACATACACATACACACAGATACATGCGGCACACATGTACACATCACATACATGTCTCATATATACACACACAGTCACATACACACAAACCACTGACACACCACAGAGAGTCACAAGAAGAAGCCCTCGGTAAGAAAATAGCATAAAGGTACAATAACGGAATCCCTGATGTGTATTTTATCTCCTTGCTGTTAAGAAATTTGCAACCCATCCCGCAAGGAATTGTTACTAGCTTTCAAGAACAGACAAATGTGTCTGCAAATTTAGCAGCATCATGTGAGCTCAATTAGTGTGGCACTGAAGGAGTCCCCTAAATGTTCAATTCCTTTCAGCACCATCAGCACAGTGACAGGTCTTATCAGGGCTATATTGACTACACAAGATGAGGTGTGGTGGGGAGCAGCTTTGGTGAAGAGAGAGACATTAAAAGCACGTGCCAGGAACCGATTTAACAGGTCTCTAATAATATCATCTTACATCAACATCATATTTTCATTCCTAACCACTTCTGTCTTTGTGTGTCCACAGAGATTACTCATCCACCTCACAAATGCAGGGTTCCCTAGCTTGGGGCTGGTAGGACACAAAAGAGAACAAAGTTAAGACATCCTGAGTATATATACTGGTTGGCTAAGAATCAAGCTCCTTCCTTGAGAATGTCGGTCAATAGAGCAGTCGCTAGAACATATGAATAGTTTGGCTGCGGTCAGGGTGACTCTAGGTTTCAGTAAGATGTATCGGATGCACGTTTATCAGAAGTCATGTAGCAGACTTCTCACAGGGACTCTGGACCCTTCAAAGAGTTCTCAGACATTTTACTGTTGTTGTCGTTGCTAGGTGCTGTTGAGTCAGCTCCAGCTCATAGCGACCCCATACACAACAGAACGAGACACTGCCCCAGTGCAGCACTATCCTTACAACCTTTCTTATGCTTGAGCTCACTGTTGCAGCTACTGTGTCAATCCGCCTCTTTGAGGGACTCCCTCTTTTCTGTTGACCCTGTACTTTGCCAAGCATGATGTCCTTCTCCAGGGACTGATCCCTCCTGACAACATGTCCAAAGTATGTAAGAGGCAGTCTTGCCATCCTTGCTTCTAAGGAGCATTCTGGTTGTACTTCTTCCAAGACAGGTTTGTTTGTTCTTTTGGCAGTCCGTGGTATATTCAATATTCTTCACGAACACCACAGTTCAAAGCTGTCAATTCTTCTCCGGTCTTCCTTATTCGTTGTCCAGCTTTCACATGCATATGATGTGATTGAAAATACCACGGCTTGGGTCAGGTGCACCTTAGACTTCAAAGTGACATCTTTGCTTTTCAACACTTTAAACAGGTCCTTTGCAGCAGATTTACCCAGTGCAATGCATCCTTTGATTTCTTGACTGCTGCTTCCATGGCCGTTGAATATGGATCCAAGTAAAATGAAATCCTTGACAACTTCAATCTTTTCTCCGTTGACCACGATGTTGCTCATTGGTCCAGTTGTGAGGATTTTTGTTTTCTTTATGTTGAGGTGCAATCCATACTGAAGGCTGTGGTCTTTGATCTTCATTAGTGAGTGCTTCAAGTCCTTTGCACTTTCAGCAAGCAAGGTTGTATCAGCTGCGTGATGCAGATTATTAATGACTCTTCCTCCAAACCTGATGCCTTGTTCTTCTTTGTATAGTCCAGCTTCTCATATTATTTGCTCAACATACAGATTGAATAGGTATGGTGAAAGGATGCAACCATGATGTACACCTTTCCTAACTTTAAACCAATCAGTATCCCCTTGTTCTGTCTTAACAACTGCCTCTTGATCTATGTACAGGTTTCTCATGAGCACAATTAAGTGTTTTGGAATTCCCATTCTTTGCAATGTTATCCATAATTTGTTATGATCCACACAGTCGAATGTCCTTGCATAGTCAATAAAACACAGGTAAACATCCTTCTGGTATTCTCTGCTTTCAGCCAGGATCCATCTGACATCAGCAATGATATCCCTGGTTCCACGTCCTCTTCTGAAACCAGCCTGAATTTCTGGCAGTTCTCTGTCGATATACTGCTGCAGCCACTTTTGAATGATCTTCAGCAAAATTTTGCTTGCATGTGATACTAATGATATTGTTCTGTAATTTCTGCATTTGGTTGGATCACCTTTTTTGGGAATAGGCATAAGTATGGATCCCTTCTAGTCAGTTGGCCAGAAAGCTGTCTCCCATATTTCTTGGTATAGACGAGTGAGCACCTCCAACGCTCTATCTGTTTGTTGAAACACCTCAGTTGATATTCCGTCAATTCCGGGAGTCTTGTTTTTCACCAATGTCTTCAGTGCAGCTTGGGCTTCTTCCTTCAGTACCATCGGTTCCTGATCATATGCTACCTCTTGAAATGGTTGAACATCAACAAATTCTTTTGGGTATAATTATTCTGTGTATTCCTCCCATCTTCTTTTGATGCTTCCTGCGTCATTTAATATTTTTCCCATAGGATTCTTCACTATTGCAACTCGAGGCTTGAAATTTTTCTTCAGTTCATTCCACTTGAGAAATGCTGAGCATGTTCTTCCATTTTGGTTTTCTATCCCCAGCTCTTTGCACATGTCATTATAATACTTTGTCTTCTAGAGCCACCCTTTGAAATCTTCCGTTCAGTTCTTTTACTTCAATTCTTCCTTTTGCTTTAGCTGCTCGATGCTCAAAAGCAAGTTTCAGAGTCTCCTCTGACATCCATCTTGGTCTTTTTTTTCTTTCCTGCCTTTTCAATGACCTCTTGCTTTCTTCATGTATGATGTCCTTGTTGTCATTCCACAACTTGCCTGGTCTTCGGTCACTAGTGTTCAATCCATCAAATCTATTCTTGAGATGGTCTCTAAATTCAGGTGGGATATACTCAAGGTCATATTTTGGCTCTCGTGGACTTGCTCTGATTTTCTTCAGTTTCAGCTTGAACTTGCATATGAACAATTGATGGTCTGTTCCACAGTCAGCCCCTGGCCTTGTTCTGACTGATAATATTGAGCTTTTCCATCATCTCTTTCCACAGATATAATCAATTTGATTTCTGTGTGTTCCATCTGGTAAGGTCCATGTGTATGGTTCCCGTTTATGTTGGTGAAAGAAGGTATTTGCAGTGAAGAAGTCGTTGGTCTTGCAAAATTCTATCATTCGATCTCCAGCATTGTTTCTATCACCAAGGCCATATTTTCCAACTACTGATTCTTCTTCTTTGTTTCCAACTTTTGCATTCCAATCGCCGGTAATTATCAATGCATCCTGATTGCATGTTCAGTCAATGTCAGACTTCAGCAGCTGATAAAAATCCTCAATTTCTTCACCTTTGACCTTAGTGGTTGGTGCGTAAATTTGAATAATAGTCATATTAACCGGTCTTCCTTGTAGGCCTATGGATATTATCCTATCACTGACAGTGTTGTACTTCGGGACAGATCTTGAAGTGTTCTTTTTGACAATGAATGCAACACCATTCCTCTTCAAGTTGTCATTCCCAGCATAGTAGACTATATGATTGTCCAATTAAAAATGGCCGATACCAGTCCATTTCAGCTCACTAATGCCTAAGATATCAATGTTTATGCATTCCATTCCATTTTTGATGATTTTCAATTTTCCTAGACTCATACTTCCTACATTCCAGGTTCCGATTATTAATAGTTGTTTGCAGCTCTTTCTTCTCATTTAGAGTCATGCCAGACCAGTAAATGAAGGTCCCAAAAGCTTTATGCCATCCACATCATTAAGGTCAACTCTACTTTGTGGAGGCAGCTCTTACCCAGTCGTCTTTTGAGTGCCTTCCAACCTGGGGGGCTCATCTTCCAGCACTATATCAGACAATGTTCTACTGCTATTCATAAGGTTTTCACTGGCTAATGCTTTTTAGAAGTAGACTTCCAGGTCCTTCCTCCTAGTCTGTTTTAGCCTGGAAGCTCAGGTGAAATCTGTTCTCCATGGGTGACCCTGCTGGTATCTGAATACTAGTGGCATAGCTTCCAGCATCACAGCAACACGCGAGTCCCCACAGTACAACAAACTGACAGATATGTGTGGGAGACATTTTACTAGTACCTCTGAAAAACCAGTCAAATGTATGTTTATGTTTTGCTCTAAAAATGGGGAATATAGAGGTACATATTTGCTTACTCGTTTATTCATCAAATATTTATGGAGTACCAATTCAGTGCCAGACACTATTCTGAAGATACTCCTAGACAAAAATGTTCAACCCAGCATGGAGAATGCTAGCAACTGTGTTATGCACAGGTAGAGTGGAGGCACGAAGGAGGGTGTGATCTATTCTACCTACCTGGGAAGGGAGTTGGGAGGTAGGGCATGGGGCTAGAAACTTACCAAGAAGAAGCTCATGCTGACCTTCAATATTGTTGGATTTTTACATGTAGAGTCAGTGCCACACCAGGCAGAAGGTCAAGCACGAACAACGGCACAGAAGCAGGACAGACGACATGCTTATGAAGCTACTAGAACCTCGTTGAAGCTGAGGTGCATTTTGAGGCAGGAAACAATTACAGATGAGACAAGAGAAATCAGTATTAGTGAAGTTGGTGTGGGGCTCTTGCTCAGAGGAGACAGGGATGGAAATAATCAAAACAGCCACCATGCACCTATTAAATGTCTAGTCACTCAGAATTGTTGTAGCTCTCAACAAGCTGGCCTTCTCGTAAGGGAGAGAACCCCCATACTTGTCAGACCAAAGAAGCACAGCAGTTGGCATATGCCTTTGAGTGTCCCCTACTGTGATGGCACAAGTTACAGGGACTTGAACTCCAGCAAAGCAAAAGCAATCGTGGGCTGGAGTGATACATTCATGGAGTGACCCTACTGAAATTTGAGGATTCAGGTTACAGAGAAACATGTGCGTGTATGTGTGCATATGTTTGTGTATGTGTGTTTGCGTGTGATGTGACTCTGTGAGGTGATCTCATTCTTGAAGGAAGGAATATCTAAGGAAAGGCTCAAAGGGAAATGAGCTCCAAACCTGTGAGGAATACGGAGATACTAGCTGAACAGGGATGAAAGAAAGAGGGAGAGAAAAGGCTATCTCTTTATTAGCCAGTTCCCTCTCCAGTGAGATGGAATCCACAGTCACTAGCCAATTCCAGAAGCACATTCAGAAAAAAGAGCATAAACTATTGACAGATAAACCCTGCACAAAATAACCTCTTCTGGTTCAGAAGCTAATATCCAATTATAGTGTTCCTAGAGAAACAAAAATTGATTTTACTTCTTGGCAGCCTAAGGTGAAAGGTCTAGGGCAAAGACCTGAGAGCAGGAACGTAGTTGTTCCTCGGTTCTGCACCTTGATAAGCACTCACAGGTTACTAAAAAATAAGTAAATAGATAATAACAATAATAAAATACTAAAGGAACAGGACTGAGAGTTTGCTTTAGGGACAAGTGGGAAGCTGGCTGGGGAGCCCGGCAATTCATTAGGCCCCACGGACAGGAAAAGGAAAAGGAGAAAACGACAGCCAATGCCTTGCAGTGTTTTTATCCCCATGGCAAGCACAGGTTGTTGTCTTGGGGGAGCTGGTTCATTTGATACCATAAATTAGTTTGATGCCTTTAATAGAGAAGGTGCCCAAACATTTGAAATCAACCCGTGGATATTGTATTAAGTCTTGTTTCTTAAAAATACTAAGCATTTGGCTTGGATGCTAAACCAAAAGAAATGTCCAGAGATGGAGGGGTGGCTGCTTTAAAACAGCAGTGGGTGAGCTCAGTACTGCAGAGTGACCCCGCGGGGGAGGGAGTGGACTCCGCTCCCATTCCCTGGAAAATAAAAGCCCATTCAGCCAGCTCTCACATAGCCCACCCAGGTTAATACCTAGCACCCCATGGAGAGAGTGAAGAACAGGAGAGGAAAAGGGGATGTGGAGAGAGACAGACTTCAGTGAAGTCAGTAAACTAGGAAGGTTTCTTGCAATCTCCCCCTGAGAGGGCTTCTGGAACTTCCATTTGGACAGTGCTGTCCTCAATAAATTGTCAATTTTTTCCCCACTAGCTGATATGTTACTGGGATCTAAAGATTAATATATATATATACATATATATATTTTTTCCCCCTCCAGAAAAGAAATAATCATTAGCTTCAGAAGCAGAAATTGAACTTAAGGCTCCAGTGATATAATAATAATAATTTTCACTCATGCAGATTCTTTAAAAGCAAAGGTCTCGAAAACTTTGCTAAACATTAATTAATTAAGCCTTGCAGGTCCCGCCACCAGGTAGCTATTATCTCAGCTTTCCAGATGTGGAAACTGAGTCTCAAGCCGGTGAAAGTGATTTGCCCCAGGTCTCTCTGGGAATGAGAAGAAAGGAAGGGAATGTGATTACAGAAGCTGCCCCAAGCCCAAAACTGAGGACGCTTTCTGCATCTTCCCCCTCTGGGTGCTGGCGGGGCTGTTGGAAGATGTGACATGGTTGGGGCACCGTTTGACTGGTGCTTGTTGCATATCCAGGCCTCAGAGAATTTCAGTCCGTCAAGCATGCTAAAAGTGACAGGGGAAGGCTCCCCAAGCTAGTGGTTTCATGAAAAGATTCGTGCTGCTTGTGACTAAATGGAGCTAGGCTGAAATTTAAAAATGAATAGGGAGTGGTTAGGGAACCCATCATTACAAACTGTTCCAGAGATAAAGCACCATGTAAACTTTTCATGGAATTACTATTTTTTTTTTTTTTTAAACTCTACAATGGTTTCTGAGGAGTCCAAAATTAAGAAATACCCAGGAAAGGAATTCCTGGGTAGTACAGTCTGTTAAGCCCTCCACTACTAGTCTAAAGGCTAGAGATTCAAACCCACCCAGAGGCTCCTCGGGAGACAGGCCTGGTGATCTGCTTCAAAAAGGTCACAGTCTTGAAAACCCTGTGGAGCAGTTCCAGTCTGCACACATGGGGTCAACAGGAGTCGATGACAAATAATAACAGCAACCTCATTAAACAATTTAAAAAACATCATTAAATGTAATTTTAAAAAGCATTTAACAGATATAAAATTCACAGGAAAGGGAGGGTGATGTGGGGGAAGGTTGCCCAAGAGGTCTCTGTTGCCCGCTGCATCTCCTGACCATCTTCCCTGTGAAAGCCCTCCTGCTCTGCTGCCTCCTTTATAGTTGGATGGGAAGGGCTGTTTGCAGCGAGAGCCATGGAGCCCAGTTCTGACTCCATGCCTGGTCTGGCAGCTGACAAACACCTTCATCCAATCTCCCACTCTCCCCCTTCCTGCATCTTGGATGATGCTTACATATTTTGATATTTCTTAGTGAGATTATACTTCACATAATGAATTTGATTCTCCAATTCTTTTTCTCTTTACCTCAAAACTCTGCAGCTTCTGAGGGTTTCTCTGCTGCAAGATGAATCACCCAGAGACTCTGGGAGCATCTTTCTTTACACTTCACCTCCCCAGCACGGCTGTGAAATAGACTCTGCCCTCATCCATCATAAGGCAGTGTGACAGAGCTGCTACTCCCAGGCCTGCCTCACTGCATGGCCCTCTGCTCTGTCCTGCTCCAGTGCGTAGCCTGCTCCATGGGACAACTGGGACCTTCATACAAGAATATAATGTGTAATAGAGCCAGACCAAAAAAAAAAAAAAACCAAAAAAAAGAAAAAAAACAGTAAGAGGGAGAAAAATCAATTTAAAAAATAACGCAAGGGAATGTCATTTCCGAATTTCTTTTCTTAGGGAACCATCCTGTGTTCCAAGAGGATTTAGCAAAATCCTAATAAATCCAGCCTTTTTCCTGACATGTTATCAATCTTTAAGCATTCCTAGTTTTTTTTTTTTTTTTTAGAGGGTAAAAGGTAAATCTTATTTGCCTGATTGTACAGGTCGGGAAAACGAGACCAACGGAGGTAAAGAGGAAAGGCTGTAATGGAAGGCCAAAGGAGTTAGGCAGCATTTGACCTGGAGAAGAAAGTGAGGGAAAATGCAGCATAGCCTTTGCGTGATAAGAATAATGAAGATAAGTAGAATACTGACAAACTGCTCTATTGTTTCACCTCAACCTCCTGCCTGGCCCCCAATGGGAACTGAAGGAATAAAAATAGATTCAGATTTCAACCTAAGAAAAATCCATTTGCAATGCTGAAGCAGAAGGTCACTGCACTGGAAGTCAGGAGACCTTGGTCCCAGGCCAATCGCCAATCTAGGACGAGAACTACAGATGTGAGCAACGTAACTAAATCTTTAACCTTTGGGGGGAAGCTTGTTTCTCATCACTAAATGAGGATCTATCTGGATGACTCGTAAGGTCTCTCCTAAGGTCGTTTGATTTTATTATTAGCAGGGTTTAGGATATTAAATATTACCAAGGAGAGTTAAGAAAAAGTAGCTTTACTGAAGATTTTTTATGTCAAAATAAGCATCAGATACGGGAAAGATTTTGATGAGGGATTCTACGATCTAGGGCATAGTCTGAGTGAGCCCAGCTGGTTAGCTAGTGACCATCAGTATTACCCAGAGAGCAACAAGCCTTTCCCTTTACCAAGACAGTGTCCAGAGAAAGGCCTTTGTGGAACTGTTTCACTCTAAGCCTCAGGTCCTCTGATAGGTCAGTAAAGAATGGCCCATTCATTCTCATAAACACATTTGAAATAAGAGACGAATGGTAAGAAGTCTGTGCCAATTGTGGTATGGTTTCATAGCCAGACTGCAACACATCAGCTCAGTGTAAAGGGTTGGGTTGTAGGGGCTACCCTAGGGTCTGTAATTAAATGATTGGTGGTGGCTCTTGTGCTTGGTTTGGACTGGCCACAGCGAGGCCCCTGGAAAGTTCATCCAGCATCCTCTCACTCTTTCTTCTTCATGTGTAGCATGGGCAGGTGAACTTTTGCTTCCAAATGCTATTGAAAGATTTAATTAAGCACCATTTGAAATTTTGAATGGAAATTGCCACATTAGTCATGATTATTATCCATTTTCTTTAAACATAGGGCCAACTGCTAAGCTGTTAGGCACAAGCACAGAAATTACAAAAATATTCAAATATCTATTATCTGGGACTCTGTTTGCCAAGCATCCTATCTAATCAGGGAAAGCCTGCTGGAACAGATGGGCCATACACTGTGCCCTGTATGCCAGGAAACTTGGACATGTTTAAACTGAGTGAAGCGAAGTGCCAAATGTTGTCACTACTACAAAGAAGTCATTTTCCACTGAGCAAAGGACTGACTGTGCTTATTCTTTTCAAAGATTAACACTTCCTACATGCAGCAAGTCCTCTGACTTCTTCAGCACAGCGCTAGGAAGGTGAATGTTGAATTTAGTGAGTGACAAAGACCCCAGGTTGGATTGCATGCAACCAGGAATCTTGCTGAGTTATTTTCAGGTGATTGGAAGTGTCAGCATACGGGGCACAGGGAAGACAGAGCCGGCTTTCAGGAGAGGGCTGCTCAAAGCTGCTACTGCAGGTGCTTAAACATAAAGAAAATGCCTTCCTTTCAACTTCAGATTTTTGAGTGGTTTACAGAAGGCTTTTGAGCCAAAGGAAACAAAATTGGTAAACACAGGAAGTAATAGATTCAACAAATACAGCTAAGGATAAAGACCTAATTTACATTTAATGAGACAGTGATTGTTTATTAAATAAGAATTGGTTTTGTTTAGGAAGATGGCCTTAAAGGCTTTTCAGAGAGAATACATTAAGCATTGAGTATTGCTTTTTCATATTCAAAAGATGTGACTTGAGGAAAGGGGGAGGGGAGGAGCCAGTAAAAAGGATAAAGAATGTGGGAGACAAATTCTTCTGGAATATAGGGCACTAGACAAAGATTTAATGGAAAATAAATTCCACGAAAGGTTCTCTTCCTTGGGTGTTATACCACAATCTGACTCTACGGTATTGATTTTTTAAAAAATAGTACATGATTACTAGAGAATTTATGGCGTGTTGGAACATATATTCTTGTCCTGACCCTCTATAATGGATTTTTGAATCAAAATTTTTTGGGCTGTGCTTACAACTGTGGGGACATATGTTGGTTGGTCCCAGCTATCTCTGTAATTTCTAAGTAGAGAAAAACTGGGATTTTCATTGTAGAAAACTGAATAATTCCTTAGCCTCCCATGAAAGAAAAGGCCGAGCAAAGAGTGTGATGAGAATAGGTAAAATCATTTCTATGAGTTGCAAAGACCAGCTGAATAACAGGATTTGTCTGAGGTTAAAGACACACGGTATAACAATTGGGCTAATTCATTTTTGTGGAAAAATAAGTATATATTTTTACCTTGCTGTTTTGTGACAGCAGAGTCATGCCTTCAATATGCAGAGTCAGAATATCTGAATTTAAGTCCTGGTCTGCCACTAGCTGGCTGTGGCAGAAAATGCTAGCCTTTGCCAATATCCAGTCTTCCCTCTCTCTTGTAATAGATAAAGAAGCATCCTCCAGCCACCTTTGCAGTTAAAGGTGTGGCCATGTGACTTTCTTCTAACCAATGGGATGAGCGTGAAAGCGAGAGTACCACTTTCAGGTCATGTCTTTCAAATGAATGAATGAATTATTCCCTTGTTCCCTGTTATGAACTGATTTGTGTCCCCCCAAAATGTATGTTATAAATCTAGCCTCTATACCTGTGATTATAATCCCATTTGGGAACGGGTTCTTTTTTATGTTGATGAGATAGGATTAGCGCAGGGTGTTTTAAATCAATCTCTTTGGAGATATAAAAGAGATAAAACAAGCAAGCTAGGGAAGCAGAGATGGTGGAAACCAGATGCCAAGTCATATGAAGATCACTCAGAGGCAGAAGCCCAAAGAAACAAGAGCCTTCTTCCAGAACCCACAGAGAAAGGGAGCCTTCCCCTAGAGCTGGCACCTTGAATTAAGACTTTCTTAAACTGTGAGAAAATAAATTTGTTTGTTAAATTCACCCATATGTGGAATTTCTGTTATAGAAGCACTAGATAACTAAGACAGAATTTTATTCAGAGAAGTGGGGGTGCTGCTCTAAAAAATACCTACCATGTGGAAGTGGTTTTGGAATTGGGTAATTGGTAGTGGCTGAAAGAGTTTTATGGTGCCTAATAGTAAAATTCTGGATTGCCTGATGAGAGTGTTGGTAGAATTATGGATGTCAAAGGCAGCTCTGGTGAGGGCACAGAAGGAAGTGAGAAGAGCTACAAAGAAAGCCTTTATCATCTTAGAGAATACATATGGTGTCAGCAACAAAATATTGCTAGAAATACGGACGTTGAATGTGCTTCTGATGAGGCTTTAGAAGAAAATGATGAACACGTGATTGGACAGTGGAGAAAGAGCAATACTTTTTATGCAGCAGCAAAGGGCTTGTCTGAGTTAAGTTCAAATGTTTGGTGGAAGGTAGATCTTGTAAATGATGAACTCGGATATCTGGCTGATGAGATTTCTAAACAAGAAAGGGGCCATATGGTTTCTCCTTCTGCTTATAGTAAAATGTGAGAGGAAAGAAATAGACTTAAAAATGAGCTGTGCAAAATGAAAACAGAACTTAAAGATTTGCAAAAATTCTGTTGTAAAAACTAAGAACATGTGTCCTAAAATATTCACCAAGAATGTGGTTACAGAGCCTTTTGTTAAAAAGATTAAGCCTGTGACTGATGAATCTAACCAACTACCACAGCAGAAAACCCATCAGCTTAGACTGAAGGGAACAGAGAAAGAAAGAAAGGAAAGGATGCTGTCTGCCTCTTGGAATTCTACAGGCAGGAAACAAGCCAAAGGAGCTACAACTGTTGTCCTCCAAGAAAAGAAAAAGCCCATCCCTGGAGCTACTCAGAGATCAGCAGAACTGTTGATAGGCAGTTGATAGGCTATTTTGGTGTAACTTGAGGAATATGGTTTTTAATAGCCACATGTATCATTTAAGAGAACAAGGAGAAAAGTTTTAGACTAAGCTCTGGGGATATGGCTGAAAATGCCCCCAAGTGGAGGCTGGGTTATCAAGAGAAGTCCAAGTCAGCCATAAAAAAGTGCTGGTTAAGTTAAAAAAAAAAGGAAACAAAACCATCATTCTTGCTCCTTTATTACATGCCCTAATAGGTATTTCATAATTAATCCTTCAGTTATTTTTTTTATCTTTTTATTATGACAATGTCCAAACATACACAGAAGAATATCCACCATTTGGATTTAACAAGTATCAAGATTTTTCCACATTTGCCGATCCATCCTTTTGATTTTGTTCTTCTTTATTTTGTTCCTTTGCTGATATCAGCATGAGTCACATACAAGCAGAATAGTGCATCAGAAGCCTGAATTCTGACTCCTGCCAGTTTTGTTCCATTCAGTGTACGCAGGGCCAAGCTCAGAGCTCTGCAGAGGGGAGGGACCACCCTCTTCGCACACTGAGAGAGTATGTGCACCGCTGTCCATCTAAAGACATGAAAATTGTGGCCAGCTACCCTGATAGTGCTTGGCTGATTTTCCAACATCCTGATCTTCAGCCCAAGGAATGAGCTCTTTGGATTATTAGGATATTGCCAACCCCATTAGCAAATGATATTCTAAAAAAAGCACATGACCACCTTGTCGCCCATTTAATGATAGAATGGACACATACACAAAAAATGACAACTTGAGAACAAACTCAGACATGTGGCTCTAGGGAAAAGAGGCAGCTGAGCTTTTAGAATAATAAAATCAGTAACATTTATATACAAAACCCCCAGGATTAGGGAACAGATCTCTCTGCCCTTTGATTGTGACAATCTCTGATTAATCCAGGGTTGTTGGACTGTTATGAATATTTCCAAGTCCCTGTGTCTTGTTGTTATTGTTGTTAGGTGCTGTCAAATTTGTTCCGACTCATAGTGACCCCAGGTACAACAGAACGAGACACTGTCTGGTCCTGTACCACCCTCACAAAGTTGTTATTCTTGAGCCCATTGTTGCAGCCACTGTGTCAATCCATCTCCTTGAGGGTCTTAAGCCTCCAAAATTGGTATGCAAAATGTGCAGAGGGCTGTGGAAAGAGTCAGGGGCTTGAAGGGTCAGCATGAGGAGGGCCACAGGGATCTCTGTGCTGTCGCCTGGGCAGCAGGTGCAGAGACCACCAGAAGAAAGAAGATAACTGTGATTTCAGTCCAGTCCTGTGTGAATCTTCAGCCTCCCAATTCATAGGATGGTTTCTGTTTTTCAAGTGGTTGGGCCTAGAGGGTAGAATCTCAGTGTATAAAAGACTCAGCACGTTCTTTAGGATGCTTCCTGTTTGTGTACATTAGGACTAAACAGCACATCTTAGTTGAGGGCACAGAGGACAGGGTTTGACTTGGGGGTGACTTTGTTATTTCCGGTGGCATTGAAGTGGAATCTCTAGGTAGTGGCAGTGGCACCACCCTAGAAAGCCAGGCTGAATGCTGCAAAGTGAGTTATGTGTTGGGCTCTGGAGTTTAATTCTTTGATATTCCAGTCTTAAGCTGACATTTAACATTTTCTCAGAGACACAGGTTTGAAAGACCTCCCCTGGCTAGTCCCAACATCAAAATGCTCCCAGAAGCATCTAATTCAATCAACAGTTCAGTCCTCTATACTCAGAGAACTATAATAGTCAAAAGCCAAGACTCCTATAAAACATGATCAAGTTAATTTTAAAAATATGTTTTCCAGATAAGAAGATAATTTTATTATTGGTTTTATGTCAAGGACCCTGGGCACATATCAGGAAGACTTCCTGAAGGAAGAGGACTCCACAGGCATTTAAAGTTTAGAAGACCTTGACACTAATTCAGTCAGGATGGAAGGAGCCAAATCTCATTTGTGTCTGTTAAAAAGGACCCTTGCCTTCACCTCTCCCATCACAGGAGGAGCATCAAGCACAAAGGGGTGACAAAGTGGCTTTTATAGAGTCAGGGAGTCAATCACAAAGTGAAGGTAATGCCCACTGCTCTCTGAATCTTACTGTCCTTTTTCATACCTCTGAGCCAAGTTACCGGATTCACAGAACAATTCATTGGTTGCAGCGCATGACTAAAGCACAAAGAAAAAAAAAAGCACAAAGACAGCTTCAGTTACTCTTCTTTAAGCGTAAACTCTTCCTTCCTCCCCAAAACAAGTGGTTTAGCTGTAGAGATAAGATTCATTCAAATGTTTGCTCCAAAACACTGGAATGAGCTGCCCTGCCTTTAATGGCAGATCAATTTTTTATAAAATAATAGTAGTTAACATTTACAACATGGTCTTCTAACACCCACACACACACACATTTTTCCCCCATTTAATTTTCAAAATTCCCTACAAGGTGGGTGCTATTTTTACACCTTTTTTCAGAGCTACAGAGAGTTTAAGTGCTTTGCCCAAGTATTCACAACTTGCAAGTGGCAGAACTGGGCTTTTAAATACAGGTACCCTGACTTATCCACCACTAAATACCACTTGTAGTAAGAGTATAATTTCAAGCACTAAATTATAATATTCTGTTTTTTAATGTAATCTAAATATAAGTGGTTGTTTTTCCAAATTTACAAAGATTGAAGATTTATGGAGACTGGAGATTCTGTCTACCTGCTTCATCCTACATAGAGGTGGGGGTGACTTTTTTGCTTTAATGACTAAACTTGTTCACATGGGAGGGTGTGTTGGAGATTGGATAAAAGGTTGACATTAGAGGCATCCAGGGTTGAACTCTCAGCACTTGTGTCTCCAACCTTCCATCTCTGTTTGCCCTATAGCCTTTAGCTCTGAGGACATGCTCTTCACCATGATAGCTCTCAGAACACAAACTTCTATCCATGAGATGCTAAACCACTGTTCTCTGGCAGAGGAAGATACTGTCCTCCATCTCTGTTCCCTTAGAGATGATTACTTTCCTCTGGAGGCTTGTCCACTGGGCTGGAGGCACCAATCATCAACAAAGGCAGCACCTCTGCTATAATTTAATATTTCCCTATTTGCCACTGCGGGGCGGCAGATTTACATTGTCACTTCTCAGCATTTAAACACTTTTGTATGCAGTCAGTTCCCTAAGGTGACTGGCTGCTCTGGGAAAGAAATGCTATCTGTGGAAATGTGCGCCGTGCCCCATGGGGTTGTTAACCTCCTAGAGGACAACACTGATATCAGGAAGACAAGGCAGAGAGATGGACCTTTCCTGCCTGGGCAAAAGCTAGAAACATTCCTTTCCCTGGACACCATCTGAAAACCAGAGCTGACAATTGAGCTGGGACCAACTGATAAAAGTGAGGAAAGAGCCAAAAAAATGCTCCTGGACGGCTCTGCACTTCACTCACTTCTAATCTCCTGGTTACTGAGTGTGCCACAGGCTGGAGACAGGCTGAAGTTTGGTGGGTAAGTCAGACTATTAGTTAATTCTCCTGTGCTGGAAGACTCTGTTCTACAATTCATTCCATCACCAAGAAAAGACTCGGGGAACTACTAACGGGCTTCAAAGACATTCATCTTTAGAAGGCTGTCTCCAATGTAGATGTCATCATAAGGAACAATGACCTCTTTTTCTAATGGAATCATGCTCAATTTATCCCTTCTTCCCCCTAAGGACTGAACCAAAAAGAACCAAACAAAATGGTGGGAGATATAAACTGGCTGTGGACACAGATTGGGAACAATGTTTATATTTATTTTATATTCACAAAATGCAAGGGATTAAGAGTATTTAACACATAATCATGATTTAGAAAATGTATGGCTCCTTTAAAAGACCCAGGTTCTGTGTCTAGCTAAGCTGGTCACCCAAGACAACTTGAATAGTTTAATTAGGAAAAGTAGCTGAGGAAGCCAGCACGCTTTCCCAGACTCTGCTACTCAATCAGGGTGCCTGCTGGGCAGTGGTGCCATTCAAAGACAAAGCAAAGCAAATGGAAACAAAGTTGGTATTCTAGAAATAGGGGTGGAAGGGAAGGCCGAGGAATGTAAAAAAAAACTTTGTTGGAACATAATTGCTCTTGGTGTGTAATGAAGTAGTGCCCATGTATAACTTAAACCCTAGGGATTATTTTGCACCTTGTTTATGAATGATCTGAGACAGCTGTCCAAAACAGTGGAAAATCCAGGAGAAATTAGTAGACTGGAGTGTTAAGAAGTGGTATCCTATCTCCCTTTGTACTCATGAGTTCTTCCTACCTTTGTGTGTGTGGGGGGGGAGGTGCACACATTTGAAGGTGACTTGAGTGACTTTCATATATAAAGAAAATTGTAGCAGTAACCAGTTAACCAGTTGAGTCAGTTTGACTCATGGCGACTCCATGTGTAACAATGTTTGTTTATAAGTTGTTTTATCCCTAAAGATCTTGATTTACCAGCCAAAACTCAAATGTGGCTAAATCTTGTGTTTTTGGTCAAGAACAGATATGCTACTAAATACTAGAGTAACAGCTTCTTCACAGTATGCCTCAAACCTCAAACCATCACACTGTCATCACTTCAGTAATTTATTTGTTCATTCATTCACTCGGTGACTTTTACTGAGAGCATACACTATGCCAAGCATTGATCTAGGAACCGTGGGTGTAAATATGACCAAGTCATGAAGGGAATTCCATCATCCTGAAAGGGAGAGAGATATGTAAACACACAACGGCCAAAGAGCGTGCTAAGTAACAAATTAAAGTAAATCCAACCTATTGAATGAGTAAAAGGGAGGGAAGAATCACCCTCTTCAGGACATAAAGGCAGGAAGAGCATTCCCAGAGGAAGTACCATTTGATTTGGGGGTTAACAAACTGATGCATCAGTGGGGATTGATCAGGCAAAGAATGGGAATGAAGGTGTTTGCAGTGGAGGGTATAATAGGTACATGAGTTAAGGGGGCTTGAAATAGCCAAGTGGTCAAGTTCGCTGGGAATGAGAGTGAAGATACATGCAGGCGCCAGGCTATAGATAACCTTGTGCACCAGATGAAGAGCTTCTACCAGGTGATGGAGAAATGGTGAAGATCTTAAATTACAATGTAACCTGATAACATCAGCATTTGAGGAAGGCCCTTTGGGAACTGGGAGGTAAAATGTTGTATATGAAGTTAAGAATAGAAAAAAGAAAACAAGTTGAAAGTGCTATCATGGTATAGGTTAGAGACAATGCAATTCTAACTAAGATTGTGGTAGTGGGCAAGAAGGGAGGAAATTAAAAAAAAAAAAAAGATTAGGAGGTAGAAATAACTGGGTTTAGGAGCCAACTGGACATGAGAGAAAGGGGAGGCAGGATGAGTCCCAGGTTCCTAGAATGGGTTGATGCTTCACAAAATTAGGAAACACAGAAGGACCAGACTTAAAGGCAGGGAATGACGAGCTAAGTGACTGTATTTGGAGTTTAAAGAGTTGTGGGACATGAGGTGAAGCTACTGGTAGGTAACTGTAAGCACACATCTCTAACTCAGGAGAGTGAAATTGTTCTGGGTTCAGTTTCAGAATTTTTAAGCCTTTAAAAAAAATTATAGAATATAAAATATGTTTTAAAAGTACATAAATCATAGGCATGCAGCTTGACAAATTATTGTAAACTCACTTTTTCTCCTGCCTGTCATAACTTTTAATGAGTCCTGGTGTTGCAGTGGTTAAGTGCTTGGCTGTTAACCAAAAGGTTGGTGGTTAGAATTCACCAGGTGTTCCACAGGAGAAAGGTGTGGCAGTCTGTTCTATAAAGCCTTGGAAACCCTATGGGGCAGTTCTACTCTGTCCTACAGAGTTGCTATGGGTTGGAATGGACTCTATGGCACTGAGTATACTAACTTTTATGATAACCATTTCCTTATTTTTGTTTGTTTGTTTTAGTTTTAATTTTGCCCCCTAAGGATGCATCCCTAAACATAAGTATTTAATTGTACCTGCTGTGGAATGCCACACAGCATGTGTTCCCTGCTGGCTGGCTACTTTAGCTCAGTGTGATTCATGTGAGTTATCCTTGTGCATAGTTGGGACTTACGAATTTTCAAAGCTGTTTGACATTCAATGGAATGAATACATGATAATGTATGTTTTCATTCTATTGAGATGGATGTTTGCATTGTTTCCGTTTTGAGGCTATTTTAAACAATATTGTCACAAACATTCCTGCACATGTTCCCGGGTTGGGGCACAAGTGCACTCATTCCCTATAATCAGGATGGAATTTGTCATATGGTATGCATATTTTAAACTATGCGTATTTTAAACTTTGGTAGGTACTGTAATAGCGAACCATTTTCCAAAGTGACTGCACCAATTTACACTCCCTGTCGTGTGACACCTACCATTACTCTACATCCTCACTCAGTGCTGGCAGGTTGCTTTCTTCTCTCCTTCCTCTACTGCCTTTTCCCTTTTTCTCTTTCTCCCTCTCCCTCCCTCCTTCCCATCTTCCTTCTGGCTCTTCTTCCTCATTCTGCTGAATGTTCACTAGCCTCTGTTGAGTTGGACTTTCAGGTCCTCTTTTGTAAAATGTTTGCTCAAGTCTTTTGCTCACTGGAGTCTACTGGATTGTCCAAAAGTTTAGATTTTGATCAGAACATGTGAATCAAGGGGCAATTCCTGTTCACAGCATTTTCAGCCAACAGGATGTTTCACTTCCGCCTGCTGTGGAGCTGCTATGATTGGCCAAAGAGGCCCAGCCCCTCGCTCACCTATAGCCATGCATGGTAATCTTATTATGGGAGGAGGGGCAGGAGGTAAGAATTTAATCTTAACAAATTAATTGCATATTTGCTATGGCTCATCAGTTGGCTGGCTTTAGCTCCCCGGCTTTCTTACTTTACCTGAGGACTTGGTGTTTGCTAAGACTGTGGCCGTAGATTTTGGCATCTCTCTCTCTCTCTAATCATCCAGTTTTCTTAAGGGCAAAACAGGCAGTGAAGAGGCCACGAAAGTGAGCAACTTACCAACAAAGCACTCATGTATAGAGGATTCTTGAGCACCTCCAAGGACATTAACAAGCAAAGATAAAATGATGGAGAAATTGGTTCATGTTTTTTTCCATTAGTCTTAACAAAATTAAACTGATTTCTCAACAACATGACTTCTTAGACCCTTTCTGCACACCCTGAATTGAATTTCCAAGAGAGGGATAATAGTTGGTGGCAGGTTTCCAAACTTTTTGATCATTGCATTGGAGGTTTTGTTGGCTTTGGTTGGAGGATCACTGCACAAGCTTTCCATGCTTTGAGAAGTGCTACCATAGTCTGCCTAGATGTCTTCCTTCCAACCTCAAAGATTGTTCTCTGTTGTTTGCATAGTTCTAAGAAAAGATTAACTGACTTTCTGGGTACCTGGGAAGTATTCCCCCTGTGAGCCATTATCTTCTTTCTAAAGCTGTCACTGTGCTCTCTAAAGGTCACCCTGCACCCCCCACATCTTCTCTACGTAGAAGAGTGTGAGTTAGAAGCAAGGATTCTAGAGTCACATGGCCTGGGTCTGAACCTGGCTCTGCCACTGTGGGCTGTGTAATTTTAAGTAAGCTACTTAACATTTCTTAGCTTCCATTCCCTCATCTGAAAAGAGGCAAACAGTGTACTTTTTTTTTTTTTGGAGTATTAATTAATACATTTATTATAATGTTCTCAGAACAGTGCTTGGCACATAGTAAATATTTAATGCAGTTATCTATTGTTCTTGTTATTGTTTCGTTCTCGTTCCTACTCCATTTGCCATTCTGGATCCACTGATTCCTCAGATCCAGGGCCACATACCCCAGGACAGATACAAGCACTGTGTGTGTGCTCCTAAGTCGGCAGCGTATGGCAGGAAGTGTGCACTAGCACACAGTTAACACAATGCTAGTGCGTAGATGCATGTAAGAAAGATGACCTTAAACTGTGTGTTCTCATCTGAAATATGTAAACAACGTCATTGGTAGTGCCAGCAGATGTTAATTGTCTTTGGGGCAGATTTACTTTTCTTGTGTTAATATTTTATTTTTTCCAGAGTCTTCAACAATGAAGATTTTAAAAAAGCTGCATGAAATAGCTTTGAATAGCTTCCCACAGTCTCTTTGACTGAAAATCCTTTCTTGGTGCACAAGGCACATAAGCATGTGGGGTAAAGAAAGTTTGGGGACTAGAACACACAGTCCTTTCTGACCTGGGGTGGAGTACCTACCTTCCTTGCAGCTCAAGTTTGTTTGGTTGTCCCCTCCCCCCACGCCTGAGGAATTAGGGATGTAATTACTACCCCCAGGGCTCATTGTGGGATAATATACACGAAATTATTTAGTTTAGTGACTTTCGACATCTTGTAGGCAGTCAAAAGTACTTTGGCTCTCTCTCCTGTCCAAAAAAAGGTAGAAAATCTCTTTTCCCTGGAGTTTCTTTTACTCAGGGTATGACACCAAATATGTGTACCCTGATTCCCCTGATTGCAATATGCTGGGTGGGGTTCTCAGAGACATTATCACAGATAAGTATAGGTTCTATCCTAATTAAATTTGCTTGAACTTTGAGGCTATCCTGGAAATGGGTATAACTTCCTTCCCCAACCTTCCTCTGAACTATTACCTGTTTTCTTGGTATCATTTCTTGGGCACCAGAAAGAGTAGTCAGTGATGGAGACGAGATCTCAGGACCACTTTTCTGCCTCTGGTCCCTTCACTCATACGTTCATTCGTTCAATATTTTAACCACCATGTATGCACAAGCACCACAGATGGAACAAAGATGCATAAGCCAAGCATTCTGCCTTCTTGGATCCCCCATACGGAGGGCTATCAGGTCACTGGCTATGGAAAGTCTTCACTACCGCAGCTCTCTTATTGCCACCCTTTCTGGACTCCCAAATTCCCTAAATTATTGCTCTATAGTGGAAGCTTGCTGGCAGCTTGTTTCTTTTCATTTGATGTGGATGTTAACTGCTGGATTTAGATATACTAAGGCCTGGAGGCAGTGGGTGTATTTGATAGATATCACATAAATAAATAACACAACATGGTGTTGGCTTCTCATCTTCTCACCTCCCCAGGCGTTCCCACTGGATCAGAATGAAGAAGTTGAATGGGGAAAGCGACTTTGCTATATCCATCCCAGTGGGAATCAGCAAACTTTTGTGTCTCATGAAGCCTTGCCAGTATCACATTTAATCTGAATGTTTTCATAATTATTATAACTTTATATTTATATAGCACGCAATCTTTGGGGAAAAAAAGCACTATGAATATAAATGAAGATGATATATATATGTGTGTGTGTGTATATATATATACGTTTTTCTTTCTTTTCTGTCATCTCCTGACTGACTCCCTGAGGCGTCACCTAGATGTACTGCCTGGGGTCGATGTCTTCCCCAGGTGGGATGACTTAGGAAAATGCAGAAGGGGGTGATGACAGAGACAAAACATGCTTGTGGCCAAAGGAAGGAATTCTTGTGAAGGCTGAAGATGTTGGAGCTAAGCTGTATTACCTGTTTCCTAAAATCCAAGCCCTGGGTTAGTTGCATTACTCACCTAATTGAAGTCACTAAAATTCCCAGAGAAGTATTATTATCCCTGCTTTGCAGTTGGGGGAAAGCGAAGCTCATTTAAATTCAGAAACTTGCCCAAGGTCACTTAACTAGGATGTAGTAGATGCTGAGTTTGAAGCCCTGTGTATCTCTCCAAAGAAGCCCTGGTAGCACAATGGTTAAGCGCTTGGCTACTAACTGAAAGGTCATCATCAGTCTGAGCCCACCAGTGGCTCCACAGGAAAAAGACGTGGCAGTCTGTTTCCATAGATTTACAGCCTTGGAAACCCTATGGGACAGTTTCACTCTGTTCTATAGGGTCGCTATGAGTTGGAATTGACTTGGTTGCAATGTTTTTTTTTTTTTTTTTTTTTTTTTGCCTGTCTCCAAAGTTCAAGCTCTACCTGGTGTGATCTTGAAAACAAGTAGGTGATCTTATTCTGACCCCTCCTGGGCATCTGGCTAATCAACCACCTATTGCCTACCACTGTTCTATGAGCTTGGGAAGAAACCAAAGATTTGTAATTCCTAGTTCTCACCTTTAAGGCTTTTCAAAAAGAGCAATACAATTAATAGGCAGAATACAAGAGCAACCAGTCCAGAACTGATCTGCACTAAGTGTGAAATGGTGTGGTAGGGCGTTGGAGTCAATGGAACAAGGAGATAAATAAGAAGTGAAGTCTTTGGGAAGGTTTCTTGGAGGAGGAGGGTTTGAGTAGACCTTATAGAACTGGAAGACAAAGCGAAGATGTTTATAGGGAAGGCAGTAGCTTGGCACAAGGCCCAGAGACAGGGCTGGTAAGTTTATGGGAGGGGGAAAAAGCTGTCCTGTCTGGGGAATAAAGCCAGTTAGGTGGTACAAGGGGTTAACACACCTGGTTGCTAACTGAAAAGTTGAAGGGTCAAGTCCATCCACAGGTACCTCAGAAGAAAGACCTGGCAACCTACTTCCAAAAAATCAGCTATTGAAAACCCTATGAAATGCAGTTCTACTCTGACACCCATAGGGTCGCCATGAGTTGGTGTCAACTCCATGGCAACTAGCGGTCGTGGTGGCAGGTGGGGAGGAACATATCATGGAAGCTCTTGAGTCCTGGACAGATGAGTTTACAAGGAGAGGCAAGTCAGGTCTGGAGCAGCAGGGAAAAGAAAGGGGGGGGGGGTTCTTGTGTACCTCCCTCTTTTCTCCTAAGCTCAAGGGTAATTTACGCCCACATTCCTCTTAGCTTCCTGGGCAGCCTCGCAGAAAGATCTGGTGTGCATCACCCCTGGTTTATGTGGTGGCTCCATTTCTATCCCCAGTGGGGGAGGGTGCTGTATGCATTGGCCAGTAGAGGGAGGTGTCCACTGGCTGCCTTCTAGAGCCTAAACACATGATGGAGTATAGTTTGGTCCGGGACTGATAGTTTTTCAGCCTTGCCTGAAAGCCCTGCTGGGCCAATATGTGAAGAGAAAGGCAGGTATCTAGAAAGGGATAATGGAAATGGGGTGATGATTGGGGTATGGAGAGGAATTGTTGAATGGTGGGTACCCTGCATCTATCAAGGGTCGCTGACCAATAGAACACTGACATTGACCAAGGGCTATCTACAAGTAAAAACTAACTTGTTCTAGGTTGCTAAAAAACTCTTAAAGAGCTTATACTCAACCTATTTTAAAATGAAAGGATGGGAAGCGTAGAGTCTTAGTCACACATCTCTAACTATGCCATTGTCCTGTGTGTAAATCTGACTGTCTCTCTGCTCTCAAAAGACCTGACTTCTTAACATGGTGCATGATGCTATGAATTATTGTATTTCTTTTTTATAAAAATATACATGATCATGGCATGAAAATTCAAATACTACAGAAGAGTGTTAGGTAGAATGTAAATACCCCCTTCACATTCTGTAAGCAGACCACCCTGCTTAAATACTGTTTGCATTCTCCAGCTGTCTGCTAGGTTCCCCAATATAAAATTCAACAGCCATTCCCAAGATCCCTTCTGACTGCCACCCTCCCAGCCAGGTTAGATTACTTTCAGATATCTCTGAGCTCTTGCCCAGGCAGCTTCTTCTGCCTAAAACTCCATCCCCCTTCCCTTCTGCCCCATGCCCTGTCTCTCACTCTGTGTTTTACAGGCACCTTTAACACAGTTTAATATTTAGCCCAAATAGCACTTTCTTTATGATGCTTTCCCTGATATGTTCCATAGAGCTGCTCATCGCCTTCTTTAAACTCCCACCATACCCTGTCTACACTTTGTAGCTTTTTGATGTCATGTTTTTCTCCACTTTTGATTCAGTCTTCCTTGAGAGCAAGGGTTGTCTTGTTCACCCCTCTATTTGAGTCCCTAGCAAGAGATTGATGCAGAGTATGAGTTCAATGAATGTTGGTGAAATGAATGAATGAATAGATGGATGAATGAACGTTAAATGCATAAAACCACATTTAGAAATGCCCTTCAATTCCTTACTGTAATCAAAAGGAAAGGTGAATGAATGAGAAAGAGGAAAGAGAAAAAAAGTAGTCAAGTAGAGAAAAAGTAGAGGAATGACAGGCACAGAAAAGGAGGCAAACAAAAAAGTTTTTAAAAAGAAAAGGGAAACGGGGCGGGGAGCTGTAAGTTTAAAAAGACAGTAAGATGAACCATTCTAGAGACACTCTGTTATTTACTTGGATCCATTTATAAGCATCCTCAGAAAGGCTATGTAATCACTTTTCATAGTTATTTAAATAGCCTTCATTCTTAAACTCTCAGAGGACACATTCTGGATGAGATAGGCTGAGCAGCCCATCAGCGAAGAATGCATGGTCTGAATCCCAGTGGTGGTGACAGAAGAAATGCTATCCTTGTAGCCAGATGAACCAATTTCTACCAGAAAGAGGATGAGATAGGCAAGAATAAAGGCAGAGAAAAAGGGGTCTGTGAGTTCTCTAGCAGAGGAGCTAGCTATGGATAAGGTTCAGACACCAACCACAGTGGCCCCTGCGTTCCTCGAATTGCCTCTGCCCATTGTCATATAGTCATCGTGTCAGCTGGCCAGAGATCCATGTTTAAAACTCAGCTCTAGGACTCGTTTGGAGAGCCCACAGGCAGAGTAAATGGCATCCCCAAGGGCATATATCAGACACATCTTGTGACCCCCATCACAGGGCCAGTGAGTCAGAAACTATTTGGAGAAGTAAGGCATTCTCCAAATTTAGATTCATAGCTGAATGACAGTATATGGATGCAATTATATTTAATTGCCACAACCCTTATAATTACAAAGGAAAAAATTCCAAGGTTTGCCGAACAAGAAAGAGTAAAGCATTAACAACAGGGATGACTTAGTACTAGAATAAAACCATTTTGTGCACCCAGGCTAGAAGAGAATCAAATCAAAGCAGAGTCAGGGCAAAGGGGAGGCAATGGGATTAGCCTAGACACGTGGACAACAGACTGGTGACTTCATCTTACTTTTAGGGTAGGATTAAAGGAGAATCTTTCTTTTTCCTTACATCTTCTGTACTATTTTAATTGGGAAAAATATTTTTACATAAAGGAAAATTAAAATAAATAAATAAATAAAATTTGTTCAACCCCAAGTGCAAAGCAGCGACGTCTTGAACCCAAAAGAGCCCCAGGCCCTGCATTCAAGCCCTTAGGCCCTAGATCCTTTCCAGGTGACTAGCTAGCATGAATCTTGTCCTTTTCTTATTTGCCAGGAGCCGGGCTGAGAAGTAACCAAGGTCACCCAGTGTGGGCGGTGGCCTTGAGGAGGGAAGGAGTTTCTGTGAGAGGCAGGCCCAGCCTCACTCCTCAGAGGGAGGAGAGGCCACCTGCCTAGCGTGTTTGCTAACACACAGGAGCTACGGCCTGCAATCATCATTAGCGCTCTTTGGTGTTTACTGACTGTTATTAATTAGAATGAACAAACTTGGCATTAATGTGCCTGCCATAAGGATGAAGGCTCCGGCTGCTCAACTGCCCTGCTAAGCGGCTAGAATGGGACTCATTTACCAACTGTTACCCAGCTGATGTGAGGTGCAGGCACTGGCTGCCGAACACCGGGTGGAGTGGGGCTGGACCTGTGCTTCTCTGGCTGTTCTGAGTTGAAGGCAGCTCTGTCAAGAGCAAGGGGAAGCAGAGGGCTGCTGCAGTCTTTAAGAAAATCCCCAGGTGCTCAATCACCAGACAGGGTTCCCTTCTGGCTCCAGTTACAGCAGCTTTCTTCCCAGTCAGAGAACCACTGAGCACAACTTCTTTTACAATCCAGGGGGCAAGTATCTGTTGTCCTTTCGGAGAGACTGTGCCCTCTAGTGTGTCATGGAAAGAGGGGTGGGAGTGTGAGTTTCCCAAGACAGGGGAAGCACTGTCCAGGGTTCTGACCCATCATGTAAAAGTATTCTCTTGTTTCTCCGGAAGCAATGCTATGCTTACATATTTCCTCCTCCAAAAATGTCAGGCTTCAAAGGGGAGACGCCACTATGCAGGGGATTTAGAGGACGGTGGCAGTAGAGGAACATATTAGCTTGAGAGGAGGGTTAATTTCCTCTTACATGTTCACCTTCAGCTTCCCTGAAAGAGGCAGTGTAACTGGCAGCTGGGGTAAGCCACCAAAAGAGAGGGCACCAGGGTGTTCTCCATTGCAGACTCTGGGCTCCATAGTTGGATGGTTTCTAGAATCATTGTTGGCTCTCCCACCCACAGAATCAGTGCACAGGCCAGACACTCTGCAGGGCTCAAGCTTGAGCAACCTGGAAGCATAGAACTGGCTCCTACGACAGAGACCTGAGGGAGCCAGGCTGCACGCATCTTCACCACAGCCTATTTGGATTTCAGAGGGTTGTGCATCTGTGCAGGTCATGGGATTCTCTGAATGCCTTTGATGCCTGTGGACATTTCTGTTTCCTGACCTGAACCATGAGTGGAAGGAGTACTGTGAAAAGTAGGGAGAATGAGAAATGGTGGCACTGACATATGGGGTAGATTTTGGTGAGCTGGAAATTTCGGAAAAGGATGGGTTAGGATTGTGTATCACCAAGGCACCATAAGGTCTTTTCCTAAGACAACTCCACGTTTCTGAGATGTTGGTCACTAAGAGAAAGAAAGCCCCCTTAGTCAGAGAGGTTTTTATCTATAAAAGCAGGACATCTGGCAAACAGCACCTATTGTTGCTGTCATGTACCAAACACTTGGAAGGGCATAGTGCAGCCCTAAGGATGTGCTCTTTCTTTGCCACCCTTTCTTTGGAGATGTTATTTGTTATTCTGGAAATCTAGTCACTTAGCTTCAAGGCCCATCTCTGAGGCCACCTCTATGAGCCTTCTTGACTCTCCAAGCTGAGCTTTGTTTCTCCATCCTTGATAGGACTATTAGACCGTGCACATTCCTTGAATGCAAACAAAGAAAGGAGATAGACTCAGAGCCTGGCACACTGTAGGTAGCAATGAATGAGACAGAGAACAAAAATCCCTATGCAGGGGTCCTCCAGAGTTGCTTTTCTATTATATATACACTGGGATTCACCAACAAGAACATACATGAACGAGACATTGAAATATGATATGAAGCCAATGTACAAAAAGGTAAGAAGTCTTTTTGAAGATAATTTTGACGTTAAAGTATGGAGGAAGTACAGGAGAAAAGAAATGACATTTGCACACCTATCTTACCAGGTGTCAGGTCTTTTAAATATGTTTCCTAATTCAATACCCACAACAATCCTTTCAGTTAGGTATTGTTATTCTCATCCATTCATTTGTCAGAAGTATATTGAGCCCTGACTCTCTGTAAGCACTGTTTTAAACTATAAAGTAGTATGGTGAATAAGATTGAAAATATCTCATTGCCTGGGTAGCTCACAATCTGAAGATGATTCTACAGCTCAGAGAGGGTCATTGTCTTGCCTGGCTTTACACAACTCACAAGTGTTCAGCCAGAATTTAAAGTCTAGTCTGTATGGCTCTAAAATCTAGTCTCTTTCCGCATTCCAACCCCCCACCCCAAACCAAACCTACTGCCGTCAGGTTGATTCCAACTCATTCCAGTGATATATGTTTAAGAAGAGTTGGTCCAGGAAACTCTGAAGTATCCATTATGCAACCAAGAAGGGCACCTTGAAAGAGCTAGCGATTCTGGAACATTCAGGGACCTCCAAATAGCCTTTGGTGATGTTTAACAGATTCCATAGTTTTATCAGTCAGTGTCGGATTTGGGTTAGGCATTGCATAAGGAAGGAAAAGGACATTTCTTTGTAACTTTAAGTCCTAAATTGTTTCCAGGTGCTTGTTTAGAGGCAGCACTGAGAGGCTGCCTGCCACACAAGGAAGAGGTGGACGTGGGCTTCTTTAGACCTCTCTTCATCAGAGTTACTGTTTCACATAATGAGGAAGCATGGGAATTGATTTGATGCCTAATGAATAATCAGCTGCCATCAATAATTGTAATCACTAATCTGGTGCAATTAGAGGCAATTATAATAAATGCAATTTCCTCCCGAGCCACTAATGAACTGCAGAAATATGAATTGACTGAAGGAGGCTGGCAGTGATTTATGTGATTGTGAGATCACGGATTCCACTACCTTGGTAAAGGTTCTTAAAGGGGCAAGGCCCTATTTACATGTCACACCTCACTGACAAAAGCTAAAAAATGCAGCTCCAGAGGACAGAAGCACAGAGCTCCCGCGTTTCCTTCATGTCTAGCCTTCAATAATCCTGTGAGACTCTGAACCGACTCCTCATGTGAAAGTCTGCTCCCTTACGCTCTGCTTACTGTAGAGATATTCTGAGTTCATACCTCCAAGTCTTGAAGAATGAGGAATAAATAGTCCAGTCGATTGTTCAAGAGAGTGTGTTCACAGTAACATCTGGATGGAGATGACCTTCTTTTTTAAAAACCCAAAGAAACTATAGTTATTGGCCTGTTACCCATTCCACATCCAAATGAAGCCCCAAAAGTTATCAGAAAGGCATCTTTATGTAAATGATCCTAGAGGTTATCAGTATCTTAAACATGCTTAAATAACTTTGTTAGTCCACTTCTCAGGAATTTTGAACTGTCATCTATTTTCTACGGAATCAGCCAGAGATTTTCCAGAGGTTCCACAACATGACCCCAAACCACTGTGACCAGACTGTAGTAATCAAGAACAAGACTGTGAGGCCTGGGGACAGATGGTATTCCTGCACAAGGGGCTCTCCAGGATGGAACTGGGACAGCCTTGGGCAAACTGAGATACTGCCCAGGTCAGAAGCAGAGGCTAGATGACATAGGGAAGGGGTTAGACTTTATTTTCACAGAACTTAGAATAAAATGCAACCTCCCTACTGCAGGCTACAAGACTTTACATGACCTGGCCCCTGCTCAGCTGCCTAAACCATCTTCCACCAGTAGCCCCCACCAATGTTCCTTCACTGATATTCACATCACACAGATCTTTCTCCTCTTTCTCAAAAGTGCCACACTTGTTCTTGCCTCAGAACTTTTACACTTGGTATGTCCTTTGCTCAAATGTCTCCCCACATCCTAATTTTGTCATGGCTAGTGTCTGCTTGCCATTCAGGTGTCCATCTCCAGTGGACCCAGGCACTCTCCGTCACCTTATAAGGTGTGTGTGTATGTGTGCCTCATGTCCTTACCCTTCTCTCTTATTGACTGCCAAACCACAGGCCTGGAAGAGCACTGGGCGACACACTGGCCCTCAAATGATAGCTGTCCATGGATGACAGAACCTGCAGTCAAGCCTTGCTTTTCACTACTCCAGCACATATTCTCAGGGCCCATCCACATCTGCCTAAATGTGCTTCTCTGAGCCACCTGTCCACCTTTGCTTATGCTCTTCCTTCTGTTTGAAATACCTTACCAGCCTTACTGACAGCTGAAATTCTCTCAGACGGTAACTCCACTGTCACTTCCTCCACAAAGCTTCCCCCAGCCCTCTGATCAGATAGCCCCTCCCTCTCTCTTACTGTGTGGGAGGCACTTAGAGCTTTAGCTTCCAAAATACATCATTCTTTATTGCATCTCACCTACTTGTTCTGTAGCATCACCTCTGCTAGATGGTATGCTCCTCGAGGGCAGTGACAGTCTCTAGTTAAGCCTAGTTGCAGCCCTGGCTCTGCTTCACTGGTTCTACGATCTGGGTACTAAGCTGAACCATGACTTCCTCTTCTTCAAAGATGGAGATAAATACCTATCCCAGAGGGTCATTGTGAAAATTTAAGCAGGTCATGCCCAAGATAGCCTCTTTCACGGTATCTTACACACAGTAGGATCTCAATATGCATTGCTTGACTTGGACAGAAGAGAGGCCATATGGGGTTGTTGTTGTTAGGTGCCCTTGAGTCGACTCAACGAACCTATGTACAACAGAACAAAATACTGCCTGGTCCTGCACCATCCTCACAATCATTGCTACTTTTGAGCCCATTATTGCAGCCACTGTGTCAATCCATCTCATTGAGAGTCTTCATCTTTTTCACTGACCCTCTACTTTACCAAGCATGATGTCCTTCTCCAGAGACTGGTCCCTCCTGATAACATGTCAAAGTATGTGAGATGAAGTCTCGCCATCTTTGCTTCTTAGGAGTATTCTGGCTGTACTTCCAAGACAGATTTTTCATTCTTCTGGCAGTCCATGATATATTTAATATTCTTCACCAACACCATAATTCAAAGGCATCAATTCTTCTTCAGTCTTTCTTACTCATTGTCCAGCTTTCACGAACATATGAGGACATTGAAAATACCATGTCCTGTTTTCCAAGGTGACATCTACCATATGGGGTAAGATCCTGCAGTCAAAAATTCTTTTCTCAGGGCTGCCACTAACTAGTTACCCGAGTTGACCAAGTCCCGCTATCCCAGCCTTCAAACTGGTTTGTTCTTATTCGAACTGCTGCTGAGAACTTATATTACCTTGGATATCTGAATCAGAATCTATGTTTTTAACAATATCCCCAGGTGATTCTTATGTATCATACAGTTTGAGAACCACTGCTCTACTTGTGGTTCTCAGAATTGGTCCCCAACCAGCAGCCTTGGCATGGCCTGAGAACTTGTTAGAAATGCAGATTCTCAGCAAGGGTTCAAACCAGAATGAACTGATTGCAAGCCTTTATTCCCTGCCTGTAGTTTCCTTGTGTGCTGTGTGTAAAATGAGCCAATACTGCTTAGGTTTATCAAGTGCTTCCAGTTCTAACATCCTATGATTCTATGCATTGCTGGGTCTGCAGAGGGACATGGGGAGGGAGGCCGAAGCTCACATGTTCATGTTTAAAATTTCAAATGGAAAATGAGGTTGTTTTTATCCCTTCCCTTCTCCCTTGTGGGAACAAACAAGCAATAAATATGGAAATCCTAAAAGCCAGAGAAAATAGTGAGTGTTCTTCAACTTGCTGACAAAGTACATAGGCTGCGTCGCAAAATGAACAGGCTTATCCAGCTTCTGCCCTCGTATGAATCCCTCCTGGCCTGAGCATGGCCCGACTGTGCGCAGGATGGGCAGCCTTTGTTCTGGGGACACCAGGCTTTCCACTGCGACACTGGGAGACCATTGCAGAGCCAAGCGTGGTGCTCCTTGGCTGGCGAGCCCACACAGATGGGATTCATGCTTCAAGTAAAGTGATTGGAAGGAGAGAGAGACAGTGCAGGTGAAAGGGGAGGCCATTCTGGGAGAAAGCTGAGGAGAGAGAGAAAACAAAGGCCAGGCAGACGTTTCCAGCTGCAGGCAGCCAAATGCTTTGCTGCCAAGGGACAAGTAACTGGGTTTCAAAATTGTGCAGACATACTCGGTAATTGTTCAGCACTTTCTCTTGTTCGCCTTTTAAGCACAAGCCAGGAGTGCATCTGACTCCCAATACCAGCAAATGTTCCAGGAAGAATCGTAAGTAACAAGAGTCTTTTAAAATGGATCTTCAGAAGCCTTTTCCCAGGATGGTAGCTGGAGTGGAAACACGGGCATTGAGCCGACAGCTGCCTCCAAGCTGTGTGCTGTCTGCCCCACTTGCTCCCCTTGAACATGGTGGCCAGAGTTCCCTGGCTCAGGTGTCTGTCACTTTCCCTTCTGGTGGACAAGCTCCCTAGTCTTAGATGACAAACCAAAGGAAAAAAAAAAAACCAAACCCACTGTCGTCAAGTTGATTCCGACTCATGGCGACCCTATAGGATAGAGTAGAACTGCCCCATAGAGTTTCCAAGGAGCGCTCAGTCTCAAATTCCCCCATCTTCTTCCTAGCAGTTTCTTTGCTCCCAGCACCCCATATATATGCAACTCTTTTTTTTTTTTTCAATTTGAATGAAAAAGGCTCATGTCTCTTGGCCAATCTCACTCAGCAAGGAAGATGATCACTCCCTCAGGGTCTGAGGACACTGTAGGTCTTCACCTGAGCTTGAGAGATTAACCCTGATAATGGCAGGGTGATGGGAGTAGTGCTGGAACCATGTACACCACAGCACCACTAGGCAGGGAGGGAAGGTGGGGCGGCATTGCTCAGAACACCACCACTCACCTTTCCTGGGACCACCACCCTCAGAGCCTTAGAGAGATTTCTGTCCCCTAAATCCACCCTTCTTTCCACTATTGTCCAAACCTCATACACTCCTCTGGGCCAGCTGAAGCCCTGCTTCCCTCCATGCAACAGTCTATGACTATTCCTCCTGGCTAACTACCTTCTCAGTCCAACCACACCTGGGTCTGCACCTTGCTATTGAGCACTATCCTGTGGAATAGTGAGACATCTTGTCCCCTTAAATAGAATATATCCTTTATACAATCAAAAGTGTCAGAGCTATAGATAGATGGATACATTTCTGATGAAGAAATGGAGTAAAATATTAATTGCAGGGTTTAGTGGTGGGCTTAAGGGTGTTAGCTGTAGAATTATTCATCTTTCTGCATGTTTAATAACTCTCATATAAAATGTCGAAAAAATTAAAATAGACTTATCTTCTGTTTCATTCACTAAGCTGTTTATTTAACAAATTTGAATGAAGTGGTTATTGCTCTCTGGGCTCCGTACTCTCTGGGTACGTGGAGTGCGATAACCAGGATGAGGCTGAGAAACCTAGCAGGTACTCAACAAATACTTCCTAATGTTCAGCCCTGTCTACTCACGTGTCATCACTTCACCCGCTCGCTCTGGGTCTGTCCATCTGATTTACCATCATACTCTCATAGTGAGTGTGGAGAAGTTCAGGGGTACCAGACTGTGCTGCACCTTCATCCCTTGGGTCACTGCCCATCTCCTTCACTTCACCCTTAACAGGAACCAGCATGCTCCACAGCAAAGCCTCATTCTTTGCAGTAAAATGTTGTCCACTCTCAAGAGTCCTTCCAGAGACATGAGATATGCTAGGCAGTGACAATAAATTAAGTCGTCAGCATTCTATAAGCATTCATTCAACCCATGTTTTGAAAATGGCTTCTGTGTGTCAGTCACCAAATGAAGCAGTGGCAAAGGAGAAGATACAAAAGCATACAAAACAGGGAGCTGTCTTTGAATTGAGTGTAATCTAGTGAGGGAGACACATGCATAAAGAGTTTCAAGGCTGTGCGGTACCTGCTTTAGGACCATGCACACCAGGGGATATGCCCACTAACCTCCTGGTGGAGTAATTGCATTTCTGTCCTCCTTCCCTTTGGCTGCTTGACCATCAAGGTTATGCCCCTGGGAAGGCGGATACGGGGGTTCCGGTAAGAACTTTATGCTGTTTGCATAGCACTCAGTGGTCTGCCAAGAACTTACAGGTAGCACAGGAAGAGGAGGTGAGGTTAGGGGTCTTTAGAAATACCATGTTTGTTTCATGGTCCTGGGCCTGCAGGAGGCAGCCAATAAGTACCCAGTGATTGAGTTCTTCCTCTAGCATTTAACATTGGTGCCATGCATTTGGCAATTAATCATGGGCTGGAGTGTTGTGTGGCATCTCCTATATTATTGAATTGGTTAGTTATTTATTTCTCATGTTGCCACTTAACTTCGCACATGCTTGAGTGTTTTCTCCCTTGACTGGAATTGAAGATAACAGAGATAAGAGTGTGCCTTGGTTTCTATTGCCCCTGTGCCTAGCAGAGTGCTGGCTCACACTAGGGCACTCAATGCATTGATTCATAAATCCTCCTTCTGCCTTGGGCCATCATGCCTCTGCTGTCCCAGAGAGCCAACAGCTGTCACCTGGACCACCCTTCACCACGGGGTAGGCAGACAGATGAGCCTCGTCTGCCTTTACTCCGTGAGCAGCATCAGGACCCTGAGAGGCAGACCCGATGTGAATGTTAAAACACATTTAGTGGGGGCTCCAGAGCAAAACTGCTTGGTAGGAGAGGTGTTATTTTTTCTTTTCTATTCAGCACCACTGAAGCAGCTTTTTCTTGGAAAGTACAGGGATTTGTGCTGCTCCGCTGCACAGAAAGGGCAGGGGCACACCACCACCTGGTGCTCAGCTCTTCCTGAGCACCTTGTGCTCCTGGTGCCCCGGGCCCCTGGCTCAGGCCAGCACATCCCTCTGCCAAGGCCACAGAGCAGCCACTGAAGGACACCAGTGCCATCTTTGCAAAAGTTTCTCTTTTCTTTTTCCTATTCTTTTCCTCACCCCAAAAAGTGTCATCTTGAAAGCTTTTCATTTGGGCAAAGAGATAAGCATGTAATTTTATTTTATGTTAGATAAGGAACTAGAGAACTAAAATTTGTTGAGCACTTATGATGCACCAGAGGCATTCTCATATGTCACCGTATATGACAGGGGAGCTTTGACAAGATTTTATCTCATTTTACAGAGGAGGGGACCGAGATTCAGGGATGCCCTACAGCTCACCTAAGGCCACAAGCTAGTAATTAAAATTTGATCCTAAAGCATATGTGCATGCATGTGTCTGTTCACATGTGCATATGGGCATGTGTGTGCATGTGTGTGTATCACTCGCTGTCCCTGGAGCACTGTCTCTGGTTTGATGTCTCATGGTTCATATGAATTACACATGCATATTAGGTTCTGCTTTACCCATGTTTCAAACTCTAGCAGACTCATTCACTCTGCCGATTGTAGGCTGGTGGTAGAAGCTTGGCAATGGCAGTTTCAGAGGGTCTCAGGAATGTCATAAACTGATCACTTATTACCTAATATAATGGCCCCTTCTTCCAGTGCTATCAGTAACCGCCACCGACTGTTCACTTGGATTGGAGGAGATGAGGGATTTAATTTTGAACTCATGAATGCAGCTACACCTCCCCCTGAGAGGAGCCACAGGGATTAGTGTTTATGGAGCAGGACTCCCCAGTAATGCAAAGGCCCAGGGGAAAAGCAGAATCTGTGGGGGAATGCTTCTGGGAGCAGGGAGGGGGTCTGTACCATAGAGAAGGGCCTTCAGATCCGTAGGAAAACACAGAAAATGAAACTTCTGACTTTCAGGCGACATTTGCTTTTGGTGCTGGACATAATTTATAATTTGCATGTCCATGTCTACCTGCTTTGCTGGTGCAGTCTGTCTCTTGTTCTGGGTTTTGTTTTGTTTTCCTTTTGTAGTATCCTTCAAACTGCGTCTCCCATCAGACTTACTCTGTGTGCAGAATACTCACTGTTCTGGAGGGATCACAGCCCAATCCCGTAGCCATAACTCCTTCCCCCATTTTACAGACGGGGAGCCTAAGCTTCCAGGAAACTCCATATTCACACATGTGACACAGCAGAGCTAGGATCTGAAGCCACTCTGATTTGCCTGACTACCCAGGAGCAGGTCAGGGCCAGGAAGAGCACCCGTAAACTGATGGGCCCAGGCCCTGCTTGGCCAAAGTCCCCATTTCCATGGTAAGAGACACTATCCCCACCATTCTTCCATTGTTCCCCGTGCTGGTATTACAGGCACAGAGAAAGGTGTTTGCCAAAGCCTGGCTGGACCACCCCTTCACAGTTCCTCAAAAGGCAGGGTGTGAATCAAGCTTGAAGCTTACCTGGACATACAGGTATTAATGAGTCAGGTAAGGGTGATGTGTTCTAATCCAATGGCTTCCATGAAGTATGCTTTATGTTCTCAGAATGATTTTGTGGGGTTTTCCTGGGTTTTATTTAGATTGACATTCCCAGGTCTGCTATGAGTTTCATAACCCCTGGCTATGAGAGGACTGTGGACTTATCACTTACTCAAGAAATATAAGAAAGTATGTAACAGCAAGATTATTTAAATATTGTCCAGTCTCATGCCTTAGCAAGGCAGAGACGCGTTTTACTAAGCTTAAAAACAAATAAGCCTTCAACTTTATTATTGACATTTAGTTCCAATTTTTTAGGCCCAGGTACTCAAAACTCACGTATTAGGACAGCAGATCTTGAAGGCTGAATATAATCTCTGCACGTTTCCCACTGGATACCCTGGATGGCCCCCCTACACCTCAAATGTAATGGTCCCTTCGTGCTCTCTGCCATTGTTCACACTGTTCCTTCAGTCTGGAATGCATTTGCCCACATTCCCTCAAAAATATTAACTTATTGGAGAAGCTGTCGTCAATACTCCTCCAATCAGCACTTTATGTTTCCCTACGTGTTTTCTTAAAGCGTTTTATACCCACCTCATTAAAACATGGAGTCCCTTGTTGTTACAAATGGTTAATGTGTTCTGTTCAGCTGCCAACTGAAAGGTTGGAGGTCGACTGTACCCAGAGATGACTCACAAGGAAGTGATCTACTTCCAAAAATCACATTGAAGACCCTGTGGAGCACAATTCTACTCTGACATACATGAGGTAGCCAATCAACTCGATGGCAATGTTGTTTTACAATGATTCTTCCAGGCGGACTGGGAGTTTCCTATGTTAGGGACAGTAGTTTTGGACTCCCAACACATAATCGCATTCCCAACTCATAGTAGAGATTCAATAAATATTTAATTATACTGGCGGGTCTTAGAGGTGTTTGGTTTTCTTTAGAATTGTATGACTAGTCTTTGCTAGATGGGGGAACAAGCACATTCTTAACTGCTCAGAGAAACATCAAGGAAGATAAAATACAGCCTTTCCTTCCCTTCCTAGGTTCAAATTCAATAAGCATTACTGTGGCGTCTGACATATGCATGTTTGAGTCCTGGTTCTGGTCTGGTTGTGGAGTCCTGGTCTGATTCTTAGCCATGCTGAAACCTCAGATTCCCCAGCTGTGATATGGGAATAGCAGGTTTACATCAAATGGTGACTATGAGGATTAAATAAGATAATATGTGGACACTCCTTGCTCACAGTGAGTTTCCAGTCCAGGCTGTGCTCTCCATTGCAGAGGCCTCTCACTGCAACTTTGCTCACTGGTCCCCTCTGTCTCCTATTCTTTTCTCCCTCTTCTCCCACCCCAGCAAGGAATAAATCAGATTTCTTTGTTAATTGACTCCATGTTTTTTCTGCATAAGTTATTCCATTAACAACACAATCTTGGTTTTTTCTAGTCTAATAACTGCTATTTCTTTTGCTTCGTTTAGTAATTAGGAGAGGAGAGAGTTAGGGTAAAGGTGTGGATAAGGGTACTCCTCTCCAATATAGTCTTTGAGCACAGCTGTTCTAAGGTCACCATTTGCCTGCTCAAATCCTTTTCCTTGGCTGCATCAAAGGGCACATGCCCCACGTGGGCTGAGGTTGGCAGGACCTCTGGTGCCTTGGCACACAGTTGTACTCCTTTAAGCTTCCATTCTTGGTGAATCCTAGGGCTTTCATTCCTAGTCCCAACTCTCCCTATGGTGGGGAAAGTGCTTTTTCCTTTCCTCCTATTTTCCCACCCTCTTTTCTCTTTTGTAAGCTTTCAAGTCCACCATTTAAATAACTAGTAAGTTCCTTTGTGAAAGGCACTAAATCTTACTGGATGACTTCCACAGTAAATATATTTTTTTCTTTTCTCTTTTTTTTCTGCCCTTAAATTCTCATACCTTACACCTCTTATAAGGGACAAAAAAAAAAAAAAAAGATTAAAACAGGATATAAAGCATCCTTCACAGTAGCCTAGGTATATCTCAAACCCACCTAGAATGTATTTTAATTGTGCTTACTCTGAACCTGTACATAGAGCAAGGGGCAGTCATTCGGACAGAATAAGGGGATACTGTGTGGCTTAAAATAAGAAAAGGTGTTTGTCAGGGTTGTATTCTTTCACCATACTTACTTATCTTTTTTTTTTTTTTTTATGTGCCATAACAACAAAACTCCATTTCCCAGTGATTCTCAACTTTTTGGGGTGTGGGTGGCTGTGGCAGAGAGGGCGGGCTGTCCTACAGAAATGTGTGTTCCTCCTTCTATAGTGTAGAGTTGTCTCCGGGAAGCAGCTACTCAGCCAGGGAGTATGTTTCCAGCACCTCTTACACCCAGGTGGGGTCCCGTGACCAGACACCAACAGATTAGGACAGTATGGCACCTCACTTGCTGGCCAAGTACAAAATAGGAAACGATGTGTATCATTTGCAGACTAAGGCAACGGTGACTTTTCTGCATTCTTTCTCTCCAACTGTCAGGAGGCTGTAGGGGTGGAAGAGCCACAGCTGGAAAAAGCCCGAGTCCCTGAATCACTGTGTGGAGGAAAACCACCTGCTGATCAGGAACACCAGCATTGGAATAGTTACATTGGTGGAGAAAAAAAAAAAAAAACTGAAATTTGGAGGTTTTTTTGTTTCAACATAACCCTATCAAATACAATGGCATTCTTCTGAGAACTAGTATTTTTGGCAGCACATTTGAAAGGATTAAGCTGCACGTATATTAACTACACTATTAAACTGATCACTGTTTGAGAAGAACAATTACTGCTGTGATCACTCTGTCTTAGATACTCAGGAGGCAAAGTTCTTGCAGGCCCTAGTGAATGCATACAATTTCTTTGTTTCTTTATGTGTATCAAGTTGTACCCTGTGCCACACAGAAACAATGTGCGGCCTAGCTTAACATTCTTCCTGCTCACCATACTTATTCCATCTGTATGCTGGGCAAATAATCTGAAAAACTGGACTATATGAAGAAGAACCAGGCATCAGGATTGGGGGAAGCCTCATTAACAACCTGCAATATGCAGATGACAAACCTTGGTTGCTGAAAGTGAAGAGAACTTGAAGCACTTACTGATGAAGATCAAAAACTACAGCTTTCAGTATGGATTACACCTCAACATAAAGAAAACAAAAATCCTTACAACTGAACCAATAAGCAACATCATGACAAATGGAGAAAAGATTGACGTTGTCAAGGATTTCTTTTTACCGCAATCAACATTCACAGAAGCAACAGTCAAGAAATCAACTGATGTATTGCGTTGGACAAGCCTACTGCACACAAGACCTCTTTAAAGTGTTGAAAAGCAAAGATGTCACTTTGAGGACTAAGGTGTGTGTGACCCAAGGCATGATAGTTTCTATTGCCTCATATGTATGTAAAAGCTGGACAATGAATATGGAAGACCAAAGAAGAATTGATGCCTTTGAATTATGGTGTTGGTGAAGAATATTGAATATACCATGAACTACCTACCCAAAGAACAAACAAATCTGTCTAGGAAGAAGTACAGCCAGAGTGCTGCTTGGAAGCTAGGATGGTGAGACTTTTTCTCATGTACTTAAGACATGTTCTCAGGAGGGACCAGTCCCTGGTAAGGTACAAGTTCAACCAAAGAGAGGAAAACACTTGATGAGGTGGATTGATGCACCAGCTACAACAGTTGGCTCAAACATAGAAACAACTGTTAGTATGGCATAGTACTGGGCTGTGCTTCATTCTGTTGTGCATAAGGTCACTATGAGTCGGAACCAACTGGACAGCACCTAACAACAAAAACAACATGGAACCTACGCCCTTTGGGTAAACATCTGGGCCATGACACCAACACATGCATCTATCAGCCTTAATTTCACTAGATGCTCATTAAGTCCTAGGCCCTAAAGTGCCAAAGACGGGCACAATTTTCCTGGCTACACTTGAAACTGATTATGGAGGCTGTTTTTCAATTCCTTGGGCATTCATGTGCCTATCTGTATTTCCTTATCCTTTTCACCATCTGAGCATCCTTTCTAGTTCCTATTCTAAGGAAGAAGCAAGATTGAGAGTCTAATTTTGCCCCCAAGGTTAAAAGTAGCTTGAGAATGAGAAATCGTTGAGGGGTGTGTGTGTGTTTGCAACTATCTAAGGACATGTTAATTCTCTTAGAGGGCTTTTACCAATTATCTTGGTCTTCCTCTCAGTCTTAAAGTGCTTGGCTGCTAACTGAAATGTTGGCGGTTCGAACCCACCAGCTGCTCCACGGGAGAAAGATGTGGCAGTTTGATTCCATAAAGGTTTACAGCGTTGGGAACCCTATGGGGGCAGTTCTACTTTGCTATGAGTTGGGTAGACTCAATGGCAGTGTTTTGGTTTTTCTTTTTTGGTTTTCCTCTCAGCCCATTGCCCTCTCTATTTACTAACTGTTACCTGAGCACCCTTTCTATCTGGAGACCAGCACTTGTAGGTGGATGGCAGAGCATACTACTGCAGAATGTCAGATTGTGCCTAAATAGAAGCCTGAACTGTCAAAAATTATCCCTTTAACAGAAACCACATGGCAGTTTTTCTGAAGACTAAAACAACAGTCCAGGAGGTTGCTGCTATTTCTGTGTTCCTTCTGGCTTGAAGTGTGCTAAAGCAAGACTCAATTCGATTGCAATCTTTATTTAATGAGCATTCATTATATTCTGGGCACTGGGCTAGGCACTATGGGGAATACAAGGGAAATAAAATGTAATCTATTGGGGAATACAAAATTGACACACTCAACAGTTAGATGCAACAAAAGATAGAATATAATCAAATATCTCTACAGAGTGTGCTACGGGAGGTCAGGGAAGAGAGAAATCAACTTAAGCTGCACTCAGACTGTTAGACCTAGAAAAGACTTCTGGGATCAGCTATTCATTCACCATCCACTCATTTAGCATTTGTTTATTAAATATTTACTCACAGTTGCTATGTACTGGGACCTGCGGAGGGTGTGGATAAGGAGAATAAAGCTCTGTTATTCAGAGAAAATTGTTCAAGTTAGTGGCAGAATTGGGAACAGAATCCATATCTTAGCTCCTCATTCATTCAACAAATACTAAATGAGAACCTACTATGGGCCGGGCACTGGGCTAGATACAGGAAGACTGTATTACATATTGATTAAGTGTCTCTGGCACATAGCTAACCGTGCAAGCCTGTGCAAGGTCCTTCACACCCCTCAGCTTCTGTTTCCTCAGTTACAAATGTGGTTAATAACAGTGCCTTCCTCATGGTGCCACTGTGAACAGTGACTAAAGTAATACATGTAAAGGGCACAGCACAATCTCAGACACATACCTACTGCTGTCAAGTCAATATTAACTCATAGTGACCCTATAGGACAGAGTAGAACTGCCCAGTAGGGTTTCCAAGGAGAGGCTGGTGAATTTGACCTGGTGATCTTTTGATAGCATATGAGTTCTTAACCACTACACCACCAGGGGTCCATAAAAACCAAACCCATTACCTTTGAGTCTATTCTGACTCACAGCGACCCAATAAGACAGAGTAGAACTGCCCCATAGGGTTTCTAAGGAGCACCTGGTGGATTCGAACTGCCGACCTTTAGGTTAGCAGCCGTAGCTCTTAACCACTATGCCACCAGGGTTTCCAGGCCTTCATAGTAAGTACTTCATAAATGTCAGCTTTCATTATTATATGACACTGCTGCAATAAATTAAACATGATTTCCATCCTTAAGAAACTTATACCAATTTTAATGGAAAAGAAAGACATATTCCCAGATCAGTGTGTCTCCATGATAGCAGAGCTTTGGGGGGAATTTTAAAAAAGCAAAATAAAAATAAATAAAAGGGAACAAACATTAAGAGAGAGAAGTGAAAATTTTATATGGTAGAGTGGGCAGAATGCTATCAACAGCCATTTGTTGCTTCCCAAATTTATGCAAGATTCAGATATTTAAATCCTGGAAAGGAAAGCATTCAGAGGGCATATCCAGTTCACCCACCTGTCTCCTACCTAGTAATGTGGTAAGAACACTACTTAAGTCTACTATCCTCTAGTATGTGCTCCAATAAGGATACAAGTATCTTGACTGTGGGATAAAGGACCCACTTTTACCCTGTGTAAGGTAGTCTTTGTCATTAGCTCCAAAGAAATAACACTTGGAGTAATTCGGGTACCTTTGTCTGGAACTTCCAGGCCACACCTAAGCATCTGTGCTGGCAAGTGGTGTCTAGCCAGATCAGAAAAGATTCACCTGGAGGCTAATAGCAAGTAGCCTCAGAAGGCATGATTTAGCCTATCATGCTTTTTTTTTTTTTTGCAGGATGGGTCAACAAAAGCCCTGAACATGGAGGCTCAGAGAGCTTCCTGGTTGATGAGTGCATTTGCTCTTGGGAGGGTAGTATATCCCTTGGGACATGGAAGTGGCACAATGGGAACCTTCCCAGAACTTACACTATGTGTCTCTTTATTTGTATCCTTTTTGGCTGTAATAAATCTGTAGTCATAATATGTTATACACTCTGTGAATTCTGTGAGTTATCCCGGCAAATTATCAAATATTAAAGGGGCAGTAGGAGCCAACATGTCAGAAAGTAAGAGTACAGTGTGGACTCCCAAGATTGTGACTGGCATCCTGAAGGGTTAGTGGGAAACCAGCCCTAAACAGGTAGACACTAGGTCAGAAGAGAGATGTGTGGACTCCCCAAACTTACTGCTAACATCTGTCCACTTGGCAATCTGATGGATGATGTCCTTTTAACTTGTGAGTTCTCCAGGTGGCTAGGGTCAGAAAGAGTGCTGGGGGTGTAGCTGACAACAAGAATGGAGAAGTGGGAAGGTGGGGACTAGATCAATATCCACATTTTTGAGATTCCTCATGCTGATACACACCACACAATGACCTATGGTCACTTGGACTTAAAGAACCCTAGGATGCTGGAATCTTGAAAATAGCCAGGGGAAAAATAAGATAACATGGCTTTTTCAAGGATGTGTCTTAAGAAGGTAATTTAACGATGAAGCTTCCTCTTCTTTCCCCAACTGGCTTCCTTCAGAAGCCAAGTTCAAATTTAAATACCCAGAAGATAAAGCAAATCTTAGTTCTTACCAAGACTGGCAATGGTATTCCAAAAAATTTATTTGGGGGATTTAATGGGCATGGCAATGGAAATGTCTGGACAGTGGCGATGCTTACTGAATGCAGAAGAAAAATTGTAGCCACAGAAAGATTTCTCCAAGCTGGTATGATACTAGTGATGAAATAAGGGAAGGAGGGTAAAGAATACAAATCCTGTCTCCCAGGGTTGGGAGAATAGAAGGTATTTTGTAGAAAATTAGGGAACAGGCCAAACAGACTGGAACTCAGAATAAGGAGACTTTGCAGGAATGAGAACAAAGATCACAGGATGAGAATAGGTGGTAAGCTGTAGGCGCCCAGGGGGCTTACACACAGGCACGTCAGCCATCATGTGGAAAATTTACTCCAGATTCTACTCATTCATAGGGATAGGACTTCTAGCTTATAATCAACCTGAATTGTCATGACTTGGGTCTAGATAAGACAGAAACCACCAACTTGAGTAACAGCCCCCGACAAACACTGGCTTGGAGAGTAGAGTAGCGTGAGGACACATTTGCACAAAGGCCCACCTTGAGTGTCCCCTCCCCCTCGTACCTAGTAAATTGAAGGGTCTTCTCCACTAAAGCATGCAGAGAAATGTAAATTCTATTGTCACCACGGCAGCAGTCTTCTGTGACCATGTCCACGCACGACACACACCACTCAGCCTGGATCCAGCCCCTAATTCAGATCAAATACTGATGCTTGTCAATATTGCTCTAAATGTCACTGCTGTGGAGACAACCCTCCCTTCATGGCCCCTCCTGCTCCCAAGCTGCCCCTGATGTACTATTGTTTTTAAGCAGCTAGTCTGTTAATTAAAAAAGGAGGAATCAATTGGCCTCATCTTTCCATTCCAGGCTCCTGTACACACAAGGATTAGAGCGCCTCTACTTCAGTCAATTAGAGATAAGGAGAAGCTGACATTTCTACAGCCCACCTTATCACACTTTTCAAAACAGCTCGGATTAAAATGTACCAAGATTATTTCCTCAGTTTTTTTCCTTCTCCTTTACCTTCTGTTAATTATTCTGAAGAAAGCTGACAATTCCAGCTGATGGTGGAGATGTGTGCTCAGCCCATAAGCATAGCCTTCCTGAAACACAAACCTGACCTGTCGCAGTGAGCACTGCTTGGACCTGCACTTGCCAGTCCACTGTCCTGGATGCCTGCCAAAGGCTCGGTACAGAGACGTAGGAGCAGAAGGCAACTCTGACCCAGAAGTCTGGGGATGATGGAACCTTTTGCCAGTAGTGAGGACAGGAGGAGGAAGAGGTTGGAGGGCTTTGGTTTTGGACACGTTGAGCTTGAGGTGCCTGTGGGCCATGGGGGCCAAAGTCCCAAAGAGTGATAGGGTCTGGGTGCCCACCACGTCCCCCTCTGACTTTACCTCCTCCCCAGGTTTAAGTCACCCTTTCAGCCGATGTCTTTGAGGATTACATCTATGGAGTCACGTACATCAACAATCGTGTCTTTAAGATCCACAAGTTTGGACACAGCCCCTTGGTCAACCTGACAGGGGCCCTGAGTCATGCCTCTGATGTGGTCCTGTACCATCAGCACAAGCAGCCTGAAGGTGGGGGAGAGGGAGAGCTCAGGTGGGGGGAGGGAGGTGCTGGGGTTCAGAGCTGTGGCCTTGGGGCCTGGTAGGAAGGGGAGGGTTCCAGGTCTACAGGGCTCAGGGAAGACCCTGCTTAGCACCCTCTCACCCCCGCCCAAACCCGCAGTGACCAACCCCTGTGACCGCAAGAAGTGTGAGTGGCTCTGCCTGCTGAGCCCCAGTGGGCCTGTCTGCACCTGTCCCAATGGGAAACGTCTAGACAATGGCACCTGTGTGGCTGTGCCCTCACCAACGCCCCCACCAGATGGTATGGCCATACCGTTCCCTAATACCTCATCCCCTGCCTCACAACTCTCCTCCCTGTGGCCCCTGACCCTCCCATCCCTCTCCCTCTGTTCCCTGGCTCGGCTCCATGATGGTTCCTTTCTGCAGCTCCCCGGCCTGGAACTTGTAACCTGCAGTGCTTCAATGGTGGCAGCTGCTTCCTCAACGCACGGAGGCAGCCCAAGTGCCGCTGCCAACCCCGATACACCGGTGACAAGTGCGAGCTGGATCAGTGCTGGGAGTACTGTCGCAATGGCTTAGGGCAGGGTAATTACAATATGGTAGAATAGACTGTGGACTTGGAGTCAAAAGACTAAGTTTCATATTCTAACTGTGTCACTTAATCTGCTGGGTAGCCCCTGAACACCTTTCAGCTTCCATTTCCTCAATTATAAATGGGGTAATAACATACCTTCCTCCTAGTACAGTTGGGAGCAGCTCCTAAATTAATACATGTAAAGGGCATTGCACAATCTCAGACACATAGTAAGTGCTTAATAAATGCTAGATTTTATTTTTATTATGGAGCAATGGGTGAAACATGATATCCATCCCTAGGAAACTTATATTAATTTTGCTTCTCTGAGCATCAGTTGCCTAATCTGTGAAGGAGTAGCTGTGCTTGCCTGAGGGCCCTGTGGTGGCCAGCAGGTGAAGGTACTCATGAGCAAGTGCACAGTATGGTGCCCACGCAAAGGGAAGCTGAGTAAGTGTTTAGGTAGAACCGAAGCACTCTGGGATTCATCCTAGATAATTTCTGGGTAGAGAATGGAGGCCACTCAGAAGAGACCCCATCTATGGTAAAGACGTCTGCTTGTTGGTCACAGACATGGAATCCAGGCAATTTATATGTACATTACCTTTTATCCTCTAAACAACCCAGGAGCTTTGTTATGATGATCTCCATTTAAAATGAGGACTCTGGGGATCAGAGAGATTAATTAGCTTGCAAAAGTTCACAATCTGGTAAATAGCAGAGCGGGGATCTGAACCCAGAGCCCATTATCCCTCCATTACCTCATGTCTGAGTGGCCTTGGATAATCACGGGAAAGAAGAGAAGCGTGTTCTGATGGCCTTTTGTTCACGCACAGAGTGAAGGGAGGGCTCCCTTATTGACATATTCTGCAAAAGTCTCAGCAATTTTCCTGATGTGCCCACTCCATTAGCTCTGTGCCTTCTGGCTCTCTGATTCCTCACCCACCCAGTCTCTGCTGGATGCCAGTCCAGCCTCCTACACAGCCTCACTAGCTGTCTTCTGGTCCTTTTTCACATTGCCAGTCAGCAATCCCCTCCTTCATCTAGCCTGCAATCCTTTTGTCACCCCACCACTGACAAACGGGAACAGGCTTTCAGATAGAGCTTTCCAAGTACTAGATGCCATGTGGGGCCCTGTAAGTCTTACTCAGGTCTGTGCTGGACACTGTGCTGCTGCCAGGAATGCTGTGGGCAGACAGTCTTCAGCTGTCAGCCCTTCCAGGATGTCCACAGCTAGACAGCCACCTTACCCAGGGCCGTGTCCCTACCTGAGGGGCTACATCCAGTGACTGAGTACAGATGCCTGGAATCTCAGCCTGCCTGGGGCTGCTCTGAAGATCTCTTCCCATATCAGAGCTCCAGTGGCTTGGCTGAGTCTGTCCTCAGGCCTGCATCACAGCTCAGGTTATCCATCTGCCTAGCTCTCTCCCTTCCCTCCTCTCCAGTGGTGCTGACCTCCACTGCTCTCCCCAGTAAATGACTCTCAGGCTAAACTCTCTCAGATCTTGCTTCCTGAAGAACCCAAGTTCAGACGCACTGTGAAAAGCTCACCAAATTTTACAGATGAGGAGGCTGACCAAGACTAATTGATTAATAAATGGCTAGGGTTAGAAACCAGGTTAGTCTAAGACCAGAGCTGCATAGATGCACTTTTGCCTTAATTCCTGTTCTACTGAAGTGGACAAGCCGGTCCATGTGTATGCTACTTAATTTTCACAATTTTCTACTTCAGAAATATTCTTTCTATGTCTATCAATCCTTTCCAGACAGCAACTATGGTGAATTAAATATGGCCACAAATTATTTATACTCCTGCCAATGAGAGGTGAGATCCACGTGCCCTTCCTTTCAGTCTCGGCTGGCCTCAGTGACCTGCTAGACCAATAGATTACAGCAAAAGTAATACCATACCTGTGCCAGGCCCAGCCTTTATGAGGGTGACAGCTTCCACCTCAGTCTCTGGGAGCCCAATACCCCTACTGGAATGGCCATGTAGCAAGGTCCTGAGCCTAAATGCAGAAAGCACATGTTTCCAATCGTCTACGCCAAAGCAATAGGCGCATGAGTGAAACTGTCATGGATCCTCCAGACTAACCCAATCACCAAGTGAGTATCACTGAGTGACCTTAGTTGCTACCACCTGGAATTCTGCTAGCGCAAAGGTCGGCAATTCAAATCCACCTGCCGCTCCTTGGAGACCACATGGGGCAGTTCTACTCTGTACTGTAGGGTTGCTATGAGTTGGAATTGACTTGATGGCAACAGATTTGGCTTTGGATGAAGCAGGAGAATCACTGAGTGAGTTCTGCCCAAATCCCTAATCCATAAATTAGGAAGCTTTCAGAGTAGTTGTTCCATAGCAATAGCTAACTAGAACAGAGGCACACTGCCTGGATTACTCTGGGAAGTCCTCTGCATGTCCTCAGTCTTAGCTCCTCTGGAGCCTTCTCCTTCAGCGTTGCTACCCTTTCCCTCCCCACCAGATCCTTCTTTTCCATCCTCAAACTTGCACAGAGAACCCTTTCACCTCTAGGTGCGGCATATGGTCTCTTCCTTATTTTACTTCAACACTTCACAAATGAGGGATCAATATATACCATCTCTACGTCTATACTACCCACTTCCTTGCTGAACTTTGAATTCTGACTTCTGTCTCTACCACACTTTGATATTACAGTCTTGACGTTTAGCAGGGTTTTTTTTCTTATTAACTTTTATTGAGCTTCAAGTGAACATTTAGAAATCAAGTCAGTCTGTCACATATAAGTTTATATACATCTTACTCCTTACTCCCACTTGCTCTCCCCCTAATGAGTCAGCCCTTCCAGTCTCTCTTTCGTGACAATTTTGCCAGCTTCCAACTCTCTCTATCCTCCCATCCCCGCTCCAGACAGGAGATGCCAACACAGTCTCAAGTGTCCACCTGATATAATTAGCTCACTCTTTGTCAGCATCTCTCTCCTACCCACTGTCCAGTCCCTTTCATGTCTGATGAGTTGTCTTTGGGGATGGTTCCTGTCCTGTGCCAACAGAAGGTTTGGGGACCATGACCGCTGGGATTCCTCTAGTCTCAGTCAGACCATTAAGTATGGTCTTTTTATGAGAATTTGGGGTCTGCATCCCACTGATCTCCTGCTCCCTCAGGGGTTCTCTATTGTGCTCCCTGTCAGGGCAGTCATCGATTGTGGCCGGGCACCAACTAGTTCTTCTGGTCTCAGGATGATGTAGGTCTCTGGGTCATGTGGCCCTTTCTGTCTCTTGGGCTCTTAGTTGTTGTGTGACCTTGGTGTTCTTCATTCTCCTTTGCTCCAGGTGGGTTGAGACCAATTGATGCATCTTAGATGGCCGCTTGTTAGCATTTAAGACCCCAGATGCCACATTTCAAAGTGGGATGCAGAATGTTTTCATGATAGAATTATTTTGCCAATTGACTTAGAAGTCCCCTTAAACCATGGTTCCCAAACCCCTGCCCTTGCTCCGCTGACCTTTGAAGCATTCATTTTATCCCGGAAACTTCTTTGCTTTTGGTCCAGTCCAATTGAGCTGACCTTCCATGTATTGAGTGTTGTCCTTCCCTTCACCTAAAGCAGTTCTTATCTACTAATTAATCAGTAAAAAAACCTCTCCCTCCCTCCCTCCCTCCCCCCCTCGTAACCACAAAAGTATGTGTTCTTCTCAGTTTATACTATTTCTCAAGATCTTATAATAGTGGTCTTATACAATATTTGTCCTTTTGCCTCTGACTGATTTCGCTCAGCATAATGCCTTCCAGGTTCCTCCATGTTATGAAATGTTTCACAGATTCGTCACTGTTCTTTATCAATGCGTAGTATTCCATTGTGTGAATATACCACAATTTATTTGCCCATTCATCCATTGATGGACACCTTGGTTGCTTCCAGCTTTTTGCTATTGTAAACAGAGCTGCAATAAACATGGGTGTGCGTATATCTGTTTGTGTGAAGGTTCTTGTTTCTCTAGGGTATATTCCGAGGAGTGGGATTTCTGGGTTGTATGGTAGTTCTATTTCTAACTGTTTAAGATAACGCCAGATAGATTTCCAAAGTGGTTGTATCATTTGACATTCCCACCAGCAGTGTTTAAGAGTTCCAATCTCTCCACGGCCTCTCCAACATTTATTATTTTGTGTTTTTTGGATTAATGCCAGACTTGTTGGAGTGAGATGGAATCTCATTGTAGTTTTAATTTGCATTTCTCTAATGGCTAATGATCGAGAGAGTCATGTATCTGTTAGCTGCCTGAATATCTTCTTTAGTGAAATGTGTGTTCATATCCTTTGCCCACTTCTTGATTGGGTTGTTTGTCTTTTTGTGGTTGAGTTTTGACAGAATTATTTAGATTTTAGAGATCAGGCGCTGGTCGGAGATGTCATAGCTGAAAATTCTTTCCCAGTCTGTAGGTGGTCTTTTTACTCTTTTGGTGAAGTCTTTAGATGAGCATAGGTGTTTGATTTTTAGGAGCTCCCAGTTATCTGGTTTCTCTTAGTCATTTTTGGTAATGTTTTGTATTCTGTTTATGCCTTGTATTAGGGCTCCTAACGTTGTCCCTATTTTTTCTTCCATGATCTTTATCGTTTTAGTCTTTATGTTTAGGTCTTTGATCCACTTGGAGTTAGTTTTTGTGCTTGGTGTGAGGTATGGGTCCTGTTTCATTTTTTTGCAAATGGATATCCAGTTATGATAGCACCATTTGTTAAAAAGACTATCTTTTCCCCAATTAACTGACACTGGGCCTTTGTCAAATATCAGCTGCTCATATGTGGATGGATTTATATCTGGCTTCTCAATTCTGTTCCACTGGTCTATGTGCCTGTTGTTGTACCAATACCAGGCTGTTTTGACTACTGTAGCTGTATAATAGGTTCTGAAATCAGGTAGAGTGAGGCCTCCCACTTTCTTCTTCTTTTTCAGTAATGCTTTGCTTATCCGAGGCTTCTTTCCCTTCCATATGAAGTTGGTGATTTGTTTCTCTATAACCTTAAAAAATGACATCGGAATTTGGATCGGAAGTGCATTGTATGTATAGATAGCTTTTGGTAGAATAGACATTTTTACTATGTTAAGTCTTCCTATCCATGAGCAAGGTATGTTTTTCCACTTAAGTAGGTCCTTTTGAATTTCTTGTAGTAGAGCTTTGCAGTTTTCTTTGTATAGGTCTTTTACATCCTTGGTAAGATTTATTCCTAAGTATTTTATCTTCTTGGGGGCTACTGTGAATGGTATTGATTTGGTTATCTCATCTTCGATGTTCTTTTTGTTGATGTAGAGGAATCCAAGTGATTTTTGTATGTTTATCTTATAACCTGAGACTCTGCCAAACTCTTCTATTAGTTTCAGTAGTTTTCTGGAGGATTCCTTAGGGTTTTCTGTGTATAAGATCATGTCATCTGCAAATAGAGATAATTTTACTTCCTCCTTGCCAATCCAGATGCCCTTTATTTCTTTGTCTAGCCTAATTGCCCTGGCTAGGACTTCTAGCACAATGTTGAATAAGAGTGGTGATAAAGGGCATCCTTGTCTGGTTCCCGTTCTCAAGGGAAATGCTTTCAGGTTCTCTCCATTTAGAGTGATGTTGGCTGTTGCCTTTGCATAGATGCCCTTTATTATGTTGAGGAATTTTCCTTCAATTCCTATTTTGGTGAGAGTTTTTATCATAAATGGGTGTTGGACTTTGTCAAATGCCTTTTCTGCATCAATTGATAAGATCATGTGGTTTTTGTCTTTTGTTTTATTTATGTGGTGGATTACATTAATGGTAGCAGGTATTTTTGAATCAGAAAATCTAGTGTCATTTTCTTAGTTGGGCATCACTTTCTTTGGGAAGTCATTCCCAAATCTCACTTCTCCATACAGCATCACAAACTATCAGCTTCCCTCCTTTGAGCTCTCTTGGCATTCGTTCGTTCATATTCATTCACCAAATACTGAGAAACCCTCTGTAACTTGGGGCCTCCGGGACTCCAAGAATGGCCAAGCCAGAAATAAAGATGCTAAGTCATCCAGTAGAGCCATAGCTGACCTAGCTCAAATTTTTTAATCTGTGGATACTTTCATGAGACTATTTTTGTGACCCATGTCATCAGGCAATCTATCCCTTTATTCGACCCAAGTAGTTCTCAACCCTGGCTAAATATTTGAATCACCAGTAGAGTTTTTAAAAATACTGAAGCTTGGGCCTCACCTCCAAATATTCTGATTTTGATTAGTCTGGGGTAGGACTCAGGCATCAGTATATATTAAGTGGTTTCTAAGTGTTTGTACAGTGCAGCTGGGGTTTGCGAACCACTGACTGATAATATAGCTGAGGATCTTTCTTCCTGCCCTGTGCTCTGTGGAGACACAGAAAGCACTGGCTGGAGAACATTTTGGACACTTGAAGTTTTTCTGAAATCTCTGTGCAGCTTTTTTATCCCAGGTTAAATAACCCTGGTTTCTCCAACCTTTCCGCACAGGTCTTATTCGCAGCACTTTAATCACTCTTTAATCTTGTTTTGATTTAGCTCAAATAGGTCTGTTTCCCCGGAGAAAGCTTTCCAAGTTAGATGTCTCTGTTTTACCGAAACGTGCAGCCCTGGTAGCTTAACAATTCAACTGCGAATTGCACAGTAGTTGTTACGAAATGCACATCAGTAAAGATTTCAACAGATCAATTTGTTTCATTTCTAGACTTACATTAGCTGAAAATGAAACCCTGTGCATATCAACAAGGAAGCTTTTCTCTTCTCTCCTGCAAATACTGTTAGTAATGTTTTCGGTCACCTGACTCATAGGCCAATGAAAGTTGCACAGGGCTTGATTCTATTTCCCCTAAATCTTCTCTCCTCCAATGGTCCCACGGAAAACCAGACTTCTGCAAAAATCTGCCTACAGACTCAGAGCCTGAGAGTAGAGGGAATCCTGGATGACACACATGTGAGTTTGATTATCAGCTGCGAAATTGCTCATTTCTTAAATCCAGGTACCCTGAGTCACTCTGCATTGTTGGCCTTTTATATATCTTCCAGCCTATTCTTTCATATTAAAAAAAAAAAAGTGCTGCTGAGTCAATTCCAACTCATAATGACCCTCTAGGACAGAGCAGAACTGCCCCATATGGTTTCCAAGGAGTGCCTGGTAGATCTGAACGGCCGATCTTCTGGTTAGCGGCCAAGCTCTTAACCACTGCGCCACCAGGGTTTCCTTCCATCCTTTCATATACATCACATCAATTTAAATTTTTGATCTGCTTATGATTCCAAGGGAAGTTTGACCTACTATTGTATTAGAAGCAAGATAGGAGGGGGTGCTGACTTACAGTAGGCAGAGAAGTGTTTCTCCCTGTGAAGGGCTTTGACAGCATTAAGTCATTAAGGTAAAGTAAGGACCATGGCAAGGCCACGATGACTGGCAGCTGTCATAAGACACAAGGAATGGCACAGAAGGAAACCTAGCTGCGGTAGATCCATGATATTTGGAAGAATTTTTAGAAAGCTCTTCCTTCTCCCTGAGTTTCTAAGAGTCACTATCTGAGGGCATTCATAAATCAAACTGCATTGCTGCCTCACACGCCACCAAGGATGGTAGACAAATGTTAAAGAAAACACACATTGGTTTTCTAGAGTCCTTTATCCTTCTTGGTCTAGTGGAGCCCAAGAGACCTGGTCTGTAATCCCAGCTCTGTGATTTATAAGCTTTATGGTCATAGGGAAATCACCTAAACTTTTCAAGCTCAGAGTGTTTGTCGTAAAATTGTGATAAATCCGATTGCAGAGAGCACTCAAAATAATCTTTACAAAGCCTCTGGCCCAATAACTGCACATGATAAATGCTCAGTAAGTGTTGTTTTGTTGTTAGTTGCCCTCGAGTCGATTCTGACTCATGGTGACCCCATATGTGCAGAGTAGAGCTGTGCTCCACAGGGTTTTCAAGGCTGTGATCTTTCAGAAGCAGACAGAAAGACCTGTCTTCTGAGGTGCCTCTGGGTGGTTCAAACAGCCAGCACTATGGTTAGCAATCAAGTGATTAACTATTTGCACCATCTAGGGACTCCCAATAAATATTGTTGTTGTTGTTAGGTGCCGTCGAGTCGGCTCCGACTCATAGCGACCCTATGCACAACAGAACGAAACACTGCCTGGTCCTGCGCCATCCTTACAATCGTTATGCTTGAGCTCATTGTTGCAGCCACTGTGTCAATCCATCTCGTTGAGGGTCTTCCTCTTTTCTGCTGACCCTGTACTCTGCCAGGCATGATGTCCTTCTCCAGGGACTGATCCCTCCGGACAACATGTCCAAAGTATGTAAGACGCGGTCTCACCATCCTTGCCTCTAAGGAGCATTCTGGCTGCACTTCTTCCAAGACAGATTTGTTTGTTCTTTTGGCAGTCCATGGTATATTCAATATTCTTCACCAACACCACAATTCAAAGGCGTCAACTCTTCTTCAGTCTTCCTTATTCATTGTCCAGCTTTCACATGCTTATGACGTGATTGAAAAAACCATGGCTTAGGTCAGGCGCACTGTAGTCTTCAGGGTGATATTTTCACTCTTCAACACTTTGAAGAGGTCCTTTACAGCAGATTTATCCAATGCGATGAGTCTTTTGATTTCTTGACTGCTGCTTCCGTGGTTGTTGATTGTGGATTCAAGTAAAATGAAATCCTTGACAACTTCAATCTTTTTTCCGTTTATCATGATGTTGCTCATTGGTCCAGTTGTGAGGGTTTTTGTTTTCTTTATCTTGGGGTGCAATCATACTGAAGGCTGTGGTCTTTGATCTTCATTAGTAAGTGCTTCAAGTCCTCTTCACTTGCAGCAATCAAGGTTACGTCATCTGCATAATGCAGGTTGTTAATGAGTCTTCCTCCAATCCTGATGCCCCGGTCCTCTTCTTATAGTCCAGCTTCTCATATTATTTGCTCAGCAAACAGATTAAATAGGTATGATGAAAGAAAACAACCCTGACGCACACCTTTCCTAACTTTAAACCAATCAGCATCCCCTTGTTCTGTCTGAACAACCACCGCTTGATCTATGTAAAGGTTCCTCATGAGCAGAATTGAGTGTTCTGGAATTCCCATTCTTTGCAATGTTATCCATAGTTTGTTATGATCCACATAGTCGAAGGCCTTTGCATAGTCAATAAAACACAGGTAAACATCCTTCTGGTATTCTCTGCTGGTTCCACATCCTCTTCTGAACCCGGCCTGAACTTCTGGCAGTTCCCTGTTGATATACTGCTGCAGCCGTTTTTGAATGATCTTCAGCAAAATTTTGCTTGCATGTGATATTAATGATATTGTTCTATAATTTCCACATTCGGATGGATCACCTTTCTTGGGAATAGGCATAAATATGGATCTCTTCCAGTCAGTTGGCCAGGAAGCTGTCTTCCATATTTCTTGGCATAGACGAGTGAGCACCTCCAGTGCTGCATCTATTTGTTGAAACATCTCAATCGATATTCCATCAATTCCTGGAGCCTTGTTTTTCACCAATGCCTTCAGAGCAGCTTAGACTGCTTCCTTCAGTACCATTGGTTCCTGATCATATGCCGCCTCTTGAAATGGTTGAACATCAAGTAATTCTTTTTGGTATAATGACTCTGTGTATTCCTTCCATCTTCTTTCGATGCTTGCTGTGTCATTTAATATTTTCCCCATGGAATCCTTCACTATTGCAACTCGAGGCTTGAATTTTTTCTTCAGTTCTTTCAGCTTGAGAAACGCCGAGCGTATTCTTCCCTTTTGGCCTTCCATCTCCATCTCTTTGCATGTGTCATTATAATACCTTACTTTGTCTTCTCGAGATGCCCTTTGAAATCTTCTGTTCAGTTCTTTTACTTCATCAATTCTTCCTTTTGCTTTAGCTGCTCAACGCTCAAGAGCAAGTTTCAGAGTCTCCTGTGACATCCATCTTGGTCTTTTCTTTCTTTCCTGTCTTTTCAGTGACCTCTTGCTTTCTTCATGGATGATGTCCTTGATGTCATTCCACATCTAGTGTGGTCTTCAGTCACTAGTGTTCAGTGCATCAAATCTATTCTTGAAATGGTCTCTAAACTCAGGTGGGCTATACTCAAGGTCATATTTTGGCTCTCGTAGACTTGCTCTCATTTTCTTCAGTTTCAGCTTGAACTTGCATATGAGCAATTGATGGCGGTCTGTTCCACAGCCGGCCCCTGGCCTTGTTCTGACTGATGATATTGAGCTTTTCCATTGTCTCTTTCCACAGATGTAGTCAGTTTGACTTCTGTGTGTTCCATCTGGTGGGGTCCATGTGTATAGTTGCTGTTTATGTTGGTGAAAGAAGGTATTTGCAATGAAGAAGTCATTGGTCTTACATAGTAGACTACATGATTGTCCGATTCAAAATGGCCAATACCAGTCCATTTCAGCTCATTAATGCCTAGGATATCAATGTTTATGCGTTCCACTTCATTTTTGATGACTTCCAATTTTCCTAGATTCATATTTCATGCATTCCAGGTTCCGATTATTAATGGATGATTACAGCTGTTTCTTCTCATTTTGAGCCCTGCCACATCAGTAAATAAGGTCCCGAAAGCTTTACTCCACCCATGTCATTAAGGTCGACTCTGCTTTGCAGAGGCAGCTCTTCCCCAGTCATCTTTTGAGTGCCTTCCAACCTGGGGGGCTCATCTTCCAGCACTATATCAGACAATGTTCTGCTGCTATTCATAAGGTTTTCACTGGCTAATGCTTTTCAGTAGTAGACTGCCGGGTCCTTCTTCCTAGTCTGTCTTAGTCTGGAAGCTCAGCTGAAACCTGTCCTCCATGGGTGACCCTGCTGGTATCTGAACACCGGTGGCATAGCTCCCAGCATCACAGCAACACACAAGCCTGCACAGTACAAGAAACTGACAGACACGTGAAGGCAATAAATATTAACTTTGATTATTATTGGCAGATCCCACTTTACCAGCTCTAGGGGAATTCTAGGATTGTTTAGAAATATGATGTGCTATTATTTTGTGATAATGCAATCATGAATAGGGAAAGAGGTTAAAGACTCTCTTTGTCACATTTTATTTACTAATGCAGAAGCAGTTCAACAACTAGCACCAAAAGATGCTATCTCCTATGAAGACCTGTAGGAGGAGGAGAGTCATGGCTAACTCCATGTCTCCCAACTAAGCAGCTTCCAGGTCTTGGTGGAGTCTCAGATGGGAGAAGGAGACAGAGGGAAGGAAGGAGAGATGTGTGCCTTATGCCTCAGTTTTGAACTCAGGAATTTTTCCTGTGGAGCAACCCTGGAAGGAGCCTGTCTGATTATTATTCAGAAATGCAGGTGAAGCATAATATTTACTAAATGCTACTTCAGCATATCAAAAACCAAAACTCCTGATTTCTATTCATTTAGTCTCTATTAAAGACATCACAGGTCATTTACTGATGCTACTAAAGAGAATTAAAAAGAAAAATGTACCTGCGATGTTGGACATTTAGAGTATATTACATCTGCGATGCCCCTGAAATCGTCTGTGGAAAACACGTTGGTCTAATTAGTTATTATGATCAGGTATCTATGGAAACAGCCATATATTTGTCCTTAAGCCAGACAATCGCTTCCTCATTTAATAGTCTGCAATCCACACAAACTAAGCCTGGTGCTTATGCACATTAGCTTCTTGCAAGTCATACAAACACAGAGAGAGCATAAAATATGAGGAAAACAAACGGAGAAAAGCAGGCCTGTTAGTTCGAGCTGGTATAATGCCTACAATGAGTAACCAAGGAAATCTAGAGGCCAAAAGTTCATTTTATTCACAAGGCATCGATTTTGAATGAGCCCAATGAAATGCCTCCCAAGCTGTACAGCCATGGAAAGAATTGTCGTATTAATAGCATGCTTCAGCTACATGATGGGTTAAATGGGTTAACTGGGCTTTTATTGGATGGTCTTGTAACATAGTAACCATTTATAACATGATTTCTGTGGGAAAGTGTGTCCTGAATTCCAAGCACTCAAATTAAAAATGGATTTCTGAAACAAGCGTATATGTGAGATATGGAATTCTTGTATCCTCAGAGAAACCATGAGGAGGAGGAGAAGAAGCAGCGCAAGACTAGATGCCCAAAGTCTGGCGGCTAGTTCTTGGTCGTGCACTGACTCCTCCATGATTCCAGTCCTTCAGCTTGCCTGGACCTCAACTCAGCTCTGCGATAGACTGTAAGCTCCACAAGGGCGCGAACCTCACCTCTATGGGTCACTGTCATTTCCCCAGACCTTTAATAAATTTCTGGTGAGTGAAGAAATGACTGACTATATGCCTACCTTAGAGCACTGTAAGTAGACTTAAATGGGACAGTGCACGTGAAAACAATTTAAGAAGCTGTACAATGGAATAGAAATGAGAAGCATGATAATTATAACCTATTGTTAGAGACAAAATGTCACCTTCTGTGTACTCCATGTAAATGAGCATGTTTGTGTGACTGCTAATTCAAATGGCTAAGCCATTATCCAGAATATTGAGTGGTATGGATGGCAATCTGACCTAGGAGGGAAGCAGAGGCTGGGGTGGGAAGCAGTGAGCAATGAGAAAGTATGAGAAGCTAAAAGAGGGGGTGACCTTTGCCAGAAAACAGGCTAGTTAGATCCAAGGTCTGAGGTAAGCAAATCCCTATAAAAGAATGTTATAAAGTCACTTCAGGGACTCTGCAGGACCACTACCGTGCCAAGCCAGAGCAGAAATGAAGAACTTAATGCTGGGCTTCACTCTGTTGTTGTTGTTGTTGGGTGCCGTGGGGTTGGTTCTGACTCATAGCGACCCTATGCACAACAGAATGAAACACTGCCCCGGTGTTGCGCTATTTTTACAATCTTTCTTATGCTTGAGCTCACTGTTGCAGCCACTGTGTCAATCCATCTCGAAGTTCTTCCTCTTTTCTGCTGACCCTGTACTTTGCCAAGTGTGATGTCCTTCTCCAGGGACTGATCCCTCCTGACAACATGTCCAAAGTATGTAAGACGCAGTCTCACCATCCTTGCTTCTAAGGAGCATTCTGGTTATACTTCTTCCAAGACAGATTTGTTTGTTCTTTTGGCAGTCCATGGTATATTCAATATTCTTCACCAACACCACAATTCAAAGGTGTCAATTCTTCTTCGGTCTTCCTTATTCATTGTCCAGCTTTCACATGCATACGATACAATTAAAAATACCATGGCTTGGGTCAAGCACACCTTAGTCTTCAAGGTAACGTCTTCGCTTTTCAACACTTTAAAGAGGTCCTTTGCAGCAGATTTGCCCAATGCAATGCATCTTTTGATTTTTTGGCTGCTGCTTCCATGGCTGCTGATTGTGGATCCAAGTACAATGAAATCCTTGACAACTTCAATCTTTTCTCCATTTATCATGATGTTGCTCATTGGTCCAATTGTGAGGATTTTTGTTTTCTTTATGTTGAGGTGTGATCCATACTGAAGGCTGTGGTCTTTGATCTTCATTAGTTAGTGCTTCAAGTCCTTTTCGCTTTCAGCAATCAAGGTTGTGTCATCTGCATAACGCAGGTTGTTAATGAGTCTTCCTCCAATCCTGATGCCCTGTTCTTCTTCGTATAGTCCAGCTTCTCAGATTATTTGCTCAGCATACAGATTGAATAGGTATGGTGAAAGGATACAACCCTGACGTACACCTTTCCTGAATTTAAACCACTCAGTATCCCCTTGTTCTGTCCAAGTAACTGTTGCTTGATCTGTATACAGTTTCCTCATGAGCACAATTAAGTGTTCTGTAAGTCCCATTCCTTGCAATGTTATCTATAATTTGTTATGATCCACACAGTCAAATGCCTTTGCATAATCAATCAAACACAGGTAAACATCCTTCTTATATTCTCTGCTTTCAGCCAGGATCCATCTGACTTCAGCAATGATATCCCTGGTTCCATGTCCTCTTCTGAATCCAGCCTGAATTTCTGGAACTTCTCTGTTGATACACTGCTGCAGCCATTTTTGAATGATCTTCAGAAAAATTTTGCTTACATGTGATATTAATGATATTGTTCCATAATTTCTGCATTCAGTTGGGTCACCTTTCTCAGGAATAGGCATAGATATGGATCTCTTCCAGTCAGTTGGCCAGGAAGCTGTCTTCCACATTTCTTGTCAGAGACGAGTGAGCACCTCCAGTGCTGTATCTATTTGTTGAAACATCTCAGTTGATATTCCGCCAATCCCTGGATCCTTGTTTCTTGCCGATGCCTTCAGTGCAGCTTGGACCTCTTCCTTCAGTACCATCAATTCCTGATCATATGCTACCTCCTCAAATGTTTGAAAGCCGACTAAATCTTTTTGCTATAATGACCCTGTGTATTCCTTCCATCTTCTTTTGATGTTTTCTGCATCATTTAATATTTTCCCTATAGAATCCTTTACTATTACAACTTGAGGCTTGAATTTTTTCTTCAGTTCTTTCAGCTTGAGAAACACTGAACATGTTCTTCCCTTTTGGTTTTCTATCTGTCGAGGACATCATACATGAAGAAAGCAAGAGGTCATTGAAAAGACAGGAAAGAAAGGAGCGAGATGGATGTCAGAAGATACTCTGAAACTTGCTCACAAACGTCGAGCAACTAAAGCAAAAGGAAGAAATGATGAAGTAAAAGAACTGAACAGAAGATTTCAAAGGATGGCTCGAGAAGACAAAGTAAAGTATTATAATGACGTGTATTTATGGCTTCACTCTAGTCAAGTAAAACGTAAAAAAAAAAAAAAAGACTGATGTTGGGCAGCTGACTAGGAAGGGTGTAGAAAGTACATGTCTAAGATACAGGATTTAACAGGTAAGCACAGGAAGCAGGACTCAATCAAAGCTCTCTATGAATGCTTGCCAGCTTGCGTCTTATTTTGCCTCATAATAACCACTCTTGTGAGAAAACCTTTAGTGTGCGCTTAATGTTGATACTCAGGTTGTGTGTCAGAGGGAGCATAAAAATGACATTAAAAGGGAAGTGTGTTTCTGTGTCTGTGGTACCCAGGACAGAGACCCTGCAACCTGTGTCTGGCCTGGGAGGCAGACAGCCAGAGCCTGGGTGTGCTACACATGACCACAACCATTCACATGTGGCCTGGCTGCAGACAGTGCTAAACATCCACTTGGAATGCATGATTGAGGTACCTGTTGACTTAGACCCAATTGGCAGCTCAGACATTGGTCATAGGACAGGCCATGAGAAGTCAGAATTTCTGATCACCACCCAAAAGACCCCCATCTGTGACAATAGCAGAAAGGACTTCCTAACTAGCCTCCTTATCCCCTGATGCAAACATGCAGCCACTTCCCATGGCAGCCCTTTCTCGCGCCTGCAGCCCCGTGTCAGGATAGACAGCTACCCGATCTGCTGTAGTCACTTTTCCTGCTCCAGCAGCCAACCCTGAAATGCGATCTAAAATGGCTCTACTTCTGCAGAAACCACTTAAAAGGGCCCAAGACGAGGCAAAAAGATAGACCTTCACATGAAAGAAGATAGGCAGGGAGAGACAAACCCTCTCCCTCAGCAGCCACCCGAGAAGTTCCTTTAAACCAGTTTTCAAGTCCTCCATCCCCCAATCTCAAATTAATACAATACACATTTTCTCATAATGCAGGGCATAACTTCAAAAGGGACGAGGTCTTCCTGTAGAAAGGGCAGAGGTTTGAGATCCAGAAGACTCAGGTTCTAGTCCTAAGAATTTTGCTATGTACCTCAGCAGCTCGTGTCTCAGTTTCTTCATCTGTTATATGGAAAAAATAACACCCACTTCTCTGCTACACAGGCTGTTGTGTGAGTCAGATGAGATAATATATGTAAAAGCCCTTTGAGAAATTAAAAGTGCACTCCAGAAATAAAACATTGATTAAAGGAAATCTATTCAATCAAGCGGTGCCTTCTCTATATCTAGTGTATTTATTTTTAGAGGAAAAACAAACAAATACACATGTTTATCAATGGGATGGATAAGTTCTATTTAGCTCATTGGAGAAGTTACAAAGTGTAGCAAGTTTTCCATATTTTTAAACCAAGTTCTGTTTAGGTCCACATACAAAAGTTTCCTCTTCGTGAGTATTTTTCTGCCTAAAAACAGGTAGAGGATGGACTAATTTGTAGTGCCCTTCCATGGAGATGCATGGTAACTCGACAAAAACAACTGGGAATGACCTGGGCAGGCACCAGGAGCTAAATGTGTGTGCTATCACCCACCCTGAAACGTTTCTCATTTCTGTGCTTAAACGCCTGATCCAGCCAAACTGGCAGATGAGCCAGAGGGAATCTCTGATTTCATGACCACGACTCTGTAAATTCATTGTCTGTGAATTATTGTTTTGAACGAGGCTTGGCTTCCACAGCCAGAACTAAACATTCCTCAATAATGTCCCTTACACCAGCAGAAACTGGTCTCACAAGTCTCATCCTGAACCCAGGTGGACCTCCTATCTCATTTGTTACCTGTTCTCTGCAGGTGACATTACCCAGCTCTGCAATTTTGCCTGTAGTTGGCCCCATCATTTAAGGGCCCATGATCACTGTACAGGAGACTGTAGAGCACCAGATTCCTCCACCAGGTGATCAGAAGCTCAAATGGAGGAAGAAAGTGCCAGACAACAGGGGCAGAAGCCTTGTTACCTGCAGTATGCTCTGACGCCATGGACTTTGTCCACTTCGGATGATGGGTGTGAGCAGATGGTGAGACCCTTCAGTGGGTCTGGAACTGCACTAGCGACTTGACTGACATCGTCTAAATTATCCTCACCCAAACCGTGAGCTAGGCCAGTGATCTAATCCTGGGTTTAGTGTAAAAATCAAAATCAGAAGTGACACTATAAGAAAAACATAGATGTTTAAGTCCTATGTTCCTGGATATTTTGGGTCATTAAGCTTGGGGATGGGCCTCGTATCTGCATTTTAAAGTCCCTGGAGGCGATTCTGAGGCTTTCAGAGCTTGGCAATAATACTGGTATTGGTAATAGCTCACATTACTTTAGAGTTATTATGTGCCGGTCAGTCAGCTGAATGCTTTATCTGTTTCTTGCCATCTGATTCTAACAACATGGTGAGGTAGGTATTAACGCAGTGTGCATTTAAAGGCACCCGAGGCTGAGAACACTCAAGGGACTTAACCAAAGACAACACAGCCAGTAAACACCAGGTTAGGGCTTCGAACCCTATTTCTCCTGACTGAAACCTGTGCTCTGTCTACTTTACTGCCTGCAGCAGAAGCCCGCCTTAGAAAAATAAATCAAAAGCGCTATGCTGTCCTCTCTGAGACATCAGTGATACTATCAGCTGACATATTATTACTAATTTTCCTGGTGAAGCCAGAGGCTGGGGCTGGGAGCACCAACACCCGAGGCTGGACCCCAGCGAGATGATATAAAGCCATGGCGGTGCCTAGGAGGCAGTGATGGTCCTGCAGGGAACAGCATGCTGGATTCTCTTCCCCTGAGCTGACTTGGCTGAAAGCCACTTCCCAACACATAATTAAGATAAAACTTAACCTCTGGCCTTTATAAATCTGCTCCCGAGTCTCAGCTTGCCAAAGGCCTTTACACAAACAATACTTATAAATACTGTCAGCTTCCAGGGACTCTTCCGAGGCAGCCAGAGGCACTTCCCCAAGCCCCCATGTAATCAATATTATCACACTGCTAAAAGATAATCATAATGCCTTAGATCCCTACAGCCCCTCTGAGCTTAAAACAGCTCAAAACACTTTCATATCGGGCCTTTCACTCTATCTTCAGCACGTCTGACCCTGGAAGGACGACTTAGGGATATCATTCCTGAATCTCATCTCCCACCAACTTAAAATTGCTAAAACTTCCCTTCTCTTCACAAGCTTACAGAAGAGCTGACCCTGTGTGCAGAGGAAAAGTTCGAAGGTTTTTTCTGGTCTCCATCGGTTTTTCTGGTGTGGCTAGCTTGTGTTCCCCATCGTCGGTCTGCCTCTCTGCTGTCTCCTGTGGGAAGCCTGGGAGTGGAAGCAGGGTGTCTACCTGCTTCTCTGTAGGGCTCAGCACAGTGTCCCCTCCACCACATTTGGAACAAATGGCTTCCAGGTGACAACAATGAGAGATGAAGCTTTCTCCCCTAGAAAGGAGGTGCTACTGCTGTAAAGTGCTGACCCAGTGACGACGAACATTGGGTTCCATCCTTCAGGGGTGGAAGGGACCCCAGTTGTATGCTTACACCATGCACTTTGTGATGTCCCAGGAGTGAGGAGTGATGGGGCCTTTCCTGAGGATGTGAGGACGATGCAGCATTCTAGGTAGAAATCATCCCACCACAGACAAGAACCAGGAATTGAATGCACCTCATGTAATAAAAGGGGCTGGAAAAAAACTGGACAGGATATCAGGATCTACTGCTAGCCTGGAGTCAGAACAACGCTCCAGATCTCAATGGTGAGAAATGCAGCCAAGCTGGGCAATTTCTCAAGACTCGGGAAGGGAAACCTTTTCAGATGGCAAACCTGGGCCAACATAGGAAGAAAATGCAAAGGATGAGCTGACCCCTCAGGAGGTGATCAGGGTTCTCCTTTCTCAGAGTTCTGGTACCTGACTTGGTAGGCAGCTAAGAGGACCATAAGAAAGAGACAAAAAAAGCTAGCATCCTCATAGCTCATCCAGCACATGCTGTGTCTGGGAGGTCACAGAACCCTGTGCCCGTGGGATAGCCATTCTCCTCTGCTGTAGTTAGCTCAGGAACACAGAGCACAGGCCACACCTGCATGGGCATGGGAGAAGCCTAGTGGGGAGGAGCTAAGGCCGACAGGGAGGGAGGAAGCGAAGGCCTGGCCACTGTACACAGGCTTCTTCAGTGCCTAATGGGGATCTGTGAGGAACGTAACCAGATGAGTTGGCCTGGAGCTCCCAATCCAGGTATGATCCTCAAGGCCCCCAGAGCACTGAGCCCTCTCCACAGGGCTTTGTTGTTATCAAAGCCCCTGCCTGCACGAGTGGTGCTGAGGGTGATGCACAGTGAGTGAGACTGACTAGGAGACCTCACAATCTTAGCCAACAACAGGGCATGGATAGAGGTTTTAAATGTGTTCAGAAAAGGAACAAAGGCGATAAATGACCAAACGCTTAATATTTCCATAGTCAGTTCAGTGCGTGCCTCAGTGTGCACCGCCCAGCACCAGAAGGAATGAGAAGTGGCACAATTAGACCACTAGCATCCCTGGGCTTGTGGCTGCTCAGCTCCTTCCTAGCTAGAGAGTGGGCTGTGAGGTCTGGGATTCACGGTGCGTACTCAGCTTCTTTGCCCTGCTCCTCTTCCCTTTCTGTACTGGTGGCAATCTGTTTGGACAGCAGGTGGCTTTGGCTTCCCTTGGACTGAAAACCTGGGCTGTCTATGGTGGGAGCCATTACTGACATCCCAAGTGTGTGTCAGACACTTCTGCCTTCCTGGTTTGGGAGGTCACCCTCTGATACAGAGATTGGCTTTGCTAGTGCTTCCAGTTACAATGGAATTTCATAAATGCCTCCATTTGTGTTGCAGGAGCTGAGGTTTCTCAGGGACAGAATGAAACTGGAAGCTCCCTATTTACAAGAGAGAGGAGGTGGGGGAGCAGCTGCCAGGTGCTAGAGCCAGTGATTGCCCAGGACAATCATCCCATCTTCCTGGCTTCCTGCAATCGGGACACAGAAAAATCAATCCTCAGCAGAGATTGGACATGGTCATGTAATATGTATAACTCAGGAGTTTTCTTCTGCTGTTTTCTGTTTTATTTTAAGTGCAGGCCTGAAGTCTAGCCTCCATCAGACCTTAGGTTTCAGACGGAAGTGGACGCCATTGGCATTACTGTATTCAGATATCCCTGAGCAGGAATAGAACTGAAGGGGTGTGTTAGAGATCACAGCATGACTCTCACGGGAGCCCTGGCCTGAGAAAGGCCAGCGCTGGGGTTTGCTGGCAGCAGGCTGCCCATTTCACTTTTATTCAATTACAGCAGGGGAGCGCTGTGCTCTGCCGACTGGCCACCTTCCCGGCCTCACCTGCTGCTACTGTCTGCCTGGCTCAGGCCCTGAGGGGCTGCCTTGGCTCCTCCTGAACTGCTGCTGCTGTTCCTGAGAATCATGTCCATGAACCACCTGGCTTCAGTGCCCAGTCAGTCCCCTTGGTTGCATCTGCATGTGCTACAGGTCTCAGGAATGAGCCACCTGGCTTCAGTGCCCAGTCAGTCCCCTCGGTGCAACTGTGTGTGCTGTAGGTCTCAGAGAAACATTGCTCAGATGACCACGTGGCCTGGAGCACAGGCAGGTGCAGCTTATGCAGCTCACATTTTCCTCAGCATTCTTGCCCTTGATTCTACCAACATCTCTCAAGTTGTCTTATTATCTTCAAAACCATTTTCACCCTGATGACATGGAGGTTGTAGGAGGTAAGTGACTTCCCCAATCACAGAGTAAGTTGGGGGCAGAATAAGCTTAGGACACATATGCCCATTATCTTCCACACAGATGGCCCGGCTCCTTCCAGAGCCACGAAGTGAACTGCCAGGAAGAGAACAACATTCTGCCAGGAGGTCGCTATGGAGCCTTCTCAGCCAAGGCTGGGCAGAAGGCAGAGCACTGTGCTGGCCACCCCAGAGGACCTGGTGGACTCCAGGTGTGGCACAGAGCTGACTGCAAGGGTGGATAGCCCTGAGAGGAAGAGAGCACAGGGTGAAGGCAAAGCTCCAGCTGTGGACCAACAGTGCTGTCAGTTACAAAGGCCCCTAGGACTTTTATAAAGGGTCTAGTGATAATAAAAGCAATAATAATCAAGCAATAATCACAGCAACATGACTAGTAGAAATTGTCATTCAGGTTTTTTTTTTTTTTCTAATTAAGGGTGAAGTTATTACATAAGAAAAAAAAGTTTTTTTTTTTTTTTTTTTTTTTTATTACATAAGATGTTGATAACATGTCCACAACCTTATAACTAGTGAGTTGGAGGGTGTTTGAACCACGGTCTGTCTGGCACCAAATCCGTTCTTTGAATGACCAGGGATGGGAAAGGAGAGTTAACCAATAGAAGCAGGAACATTCCCTATGATAAGCAAACCCATTTAGTCACCATCTGTACCTGGAGAACAACAGAGACAGATACACTTGCTGTGCCAGGAATAGGCTTGGCCTTGACCTGAAAAAAGCCTCACTAATTGGCCCTGCTGATGCAGCTGGTGCTGAAAGAAATGCAGAGCCTGTGGGCGAGGTAGAGAACAGGAAGCTCGGCTGGCTGGGGCTGGCCTGCCACCAGAGAGGAGGAGTGTGGGATTGGGGTTGGGCTGCGGAGAGCACTAAGGACAGAACTGGAATTGCACAGAATATCCACTGTGTAGAAAAATCTGGATTCCTTCATGCAACTTGTGAACTTAGATCCCCATAATGGCCATTTTCTTCCAGGCCCAGAGTCCTTCACTCCACAGGCACTGCTGTACACTCAGCCACAGAGCCACTGAGAAGAAATTCTAGAAGTAGAAGACACAGCCTCGCCACTCACACCTCCTTCACAAGCCCTTTCCCAATCATCCCTGCTCAATGATTGTCTTCTTCCTTTGGTGCCCTGTGGTCTCTGTACCTGGGCAGGGCAAGTTGGTAGAATCTCATTCTACCAGCACACTCTTACTTGAAGCAATAGGCCTCATTTGGAGCTTTACATAAATAGCTTTTAGCTTCAGAAATTTGAGAATTTCTGATTTTACCTGTGTGAGCTTCCATTTCCTCATCTCTAAAGAAGGAATTAGAATCTCAATTTCTTTGCATGGCTAATGGGAGGATGGAATGATGACTGCTTTTCAAAGTGTTGCATATTATAAAGTGCTATAAAACTGGAGCAAATTACTTTGATTTTAACTTATGGCTGTATCCTGTCTCCCCAGGATATGTTTAAGTTCCTCGAAAACCAGAACGGGGTCTGCTATTTCTTAATATCTTCCATAGAAGTCTAGCTATGTAAACATTATTTACTCAATGTTTGCTGAAGCCTTTCCTCAGAGAAGCTTTCATTTTGGTAAGCATGCTCACTGTACAATGTACAATGATCTGTCAGTATCGGGGGAGGAAGACCTCACACAACCAAAGACAGGAAAAGAAATGTAAAACAAGAGAGAATTCACAGGTATGCTGTAGGGACTGAGTAAAGCAGAGATCAAGATGGAGTACTTGGGTCTGGCCAGGCACAGTAGCCAGATATTAGGTGGTCTTAGGCAAACCTCCAACTCATTAAAAAAAAAGCAACCTAAAATTCCCAGTTTAAGATCGTTCCTTAGTGAAGCTCTCCTTCTGAGACAGCCTGACTTTGAAGAGGAAAAGAAAGTCCACCTAGTAACCACCTAGAGGGTTCCACATGGATTTGGGGGCACTAGCTGTGAGAGGTGTCACTGGAGTAGAAGAGAGAGATTTTAGCTTTAACATCACAAAGCTGGAGTTTGAGTCCTAACTCTACAACTTAAAACTGATATGTCCCAAAACAAGTTACTTTAGGTTTTGAGTATTATTTTTTCATCTTCAAAATGTAGAGAATATAATCTGCTCCGCCTGTATTTCTGATCTATTCTGGTGATTAAATGAAACCACTTTTCTGACATAAGGGACCTAGCTTCATGAAGAACTCAGGCTCAATTAATCTTATTGTTAAGTACCTATCTATCTAAATATCTTTTTTTTTTTTTTTTAACAATGATTTTACTCTAGGGTACTCATTTTCACCCCAAGTTCAAGATGGACTCAATTGAACATTTTTCTCCATAGTATCCTTTCTCTGGGTCCTGTTCCACTGGCTCAAGAGGACAGAGTGATCAGCTTTTGCAAATATCCACCGGTTCTCTATCCACATGCCCACGGAAACCAAATACGAAGGGAAAGAGGAGAAGAGCAAGACATATTTCCTGCAGGTTCATTGTCTCATTTCCTTCAAATTTCACCCGGTTTCTTTAGGCCCTGCCATAGTTTCCTGGCTGAGTTGGCTCCCAGGGCCAACTATCTTCAGACCCTGCAGAATTGAGTTAGTAACTCATTCCAAGAACCAGATGCAGTGCACCCCCACACATGGAGCCCACCACCGCCAGCCTCTGAGTGAGCCCTGTCTCCTGTGGTCCGTTCTCCTCCTCCTCCTTCTCACAGTGAGTTGGCAGGATTTATAGGGCTGTCCCAGCGACGCGCCATCTCAGTAACAGCAGAATGGCAGTTGTAAAAAATCCCATTTGCCAGGGTATTAGAATCCCATTAGCACTCCCGATGGAGAAATAACCCCGACCCTTCAGTAGGAATTAAAGATATTTGGGCACCAGCATGTGGAGTGTTATAGGCCCTTCCCCTGTTTGGATGATCACACCAACAGTCATAAAGCCTCAGACACCAGATGTCCCTGGTCCATAAACCCCATGAGAAAAGTCCTTGGAATGATGTATGAAAGGGCCTCTAGCCCCACAAACAAGGTCCAGAATAATCACAAGCAATAGTTGAGACAGGTCCATCTGATTGGTCTGCGTTTGAGAATGAGTCATTTTCGGGAAAGCTAGGTTGGACATCAGAATTCAACCATACTCTTATAATCTCTTACTTCCTTTTTCTCATTCCCTTGCCCTGCCTCCATTGCTCACATGATAACTGACATCAGACTGAAGTACTGACAAACTTCTCATACACAAAGATCATCAAAATAGAATCTCATCAAAGCAAAATAATAGTAACAGAGGTACATGGTTATAGTATCTAGTCCAATCATATAAATGAAAAAAAAAAAAACAGAGGCTCAGAGAGGTGAAGTAACATGCTCAAGATCACACAGCTTGTTAAAGCCTTCTTATTCCAATCCAGTGCTTCCTTCCAGTGAGGAAGGATCATTGGTTTGGTCTTCTGAACTCTGGGCATCAGGGGCTCTGAATTTGCTAAGTGGCTGTCTATCTGCTTTCCATCCACACAAGCATGAGTTGTATGTTCCTGTGTACATTCTCATGGACACACCACACCATGGTGGCTAAGAAATGAGATCAGAAAGGCTGGGTTTAGAAATCACTATTTTCCATGTGCTAGCTGAGAGACCTAGGACAACTCATCTACCCAGTTTAGATCTCAGTTTTACCTCTGTAAAGTAGGGATAAATCATGGTACTTTGTAATTTCTCAGTATCGTAGGGATCTTATTAAATTGCCAATTCAGATTCAAAAAGTTCGGGGATGGATTCTAAGAATCTGCATTTTTAACAATTTCCAGTTGCTACCAATGCTAGTTTCGGGTACTACACTTTGAGGTCTTTGTGGTTTGGTCAAAAGTAATGGCAATGAAGCACATAAAGTCCTCAACACGGTGAGAACAAGCCTTCAATGAGTGGTAGCTGTTCATATTACATATTTGAGATTTGGGCTATATACCATAGATTCAAGAGTATTTTTGAAGACTTACTATGTGTCATGAACTAAGCTAAATATAAGGTGAATTTTGTCGTCTATACCTCAAACTACTTCTTTGTGATAAGTAATATTATCTCTAGTTCTCGAATGTGGGGAATGAGGCTCATAGAAATTAAGTGACTTCCCTAAGGTCTAGGAGGTGGTAGGTGGTAGGAAGACCAGAGCTCTTTCACCCCTCCATGGTGTAGAGTGGAATCCTTCATTCATGTCAACACATTCGTTGTCTGACCAGACATGAAATTACTGAGGACAGGGTAGATTTCTTCCAAAAAGTATGTGTTGATTCTGAGACATGAGCAATAACTGCTAAAGAACAGAAAGGTCTGCAGCGAGGCTGGAGCAGAGTGCGGCAGCATATGTGCAGGAAGAAAGGAACAAGGGGTATGTGACTGACAGCATGCACAATGGCAGAAAATTTATAGATAAATAAACAGACAGATATACAGGAAGGCTGACAGCTGACAGAGGTGTGGGGGTGTACCAACACCCAGATGGCCATGGAGAATGTAGACCAGGGAGAGTTTGGAAAAGCATTCATTCTAGGTGGAGGTAGGCAAGTCCAGAGACAGACTGAGAAGCACCACGCATCTTGGCAGCCCCACCTGTGAGCCGGAGAGTCCAGTGCTGTGGGAGTAGCCTCCAAACACCATTTGGAGCTGAAATGGGTAGTGTGGTGGGACTCAGTTATTTTAAATCCCTCCCAGTTCTCTGCCAAGAAATATGATTTGGGAAATCCATTCTTGCCACGTTCCAAGGGCTAACTAGAGCTGAGCTGGGTGGCTAAAGCCCCATCTTTTCTACAGCAGGTGGGGGCAGCTGAGAGCCACCAAAGCTGAGGGCATACCCTGTATAGAAGGGTAGTGATTTGGTGCTTTGTCCTTGTCTGAAAAAGAGGTGAGTTGTGCTTGCCTTTGGGAACCTGAGCCCAAGGGGAGCCCATGTCTGAAGTCAGAAGTGGACCCAGGCAGCCAGACCAGCCCATGGGGGACACAGCAAAGGAAAGGCAAGGACCAGGGCACTCAAGGAGTTAGGCATGAGTCTGGTGGTGGTGCTGAAGAAACAAGCACGGTGTTTAAAGTGAGTGGGATCAGAAGCAAAAATCTGATGGGAGCTGGCAGGACCCAGTGGTCTTGGTTTGAGCAGTCCTGGGGGAGAATGCCCCAAAGTGAGCCAGGCTAGCACCTTTGCTCAAGTTCAATTCCCTATTAAAGAAGTGGCTCCAGCCTTTCTACTCAGTCCTGCCTGGTGTCAAGCCCCTAACATGACTTCTGAGGTCAGTGTAGGGATAGTTGATAGCACCTGAGTTAATCCCTAAGCCAGTTAACTTCACTTCTAACAGGGCAGCTAAATGGGGTAAAGAAAAATGCAGAACCATGCCCCCAGCCTAGATTTAAAATTATGACCTCAAATATCAAGTGGGTCTGAAGCTGGCTAATGATGCTAGCATATTTTCCAAGTAAGTATGCTCTCCTTCCTTCCAGAGAGGACCATCTTACATCTTCTGTTTTGTGCTTAAGTCTCCAAAACTTCCTCTCCTACTCCCCTGGTGATGACTTCACTCCTTACATCATGATTATCTGACACCATGAGAAGAAAACTATAACACTTAACCCTTCTTCCCCAAATCAACTCACGTGTATCTTTTCTGCCCATGGATTTGCCTTCCCTGCTATTCCCCTGAATGAGCCATCCCTGCTTCTACTTGGAGACAACCGTTTGTATATGCTCAGGAATTCATATATATTTCCCTAGCTTCCTCTGCTCAGAACTCTGTTCTTGTCTTTATTCACCTTTTTTTTTTTTTTTTCTTCATCCTCAAATGTTCCACCTTTGCTAGATAACTCCTATTAGAACATAGGCTCCACATGTGAATGCTCTTTATTGGCTCCCATCTGAAATCAAAGAAATATCAACTAACCAACACTCTCCCATGACTCCACGTCTCTGTCTTCTCTCCAGCACATCCAGCTTTCCCAAGAAAGGTCCCTGCTTTCTGTCTATTCTTCCTCCTCTCCCATTTTCTCTTGAACAGAATCGCAACATCTTTGGTCGTGAATATTGATGACTTTTATCTTGCCAATGCCAGTGATCAATTCTCAGTCCTCATCTTATCCAATCTCTCAGTCATACATCAAATCCATTCAACAAGAATTTTATTAAGCGTCTATGATCTGCCAGGCCCTGCCCTGGGTGCCAGAGATCCATCTCTAAATAAATAACACAGACAGAAATCCTTGGACTTATGAAGTTATACTCTGGTAGGGAAGATGGACAATAACTTAAACAAATAAACAAACAAATACATAAAGTGTGTGGTAAGGTGATGAGAGACAGTGAGAAAAAATAAAGCAGGGCAAGTGGAGTGAAGTAGTGCCAGTGACCAGAGTCCAAAGATTCGAGGGAACGTTTGGCGCCCCTGACCACTCACTCCTCCTGCAATGCCTTTCTTCCCTTGCCTCTGTGACAGCATGCTTTCCTGGCTCCCTCCCTTTTCCCCCTTCCACAGCTTCATTTGCTGGTTTCTATCTTCTTCCTGACCTCAATGTCCTGCAGTGCCCAGGAATCATCCTCAGTCTCTTCCCTCTTCTCTGTCCACATCTCTCTCTGTGTGCTCTCATCTAATGACTCATGGCTTTAGGTGTCACCTATATGCTGATAACTCTAGCTTCCACCCCTCCCTTGAACTCCAAACTCAGGTATCTAATTACCTCCTTTATTTCCCTCATTAAAAAAAATTTTTTTTCTCTTTTTGTCAATTACCTCCTTAAAGCACCCACCGAAAATCTAATGGGTGTTTCAAACTTAACATGTTTAAAACAGAACTCTTGATTTCGACTTCACCCGTGATGCACATACACGCAGATTTGTTCCTCCTCTGGTCTTCTCTGTTTTAACAAAGTTGTCCCCATCCAACCCTTTGCTCAGGTAAAAACTCTGGTGATCTCGCTTTCTCTGATCCTGCCACATATCCAAGTCTACGGCAAATGTGATCAAGAATTGACCTCTAAAGCTTGTTCTGCATCAATCTCTTTTGCTTCACCTCCACTGCAGCATCTGTAGTTTCTATCATCGTTCACCTAGACTGGTAAAAACCTGGGCATTGGTCCCCTTACTTTCAATCTGAAAAAAGCAGCCAGAATGACCTTTTTAAAATATAAATTAGATCATAACATCCTTCTCTTGCAAACATTCTTGTGTCCTCCCTGTATACTTGGGATAGAATCCAAACCATCACCATGTCCTACTACGTCTTCTCTGTGGTGACCCTGCTGTCCTGCCTGCACACCACCACTGCCATGTTCCCCCTCCGTTCCTGCAGTTCAGCCATCATAGCTGTCCTCAGACATGAAAAGTCTACCCACCTCTTCCTTGGCCTGGGACATCCTTCCTCTGTATGTTTACACAGCTAGCTCCCTTTCACCATCCAGGTCCCATTCTACAAGTCACATCTCAGAGAGGCCCTTGTTGACCACTCTCTCAACAACCCCCACACCCTCAAGTTACTCTGTATCCCTCATTCTCCCTTTCACCCTTCACAGCACTCACTGTATGTGGAAAAACAGATCTGTTTCTTGTCATTAGTTACTTGTTTACTGTCTATCATGCTCACCAGAATGTAGACTCCATGAAGGCAGGGACTTTGCTTGTCTAGTTGGACTGTGGTTATGTGATTATGAAGGTAGGCATGGAAGTCAGACTGTCTGAGCTTGACTTCTAGCTCCACCACTCACTAACTATAGGATGATAGGCACATTACTTTATCTCTCTGCAACTTTGTTTCCTCATCTGTAAAATGGGAATAATAATAATAAAACCTACCATGTAGTTCTGTTGTGAGGCTTAAAGGAGATGATAAATAGATAAATACAAAGCACGTGGAACAGAGCTTCATAGGGAATGTTTGCTCTGTAAACATTCATGGAATGAATAAATCATAGATTCTAATGATTCCTTAGGGGGTGAAGATCTAAAGAAGAGGCAAGCACCCTTTTCTGTGCAGGCTTCTGCTATCCTATGCCAGCAAAATGTACAAGTTGGCCAAAGAGAGGCAGAGGAAATATGGTGCCCTCTTTCCACATGCTTCTCCATAGTTCATGGCTTCATGAGAGTCTCTTCGCTTTCCCATCTGCACTGCACTAATGAGTGAGCAGAACTGCTGCCAGAATTGTGAAGTCCTGAACTCCCAGCAGTAAGCCCTGTGCTGGGAGGGACCAAATCCCAGGATGAACACTCTGCCCGAGACCCAGGCTGGCACCCCCAGGCAGGGTTGGGAGTGGAGGGAGGTTCTTGCTGCATTTCCGGTGGACCTCAGCCTTCTTCTGCCCCTTGTTTTGTGCCAGAACACATATCACACAGTGGTTTCACCTGGTTTTATCAGTGGTGTCTTCTGGAAGAGTGGCAAATAATTCACAAAATAATAAAAGACAAACAAATGTGTGTATTCACAAATGTGTGCCTCACTGACATCAAGTGTATCTCAAAAGCACAATGTATTCTCAGAGTGTATCAACACAGGTGCAGGGAACCTCACCTAGTTTGAAGACCCAAGGGACTTTTCCCCCTAATGCAGAAGGGACTTAGCATATTAAAAAAAAAAAAATTAGAGACAACCACTGTGGCTAGAGATTTGTGAGCAGAGGAGGGGGTGCGTGTAAGAGAAGACTGGAGAGGGTGTAGAGGGCAAGTTTGGGATTTGTAACTTTTTTTTTTCTCCACAAGAAGCAGGAGCCATTTTAGAGTTTCAAGCAGGAGAATGATATGATCCAACTGGAAGTCGTAAGAAGACACTCCAGCTGTGATATGGAGAACAGACTGGAGCGGAGCAAAAGTCAAATGCAAGAAGATGTTCAGGAGGCTATGGAAGTGGCTCAGATGAGGGACTAGAGCGGCTTGAACTGGGTGGGGACAACAGAAATGATGGGAACTTAATGGATCTGATGTGTTATTGTTGTGTGCCACAGTATCGATTTCAACTCACAGAGATCTGATAGGACAGAATAGAACCACCCTGTAGGGTTTCTTAGGCTATAAATCTTTATGGGAGCAGACTGCCAGGTCTTTTCTCTGCAGAGTGGCTGGTGGGTTCCAACTATTGACCATTCAGTTAGTAGCTGAGGGATCCTTGGATTTTGGTGGCTTGGAGAACAGTGAAAGACAGCAAGGCACTTTATTTCAACACCATTCTTTTTCTGTGAGGAAACTCTGGTGACATAGTAGTTAAAGCTATGGCTGCTAACCAAGAGGTCAGCAGTTCTAATCCACCAGGCAATCCTTGGAAACCCTATGGGGCAGTTCTACTCTGTCCTATAAGGTCACTATGAAGTAGTTGTCATTTGACTCATTTTAAAGATTAGGAAGCTGAGGCTCAGAGTAGATAAGTACCTAGGTTCCTCGGCTATTAGGTAACAAAGATTGTACCTGAACCCATGTCTATGGGACCACAGGCCTGTTTTATTTGTCTAGTCCTCACTCATTCCAAAAAGAGCATGTAGAATCCTCCAGTCCATGCTCCCAGACATCTTCCCATCCAATCATGGACACCAGCTTAGTGGCCACACTGTCTTCCAGGGCTACATGATTTGGAGTGATCACTGCGCTTTATTTTTAAGCTTGACTGGACTCTGGAGTGTGCATCAAATGTGCTGGAATGGAATGGCCTGGGGTTACTTGGCCAAGTGGCCATGAGCCCAGGGTCAGGAGGGCCAGCGACAGCTTATGCCACCCCAGAGTTCACAGGTCAGATCTGCCTGGATCGACACTGGCAAGATAGTGCTGGAAGAAGTCCCAGTGACATGAGCCAGCTGCCTCCTGCTTACCAGCAGGTGCCTCCAGGGGAGAGCAAGAAGGATAAAGGAGGTCCCCCGAGGAGCTAAGAAGGTGGCTAACTCTTCCCCTGACCACCCTCCAGGCAGCTCAGGCAGCTCCCAGCTCTGCTCATCTTTCCAACAGAGCCCCCTTTCAGGCCACTCAGCCCAGAAGCCACCTCTCCAGAATAGGGATGAGCACTCATGCATATGCAAATGTAAGTTGGAGAGGCAGGCTGAGAGAATTAGCATTTTCAATGAAACAAGACCACAAGGAAAGAACAGATGTAATGGGTAATAAATGGCTGTGTTTTTTTGAAGGAAAAGGAGGGAAAAGGTCATGGCCCCACGACAGAAGTCAGAGCTTTGTCCAGGACTCAGGAGGACCTTATAATAATCATAATAAAATTAACAACAAAGTTAATAAAATAAAGGTACAAAACAGGTAATGTTATTTTAGAAGCTTAGCAAGAATTTGATAAATAATAGTTACGTTCCAAACATCCATATCAATCTTCTCAACAAATTTAGGGGTGGATAGTATCCTTCTAATGCAATGGGTTTCTCTTATATATGGCCTTTCTAGCCCTGGGGTTTGTAATTCTTACAAAATGATTGTTCAGGCTGTCATCTTGCACGTGATTGGTCTATTTACTAGTCTCATAAACAGCTTGCAGGGACTGATCAATTTACCAGCAGCAAAAAAAGGAAAAAAGAAAAAAAAACACCTGTTGCCATTGAGTAGATTCCAACTCATAGCAACTCTATAGGAGAGAGTAGAACTGTCCCATAGGGTTTCCAAGGAGCATCTGGTAGATTCGAACTGCCAACCTTTTGGTTAGCAACTATAGCTCTTAACTACCACCAGGGTTTCCACTAGCAGCAAAAGCGGTTTGTAATCCACCCAATAGGACTGAGTGGGTTGCAGTCCATCTAGGCGATTGCTTGGTTTGTCGTCCTGCTGGAAGGACCATACCTTGGGATTGCCTATATTAGTGGCCAACCTCACAGAGGTTTTGTTTGTTTGTTTTTTTGTGGGAAGGCCTCATGACCAACAAAAGCCTGGAGTGGAGCTCATCCTTTGGATATGGGGTCCCTGTGCTGAAAACCTCCTGGGCCTAAATTAAAGAGCTGTAACATAGGTCAAGGACTATAACACTGAACTGGTAACACTGAAGACTTAGATGATGGGTTGGTCAGCCCATGGAGAAAAGCTGGGCACCCACGGACAGGAAGTAGTCAACAGCTAGGCCCGCCCATGCAGGGATTGCTTGCAGAGGCTCCAAAGATTCTGTGCAAGGAGCTCTCTACAGAAGCGAAGAGAGCTAGAATCCTCAGGCCCAGAGAGGCCCAGTGAGACCCAGTGGCCAAGAGAGCAGGCAGAGTGGTGGCAGTGGTGGACAAGGCTGGCCCACAGAACAAGTGGTGGTGGGGCCTCACTGGTCTGCCTTTGGTGGTGACAAAAACTTGAGCAAGCTATAGTGGAGGACTGTGCTGGCCTACCTTCTCCCCTGGCAGACTCTGGCTGTGCCGAGAGCTGCCACTCTAAGGCTGACAGGGGGCCAGTTCCTGAGAGTTAAGAGGAGGCTGGTCTTGTGCAGATACCACCAGCAGAGGCCTGAGGAGGAGCTGTACGGCCCCTGGGGCAGCACAGGGAACTGGAGGACATGAACACAGCATCTGACCAGAACCAGAGGCACCTGCTGAGTGACGTAAGTATAAAAAAAAAAAAAAAAAATAGACATGGATAATTTGGGGGAAGGGTAAGCTGGGGTTCCCCCTTTGAGACATAAGCAGTTTCCTCTCCTACAAAGTGAGCTATGTGTAGGGAGGGCAGGACCATTTCACCATAAGTCATCTGTGTCTATCATTTACCATGTGCTTTTTCTAGATAATAATAAAAGCTTTCATTTTGCCAACACTGTGTTTCTGTCTTGTGTGTCCAGCTCAGTCATGCTGAATGAATGTAGCACGTATGGAGTGGTTGATTCCACTGGGTGATGTACTCTTTCCTAGAAGCTTTATCGCTGCTTGGAAGTTCAAGGCACATAGTTGTGCGTGTGTGTGTGCCACGGATTGAATTTTGTCCCCCCAAAGACATGTGTATCAATTTGGTTAGGCCATGCTTCCCAGTATTGAGTAGTTGTCTCCATTTTGTGATTGTAATTTTATGTTAAAAGGGCTAGTGTGGGATTATAACACCATGCTTACTCAGGCCACATCCTTGATCCAATGTAAAGAGAGTTTCCCTGGAGTGTGGCCTGCACCACCTTTTATCTCTCAAGAGTTGAAAGGAAAGGGAACCAACCAGAGAGTTGCGGACCTCATACAACCAAGAAAGCAGGGCTAGGAGCAGAGCGGGTCCTTTGGACCCAGGGTCCGTGAGCCTGAGAAGTTCCTCTATCAGGGGAAGATTGATGAGAAGGCTGACAGAGAGAGAAAGCCTTCCCCTGGAGCTCACACCCTGAATTTGGACTTCTAGCCTACCTTACTGTGAGAAAATAAATTCTCTTTGTTAAAGCCATCCGTTTGTGGTATTTCTGTTATAGCAGCACTAGATAACTAAAACAGTGTTGAACACAGACAGACAATCATTAACTCCATTTACTGGAATGAGGAAATGGAAACTCAGTTCTGTCTGAGGTCACATGACCAGCACGTGGCCCAAGCCAGGGTTTGACTGTAGGTCTGTCTGACTCTACCTGCACCTTTTAATGTGATTGTCCAGCGTGTACCCACACAGGTAGCCTGTCTGGGTCAGAGTGGGGTGGGCTATCAGGAAAACCCTGCTGGCAGCAGCAATCTCTGGGTGCCCCATGGAGTATGGTTCCAGTGTGGAGGGAAGGTAGACATAGGAGCCTCCCCCAACCAGAGCATTATATGTAGAGCCAAGTTTCTCTTCCACCACCTAAGCAGCCTCCATCTGAAGCAAAGCCCCATCTCTGAGCTATTGATCACCTGAGGGAGAGAATTCAGTCACAGCTAATTCCATCTCCATTTGGGAGAGAAGGGGAGGGGGTGAAGGTGTGGAGTGCTGGACTGGCTTCTGTGGGTGCTGTGCTTTTAGTTAAGGGCTCACAGAAGCCCTCGGGCCCTTTCCAAGGCTGCTGTCATTAGCTTCGCCCATGAGAATGATGTTAATATCCCCTGGCTTTAGCTTGCAGGGTCGGGGGAGGGGGTGCTTGTCTGCCAGGTTGGATGACCAGATGCTAGCAGCAACTCTCCAATTTGGTATTCATGTCAAGCATTAACAGTTTTATTGAACTGGAACCAGGGAAATGCTTCCAAATAATCTGATGAAGATGGTGGATCTAAATGATCCCCTCAGGGAGGGGGCTTTGCTCTTCTGTAACTGCTGGGCATGTGCCTCCCAGGAACTTCCTGCAGCTCCTCCAGGTAAACAGTGAAGAGGCTGGGGATATCTGTGACCGGGTGCCATCACCTCTGACAAACTCAGCCAGGCTGATCCCTGCCTGCCCAGGCTTTGCTACCTGTTCTGTCTGCAGCCAGAGACTCAGGTGCTGTCCTCATGTGGGCCCTTTTCCAGCTGCACATGGTGTCTGCCGGTGAGCAAGACGGGGTACACAGAAATGATGAGGATATGACAGGAAGGCCACTGCAGATTCCCCAGGGGCCTCTTCTTTTAAGCTGAAGCCAAGCTGGCTGTCAGAACGACCTTGAAAGATTCATTTTGGGTTGAGTGATATAAAAACCACCGCATGGGTCATCTCAGTCAAGAATTCCTAAATCCCATAAAAGAAAGGGCCCCATGATGCCTTCTATTCCTAGCTCTACCGTGGGCCGAGCTAGGGGAGGGAGGAACTTGCTTCCTCTGAACATGTGGTCAAAGACCGTTCTCTTGCTTCCACAGATGTCAACTTCCCCTCAATCCTAATGAGCTCAGCTTTGAACTCAGCCAAACATCTCACGTTGTCTCTCCCTGCATTTGGAAGAAATTCAGATTCCTTGCAACCACTTTTCAAATGCCATGCATCCTTTTTGATAAATCGACACCCCTCCCTCCCTCCAGCATTCCGTTTTCCAGCACAACCATCCCACGAGAGAAGTCTAATGTATCACTTTCCACATCCCCTGCTGAGAGTTCCGCTGATGTGCAGGGGGTCTGCAAGAAAGAATCTGAAGCTGGCTTTAATCTGGAGCCTTGCTGGGCCAGAAGCTTTGAGGCTTGGATGTTTGCCACAATTCTGGAGGCTGATCCAGGACCACCCTGCCCCCTGCCCACCCTCGTTTCCCTGCCAGCTCCTTCTGGCTTCTCTCCTAGGCTACAATTCCTGATCTCAGCACCTGAGCAGAGGGGAGGAGGGAAATATATTACCACCTTTTTTTTATCTATCATGCCACCCCACATGGTCAGGTGGGAGGTAGTTCAAGGGAAACATGTGGGGAAAGGAAAGTTTGTAGGGCAGGGATCCAGAGAGCAGTGGGCCTTACAGGCAGTGCAGGGGAGCTGCAGAGCCTTCTCAGGCCAAGACCGATCCTCCCAATCAGTGTGATTGCAATCAGCCCAAGCAGGTCTGCATTCAACAGAGCCTTGAAAATATGTGATCTGCAAAATGTATGTCAAAAATCGCAAACAATAACAGGGGAGGCCGGGTGGGGAGGAAAGCTACCAACAGCAAACTGCTTTCAGTGGCTGGCTGCTCTGGCTGCCCCCTGCTAACTTGGCTGGGACCAAGGGCCACTTGGGCCAAAGGGTCATGACACCCCTGGATGGGGTTGTGGTAAGGCAGCCAGGGATGAGCGGCTCAGTAGGCCTGTGTCAGCCCTTCAGTCAGTCTCTTTTACTGCTAATTTCCCTCATGTTTTTTAATTTAATTCTCGACTTCCTTCAAATACCAGTCAATGAACCATTCAAATTTCCTCCAAATACCCTTGAAAATGTTGAATTATGCAATTAAGGATGGTGTAATACAATAATATGAGAAAAAATGTTGTCGTACATATTTTAATGAAACACACAGGCTTGGGAGGGAGAGAGGAAGAGATTTCTCAGCCTATCTTTACCTGAATTTTGATGACATCCTTGTCATCAACACAAACTCCAGAATGAACATTTACTGTGGACAGAACCCTACAGGCTTCGGCTGACTCAGGTCAGATTTGGGTTTGCAAATATTACGAGGGAGGTTAACTGGTAGTAGACTATTCTCATGTTTTTATGCATGATTCATTCATTCAAAAATATTTTGCCAGACTCTGCTACCTGAGTCTTTCTACATGCAAAGAGCATCCCAGTTTGCCTGAAACTGTCCCATTTTAGCACTGAAAGTACTGTGTCTCAGCTAATTCCTCTGTGCTGGGCAAATGGATAACATTGGTCCCTCAAACATGCACTGGTATTTGTTTGGCTAGCTTCACTGTGTTCATTAAGCCAAACCAACTCATTTGTAGTTAGTTCCAACTCATGGTGACCTCTTGTGTGTCAGAGTAGAACTGTGCTCCATAGGGTTTTCAATGACTGATTTTTCAGGAGTAGATCCCCAGGCCTTCCATTCAAGGCACCTCTTAGTGAGCTCTAACATCCAAGGTTTCAATTAGCATCTGAGTGCTCAACTGTTTGCATCACCTAGGAGTTCAATGCGTTCAAGAGGTATCAGGCACCAGCTATTGCCTCCTCTGAAAAGCCATTTATGATAATGCCAAAATTACCATATAGTTTGGTAACACTCTTAGTTATCCCCATCATATTATATTGTATAGCACATTATATTGTGTTTTATTTGTATTTGTTTTCCTAATATCTCACAGTGCTTGAGCATACTGTAGGCACAAAATATTTGTTAAATGAAATAATGATGAAAATAATAGTAATAGAAAATAACAGTAGTAGCAGTACTTTATTCAGGTTTACTACAAGCTTGACACATGAGGGCATAACCTAAATAATGTAGGATTTTCATAGGCAGAGACAGGAAGAAGCACCTTCTAGAAAGGAAGAATTATGTACAGGCTGAGTTTAGTACTTCATGTAAAACTTGGTAAATCAAACTAGTCAGAGGACAAACACTTGGGGTACAAGAACAAAAGGTATCTGAGAAGAATGGTTATGAGTTTGGTTAGAAGATAAGGTTGAAATAAAGTTGCTACAGAGAAGAAGTTAGGCTGCATGTGTAGGTTAGACTCAATGGTGGATGCCAGAAATATGAGTTAGTTGTTCAGCCTTGACTGAACAATGAAATCCCAGTACTGGTTTCTGGGCAAAGGAATCAGGAGGTACAGTGTGGCAGAAAGAGTCCCGGCTTTATGCTCTTTTAAACATAGGTTTAAATCTGTTTCACCACTTGAAAAGTCACTTAATATTTCCGGGACTCATTCCCTATCTGTAAAATGGGTGTGCTAACATCTAACTTGGAAACCCTGGTGACATAGTTGTTAAGTGCTGTGGCTGTTAACCAAAAGGTTGGCAGTTGGAATCCACCAGGCATTCACTGGAAAACTCTATGGGACAGTTCTACTCTGTCCTATGGGGTCGCTATGAGTTGGAATTGACTCGATGGCAACAGGTTTTAATATCTAACTTGCACAATGGCTTGGACTCAGATGTAACGTATGTGAATTGACGGATAAAATAAGCAGTGAAAAAGAAGGCAGCTATTGTTATCATTGTTATTATTGTCATCACTGCCATTAAGGAGATTAAGGAATATTCATCTAACAAACTGCAAGAGGAAAGGAAATTCTCCCACTTCTAAATGGCCACCGAAGAAACCACAATTTGGGACACCATCGAGATCACCTTTAAAGAGAAAACATTTAATAAGATGGGCTTTTTTGTTCTGTGGATACCTGGGCTGTTTTCAGTCTATGATTACCAGAGTGCCTTTACTTACAGTTCTGTGATCCTAAGACACAGTGACACTATATTAATTTTATTTCTTTTAAGTTAATTACCCATTCTTTCATAAATATTCTAAGTTATTCTTTTTTTTTCTGCTTCTCTTATATATGTTTGCCACTCCCAGATCCTACTACCTATCTGTCAGTTTGTCATGCTGTGGTGGGTGATGCTGGAAGCTACGCCACCGGTATTTCAAATACCAGCAGAGTGACGCATGGTAGGTAGGTTTCAGCAGAGATTCTAAACTAAGACAGACAAGGAAGAAAGACCTGGCTATCTATTTCTAAAAATTAGCCAATGAAAACCCTATGGATCACCATAGAACATTGTCTGACGTGCCCCATAGGTTGAAAGACACTCAAATTACACAGTGACTGCAACAATAGACTTGAGCACACCAGTGATCATGAAGCTGGCACGGGACTGTGCAATGTTTCCTCTGTTGTGCATGATGTCATCATGAGACACAGCCAACTTGACGACAACTGACAATAACTTCAAGACCAGATGCCAAACCGTTTGAGGATAAAAAGGCCCGCATTTACTCCATCATCTTGGTCGCCCAGAAAATGTCTAGCAGAGGCTCTGTGTGCATGGAATACCCACTTCCTGCACAGTAGTATCACGCTGTGGGACTCAAAGCCCCCATCCTCCGGCTGCAATTTATTTTTTCAATTTGATATCCATCCACCCTATGCTCCAGCTACATCAATCCGATGAATATTTCCTGAGTGCACCTTGCATTTCCAAGTCCTGGGCTCTTGGTTCCATCTTCTGTTCCCCTAGCATTTGAAAGGAGAAATTGTGTTCAGGATTCTGCAAGCAGACTGGGGAATACTGTACGTAAAGGAGGCAGCATGGTGCAGGGAGAGTTGAATCGGGGATACAAAAATCAGAGCTCAAGAACAGTCTCTGTATCATCCCTCTGAGTCTTGTATTTCTCTTCAGGAGCACTGGGATAATAATAATACCTTTCTTATAAAGCTGTAGAAGGCATTGAATTAGCATCGTACATAAAGATATTTTAGAAACTGAAAAGTACTGTAGATAAAATTTATTAATAGGCAGTGTGATATAATGTGAAGCACATGAGTTGGCTTTCAGTTCCAACACCACCACTTACTAGCTGTGTGATCATGAATAAGTTGCTTTGCAATTTTAAATTTCAATTAATCACCCATAAAATGAGAGTTAACAGCAACTTCCCTGCCGACTTCTCTGGCTATTAGGATTGCAAGTGAGATCCTGTATGTAAAACTGCTTTATAAACTGCACAGTACTATACAAATGCAAGGCAGTGTTGTGAGTTGTTGAGAAAGGAGCCTGTAGAGCCAGATGGACTGGGAACTCCAGCCTCACCTGTGATGGGCAGTGTGCCCTAGGGCAGGCTCCGATATTTCTCTCTGCTTGCCCACCTTATCTGCAAAATGGACATGACAGTGGAAACTATCTCATAAGGTTGTTAGGAAGATCAAAGGAGTTAACACACAGAGTGCTTAAAATAGTGCCTGATATAGTACTTCTATACGTGAAATAAGCTATTGTTGCTGGTGTTACCACTAGCATTACTATTACTAGCCTTGTGCCACCAGATCTTGTCCAGATCTAAGTGTCCCATTGCCAAAAGATACTGTCCTATCTGACTCCACAGCCACTTGGTAAGGCTATGTGCTTTCTTTCTTTCTTTTTTTTTTTTTTTCATCCCTCATCTTGTTTTATTTGCTGTGGTGTTCTCTGATTTTCTAACCTCCCCAGAATATAACCCAGATAGGTCATTTTACACTGAGTATAAATCCTTCATGCTGGGAAAGAGCACCGACTTCAGATTTTATTAGTTAAGAGACTTGCTTTGCCTTTGAGAGTAAAATTTCTGGAATAGGTAAGAACAGAGTCCAGATTTTGTGGGGCCTGAATCTCACACAATTTTGAGGTACTTATTAAGAAAAAGAATGTACAGTTACAAATACAAAATTTGGTATGGATGTAACTATTTATTAAAAGTGAGAAAATAAATTACAAGTTACATTGTTTTAAAAGCTGAAAAATACTCACCAACATCAGAAACTCTGGCATAATAACATACTGTGATTAGATATCTCCCTAATACACCTTTGTAATATTTTTTCTTACATTTTTAGTTATATATTTTTTTATTACTTGTTCACTTAAAAAAATTATTATTCTTGAAAATATACAGAGTAGGCGCTGATTCAACAATTAAAACATGTACAATTCAGTGACTCTATTACACTCTTCAAGTTGTGCGACCACTCTCTCCTTCTTTTTCCTCTCTGACCTTTCAAGTTGCTGTTGGCAATATGATCTCATGTAGGTAATTCTTCAAAAGAGCACAACATTCAAGACATTCCTTACTAAATCAGCTAACTTATTGTTTGGTTTAAAGAAGACTTTAGGAGATATTTTTGGTTTAAGGTTTAAAGACTATCTCAGGACAACAGGTTCAGGGGCTTATCCAGCCTCAATGGCTCAGAAAGTCTGGATTTCATGAGAATTTGGAATTCTCCTGCACTTTTTCCCCCACATAATAATTTTTAAATAACATTTTCTAAAGAAAGAATACAAAGATAACCCAGTATGTTCTTTAGCATGGTTGATTAATTTTTTAAAATTAATAGCTCAGAATAGTTTCTTTTAGCTTCCCAAATCATTGTAGAATATAGAAATACTCATATGAAAATACTTAGGACTTTGGTCAAATCTGGAAAAATATCTATTGAGTTTCTTTCATTTCTGTGTTGTGCTATTTAAAAGAATATGCTGCAGACTAGATTCTGGCTCCTTTCACTTCAAACCTTGTTTTTCCTCTACTACCCACATATTTCCAATCCTGGGAACCATAGGACACATTCATACTGCCGTAGGACTTCTGGGTAACACTGTGGGTGTCTGCACAGGAGGCAGAGGGAGCCTTCCTGGACGCCATCTCTACAGGAGAACAGCTAGCAGCAACTCAATGTACATGGGAATGAGTGTGAAGCACATAAACGACATCTGACTAAACCCAGACTAAATGCATCCCTAACTCAAATTCCTCTTTCCTGGATCCCCCAAAACGCCTGTGACCATTGAAGTGTCACCTAACCTGGAGCAGTTTGATGAACATTGTATCAGGTTAAAAGTAATAACAATATTGACTGACTGCAGTTAATACAAAAGATATATGACCAGTGAATTTTTTTTTTTTTAATTTGTATTCTGGTTTAGGTGAAAGTTTATAGCTCAAGTTAGTTTCTCGTACAAAAATTTATACACACATTGTTGTATGACCCTTGTTACTATACCTATAATGTGAAGACACGTTCTTCCTTTCCACCCCAGATTTTCTGTGTCCATTCAGTTGGCTGCTATCCCTTTCTGCCTTCTCATCTCTCCTCTGGACATGAGTTGACGATTTAGTCTCATGTATATACTTGAACTAAGAAGCACATGCTTCACGAATATCATTTTATGTCGTATAGTCCAGTCTATTCTTTGTCTGAATAGTTGGCTTCAGGAATGGTTTTAGTTCTGGGTTAACAGAGAGTCCGGGAGCCATGACTTCTGGGGTTCCTCCTGTCTCAGACCATTAAGTCTGGTCTTTTTTTTTTTTTTTTTACTAGAATTTGAGTTCTGCACACCACTTTTCTCCTGCTTTGTCAGGGACTCTCTGTTGTGTTTCCTGTCAGGGCAGTCGTTGTTGGTAGCGTAGCCAGGCACCATCTAGTTCTTCTGGTCACAGGCTGATGGAGTCTCTGGTTTATGTGTCCCCTTTTGTCTCTTGGGCTAATATTTTCCTTGTGTCTTTGGTGTTCTTCATTCTCCTTTGCTCCAGGTGAGTTGGACGAATTGATGCATCTTAGATGGCCACTTGCTAGCTTTTAAGACCCCAGACGCCACTCACCAAAGTGGGATGCAGAACATTTTCTTAATAAAAATTTTTATGCCAATTGACCTAGATGCCCCCCGAAACCATGGTCCTCAGACCCCCACTGCTACTACACTGTCCTTTGAAGTTGTTTGGTTGTGTTCAGAAAACTTCTTAGCTTCTGGTTTAGTCCAGTTGTGCTGACTTCCCCTGTATTGTGTGTTGTCCTTCCGTTCACCTAAGATAATTCTTATCTACTATCTAGTAGAAAACCCTGGTGGCGTAGTGGTTAAGTGCTACGGCTGCTAACCAAAGTGTCGGCAGCTCGAATCCACCAGGCGCTCCTTGGAAACTCTATGTGGCAGTTCTACTCTGTCGTGTAGGGTCACTATGAGTAGGAATTGACTCGATGGCACTGGGTTTGGTTTGGTTCTGGTTACTATCTAGTAAGTGAATTCTCCTCTCCCTCCCCACCCTCCTGACCATCAAAGAATGTTTTCTTTTGTGTTTAAACCTTTTCTCAAGGTCTTATAATAGTGGTCTCCTGCAATATTTGTCCTTTTGCGCCTGATGAATTTCACTCACCATAGTGTCTTATGAGTCAGAATCAACTTCACGGCAACAGTTTTTTTTTTTTTTTAATGCCTTCCAGATTCATCCATGTTATGAGATGTTTCAGGGATTCATTATTGTTCTTTATCTTTGAATACTATTCCATTGTGTAAATATACCATAATTTGTTTATCCATTTGTCCGTTGATGGGCACCTGGGTAGTTTCCTTCTTTTTGCTATTGTGAACAGTGATACAATGAACATGGGTATGCATGTATCTATTCCTCTTATAGCTCTTATTTCCCTAGGATATATTCCAAAGAGTGGGATTGCTGGATCATACGGTACTTCTATTTCTAGCTTTTTAAGGAAGTGCCAAATCAATTTCCACAGTGGTTGTACCATTTTACATTCCCACCAGTGAGTATTTTCTTGTGCATCTTCCAGTGCCTCCTCCTTGGTAGGAGAAGGTGCAATGAGGGGCTCTGTTTCTATTTCCTAAAACTGCGGAACAAACCATCCAAAAACATAATAGTGGGAGACATTTTTAGATATTCCAATTCCAAAGGTGCTCTCAGCTGAATTCAGCCATGAATGATTCTAACCATTACCATGTGGAGCAGAGTTGAGTCATCACTGCCAAGCCCTGCCCAAAATGCAAAATTATGGGCAGATAAATAGTTGCTGTTGTTTGAGCAACTAAGCAATAGATAACTGAAACACAATACTGGGGAAGCCAGCACAACTTGTCCAAGGCAAGGTCATCCAAACTCCCTGAGGGACAGAATTGCTGGGCTGTAGGAACCATGGTCTCAGGGAACATCTAGCTCAATTACCATGACATAGCTTATAAAGAAAATGTTCTGTGTTCTACTTTGGAGTGTAGCACCTGGGGTCTTAAAAGCTTGTCACTGGCCATCTAAGAAACTCCACTGGTGTCACCACATTTGAAGCAAGGGAGAATGAAGAAAACCAAAGACCCAAGGGAAAGATTAGTCCAAATGACTAATGGATCACAAGTACTACAACCTCCACCAAACTGAGCCCAACACTACTAGATGGTACTTGACTACCACCACCAACTGCTCTGACAGGGATTACAATAAAGGGTCATGGACAGAGATGGAGAAAAATATAGAACAAAATTCTAACTCACAGAAAATGACCAGGCTTACTAGTCTGACAGAGACTGGAGAAACTCTGAGAGTGTGGCTCCCCGACACCCTTTTAGCTCAGTAATGAAGTCACTCCTGATGTTCACCCTTCAGCCAAAGATTACACAGGCCCATAAAAAAAATGAGACTAAAGGGGCACACCAGCCCAGAGGCAAGGGCGAGAAGGCAGGAGGGGACAGGAAAGCTGGCAATGTTGATCTGTTGTGGTGCTGGCAACCAAGGTCACGAAACAATATGTGTACTAATTGCTTAATGAGAAGCTAGTTTGTTCTATAACCCTTCCTCTAAAGTGATAGAAATAATGCCAGAGATACCATGATAGAATTTTGCAAGACCAATGACTTCTTCACAGCAAATACCTTTTTCACCAACATAAATGACCACTACACAAGTGGACCTTGCCAGATGGAATACACAGGAATAAAATTGACTACATCTGTGGAAGGAGATGATGGAAAAGCTCAATATCATCAGTCAGAACAAGGCCGGGGTGCTAATAGAGAGCAGATCATCAATTGATCACATGCAAGTTCAAGTTGCAACTGAAGAAAATTAGAACAAGTCCTTGAGAGCCTAAGTATGACCTCAAGTATATACCACCTGAATTTAGAGACCATATCAAGAATAGATTTGATGCATTATACACTGAGTGAAGACCAGACAAGTTGTGGAATGACATCAAGGATGTCATATATGAAGAAAGAAAGAGGTTATTAAAAAGACAGGAAAGAAAGAAAGACCAAAATGAATGTCAGAAGAGACTTTGAAGCTTGCTGTTGAACGCTGAGTTGAATGATGAAGTAGAAGAACTGGACAGAAGATTTCAAAGAGCAGCTCTAGAAGACAAAGTAAATTATTATAATAACATGTGCAAAGACCTGGTGATAGAAAACCAAAAGGGAAGAACATGTTTGGCATTTCTCAAACTGGAAGAACTGAAGAAAAATTCAAGCCTCGAGTTGCAATATTGAAAGATTCTATGGGAAAAATATTAAACTACACAGGGTGCATCAAAAGAAGATGGAAGGAATACACAAAGTCACTATAATAAAAAAAATTGGCCAAAGTTCAACCATTTCAGGAGATAGCATATGACCAGGAACCAATGGTACTGAAGGAAAAGGTCCAAGCTGCACTGAAGACATCAGTGAAAAACAAGGCTCCAGGAAGGGACAGAACAGCAATTGAGATGTTTCAACAAAAAGATGCAGCACTGGAAATGCTCACTCATCTATGCCAAGAAATTCAGAAGACAGCTACCTGGCCAATTGACTGGAAGAAATCCAGATTTATGCCTATTCCCAAGAAAGGTGAGCCAACTAAATGTGGAAATTATCGAAGAATATCATTAATATCACATGCAAGTAAAATTTTGCTGAAAATCATTCAAAGAGACTGCAGCAGTGTATGGACAGGGAACTGCCAGAAATTCAAGCCAGATTCAGAAGAGGATGTGGAACAAGGGATATTATTGCTGAAGCCAGATGGATCCTGGCTGAAAGCAGAGAATACCAGAAAGATGTTTATCTGTGTTTTATTGATTATGCAAAGGCATTTGACTGTGTGTATCATAATAAATTATGGATTACATTTCTAAGAATGTTCCAGAACACCTAATTGTGTTCATGAGGAACCTGTTCATAGATCAAGAGACAGAACAGAACAAGGGGATACTGCATGGTTTAAAATTAGGAAAGGTGTATGTCAGGGTTGCGTACTTTTAACATACTTTTCAATCTGTTTGCTGAACAAATAATCCAAGAAGCTGGACTATATGAAGAAGAACGGGGCATCAGGATTGGAGGAAGTCTCATTAACAACCTGCGTTATGAAGATGACACAACCTTGCTTGCTGAAAGTGAAGAGGACTTGAAGCACTTAGTGGTGAAAATCAAAGACCACAGACTTCAGTATGGATTACATCTCAACATAAAGAAAACAAATATCCTCACAACTGGACCAATAAGCAATACCATGATAAATGGAGATAAGATTGAAGTTGTAAGGATTTCATTTTACTTGGATCCACAATAAATGCCCATGGAAGCACAGTCAAGAAATCAAAAGCCACATTGCATTGGGCAAATCTGCTGCAAAACACTTCTTTTGAGTGTTGAAAAGCAAAGATGTCACCCTGAAGCCTAAGGTGTACCTGACCCAAGCTACAGTGTTTTTAATTGCCTTATATGCATGGGAAAGCTGGATGATGAATAAGGAAGACTGAAGAAGAATTGATGTCTTTGAATTGTGGTGTTGGTGAAGAATATTGTATATACCACGGACTGTCAAAAGAACGAACAAATCTGCCTTGGGAGAAGTAAGACCAGGATGCCCATTAGAAACAAGGACAGCAAAACTATGTCTCACATACTTTGGACATGTTATTAGGAGGCATCAGTCCCTGGAGAAGGGCATCATGCTTGGTAAAGTAGAGGGTCAGCAAAAAAGAGGAAAACCCTCAATGTAATAGATTGACACAGTGGCTGCAACAATGGGCTCAAGCATAACAAGGATTGTGAGGATGGCACAAGGCCAGGCAGTATTTTGTTCTGTTGTACATAGGGTCACTAAGAGTTGGAACTGACTCAATGGCACCTAACAACAACAACAAAAGTACAATAAAAAAAAATTAAAAATATATAGATTATCAAAACAGCAATGGACAGCTAAACTGCATCCAGGAATGTGATACTGCCATACTGGCTTTGTGATCACGTGGCAGACAAGGGCTATGTCTTAGCTATCTAGTGTTGTTATAAAAGAAATACTGCAAGCGGATGGCTTTAACAAAGAGAAAGTTATTCTCTCACAGTCTAGGAGGCTAGAAGTCCGAATTCAGGGTGCAGCTCTAGGGGAAGGCTTTTTCTCTGTGTTAGCTCTGGGGAAAGTCCTTGTCATCAATCTTCCCTGAGAGAGGAGCTTCTCAGTGCAGGGACCCTGAGTCCAAAGGACTGGTTATTCACCTGGCTCTGGTTTCTTGGTGGTATGTGGTCCCTATGTCTCCCTACTCACTTCTGTCTTTTATTTCTCAAAAGAAATTGACTTAAGACAAAACCTAATCTTGTAGATTGATTCCTGCCTCATTATCATAGCTGCCTCTAATCATGGCTCATCAACATCATAGAGGCAGGATTTACAACACGGGAAAACCACATCAGTTGACAAAATAATCACACAATACTGGGAATTATGGACTAGCCAAGTCAACACACATTTTGGGAGGGCACAATTGAATCCATAACAGAATAGAAGGGCTAAGTGGGGAGTGTTAGTAGGGGCTGGAATAAAAGTGAGATAGTGAGAACCTTATGGACTTGGCTAAGGAGATTTCCAGCTGAAATATTGAAAATGTCAAGTGACTTTCTTCAGAAGTATATGTTAAGGTATTTCAAAAAGAGGATAGCCAAAGAAGACCTGGTGAGTTTTCTAGCAGAATTTAGAGTAAATGTAAGTATCCGAGGACAGTTCCTCCAGTTGGGAAAAAATTCTAGAGTATGGGCCTTAGAGAAAAGATCAAATCAACATTATGTTGGATGGTGGAAGATCCTTTGTTGAGACTACTAAGAAATTTAAGGAACTGTCTCATAGACCTTCTCAGCTAAACAAAAGAACTCCTAAGGTTTACAGGGTATTGTCTCACAGCAGTTTCACCAACCCAAGGAAGAGAGAGTTATGATGCAATATGGAGTATGGGGCAAACCCCACAAGACTGACAGACAGGTAATACACAGTATTTTTAAGAGAATTGTCCCGATAAGAAAACTGTCATGTTGGATAAAGGATTAGGGGAAGTTCAAGATAAAAAAGAGGTCTTAGGGACCGACGGCAGTGGGTGGGAGGGACCTCATATTTCTACGGGCGGAAAGCAGCCTAAGAAAGTTAGTTGTCTGCAAACATTGGCCATTTTTTTATGAATAAAGAAGAATGACTCAGAGAACAAAGCCATGAGTCCAGAACGTGGAACCAAAAATTGAGGTTAACAACGGACTTGAGAACCCTGTCAAAGGCAGAACTTGGCTGTAATCAAAGAAAATGCCTTGCCCCCAGGGAAGGATGAATGGACAGCATGTGCCCTGCTGGATTTCAGAACTGGTATGGACCAATCAAAAACCAAAACCCGTGACTGCTATATGTTTCCCTCTCCACTCTGTTTTTATAGGAGTGCTTATTAAAATTATTCTTTTCCTATATTTACCACTATATCCCAATTATATGATTAATATGATGGGATTTAAATTGTATTTTTAGTTTGCAGTGCTCTAGCTCAAGAGATGCCCAATCCAGGGAGTCTCATCTACATCTCTACCCAATATACATCATGACACTAGACTTGATCCTGATGCCATATGGGATGAAAACTTAAGGTGTCATGGTTGTAGGGAATACGTTTTCCACATGATAGGGTTGTGAATTGTTGTAGTGAGAAGGCAGACTGTGGTGTGGTGGATTGCCTGGGGAGATGGCCCCCAACCATGGGAGCATCCCTGTATGTGCATGCAGCTCTTCCCATCATCAAGTGGAGTCCATAATCCTCCCCTTTGGATCTGGACTAGCCTATGCTTTTCCTTGCCCAGGAGAATGAGGAGAAGTGATGTTGTGACAATTCTTGACATTGGTCTTGTAAGGCCTGCCTGACAACTTTTGCTTTTGCCCTCTGGGAGGTCAGCTGCTACCACGTGAGGAAGTGCAGGCTGAACTTCTGAGTGATGAGAGGCCATAGAGAGATGAGAGGCCACACGGTGGAGAATGGAGGGCTTCAGACACGTCAGGGGAGCCACACCTAGCTCACCTCACAGCTGAGTATGGCTGCATGAGTGACTCCAGCCAACATGGTGAAAAGCAGAACAGCATCCAGACAGCCCACAGAATTATGAAATATATCATTTTTGTTTTAAGTCACCAAGGTTTTGGTTGGTCAGTTGTCAGCAAGACATAATGAAAATAGACTCTGAAGCTTAAATGTTATTAGCTTAGTGGAATATCTATCTGTGAAGGTTAAAGTTATGTGTCAACTTGACTAGGCCATGATTCTCAGTTGTTTGGCAGATATTATATAATCATCCTCTGTTTTGTGACCTGATGTGAGCAGCCAATCAGTTGAAAGGGAGCTTCCTTGAGGTTGCGGCTTGCATCCAACATACACAGATGTTCTGGCAAAGCTCACCCTCTCTGGATCCTGCATACGACTCGTCATCCTCTGACCTCTGGTTCTTGGGACGTGAGCCAGCAGTCTGCTGTACGACCTGCAGATTGAGGGATTCACCAGCTCTCGCATCCCCATGAGCCAGCAGCCTTCCATCTGACTTGCCAAATTTGGGTTCGTCAGCCCCTGTAACCACATGTCAGGAGAAGCGTCCAGCCTGACATGTGACCCACAGATTTGAGACTTGCCAGCCTCCACAGCTGTGTGAGCCATTTCTTTGAAACAAATCTCTCTCTCTCTGTATATATATATTTATATATGCTTCACTGGTTTTGCTCCACTGGAAAAACCAGCCTAAGACACCATCTCTGGGCAAAGATCCTAGGGCAGAAGTGACTCACTCCCATAGATCCTGGGGCAGAAGAAGCAACTCTCTCCCATGCTGGCCGTATGACTAAGAGTCAACTGCTTGCTCCATATGCTGATTACTCTTCAATGTCCCCCCGGCCCCCCAACTGATCATTCTCCCTGTCTTTGCTCTGTTCTATGCCAAGGAATGCTGACCCTTATAGACTACACCTCCTTCCCCCTTGCTAGCTGGTCCCAGTGAGGTTTGGCAAATGTCTAGCAGAGTAAGTGGTCTTTTCGACTGACCCCTCTATGCTTCAAGACTGCCATCCAGACTGTGGCTAAGTCCTTCTAAGAACAGACCTTGTCAGGCAGGCCCTCCTCTCTGGCTCTAGCTCTCACTTGGTTCAAATGACACTATTTTATCCCCATTCCTGTTTAGGCCTAGAGGTGGTAACAGCTACCCTTTGTGGTGAATCACTGGTTGCCTCAACATGCCTTTTGAATTCCCTTTATCCTGCCCACACCTCTGCAAATTGTCTCTCTGTTACCATATCTTCATTTGAACTGTGTGAAGTTCTGTTTTCTACTGTTACCCTGAATTCTATATTCCTATATAAACCAAAAAAAAAAAAAAGTGTTGCCATCTAGTCAATTCCAACTCATAGTGACCCTATAGGACAGAGTAGAACTGTCCCATAAAGTTTCCAAGGAGCTGCTGGTGGATTTGAACTGCTGACCTTTATGGTTAGCAGCCGAGCTCTTAACCACTATGCTATCTGGGCTCCATACTCCCTGTGCCAGTCTGCAAATCCTGAATCCTAAAAATACAAGTTAAATCTCCAGAAGTAAAAAAAAAGAATCAATATGGAACATGACAGATACTGAATTTGAAATGGGTCTATAATTAATTAGCTCAGTGGTGTTGGGGTAATCAATTAGTTTACCTGAATCTCAATTTCCTCAACTGAAAATGAAAATAATAACCTACATTACAGGGTTATGCTTGGGATGTACAGTATTCACCAAACCCTGCGTCCAGTATAGGAACTTATTTGTCATTATATTTAAATATATCAGGGGCTTGAGTTAGAGTCTTTCATCCTTTCCAGTGTTCAGCAAACATCAGGAAATCAAGGTCATCACATGGAATGGGCCTTGAGCTGAGCTAAGTATGGCTACCTTATGACAGGTTCCCAGTGACCCAGGAAATGGCAGCACAGGCAATCAGGGGAGGATGTCAAACAGGCCCCTTGGTGGGTGGTGATGGCATCAGACAGCAGGACAAACACCATGTCCTTTGTTGGGCTTTCACACTGATGAGCAAGTAGGTGTGCGCCTCGGCTGAATGAAGAACGGGTAGCATTAAAAAGAGTGAATAGGATAATATGTTATCGAAAGATCTTCTCTTTGTAACCAGAGGGCCTCTCCAGCTGCTCCTGTGCATTTTGCATTATTTATGGCCCATCCAGTAAAGGCATCTTGCTATTTGTCTGCTTTCTGAGAGGGGCGGTAGGAAAGGGAAACTTTGACTCAGCAATTTTGTGCAAGGATAAATGAAATGGAATTGAGAGAACAAGGAAGAAAGAGAAGTTGGAGAGGAATGTGGATAAAAAGAAAAAGGAGTACTTTAGGTGAAGGGAAAGACAGCACATAATATGGGGAGGTCAGCACAATTGGACTAAACCAAAAGCAAAGAAGTTTCCGGGATAAACTGAATGCTTTGAAGGCCAGCGTAGCAGGGGCAGGGGTCTGGGGACCATGGTTTCAGGGGACATCTAAGTCAATTGGCATAATAAAATCTATTAAGAAAACATTCTGCATTCCACTTTGGAGAGTGGCATCTGGGGTCTTAAACGCTAGCAAGCAGCCATCTAAGATGCATCAATTGGTCTCTACCTACCTGGATCGAGGGAGAATGAAGAACACCAAGGACACAAGGCGATTACGAGCCCAAGAGACAGACAGGGCCATATAAACCAGAGACTACATCATCCTGAGGCCAGAAGAACTAGATGGTGCCCAGCTACAACCAATGACTGCCCTGACAGGGAACACAACAAAGAAGCCCTGAGGGAGCAGGAGAGCAGTGGAATGCAGACCCCAAATCCTCATAAGACCAGACTTAATGGTCTGACTGAGACTGGAAAGATCCCGGTGGTCATGGTCCCCAGACCTTCTGTTGGCCCAGGACAGGAACCATTCCTGAAGCCAACTCTTCAGACGTGGATTGGACTGGACAATGGGTTGGAGAGGGATGCTGGTGAGGAGTGAGCTTCTTGGATCTGGTGGACACTTGAGACTATGTTGGCGTCTCCTGCCTGGAGGGGAGATGAGAGGGTGGAGGGAGTTAGAAGCTGGCGAAATGGACATAAAAAGAGAGAGTGGATGGATAGAGTGGGCTGTCTTACTAGGGGGAGAGTAATTGGGAGTGAGCAGTAAGGTGTATATGGGTTTTTGTGTGAGAGACTGACTTGATTTGTAAACTTTCACTTAAAGCACAATAAAAGTTATACAAAAAAAAAAAAAGAAGAAGAAAGAAAGAAAAAGGAAGAGGAGAGGGTACAGTCTTCCATGGGTGATTAGGTTGCTCAGCTTCTCCATGAGAGAATCCGATGGCTTAGAAAACTGCCTCCAAATTCCATTTTGATCTGAAAGCAGAGGTGGTGTAGCGTTCAGTTGTTTTAAGTACCTGCCAGTCCTAGGTCAAAGAAACTGGATCTGGGAAAACCATTTCTACCAAGACCCAGAGTATTAAGCTGAGGTAGAGCTGGTTAGCTGCAGTCTCCTCTGGCTTATGGCAAGTCAGGGAGCTGAGAGACACCAACTTTAACAGCATCCCTCTGTTGAGAAAGGAGATGAATTGATGGTTGGCCCTGGAAGCCTGAGACGAAGGCTGAGCAGAGTAACCAAGTAGCATACTTGATTTCCCTGTGCAACCTGATGGCTCTTCTTCCTGGAATTGAGGCTGTAAGGTCCTCTTGAGTGCATGAATCAGCAAAGCCAAGTCCATTCCATTTCTACTTCTAGCCCCCAACTCACTGCCAAGTTTGGAGACAATGCTTGTGTTCTTTTCTAATATCCACACTAATACTTCTATTATCATTATCAAACACTAAATCTTTGTCAAATGTCTTTCATTCTGTTTTCTGTGTCAGGTAACTAATATTAACTGAGTTGCTAGTAAATAGCAGTTGCTCTGTTTGGGGTTTCAATTGTTTTATCCAAATTAAGCCTTACAACCACTGTGTCAGATATCACAATCCTCATTTAATAGATGATACGACATGCTCAAAGAAATAAAGTAATTGCTCAAGGTCACATAGCTCATCACAGCAAAGTTTGGATTACAATCCGTGCCTAGGCACTCTGAGGGACAGAGAGAGGTCAACACCTTCCTTCTCTCCCTGGCATTGATGTCCTTTGGAGGTTGCAACCGACATTGGATGTTATCTGTCATTTACAAAGTTCCATAGCCATAACAATATGTACACTGTAGGAGCTGAGGATTAGCATGGCCCCAAAAAGTAGACTACCTACCCCAGCAATGGCAAATGACACATGGAGACACCTTTAAATGAAGTCCCTGGCTCCCACTGGGAATGGTTAGATGGTAAGCTCCTCTCCCCTGGTAGCTAAACCTGGTCTGCAGGGGATGTTAGACAAAATTTGTCTAATTGCTAATTTACAGCATACTCTCACCTGCAAAACAAATCTTCATTTCTTTTAGGAATTAATAATCCTGCCACATATCCTCAGAAATGGACACGCCTCAGGATTTCTTATTTGTCTTTCCAACTCCCACTGGGACTATTTCCCTGGAATTTTTGAGACTGGATGGGTGGGAATTTCCATCCTACACTCATGCCTGTAAAATAACATATAAAACACATGGTATGGTATCTGGCATAGTCCCTGCCTCCTTCCCTCAGAACTGACCTCAAATTTCCCCTGCCCTGCTCAAATATGTCAGCCCTTATCCTTCCTCCTTGCCTTCTTGTGTCTAGAGGATCATAGGTTTGGACCTAAATAGAGACAAGTAGCTGTCTGTTGCTGTTGGGCTGGGAGGCCTGATGCCCCAGTAATAGTAAGCTAGATGTGGTCTTGAAAATTAAAAAAAAAAAAAAAAGTTTCAAGTTCCAAACGAGAATTCAGAAGGGTGAAATCAACTCACACCTATTGAGCACTGATTTGGCAACAAGCTCTAAGCTATTTGCTTTACAGACATTTTTAATCCTTCCAACAACTCTCTGAGGTAGGTATCATTAGTCCTCCTCCATTCCATTTTTCAAGTGTAAAATAAGTTATTTATTCAAGGTAAGAAGTGGTTGCCGTGAATTTTTCCATTCAGATCTCTCTGATTGCGATGGTTGTGCTCCGTTTCTGTTTGACTTTCATGCTTCCAGCTTCACTTTCATGATTATCTTTGAATTCTCTGTGAGTGGTTCAATGTCAGCAATTTAAAAGATGCTTAGTAAATGTTAATAGAATAAATGATGGCTGAATGAATGAAAATCATATAAACGTCTTTAGGACAGGAAACCCAGACTAGAAAAGTAAGAGAATATCAATGAAGTGTCCAGTTAGCTCTCATTGCTAACAGGACCGGGGGCGGGGGAAGAGAAGGGCCTCCATGTCCACCTCACTAGGGGGATGCCCCCCATAATGGTTAAGAGCTCGGCTTCTTACCAAGAGGTCAGCAGTTCGAATCCACCAGTCACTCCTTGGAAATCCTATGGGACAGTTCTAGTCTGTCCTGTAGGGTCGCTATGAGTCGAAATCAACTGGATGGCAATGACCTTTTGGTTTCCTCACCTATGCTCACCTGCAACACAACCTCTGCTCACTGTGACCTGTTTGGTAGAGCAGAGACCCAAGTGTGTTTTCACTGCGCAGACCTATGACCTCTTTTAGCTAAAGGGCTGGACCCCTCAGACCCTTAACTAGCGAAGGTCATGGACAGCCCAGTTCTTCCTTCTCTAACATTTGCATTTGTAAAGGAAAAATCAACTCCTGGGTATATGCCAGCCTTGTATCTCTTACCTGTATTCTGAAAAGCCTCAACTTTAAATTGAAAAACTTCCCTGTAGCCTTCATTGTATATATATTTTTTTAAATACAAAATTTACCAATAAGAGAAACTCAGTAAAAGAATTTGTGGCAGAAAGCAACTGCCATTTGTGTAGACGATGGGATATTTACCATAATACAGGCAGAAAATTAGCCTGTAATCACTGCTTTCTTTTGGATCTGCTTTAGATGTGTTTAAGCCTAGGAGAACCCCCCAGAGAGTGTGCCCCCTGGGGCTCAGACTCGCCTCCTGCTCATTACCTTTAGTTTTGTTGTCTTGATGAAGGAAATTAGGGCACTGTGGTTATTGAGATGCTTGTGTTCAGACAGTGAGATGTTCACATAGAAAACTCAGTCACTGCGTATAATTTGGGATGATTGAATGGCTTGGATTATCTTGAAGGTTCATGGAGGAAATGCCAAGGCTGGCAGCACCATGCTGACAGCTTATCCTTGTCCTGCCTGCATCCAGTCCTTAATTGCCAAGGGCAGAAGGCAGGCTCTGCTTCCTCCAGCACCCTTTTGTTGGGTCCAAAGAAAAGGGCTGGCTAAGTGGAGGAGACCACCAGCCGTCTGAGCTATTATACAGAGTGAAGTGCAGCTGGAGAGGTGCAGCCCTGACTCTCTGCTGGTCCGTCCCTCTCTCCTTGGGGAAGGGCTCACAGTAACAGCGCACATTGGGAATCCTCTTTCAATCTTCCCCTCCTTTCTTCCTCTTCCCTCTGATAAAAAATCAAGCTTCTACCTTGAGTTGAGCTGCTTCTTAGTAACTTTGTAGCCATGGGATGATTAAGCACTCAACTACCAGCAAGAAAATTGGTAGTTCCAACCCACCAGAGTTGTCTCAGAAGACAGGCCTGGTGATCTGCTTCTGAAAGGTCACAGCCTTGAAAATTCTGTGGAGCAGTTCTACTCTGCAATAAGCAAGGTAAGCTCATGTGTAGGGCATCAGCAGGGCAGGGATACGAGTTATCCAAGGCAAAACGAGAGAAAGTCAATTTTTTGTTGTGGGAGATCAACAGAATTTTACATTGATGTTGAAACAACTAAGTCCGCTGGCTCAATTTCTTTGCTGCAGAATATGTGGGATATTCTCTTTGTAGAAAATGTGATGTATAATAAAAAACGTAGTTAAAAATTTATAATCCAATCCATCTCATTCTTCTAAAATAGCATACGCCATTTTTGCATTCAATTGCTAATAATATAGCCACATTTAAAAAGTAGTTACATCACAGATAGGTGAGACACACAGGCACACACATATCATATACAACTCACACATTCCCTTCAACATGAAAGGGGCACGACAGATTATGAGTGTCTAGGGCCCTTGCATGTCTTAAACTGGCCCTTGTCAGAAATGACTCAATGGCAACTAACAAGAACAACAGTGGCCCTGGACCTCACTTTTCACACTGATGGAACTGAAATGTCATATCTACTCTTGAGAGCCTAAGTGAGGATAAATATGAGTGTGTGTGAAACTTATGCGTGAGTCACGAAGCCTTCTGTAACTATACGTTATTGCTGATAGCAAGTATCTCCTTGGTATCTAATAATTTTTAACACACTTGGTTTTAAAAATTCGTTGGGAGAGGTAGCACCACAGAATTTGTTTCAGACACTAAGGTCAGGAGAAGGATGAGTCAAAATCACAGTCTCTGTTTGAACCCCTCTCAACACTTAATCTCTCACCTTCCAGGAAAACATTGAACTTGAATAACACCAGGACCCCACATGACTGAGTCCAGTGGGGTCTTATATACAAAGGAAAATGTTCCAACAACCAGACATAATTAAAACTAATTACCAGTGTTTAGATCTCTAAGAATATTAGCCACCATTAATCTGTCAGTTTGTCATACTGCGGTGTTTTACGTGTTGCCATGATGCTGGAAGCTATGCCATCGGTATTTCAAATACCATCAGGGTCATCCATAGTGGACAGGTTTCAGCAGTTTCCAAACTAAGACAAACTAGGAAGAAAGGGCTGGTGATCTACTTATGAAAATTAGCCAATGAAAACTATGGATCACAACAGACTATTTTCCGATATAATCCTAGAATATGAGCTCGCAAGCATGGAAGGGAATCAAAATAAACAGTGGCTGCAATAACGGACTTGAGAATACTCAAGATTTTAAAGATGGGCCAGGACCAGGCAGTGTTTCCTTCTGTTGTGCAGGGGGTCACTATGAGTAGGAGCAGACTCCGTGGGAACTAATAGCTAACAAGAAAGTTAAAAGAGATCGGATAGAGCTGAACAAGGGTACATACTAGGGTGGTTAAAGGTTGTATTCCAGCTCACCCAGGGAGGGAGTAGAAAAAGGAATATCAGCAACAAACAGGTGAGAGCAGGAGGATGTCACGTTTTTGTCAGTCTGTTGGATGAAAATCTTAAAACAATTTTTCCCCATGAATATGCATCATGTATATGTCTTAGCCATCATCAGCCGTACTCAGCAGATGGCTGGTATGTGTTGAGATCTGCTACATATTATACCTGAATATTATGAGGAGGAAATCAAGAGCTTGACAGAAGCTGTCAGAATGCATAGCACGTTGTCTGGGGGAGTGGTGAGTCTCCATTACCCTTGGTCCTAGGGCCAAAGGCTATGATCTCATAGACTATAAAAGGTAGCTCTAATGAGTAGGACATGAAAGGGGGCTTGACCATTAGTGGCCATTAATGCTCTTATTCCCAGGGCCATTAACCTTGGGTTCCTTGGCCCAATTCCACCTAAGTTAATCACATATTGCCTTTTTAAACGCCCTCCTGCCCTGATGGCTGTATTCAGAATGGCTGTAAGAAGTGTCAGTGACAGCAGTCTTCATTCTCAACCTGAGGATGTTGCTTTCATCATCTACTGCCATGTTTTAGTAATATCACCATAAATCAGGGGATTAGGAAGGACTTGGCCCTTCCTACTTAGGGACAAAATAATAATTTTTTACCACCCCTTTTCCTAAATGGCATTCTAGAGCAGATTACCTAAGACATGGATGCATTTCAGGAGAAGAGAAAGTCCTGTTAAAGAAGTAGAGTTCATAATGATTGCAGAACCCCAATTGCTAGAAAGTACAGCTTGTGTGGCTTCCTATGCTGACCCAGGGATAATTCTTCTGCAATCATGTTGCTCTGTCAGACATTTCTAGTATCATGAAGACTTTGAAACTGGAGACTCATGGACGTGTTCATGTCTCTCATCATTCAGTGCCCCCAACACTCACCACTTCTAAAGTTTTTCCTCTTCTTCTACACCACCCAGCTCCCTCAATCCTTCCTGTGACTTACATATTCCTAACCTGAGGTCAGCTCGATGACCCACTTTTTCCAAGCCTTGACCCAGAATTCTGGGTCAGCTGGAGGTAAATGTCACACAACCATGCAGGCTTGGGCCACACACACCCATGGTTTCAAAAGGCCTATGAGTATGATTCCAAATCCATTAGTTATCTTTGACCAACTCTATCTCCAGTTCTTTAAACCTACACTATTCTGCTAAATAGTCACTCCAACCCCATATTCTCAGGAGACAACTTTTTCTCCAACTTCTCTAAGGAATTTGAGGCTATCAGACATGCTCAACTCAAAATTTCACCCACCCTCTCTCATGATCCAATTATCTTTGTGGATACCCATTCTTACCTATTCTATCATTTTTTCCACGTCTTGCCTTACATGCAGCCTTATGATTAGAAGTACACTTCCCAATACCCTCGCCCTTCTGCTCCAGTATCCCCAAAGTCCTCTATCTGTGCATGGCAATTAATTTGGAAAATTGTACCCAATTCCCTTCCTAGATTTCCAAAGGCCACAGTGTTTTTTAGTCCAAATCTTTCACTGACATAACACATTACATCTTTATCAAGACAAGATATAAAGTGAAAAGAAGCTTCAGGGGATGAAAAGAAATGAGCTTTACCTCACTGAGGACATGGAGTCAGAGCTGACTACTCTCCCAGCAAACCCCACTCCCCTCCCATGCCGATCATACCCAGGAGTGGCTGGATGCCCGTTATGACTTCTTCCTGAGGTTTTCCATTTTGGAGGCTCACTGCTATTTCCCATAATCTACTCTATAGGAATTCTTTTTATTGTATTGCCTTATTTTAAACCACCCCTATTTTAGGAACTGCTGGAGTTTAGAAACCATTTCCATGCTTATTCCAAAGCATTTGTGGCATTTAGACAAGATGTACACAAGCTACTTGTGAGTTTAACCATGGGTGAACCAAACTTCACTTGTTCAGATGGAGGTCAGTAGTTGGGTGCTACACGATGTCTGCATCTGATGAAATCTCCTAGCATAAGATGGCAGCCCTTGGTGGGTAAAGGAGAGCCGTCCACAGTACAAGTCACCCTTAGAAGCAGACACACCTGTCCTTCAACGGAGTGGTTTAGGAAGCCACTGTGGGGGCACATTAATGCATGCATCCTGCTTGAAATAACACTGGCAGTCAGTCCTGCCCAGTTCCCTTCTCTCCTACCCCTGCCCCTGCCAGGGCCAGCTCTTGGGTGAGGCAAGCAAGGCATTCAACTTGGTGCAAAATTTAAGGGAGTACAAAAAATTACCAGTTATTAGAATGTGTGTATATATATATATACCTTACTGCAATTTTTAAAAAAAAAAATCAAAATCAATGCAAAAAAAATGAACAAAATATCAAAATTTTAAATAAAGCTAGGATCAGTACATTGCATGCTGAGCAGTGTCAGAGCCAGGGTCAAAAGAAAAAAAACCAGTAATACTGATCCTGTCTTTAATAAATTTTTGATATTTTATTAATCACGTGTAGTTTTTTTTCATAGATTTTTATTTTCATTTTAGATATTGCATTAAAGTATTATTTATCTTGATTACTGAGCTTTGGTACCACTTTGAATTTTGTGCTGAGGGGAGTTCCTCACACCCCACCCTTGTCCCCGTCCTGCTCTTTTCCTATAAGCAATCATTTATCAAGATCTTCACGACTGCCTCCCAGTTACCTTTTAAACACTCCTGTTCCCTTCATACCTGCTGGCACAGCCTCGGTCATCTCCTCATCGTCTTTTTCTTGCATTAATTCAGTAGCTCTCTATTTGCTCTGCTAGTTTCCAGAACCACCCCTTTTCATATAATTGGTTCCACTTTTTCTACCTCTTAAGAGCCATATGGTACTCCCTAGGGTGTACAGTAAGGAGTTCAAACCTTCAGTTGGTCACAGCCTCATTTCTCTTAGTTTTGCCTTAGTCAAACCTTAGTTTGCCTCTCCAGCCTCATTTCTAACATTCTTCCCCAGGATCCCCAAATAACCTGCCCACTCTCTCCTTGTGGTGCTCTGCGCTGAAGATCTAACAGTTCCCGGAACCTCTCATGCTCTCTTTCCCCTTCTCACATTCGCACCTGCTGTTCTCTCTGCCTGTAATAGTCCTTTCTTCCTTCTGTCTGGAAATCCTGCCCCTGCGTAGACTTCTATTAGAACATTTTTTACTACTAAAAAATAACTACTATAATTGCCTGTTGGTGCATTTATCTTCTCCACTAAGTTCTAAAATGCTCCTCTATGGGAAAGAAACTGTCTCTAATTAATCTCTATGTCCAAGGCATATAAAAAAAAGGAAAAATATAGCAAGTGCTTAAAGCAAGTATGATGGCTAAATGAACTATAAATAAATGAATTATTTGATCATCTTCAGAACGATTAGTAAAACAAACAAACAAATAAAACCTTTATTAATCTCCTGGCTTTGCAAGATAGTGTGCAGGATACTTGTACACCGTTGGCTGCTCTCAGTTAAGTGAATGCTTTCAGTGAACTCACAGCCCTGGAGCTGTCAGTTCTGCATCTTTTATTCCTTCTGCCTATCATATGCTTGGAGCACAGTAGACACTCAATAACTGCCTAAATAAGTTGAAATTTGGGTGGTGGGTTACATGGAAAAGCACTTTGCAGCTTTAACAAGATAAAAAAAAACCCTTTGAAAGATAGATATACCTAATTCCAATTAAAAAAAAAAAAAACTTTCGTTGGCTAGAACTAGCCATTTTTAAAATGTAACTACTTCTGGGTAGAAACATCAGAGCTGTGAGGCTCTTTCCAGCTGAAGAGCTGTGTGATGAAGAAAGCAAAATAAAAACATCGTTTTTAATCATCATAGGTGCTGTGGTCAGGATGGCATAATTACAAGTGCACCCAGGACAGCATGCTCTGGTCTCAGCCCAGTTATCAGCACACCTTCATTCATTCAGGAGATATGTTGTTAAAAACCCACTACGGTCAGACACTTTGCTAGACACTGGTGATACAAGGTATAGAAAACAAGAGGCTTGTAGTCTAGTGGAGGAGACAGATAAACACAGCAAACATAGATTCACACTGCCATGTGCTAATTACTGTGATAGAAATACAGAATACCTGTGGTATCAATAAGGAGTGGTACTTAAACCTTATATTCAGAGTCAGGAAATGCTCTCTCTAGGAGTTAATTACTGATGTGTGCCCTTTAGGAGGTAATTCCCAATTGTGAAATAGCTAGGAAACAAAGTGAAGGACAAAGTAATCTAGGCAGTGGGCATTATATGCAAAATTTTGAATGCAAAAGTAAAATTACGCCTCATTTCATGGAAATTGCAAATAAGGCTGAAGAATAGGATGTGGCAACATATCAAGCTTAAATAATGAACCTGGATCATAAAGGCCCTGGTGGTATAGCGGTTAAGAGTTATGGCTGCTAACCAAACTGTCAGCAGTTTGAATCTACCAGGTGCTCCTTGGAAACACTGTGGACAGTTCTATTCTGTCCTACAGGATCTCTATGAGTCAGAATTGACTTGACAACAATGGGTTTGGTTTCTGGTTTTTATAGCATGCCAAATTTTTTAATAACTTACCCTGAAATATTTGGGGAGGCATTTGTAGACATTTTAAAAAAGGAGTGATCGGATCAGATCAGTTTTTTATGAAGAATTACTCTGAAGGCCGTGAAAGTATAGCTAAAAAGGGGAAAGGCTGGGAGCAGACAGAACATTTTAAAGTCTTCTGCAGCAGTGCAAGCCAGAAATTAGGTGTCTCTAACCCAAGGGAATGGCAGTGAGAATGGAGAACGAATTCAATTGATCTTAAAGAAACAAAACATCAGTACTTGGTCACCAGTGAGTGGAAAGTCATGGGTATGGATGAAGGAGGAATCTAGGATGACCCGTGGGTTACAAAGTTGGTCTGCATTTGGAGGAAGAAATAGGAAGAAGAGTAGGGAATAGAGAAGTTATGTGTAACTTTTATCGCTTTGCATTTGAGGGGCTTTTGATATGTCCAAGAGGAGATATCTAGGAGTCAATTGGTGATACGAGTTTGGCTATCAGGAAATAGGTCTGTCCTGGAAATAGCAATTTGGGACTTATCAGCAAGTAGCATTTTGCTGAAGTTAGAGAGGTTGTAAGATGTTATTCTGGGAGGGTACATAGGGTAAGAAGACCAGAAGGACAAATATGGATTTACCAGACGCCAGCAGCCTCAGGTGGGTAGAAGAACAGTCCATGAAAGAGACAGGGGCTCCAGCCAGTGAGGTAGGAGGAGAAGTAGGAAGAGTTCCATAGAAGGCCAAAAACAGAATTGATCCAGATTCACAAGAAGCTGTTTGCTCTTTCTTACCTTCTACCCTAGTGGTCAGCAGCATTCATTGGCAGAGGTTCTGGTTCAGATTAGATCCTCTGGCCATGAAAAATGGCAAGATCGAGGCAAAGACAGAAGTCAGGTAGAAGAGGAATGGGCAAGGCTTGGAACCAGGAGATCTAGGATGGGGGTCTCTGCTGTGTTCCTTGTTAGCTGTAGAATTTGGATTAGTTACCTCACTGCTCCCATCCCATTCCTACTTCATGAACTTCAGTTTCTCATCTCTAAGATGAAGATAATTCACACGTCACAATTCATAAATACGCTATGACTAGGATTCTTTGAGATTGTACATTGTGACTGTATCAGTACAAGTGCATGGCATTATTATCAAATAGGTCATCTGGAGATCAGCCTTAGCCTCCATGCACATCATATTTAAGCAGCTGTAAGGCCTTCCCACAGTCTAGGTCAAGCACATCCTCACTGAGACCGAAAACACTGCATTGATCAAAACTTATTAGCACTGTGTTAAAGAAAGCCCTTCTCAGGATGTAGGGCAGTCACAACAAGTACCTAAACAAACAAACAAAAAAAGTAGCCCAAATAGGAAAATCATTTCTAATGAATGGAAAACTCATCTGGAATAAGAGAATTAGGGTGGGGTGTCAGCCAGCAAAGAGAAATTTCAAGTTTATATAGTAATGAGATCCTGAAATGAAGATTAGAGAGTTATTCTGCCTATGTACTGGGCTGTGTAGGAGAAGGGGTGGGGTGGGGCAGGCATGGGCAAACTGCAGCTTTTGTCCAAAGTGTTACGCCTTGGACTCTCATAATATAAGCAAGCTATGTTCACGAGAGAGTCTTTAGGCTCTTTCCTCTCTTTTTTATTGTTCTGATAAATCCTTTATTGGGACAGCCATCTTACAAAACTGCCCCAGAACACACATAAACCCTTTTGATCACAAAATATAAGCCTGCGCTCCTCCCCTGCTCTCAAGCCTTTAAACAATGCAATTGACTAGAAAAGAAAGTCAGGACCTGTGACAGCTTTGGCTCTACAACACCTTCTTTTCCATTTTGGGCAAGTACCAGACACCTGGTCTACCAAGAGGTCTAGACAAGCAGTGAGTTGTTCTCTAATTGTCAGGATGGCTACAGGGCCCAGGTTCATGGTCAGCTGGGGTTCAATTGGTACCTGGTTTTGAAATCCTAACTCTGTCATTAGCTTTCTATGTGGTTTCAATAACTTATCCAATTCATTCTGAATGGGTATATAGTCCATAGGCTAGAGTGCTCCCTAACCTTAATGTGAGATGGCGTCAGTATGACTTTACCAGAAGGACATACTACGGGCAAGAACATACCATGGGGTAAAAAGCTAAATATTAAACTGTTGATATAGATACAGTCAATGTAAGCTACCCTAGAGCCACTACTCATCGGTCCAGTTTGTGTTACTGTAGTGGCTTGCTTATTGTTCTGATGCTGGAAGCAATAACACTGGTGTTTCAAATACAAGCAGGGTCACCTATGGTGAACAGGTTTCAGGAGAGCTTCCAGACGAAGACAGACTAGAAAGAAGGATCTGTCTACTTCTGAAAAAAAAAGGGCGGTGAAAACCATAGGAATAACAGTGGAACTTTCCTAATATAGTGCTGGAAGATGAACTCCTCAGGCTGGAAAGCACTCAAAATAGGACTGGGGAAGAGCTGCCTCCTCAAAGTAGAGATGATCTTAATGAGGTAGATGGAGCCAAGTTTTCGGGACCTTCAATTGCTGATGTGGCATGATTTAAAACCAGAAGAAACAACCACAAACATCCATTAATAATTGGAATGTGGAGTGTACAAAGCACCAATCTAGGAAAACTGGAAGTCATCAAAAATGAAATGGAAAGAGTAAAAATCGATATCCCAGGTATTAGTGAGCTGAAATGGAGTGGTATTGGTCATTCTGAATCAGACAATCATATGCTCTGCTATGCCAGAAATGACAAATTGAAGAGGAATGAAGCCACATTCTTCATAAGAAAGAACAGCTCAAAATCTATCCTGCAGTACAATGCTGTCAGTGACAGAATAATATCCGTACACCTGCAAGGAAGGGCAGTTAATATGACTATTACTCAAATTTACACACCAACCACTAATTCCAAAGATGAGGAAATTAAAGATTTTTACCAATTTCTGCAGTCTGAAATTGATCAAGCATTCAATCAAGGTACATTAATAATTACTGGTGATTGAAATGTGAAAATTGGAAACAAAGAAAAGGATCAGTAGTTGGAAATTATGGCCTCAGTGATAGAAATGAAGCTAGAGATCACATGATAGAATTTTGCAAAACCAACCACCTATTTATTACAAATACCTTTCTTTATCAACATATACGTGGACTTCACCAGATAGAATACACAGGAATCAACTACATATCAACTACATCTGTGGAAAGAGACTACGGAGAAGTTTTATATTATCAGTCAGAACAAGGCCAGGGTCTGAATGTGGAACAGATGATTAATTGCCCTTATGCAAATTCAAGTTGAAGCTGAAGAAAATTAAAACAAGTCCACAAGAGCCAAAGTATGGCCTTAACTATAAACCACCTGAATTTGGAGACCATGTCAAGAATAGATTGACACACTGAAAATGACTGAAGGCCAGACAAGTTGTAGGACGACATCAAGGACAGGAAAGAAAGAAAAGACAAAAATGAATTTCAGAAGAGACTCTAAAACTTTCTCTTGAATGCAGAGTAACTAAAATGAATAGAAGAAATGAGGAAATAAAAGAGCTGATCAGAAGATTTCAAAGGAAAACTCGAGAAGACAAATTAAAGTATTATAATAAAATGTGTGAAGGCCTGCAGTTAGAAAATCAAAAGTGAAGAATACATTTAGCATTCCTCTAGCTGAAAGAACTAAAGAAAAAAGTCAAGCCTCAAGTTGCAATACTAAAGGATTCTGTGGGCAAAATATTGAATGACACAGGAAGCATCAAAAGAAGATAGAAGGAATACACAGAGTCACCGTTCCAAAAAGAATTGGTCGATGTTCAACTGCTTCAGGAGGTAGCACATGATCAAGAACCGATGGTATTGAAGAAGGAATTCCAAGCTGCACTGAAGACACTGGCAAAAAACAAGTGTCCAGGAAGTGACAGAAAACCAACTGAGAATTTTCAGCAAACGGAGGTGCTCACTCATCTATGCCAAGAAACCTGCAAGGCAGCTACCTGGCCAACTGACTGGAAGAGATCCATATTTAGGCCCATTCCAAAGAAAGGTCATCCAATGGAATGTGAAAGTTATTGAATAATATCATTAATACCACATGTAAGTAAAATTTTGCTGAAGATAATTCAAAAGTGATTGCAGCAGTACATCAAAAGGCAAATGCCAGAACTTGAAGTCAGATTCAGAAGAGGACGTGGAATGAAGGATATCATTGCTGATGTCAGATGGATCTTGGCTGAAAGTAGAGAATACCAGAAAGACATTTACCTGTGTTTTATTGACTATGCAAAGGCATTCGACTGTGTGGATGATAACAAATTATGGATAACATTGCAAAGAATGGGAATTCCAGAATCCTTAACTGTATTTACTTGGAACCTGTACATAGACGAAGAGGCAGTTGTTTAAACAGAACAAGGGGATACTAAAAAAAAACTTTTTTTTTTTTTTTTTTAGTTTAAAATCAGGAACGGTGTGTGTCAAGGTTGTGACTTTCATCATACTTAATCAGTCTGTATGCTGAGCAAATAAACCAAGAAGCTGGACTATGTGAAGAAAAACATGGCATAAGAATTCGAGGAAGACTCATTAAAAACCTGTGATATGCAGATGACACAACCTTGCTTGCTGAAAGCAAAGATGACTTGAACCACTTACTGAAGAAGATCAAAGACTACAGCCTTCAGTGTAGATTGCACCTCTACATAAAGAAAATGAAAATCCTCAAAACTAGACCAATAAGCAACATCATGATAAACAGAGAAAAGATTGAAGTTGTAAAGGGTTTCATTTTACTTGGATTCGCAATCAATGCACATGGAAGCAGTAGTCAAGAAATCAAATGACATATTGCATTGGGAAAATTTGGTGCAAAAGACCTCTTTAAAGTGTTAAAAAGCAAAAATATCGCCTTGAGGACTAAGGTACACCTGACCGAAACAATAGCATTTTCAATTGCCCCGTATGCATGCAAAGCTGGGCAATGAAAAAGGAAGATGGAAAAAGAACTGACACCTTCGAATTATGGTGTTGGGGAAGAATATTGAATATACCATGGACTGCCAAATGAATGAACAAATCTGTCTTGGAAAAAGTAGAGCCAGAATGCTCCTTAGAGGCAAGGATGGCAAGACTTTGTCTCATATACTTCGGACATGTTATCAGGAGGGACCAGTCCCTGGAGAAAGACATCATGCTTGGTAAAGTAAAGGGTCAGTGAAAAAGACAAAGACCCTCAAGGAGATGGATTGACACAGTAGCTGCAACAATGAGCTCAAACACAGCAATGATTGTGGCACAGAGTCAGGCAGTATTTTCTTTTGCTGTACATAGGGTACCTATGAGTCAGAACCAACTCGTAGGCACCTAACAACAACAGGGCACTAACAAGATGGCATGTTTTCTTCCTCTCTGACTTTCTTTCTCCTTCCCTCCCTCCCTTTCTGCTTCCCATATTTCCTCCTTTCTCCAGCAAATACTGAGTACCTGCCACATGTCAGGAGCACATCCCAGCTTTACAGGGCAATTATTATGTTCTTACTGATTATTTTTATAATTGGAGTTATATAGCACAATGTTTTGTTATTAGATGTTCTACACATATTTTTGAACATCTAATACTCCTCCTTCTCATATATTGCTTTTTGGTCTTTTGATGAGAACACCATTCCTTCCTCAGTCTATCTCCAACAACCCATAGGTACTGAGTCCATTATCTTTATCATTTATTTCTAAAGCTCAGAAGCTCCCATTAAACAAATAACCTATCTCTAACAGTTTATTTTTATCTTTAAGGAAACAGACATAGTGTTACATGAGTGACAATTCTATATTATTCAGAAAATCTTTTTATCTTTCCTCCTTTTCTAGGACCTGGTCATTAACTTGAATCCTAACTTACCAGGGGTCATCCACAAGATTCATCCAGGTTAGAGCCGTGATGTAGACTTTGTATTTGGCATTTTCTCACCTCCCTGTATAGCAATACTCTTTTCTCTCTCAGCTAACTGTCATGGCCCCTTGTCATATGTGGAAACTGATCACATTAAGGGATTTACCTCATCTCTAAGATATTTACAGAGGACTCTTCAAAAACCAAAAGAGTATAAAATCAAAGATATGACTCAATAATTGATTTTACCAAGGAAAGATTACTAGTTATGAACACTAATTGTCGCCATTTGAATCACGTGGATGGGCACTCACTCCGTCTTACTTGTAAGTTTAGGTTTGGCTTGCCAAAGTTCTTTCCTTATGTCTGTGAAACACTGTGCTCAGCCACTGAGAGAGAAGACTCCTGGGCTAATGTAACTAGGCAAAGAGATGGTGGAGAGGAGAGGAGAGATGGATGTTCTAGGCAGAAAGGATATCATGAGCAAAGGGTTAGAAGACATTTAACCATAATAATTGCAAGTAGCATGATATTGCTATAGCATAAAGAGTAGAGGTGAGCTATGAAGCTAGAGAAATGAGCTGGGGTCACACAAAGAAAACCTTTTTATCTTATTAAAAAGTTTAGACTTTCTCCAGTTGGCTATGGCTACTCACACAGCCAGCCTGGCGTTTTGGAACACTGCTCTGGAAGCAGTATGAAGGATGTTTTTGGTGAGTAAAGGACTGGAAGGGTGAAAATCAGGAGAACAGTGAGGAGGTTATTGAAACAGTACAACCCAAAACAAAACCTATTGCCATTGGGTCAATTCCAAATCATAGCAATCTCATATGTGTGAGAGTAGAACTCCCCTCCACAGGGTTTTCATGGCTGTGACCTTTCAAAAGCAGGTCACTAAGCATTTCTTCTGAGGTGCATTAGAGTGGATTTGAACTGCCAACCTTTCAGTTAATAGCCCAGAGTTTAACCATTGACACCACCCAGGGACTCCTGCAATAGTCAAAGAAGGATATAAAGAGAATAAAAGAGGAATATATTTGAAGTAAAAATGTCAGGATTGATTACTGGTTATAAACAAATCTCTGGAGAAAAAAATGAATATTGAAGAGTCCAGGTTCCTGCCTGGGTAACTCAGCAGACGGATGTGCTACAAATTAAGAAAGACAATTCAGAAGAAAGAGCAGGGAAGAAGATAAGGATACAGAATTCAAAGTTGGACATGAAGCAGGTGAAGTATATGGTATCTGAAAGATATCAGGTGACTGCCTAGCAGACAGCTAGAGATGCAGGTATAAAACTCATGGGCTAGAGACAGAGATTTAGGGATTACTAGCATACAAGTGGAATTTACAATGAGCTTATGGGAAATTGACAAGAAGAACATATAGGGTAAGATCTGACCTAAAGGTTGAAACCCAAGGAAACCAACCATTTAAGAGGACCATTGGAAAACAAAGGAAGGTGGCATAGAAATGAGGAAGAAAAGTTTCAGGAATGAAGGAGGTGGTCAGTTGTGTCTGTCATCTCCTTACAAAGATGTGAGACCTGAATATGTTCAGAGAAAATGCTTCATTATTTATTTTATGTAGGAGGCCAGAGAACAGTTGATTGAGGCGTGAATATGAGGTAACAAGGTGAGGACAGTTGATGTGGATTACTCTATTAAGAAGTCTCGGTGCTAATGGAAAGAGACAGATATGACTATTGTTAGAGGGGAACATATCTTTAAGGTTTATTTTTATTCTTATTTTTTAACAAAAACTTGCTCATGTTCATAGATTGAGAGATAGTAGTCAAAAGGAAAGAAGTGGTTGAAGAAAGAGGGAAGGAATGGATGATCCCAAAGTTCCAGAGAAAATGGAGGTGGAGGTGTGAATCAACTATACAAGGGGAGCAATCAGTCTTTAGCATCTTCTGAGAAGAGAAGGAAGGAGCCTGTTGTAGCTATCTATGATGGTTAGGCTGGAGAAAGGTTGAGGTTTAGAATAACCAGGGAAGAGGACAGGAGAGGGAACTGAACCCACTCCATCACACTGCCACGGTACATAAGAGTGCCCACTCAATAATGTTAGCTTCTATTTTCCCTTGCCTAACTTACTTGTCCTTCCAAGTTTCTCAAAAACCTTGCAGCTAGGAAATTCTAAGTAATGTCTACTCTCTTCTTCGATATGATTTAAACCTTTACCATTGCACCTTCTTTGCTGAAAAGATAAAGGACATCTTTAGCTGTGCCATCCCCACGTGCTGCAGAGGAAAATTGAGCCCCTAGTAGAGAAAAGAAAAAAATCTGAATGTCTGGTGAAGAGTCTTTTCCCGCTGATGCACAGCCCTCCCTTTCGCATGGAGGGCTCCATACATTCTGCTCACGGGTTCCATTAGAAACAAGTCTCCAAGCAGTAGTAATTGCATGGAATTTTTGTTTCTTGAGGTGGAGCTACTGTGTCACCGCCCAAGTTGCCCCTGCCTATCTCTACCTCAGTAGTGACAGCTGCAATGGGTAACAGCCTGCTCCTCTCTCTCACCTGCCACTTGGCACCCTGGCCAAAAAAACTCAGGGGAGAAAGTCTCACTGTCCATGGGCACAAAGGTTGAGTGTCTCAAAGCTGATTGTCTACATGTAGGTGTCTCATTAAATAAGTTAATATTTGAAAAATGTTCTGAATGAAGCTTAGAAAATAGCAAACGCCATGTAAATGTTACCTATTGTTGTTGATGTTGTTATCGTCACAATTGTTCATATTCCCTACAGGACCAAAATATATTCTATTCATATAGTGGAAAATTAATTCATATTTTGCAGATTAATTACTGTGTTCTAGAAGCAGCTTTAAGAAAGGATTTAACAGTGGCTGAATACCTCAGATGTAGTGGAATTAATACAGGATTTGAAGTCAGAGAGACACGGGTCTGAACTGCATATCTACCACTTACTCATTATGTTTTTTTCAGCATCAACTTCTTCCTCTATCAAAGAGGTATGTTAAATTACCTCAGAGGACTATTGTAAGGAGTGAAATTATGCATATCAGATACACATCACTAAAAACAAAACAAAAGTTAACTCTCCCCCATTTCCTTCTTCCTGGAGGGAGAAAGTGATGCTGAAGTTGTTTGCGTAAATGACTGCACCTTTCTCATGGCATTTAGCATTTGCTCTCTTTTTTTTTATTTTGTGCTTTATGTGCACTCGTCAATGCTCTTCCCCTCCTTCTACACCAACACACATACAATCCATAGATATCAGGACAAGTTACTAAACTGTAAAGTAGGACAACTGCTTCAATTCAAGAAATTTCTTCCTTTTTTTTTTTTTTTAGGCTTTATTTTTTAGAGTAGATTTAGATTTATGAATAAATTGTCTTGAAAGTATGGAGAGTTCCCACCCAAATGCCCTTTTTTTGCCCTGTACACTGTTTCTAATGTTAACATCTTTCCTTCATGTGGTAGATTTGATGCAATTAATGAACCAATATTGATACATTATCATTGACTAACATTCATGTTGCTCGTTATGTGCCATCGAATCGGTTCTGACTCATAGCGACCCTGTGTACAACACATGAAAGAGTGCCCTGTCCATATAGTCCAGCTTCTCAGATTGTTTGCTCAACATACAGATTGAATAACTATGGTGAAAGGATACAACCTTGACACACACCCTTCCTGATTTTAAACCACACAGTACACCTTGTTCTGTTGGAACAACTGCCTCTTGGTCTATGTACAGGTTCCGAATGAGCACAATTAAGTGTTCTGGAATTCCCATTCTTTGCAATGTTATCCATAATTTGTTATGATACACAGTCAACTGCCCTCACATAGTCAATAAAACACAGGTAAACATCCTTCTGGTATTCTTTGCTTTCATCCAAGATCCATCTGACATCAGCTTTGATATCCTTCATTCCACATCCTCTTCTGAATCTGACTTCAATTTCTGGCATTTCCCTGTTGATGTACTGCTGCAACTGCTTTTGACTTATCTTCAGTAAAATTATACTTGCAGGTGATATTAATGATATTGTTTGATAATTTCTGCGTTCTGTTGGATGGTTTTTCTTTGAATGGGCATAAATATGGATTTCTTCCAGTCAGCAGGCCAGGTAGCTGTCTTCCAAATTTCTTGGCATAGATGAGTGAGCACCTCCATTTGTTGAAACTTCTCAGTTGGGTTTCTGTCAATTCCTGGAGGCTTGTTTCTTGCCAATGCCTTCAGTGCAGCTTGAACTTCTTCCTTCAATACCATCGGTTCTTGATCATATGCTACCTTCTGAAATGGTTGAACATCAACCAATTCTTTTTGCAACAGTGACTCTGTGTATTCCTTCCATCTTCTTTTGATGCTTCCTGTGTCTTTCAATATTTTGCCCATATAATCCTTCTATACCACCTCTCAAGGCTTGAAATTTTTCTTCAGTTTTTCAGCTTGAGAAATGCCAAGTGTGTTCTTTCCTTTTGCTTTTCTATCTGCAGGGATCTACACATTTCATTTTAATACTTTGTCTTCTTGAGCTGCCCTTCAAAATTTTCTATTCAGCTCTTTAACTTCATTATTTCTTCCATTTACTTTTCTATCCCTGAGGCCACATTTTCCAACTACCCATCCTTCTTCTTTGTTTCCACCTTTCACATTCCAATCATCAGTAATTATTGATGTACCTTGATTGAATGCTTGATCAATTTCAGACTGCAGAAGTTGGTAAAAGTCTTCAATTTCTTCATCTTTGGCATTAGTGGTTGGTGCCTAAATTTGAATAACAGTCATATTAACTGCTCTTCCTTATAGGTGTATGGATATCATCCTATCACTGACAATGTCGTACTTCAGAATGGATGTTGAAATGATCTTTTATCATGAACATGACATCATTCCTCTTCAATTTGTCGTTCCAGCATAGTAGACCACATGATTGTCCAATTCAAAATGGCTAATATCAGTCCAATTCAGCTCACTACTACCTACCCAGAACCCAGTGCCATCAAGTCTAGGACATCAATATTTCATTTTTGATGACTTCCAGTTTTCCTAGATTCATACCTCATACACTCCACATTGTGATTATTAATGGATGTTTGCAGCTATTTTTTCTCATTTTGAGTCATGTCACATCAGTAAATGAAGGTCCTGAAAGCTTGACACCATCCACATAATTAAGGTCGACTCTACTTTGAGGAAGCAGCTCTTCCCCAGTCGTCTTTTGAGTGTCTTCCAACCTGAGAGGCTCATCTCCCAGCATTATATCAGACAATGTCCTGCTGCTATTCATAATGTTTTCACTGGTCAGTTTTTTTCAGAAGTAGACTGTCAGGTCCTTTTTCCTAGTCTGTCTTTTTTTTTTTTTTTGTCTTAGTCTGGAAGCTCCACTGAAACCTGTCCGCCATGGGTGATCCTGCTGGCATTTGAAATACTGGTGGTATAGTTTCCAGCATCCCAGCAACACTCAAGCCACCAGCAGTATGACAAAATGACAGATGAGTGGTGGAACTAAAGTCCATAGTTTACATTAAAATTCATCCCTCATGTTGTACAGTCATATGGGTTTTAACAAATGCAACATATCATGTGCTCACCATGATAGTATTTGTCCGAAAAATGAGTTTTTACAGCCTTAAAATTGCCCAACAACATTTCTAGCCATGTTGCCTTTATGTTTTAAACATCTGGCCATTTCCCTTTGTCCCCATCTTTCCCTAACAACTTTATGTCCTGAAACAAGGGTGATATCCAAGAGCCCTTCTGGGAGTGCACACAGACCCCAGAAGGAGACATACCCAAAACCATTAAACAAAGTACAATGGCTTCCCCTGTGTGTTACCAAATTAAGTCCCACACAGTAACTTACTCAAGGGAATTTGTTGATGTCAGCAGAAAGGAGAGACTCAATTATAGTCTCTGACGGGGCAGCTTAGCGTTATTTATAATGTACAGCGTTTTGGCTGGGAAGCAAGAAGAGAGATGTTCAGGCCTTAGCCACACTGGGCAGTACATCCATGTTCCCACTGGCGTCGCCTAATGAGCAAATTTGATACTCCCCTTTGTGAATCTTTGGTGAGAGGAATTTATTCTCAGGCTGACCCCATCTAGTATATAGTGTGGGAAGACGGGCACCAGGCAATCTGTGTAAATCCCGGCAATCTGAGTTCTGAAGGTAGAATCTTCAAGAGCACTTCTCTCACCCTTAATATATAAACAAAGACAGCTGTGATGAAGACACTGGAACAGGAAGGGATGAAAACACTGAATATTTGTTCCCTAGGACAGAGTGAATTTACAGCACACTTTTATGTCATCTGTGCCCACGATCCCTTAGTAAGCCCTCAAGAAATGCAAACTCGTTTTAACTTTGGCATCTCTCCCCCATTATCCATGAATTCACCTGTTCATTGCTTTAGTTTTAATATAAATATCCTGTCCTCAGATTCCTTCCCTAACCACATCGTCCCCACTCCAGCATATTTGATTAGGGCTCCCTCTTATATATTCTTAATACATCCAGTAATTCTCGGCAGCAAATGCAACTACTGCAATTAAACAATTCATGTAATTATGGCTGAATAGCTACCTTTGCCCCATACATGATGCGTTCTGCATGAGCAAAGTCTACAGCTGTCTTAATCAGCCCTGAATTGCCTGGTACAGTGCCTTGCTAAGTGAATGAATTAACTGAGCGAAACTTCTTTGGAAAAGCAAATAGGTACAAATAAAACTATGCAACAAGTTTCAAAACCATAAATAGATTTGTCTTGTGTACTCGCCACTCTTGTTGGGTTATCTCGGCCAAGACTGGCCTCCCAGCACTGCTGATAAAAGTAGTGGCCACACCCTCTTACGAATGTCTTTGTAGGATTCAATTTTTTAAATACAGTCTGACTTTTGAGAAGTTCTCTGAGCATCTAATGTCCTTAGTATGGTGCTGGGCTGCACAGGAGGTAAGATTGTATGATGGGTTTTCCTGTCCACTCTGAGCTTATGCTTTCCTGAGTGAGGTAGGATTTCTCTTCACAGAGCACAGTATTTCTCCCAGAAGGGTTAAATGGTCTAGATAACAAAGCATGGGGGGAGTTTGGAAATGCAAACGTTAACAGGCATTGCCTCACTGCTTCTTATCTGACAGAAGCTCCCAAAACATTGGCCATTTTCCCTTTTAAGCTCACAGGTCCTTTGGTAACTTTAATAACCTTCCTCAGGCCCTTTGATAACCTTTCTGCATGTGAATTGCAGACCAGTGTTCCTTTCATGGTCTGACCTGTCCACTGAAAGCCAAGAGAGTGTGCCCAGGTGAAGTTCTGACCTACCAACTGCAGTGCAGAAAGGACGGGCCACTTTTACTGGATCTCACTGGCCAGGCCTTGAACTTTTCAAGACTTCTTGTTCCTTTAGGTTATTTTGCTTTCTTTCTTTCTCAGGAAACTGTCTGCCTTCAAAATAGTTTCAGTGTGTGGCAGTGTGAGGGTCTAGAAGAGATTAAATTGTTCTGTAGTCAGAAAAAGGAAAAGTGGTTAATTTTGAAGTTTAGTGAAAGATGCACTGGTGAAATACAGCCAGGAAGCTTTGCCCAGTCTTTTATTTTGGAGGAAAAAATGCCTAATACAGTCAGACAAAAGCTCATTTTCTAAGGCGCCTCCTTGCTTGGATTCCCACTCAGAGTCTGAAACCCCTTTGCCTGGTAGACAACTGAGAACTGTTTGGAAGCAGGACAGTGGGCTGGAGTTCTGCCTTCCCCACTTTCTAACCCTGGGATAGCCACCGAGCAACTCAAAGCTTTAATTTTTCTCTTTAAAATGAAGAAACTCATCCTTGCCGTACCCATACGGGATAATACAGGTTCATGTGAGATGTAGGCATGAAAAGCTCTGTGAATATAAAAGAGATAGACATGTGCTAGCTATTCATATTGCTTATTGTCATTCCAGCTTCACCCTCTAATTTTGTTCTCATTGGCCTGACACCATAAATAGCTACAGAGCCTTCACGCAATACAAACATAGACCAGACTCACAGAATTTTTAAACCAAAGAAGACCTTCAATATCATTGCGTCTAGTCTCCTCACGTTATAAATACGGCCACCTAGACAAAAGCTAAATAAGGTTAGTTAATATTGAGTGCTTACATGGCTCTAAATATTCTACATTCATTAAGTCCTTTAATCATCAAAATTACTATAACCACCTACCTTTCACAGGTAAGGAAACTAAGAGGCCACTTCATGTCTTCAAGGTTACATTGTAGCAGTAAAAAAAACAATTGTTGTCAAGTTGATTCTAAGCATGTGTCAGAGTACTATACTCCAGTGCTCCACAGAGTTTTCAATGGCTGATTTTTCAGAATCGCCAAGCCTTTCTTCCAAAGTGCCTCTGGGTGGACCTGAACCTCCACCTTTCAGTTAGCAGCCGAGTGTGTTTAATCATTTGTACCACACAGGGACTCCATGCGTTGTGGCACTGCCAGGTCTTAAACTCAGGCAGTCTAGTTCTGGGTCCACCTCCTCCACAATGACACTGAACTGCTGCTTAGAAACCAAGCTTAGAAACTGAGTTGTGTGGGGGAACATACCCCAACAACTCAGTCTGTGAGATAAACCCAGCTATGAGACAGCAGGGTATGGTGGTGGTTAAGACCATGGTCTAAGTCCTGGTTATATGCATGGCAGTTGGAATGGACTTGGGCAAGTCATTAGCCTATTTTATGACAATTTTGGTTTTGGTTTCCTCACCTATAAAATTATCATAAAAATACCTTCTTCATAGTGTGAGACAATATATGTAAAGCATTTAGCACAGGCCCTGGAGATAACTGTTCATAGATATTAGCCGTTCCATCACACTGCTTCTTCCAGAGGGTCTGCAGGGTGGGGATACAGCAGCAGAAGCGGCATTGTACAAAGTGAGCACTGTAAGGAGGAGCCAGGGAGACAGGGAACTGATGAGCCAGAGACGTGTTTGCAAAGAGCACATCCATCAGCCCTTCCAGGACACAAGTGAGGAATAAATTTGGATTATAAAGCTAGAGCTAATCACAACCACAATGAGATACCACTTCACCCCGACTAGAATGGCTAAGATCAAAAAGATGGAAAACAACAGGTGCTGGTGAGAATGTGAACTGGAAACCTCATCCATTGCTGATAGGAATATAAAATGGTACAGCCGCTATAAAAAACAGTTTGGCAGTTCCTCAGTTAAACATAGAACTGCCATATGGCCCATCAATCCCAATCCTAAGTATATGTAGAGAGAATGGGAAGCAGGAATGCAAAGAGAAACCTGTATACCAATGTTGACTGCAGCACTAATAGCAGAGCCAAAAGGTGGGAACAAGTTAAATGTCCATCAAGAGATGAATAGAGAAACCAAAGACTCAAAGAAGAAGCTAGCCTATAGGACTAATCGCCAAGACACACCATGGCCTCATCTATCCTGAGACCAGAACTAGATTGTACCCAGCTATCGCTACCAATATTTCTGAACAGGGACACAATAGATGGTCCTGGATAGAATGGGAGCAAAATGTAGAACCTCAAATTCTCAAAAAAGGCCAGACTTACTGGACTGATAGAAACTAGAAGAACCCCCAAGACTATCGCCATCAGATACCCTGTAAACTATGTACTGAAACCACACCTGGAGGTCACCTTTCAGTTAAATTGGCACATAAAATAAATATCACCCAGGGGCACTGTGCTCCCTCAAAAAAAAAAAAGAAGTATGTATATATGATCAAATGGTCAACATTTATCATAAAGCAAAGATGAGACGGTAAGGAGTGCAGGGAAGCTAGATTAATGAAAACAAAATAACCAGAATAGAAATCAGGAGGATGTTGACACATTGTGAAAAATGTAACCAATGTTATTGAGCAATATATATAGAAACTGTTAAAGGGAAACCTACTTTTCTGTGTAAATTTTCTCCAAAAACACAATAAAATATTATAATAAAAAAAGATGAATTGGTAAACAAAATGTGGTATATGCGTACAATGGAATGTTAGTTATAAAGAGAAAAGAAGTCCTGATGCATGCTAAAATGTGGATGAAACTTGAAGACATTATCCGGAGTGAAATAACTCAGTCACAAAAGGTCAAATACTATATAACCCCACTTACGAAACAGGCAAATGTATAGAGGCCAACCAAGGCTTATTAATGTCTATCGGGGTGGGAGGGGAGTGGAAAGGAGGAGTCAGTGCTGTAGAGACACTGAGTTTCTGTTAATAGAGGTGGAAGAATTGGGAAGATAATAGTGGTGAGAGTTGTACAACATGACGAGTGTAATCAATGTCACTGAATTTTATATGTAAGAATTGTTGAATCCAGCAAATGTTTTGTTATCTCTATATATATTTACCACATACACACACCTCAAGACAAAAGAAAACAACAAAAAACAGATGGGTCTTATTTTTGATGTTACATTACAAATTCAAGTGGCCGTCTTTAAAAATCAAACAAACACAAAGCTAGAGCCACAAACAAATGGTAGTAAGGACAATCTGGCCTGTCTGCTCTCACTGTGGCATGTCACCCATCCCTTCTGTCTAAAGTGGGCAAGGAGCTGAACGGTGAAACGCTGCTGCTCACGCCTCAGGCTGAGGAATGGGCGTCCTGAGATACCTGCCCCTCAATCTCCACAAGCATGCTTGGCTGGCCAGTCAGCTGCCAAAACATATGCAGGATTTTCTAGGTTCCGGGCCTGGGAAGGAGCGGCTTGATCCTCCCAAGGCAGCTCTGAAGATACGCAAACTTTTGCAATTGCTTCTGCCTACTCAAAATGTCTCTCCCTCTGTTAACAACTCGACAGGCATCTTGTCTGTGTTTGATAAATAAGCTTCTCTATTTATTCAGGGGAGTGAATTTGTAGCTATTATGATTCAAATGACATTGACATGATATTTTCTCTCTTTTTTTTTCTCTCCGCTGTTGAATCAGGAAAAGAAAATCCATAGGGGGGAAAAATCACAAAAAGCCAAGCAATTACTCTACGTATCTGTCCATGAAATAAATAAATGCATAAGCAAGTTCTCTTTGGGGTTGGAGGTAAGGGACCTGATAAATAATTTAAAATCCGTTGCTGCTTCCTGGTTCTCAGAGCTGCAGCTGGCATGTGCGAACACGGGGCACGTGTTGTATTCATTAGGCGCTTAGCAGCGTTTTCATTCCTCAACCATTAACGTTATCTGCAAGTGGGGCTGCGCTCCAGTCAGATCTGGGGAATGTCAATCACCTCATCACACGGCACCGGCTTCGTCATATGTGCTGTTACTGCTCAAGAGGTTCCTGAGCCAGCCAGTCAATCAGATGTGACTGAAGCAGGTGGCCAGGAGGTACGCCAGCCAGTAGTGACTGTTGCACCTTGAAACCGCTGTCCAACACCCCTCCTGGTCAGATCTGACTAGACCTGCCCTCCCTCAGCCTTTCCCACAGCTCACCCTGCACTGTGAACAGGGGCCACTGGAGAGGGCTTTGTGAACTTTGCATGTTGACAATATGCCAGGATTTTCTCTAAGATCTAATCCCACAGATAAGAGGAACCTGGGGGTTTGTCATCAGAAGACTTATTGGACCATCTTTTGTAGCTTCAGAGTAGTCATGGAGCAGCTCAGAGTCATCGGTCACAGATTCTCTGGGGGCCTTTGAGGTCATTTGGTCCCATGCTTTCAGCTTTTATAACTGTGGCTCACAGTAAGAAAGTCATTTTACATCACAGCATTGCATTCACACACACACACACCATTGAAATAAAATGTCCATAAAATATCCTTTTTATATGTCATTAAAAAACATACCAAAAAAAAAAAAATAGTTGCTATTGAGTTGACTCTGACTGGTGGCAACCCCACGTATGTCAGGGCAGAGCTGTGCTCCATAGGGTTTCAATGGCTGATTTTTCAGAAATGGATCACCAGGCCTTTCTTCCAAGGTACCTCTGGCTGGACTTAAACCTCTAATCTTTTGGTTAGTAGCTGAACACTTAACCATTTGCACTACCCAGGAGCTCTACTACATGTCATGAGTTTTGAAAATTCCATTCTATTTCATTAAAAAAAAAACCAAAACACATGTATAGCCCACAAAATTATTTGACTCCTAACGACCCCTTGGAAACCCTGGTGGCATAGTGGTTAAGAGTTCTGCTGCTAACCAAAAGGTTGGCAGTTTGAATCCACCAGCTGCTCCTTGGGAAGCCCATGAGGCAGTTCTACTCTGTGCCATAGGGAGTCGGAATCATACTCGATAGCAATGGTTACGGTTTTTGTGGTTTTAATGACCTCTCGGAGCCCTGGCGGTGTAGTGGTTGAGAGTTACGGCTGCTAACAAAAAGGTTGGCAGTTTGAATCCACCAGTCACTACTTGGAAACCCTATGAGGCAGTTCTACTCTGTCCTATAGAGTTGCTATGTGATGCAACCAACTCAACAGCAACAGGTTTTGTTTGGTTTAGAATGACCCCTAAAGGGTTGCAACATGCAGTTTGAAAAACACTAATTTAGTCCAACACTCAGGTATGTCAGGTTCATGCAAATTAGTAACTTTTAGCTGGAGCAGGCTTCTGTTTTGAGGAAAACCAAAACCCACTGTCATCAAGTCGATTCCAAGACATTGCAAAATGTCCGGGTGGAAGCTTCATGACGCCAGTTCTAAATTTGACCCTATGGTAGAGTTCAGAAGCACATTCCAATTTTCTGTTTGTGCAAAACCAGCTGTTGGAGGTAGTGTGCTTTGGCTGATGAGGTTTGACCACTCCTGTTGGGAGCTGGGGTACTGATGCTCCTGCCTTCTGACAGGGCGAGGGAAAACTTCCATCTGACCCTGTGATGTTGGGCAGGCGTCTCATGATGGCGGGCACTCCCGAGTTATAATCCACAGCCTCCTGGGACCTCTCTCCATCTTCTCTCTGTTCCTCTGTCCTATCTATTTGTTCCCAGTCCCTCTTCTTACCTTCTCTTGTACCCTCCTTTACCCTCTCACTTCTCTAAATTTTCTTTGTTGTTGCTGTTGTTAGCTCTCCTCAAGTCAGCCCCAACTCATGGAGTACCCCACGCACAATGAGATTGTACTGTCGTGACCCATAGGGATGTTATCAGCTGATTTTGGAAATAGATCACCAGGTCTTTCTTCCTAGTCCATATTAGTTTGGAAGCCCCGCTGAATCCTGTTCAGCGTCATGGAAACATACAAGTCTTTACTGAAAGATGGGTGTTGATTGCATGTGAGGTGCATTGGAGGAGACTCGAACCTGGGTCTCTTGCATGGAAGGTGAGAATTCTACCACTCAACCACCATTGCCCCAATTTTCTTTACCAATAATCCAACATATATGTATGTATGTATATATATATATATATCAAACCCAGTGTCGTCGAGTCGATTCTGACTCATAGCAACCCTACAGAACAAAGTAGAACTGCCCCATAGAGTTTTCAAGGAGCGCCTGGAGGATTTGAACTGCCAACCCTTTGATTAGCAGCCGTAGCACTTAACCACTAGGCCACCAGGGTTCCATATATATACACATATATATCAGTCTTATATGTACATGTATATATGTGTGTGTATATACTTGTGTGTGTATCATATATATATATATATAGTGACCTTATGGGACAGAGTAGAACTGCCCCATAGGGTTTCCAAGGAGTGCCTGGTGGATTCAAACTGCCAACCTTTTGGTTAGCAGCCATACTCGTATATATATATAGAGAGAGAGCCCTGGTGGCACCAGAATGTCAGCAGCTGGAACCCACCAGCCACTCTGTAGGAGAAAGTTGTGGCAGTCTGCTTCCATAAAGATTACAGCTTCGAATACGCTATGGTACAGTTGTACTTTGACACACAGGGTTGCTATATGTCCAAATAGACTCAATGGCAATAAAATAGGTAACATAAATATATGATCCATCATTCATAATCTGCTGAGGCAATTCCTCAAAGTCCTTCTAAGACCAGGAACCTAAGGATTCGATTGAGACCCTGTGTGCACACACTACGAGTTGGAGAGCAGGCTGATGATTTCATTTCTCTTGTACAAGAAGTTATAAGAGCATTGCATTGGGAGGAATAAGCCTGCAAATCCCTGACACCAAGAAAATAAATTAAAAGGAGAGAAAAAAATCACAGCTTTGTTATTTTGCTTTCAGATAATCTGTCTCTTTCCTAAGTATATTAGTTATACATTTGATTGTATTGCTCTGTCATCAGCTGCAGCGATTTGGAGCCATGAGATACTCAACCTTGAAAGAGGGAATTTGTAGAAATAGTCACCGAGAGGTTAGAAATGCTGTGAATGTAAGTGGCACTTTCCTGCTGAAAGCACATTACAAACATTACCTAATTGGGCTGACAACATCCTAAAGAGAGAGACAAGCGTGATGGTTCTCATCAGGCAGAGAAACTAAAGAAGGGCCAACATGGCCCTCATGACCCCAGGGGGGAGGTAGTTCCTAAAAACTGAGATTAGTACCCAGTGGTTACTTTTCCAAAACCCCCACAACCGATTTCTTAAGCCTTATGCAAGCCAGAGTGTTTATTTTTTTATGTGTCCTTGGGCAAGCTATTTAAACTTTTAGAGTCTGAGCTTCCTCAGTTATAACCAGTTGCCGTCAAGTTGACTCTGACTCATGGTGACCCCACGGGTGTCAGAATGGAACAGTGCTTGGTGGGGTTTTCAACGGCTGAGTTTTTGGAAGTAGGCTTTTTTTTCTGAGGCACCTCTGGTTAGACTCAAATCTCCAGCCTCTGTTAGTAGTCAAGCCCATTAACGACTTGCACCACCATGAAACCCCTCAATTGTAG